>NC_056681.1:91180306-91840306 GCF_018350215.1 Panthera leo
CAGCAGAGGGCGCACCTTAAACTGGCTGGGGCTGGTAGGGGATATAGGAATCTCAAGGAGCTCCTTCACAGGAGGTGGCCAGGTGTGAGAAAAAGGTGAAACACCTTAGAAGCCAGGTATTTCACTGCAAATCAAAACCATACACCTCATTCCTTGACATTATACAGATCTACACTGAAACCAGGCACCACGGGGAAAGGGGGGGCCATGAAACAATCCTAACTTTTTCTGAATTTATCTGAAAGTAAGTAGATCAAGGAACATAAGAAAAGAAACGTGTGTCACTAAAACCAGAATAGCAGGGGCTCCTGGATGGCTCAGTCGGTTAAATGTCTGACTCTTGATTTTGGCTCAGGTCATGATCCCAAGGTTGTGGGATTGAGCCCTGTATCAGTCTCTGCATTGAGCATGGAGCTTGCTTAAGATTCTCTCTCTCTTTCCCTCTGCCCCTCTCCCCTGCTTACACTCTCTCTCTCTCTAAAATAAAAAATTAAAATGAGAATAGTACTTTCCTCTTGGGGAGAGGAAAATTGAATAAAGAAGGATACAAGGATATTCAAATGTGTTGATAATATTTTTTAATTTAATTTATTTTTTTAATTTACATCCAAGTTAGCTAGCATATAGTGCAACAATGATTTCAGAAGTAGATTCCTTAATGCCCCTTACCCATTTATCCCATCCCTCCTCCCACAACCCCTCCAGTAACCCTCTGTTTGTTCTCCATATTTAAGAGTCTCTTATGTTTTGTCCCCCTCCCTGTTTTTATATTATTTTTGCTACCCTTCCCTTGTGTTCATCTGTTCTGTGTCTTAAAGTCCTCATATGAATGAAGTCATATGATATTTGTCTTTCTCTGACTGACTAATTTCGTTTAGCATAATATCCTCTAGTTCCATCCACGTAGTTGCAAACGGCAAGATTTCATTCTTTTTGATTGCTGAGTAATACTCCATTGTGTGTGTATGTGTATATATATATATATATATATATATATATATATATATATATATATATGCATACGCCACATCTTCTTTATCCATTCATCCATTGATGGACATTTGGGCTCTTTCCATTCTTGATTGTGGATACTGCTGCTATAAACATTGGGGTGCATGTGCCCCTTCGAAACAGCATACCTATATCTCTTGGATAAAAACCTAGTAGTGCAATTGTTGGGTAGTAGGGTAGTTTTAATTTTTTGAAGAACCTCCATATTGTTTTCCAGAGTGGCTGCACCAGTTTGCATTCCCACCAGCAGTGCAAAATGCCCATTTATTTTGCCCATTTCTTCACTGGATTATTTGTTTTTCGGGTGTTGAGTTTGATAAGTTCTGTATAGATTTTGGATACTAACCCTTTAAATGATATGTTGTTTGCAAATATCTTCTCCCATTCCATCAGTTGCCTTTTACTTTTGCTGAGTGTTTCCTTCACTGTGCAGAAGATTTTATTTTGATGAGGTCCCAATAGTTCATTTTTGCTTTTGTTCCCTTGCCTCTGGAGACGTGTTGAGTAAGAAGATGCTGTGGCCAAGGTCAAAGAGGTTTATGCCTGCTTTCTCCTCAAGGGTTTTGATGGCTTCCTCTCTTACATTTAGGTCTTTCATCCCTTTTGAGTTTATTTTTGTGTATTGTGTAAGAAAGTGGTCCAGGTTCATTTTTCTGCATGTTACTGTCCCGTTTTCCCAGCACCACTTGCTGAAGAGACTGTCTTTATTCCATTGGATCTTCTCTCCTGCTTTATCAAAGATTAGTTGGCCATACATTTTTGGGTCCATTTCTGGATTCTCTATTCTGTTCCACTGATCTGAGTGTCTGTTTTTGTGCCATGTGTTTCCTGGATTTTGATGTCTGTGTCTTTCCCCAAGTTAGGAAAGTTTTCCACTATGAGTTGGAAAACTTCTACCCCCTTTTCTCTCTCTTCATCCTCTGGGACCCCTATGTTTCTGATGTTCCTTTTAATGAGCCACTGATTTCTCTAACTTAAATGGCGCTCTTTTGCCTTAGTCTTCTTTTTTTTTTTCTGCTTCATTATTCTCCATAAGTTTGTCCTCTATATAGCTGATTCCCTGCTCTGCCTCATCCAAACTTGCCGCCGTGGCATCCATTTGAGATTGCAGCTCAGTTATAGCATTTTTTATTTCATGCTGACTAGTTTTACTTCTTTTATCTCCACAGAAAGGGATTCTAATCTATTTTCAACCCCAGCTAGTGTTCTTATTATCGTGATTCTAAATTCTGGTTTAGGTATCTTGCTTGTATCTGTGTTCATTGAGTCCCTGGCTGTCATTTCTTCCTGCTTTTTCTTTTGGGGTGAATTCCATCATTTCATCATTTTGAAGAAGAAACGGAATTAATAAGCTAAAAAAATTAAACTTAAAAAATTAAGAACAACACAAAATAAAATCAAATAAATGATGATAGATCCTAGGTGTGTTTTCATCTGGTTGTTGAAAGGACCTTGATAGGTTAGAGAAAAAAGGGGGGAAAAAAAGAATAAAAAAAAAGGAACACTTTTGAAAATTTGAAAAAATGAATACAATGATATAGAATAAAGTGAAATGATTAAAGTAAAATAGAATTTGAAAATTTTACAAAAAAGTAAAAACTATAGTAGAAAAAAATAAAGAAAAATATTTTTAATAAAAATTGAAAATAAAAATAAAATTTTCTTTTTCTGTATTCAAGAAAAAGAAAAGAAAAAGAAAAGAAAATTGAATAGATGGACCAGTGAACAGACTGAAATACAATTGAAATCACATCGTTTTCCCCTAGAAGTCAAACTGTGAAGAACTTTATAGTCCGGAAGCTAAGCAGTGAGGTGTTCCTGAAGAGCAAGGTTGGCCCAGTTGGGTGGGGCTTAGTGTAACAGCTCCATTCTCCACTAGATGGCGCTGCTTAGCTTACTGGGGTGGATTGTTGTGGCGCCTTGTATGTATGTATGGGCAAGCGTAGGAGGGGTGAAAATGGTGTCAACCAGCCACCCAGTGTCTAGTAATAGGAACTCTGTTCTCCCTAATCAGCAATCACACACCCGTCCTTTGTCTCCAGCTTCTGTCCACTCCCCGCTTTTACACTGTCTGTGACCAGGCTCTCAGGTTGCCAGGCAGCACCTCCCTCCTGAATTTTATCTCAGATGAGGCTGTGTTTCCCAACCCCTCACTTCTGAGAGACTGCAGTTTTGACCCGTTCTGACTCTCTGCAGAAGGGTCTCACCGAGCAATGACTGAGTGCCAGCCACATCCAGGAACATTTGCAGGACCATGCTGCTGCCGATGCCCAGAGACAGTGGCTGGGTGCCAACCTGCCCCAGAAAAAGTTCACGCGATCATGTAGCAGAAACGTTTCAGGAATTATGGAAAATCACAACACACAACTGCCACCAGGCTTCACCCTTAACAACCTTGTTCCAGCACCAATGAATGTGGTTGTTCTCTGGGGTCTTCTGGGACCTCTGGGGTCTGCTGTCATGGCCACATGGACTCTACCAAATGTCTTCCCAGCAGGGGAACCGCTTCTTCCCATGTGGCCTGAGGACCCCCTAGACCTCACCCTGCTCCTGGGGATTTGCCTTTCCCATGAGAGCACCACCAGGTATGGAGCTGTGGGATTTCAGACTCTGCTCTCGCTCTGTTTATAGAGTCTTAATGGAATTAAACCATTTCTTTTCTCCTTTCTCCCCCCCTTTTTTTTTCAGTCCCGGCAGTTGTTTCCAGTTTTGCACTTTCTCTCCAGCTGCTTTTGGGAGGGTGCTTTTCCCGTACTCTCGCCCCATCTCCATCCTCTCTCCACAAGCAAAAACAGCTCTCTGCCCTTCGCGACTTCTGTCTCCCCCAGTTCACCTCTCTGTGCCATGTACCTGATGAGTTCTGTGGTTCAGGTTGTGCAGATTGTTGTGTGAATCCTCAAATCAGTTTTCTAGGTGTGCAGGATAGTTTAGTGTTTATCTGGCTGTATTTCATGGATGCGAGATGAAAAAAAACTTCCATGCTGTTCCACCATCTTGGCTCCTCCTCCAAATGTGTTGATAATATTTTATATCTGAAGTCAAATAGATGGTAGGTACTTATCTGTTTGCTATATCATTCTTTATGCTTCTCTATGTGTCTGGAATATTCCATAATATATGTTTTTAACAGGTATCTGTTACTCTGCTGGACTGAAGAGATAAACTGTGTAAGGACTGTGACATCTTGGGCTCAAGAGATAGATATAAGAAATGTGGAGAGATTTCTTTTATGTTTTTTAAATTTATCTTTCATACAAAACAAAAAACAAAGCTTTAAAACAAAACCAAACAAAAGTAATGTAGCAAGAAAGTAATGGTGAGGCCATCTGTAAACATCGGCATTGGAATAGACTGATTTTAAATGGCAGATTTGAAGTTATCTCTGCCCTAGCTTCAGAGGCAGCTTCTCCCATTGTCACCCAACAGCTCTGCTCTGGGGTCGGTGGTATACAAGATCTCAAAATTTTTTCCTCCCATAGCTTATGTGTGTCCTTCTTCGAATTACCAGCCATTACACAGGCTGTGTGTGTGTGTGTGTGTGTGTGTGTGTGTGTGTGTGTGTGTATTGGAAGGCAGGAGTGGGTTCAGAGGAGCACAGAGGCTCCCAAGTATATAAGTGTATGAATGTTTGATTGCTATTCTTCATTCCTGGTCTGGGAGACAGATCCTTTTAGCATTTTCTTGCCTGTAATACCTTGGCTCCATGTCCTTGTGAACATGCAAGGGACATGTGGACATGGACAGAAAAAGGAGAAAAATACAGTGAAGATTTGGCACTCTGCCAAAAAGGGAAGAAGTGGGCAAGAGTACAGATCCATATTAAGTAAGACTGCCCTCATTCTGAGGGGCACTGCTACAGTCTAGGGTACACCCTGCCTAAGGACACTCTCAAGGGTAAGAGGTCTAGAGGCAGAGTGGCAGATTGATCTAAGCAATAGCAGGAGTGCAGAAGGCATCAGTGTGCAATACATAGGCACAGCCATGAGGGTTTCCTGTGTGGTCAATGTGGAAGTCAGAAGGCGGATGTGAAATGTGTTCATATGAGTGCAGCCTCTCCCAGGGTACTGGGGCCAGGGTGACAAAAATAAGATCATGTCCCAGAAAGGACACCTGATGGCACTGTTGGAGTATCCCAGGTAGCCATGTGCATTGGAATAACCTTTGTCTATTTCTCCCACCACATGTCCAACCAACATACTGAGCTGAATTTATTGTCACAGTGGAAGGAAAATCCTTCTTAGACATGTAAATGTAAAAAGACCTTTACTAAAATTATTATGAGATGAAGATTAATGTTTTTCATACCTTTCTGTAGTGACTCTGTGAATGAGTAAATTAAGAGGTATTAAAATGGCATGATAAATGAAACTAAAATTAGGGAAGAGCTAATTTATGCACCTATTTTTCCTAAACAATTAAGTCTAAACATGTTATTTATGCTCAGTCATGAATATAATGTGGCTTTCAATTTCTCCATGATTGAAGGATGATTGTTTCCACAGGCTTATTTAATGTTGGTCTGACATCATTTAGTATCATATAATAAACTGAATTGAAATTTCATTTACAGAAATTAATGGGGTCATGATCCAACACAATATTTTATAGCCAAGATGCATATTTATTGAGAAAAGTAAGATTCTCACAGTGCAAACCACAATAGGACTGAATCTCTCTTGTTGTGTCTTCAAGAAATCAAATTTTTCAATCATTGATGTTAGGACCCTTCTAGGAAAGCATTGTTTTATAAAGTTGTACAAAAAAATGAGATTTTTTCCCCCAAGCTTGTTGTTGAAAAAGTAAAACTAGATCATTTTCAGTATCAAGATTTGGCTGTAAACAAGTCACACCCCAGAAACTAAGACAAATTGGATGAAAGTGGAAGAAGATGCCCGTATTCAAGGGCGTCTCATGGGGATGGACAGTCTTAGGGCTGTGTAAGCCATCTGTAGAATCCCATCAGGCAAAAGAAGATATACGCTTACCTGGGATAAGGGCCAAAATGAAATGGATTATATGCCAATCAGAAGAGATGAGGCAAAGATGTGGGTGGCAGGAGCTGCTAGGTTGAGTGGCTAAGTCAGGTATCTTGGATGCAAATTCACAGACCCTACGTTGTGGGGGATGTTCCTTTTATGTGGGGCCTAGCACCTTGATGGAACAGGAGCTGGTCTGAAAACTGGTCTTGGGAGCTTGTCCTGAGGAGCTGCTAGTCCTGAGAAGTTGGTCTTAGGTTCCCAGAGGTGGGTTATGGTACACAGCTGTAACAGATGGATAGCAGATCAGGGCACTAACATCTCTTCCAACCTCCTCCTGGTGTGCCTTCCTCTGCCACAGAAGCTGAAAAGCTAAAAATTGTGTCCCACACTTCCCTGAACTAGGATGGTCAGATGCACTCATTTGAGACCTGAATTTAGAACTGACTTCTTCAGGGAGGAAGATGGTGGCACATGAGCATTCATACTGTTGATGTGGCCTAATTGGCATATATAGCTGGTGGCAGCTTTTTGATCCCCAGTTAGAACCAGAATGCTATATGATCCTGGGGCCAGCATGGGGTACAGTGGCTTCCTGATCCACCAACTTTCAAATCATAGCACGGATAGCAGTTCTTTCAGTCAGTTTTGTTCTAAAAGTCATTCCTAGAGACCTAGCCTAGAACCTGCTTTTCTAACCCTTCCAAAAACTTGGAAGCAACTAATTTCCTCTATTAAATTCTTTTCTATTTATGTGCAATGAGACCCTTACTGAGATCACAGCCCTTTCATTTGACTAATTATTTTGGCTAATCTTTCTGGTACCTGGAAGCCCAAGCCAATAATTCCTAGAACAGAAATATATGTTGAGATATTAATAGGTTGCTTTTCCCTGTTCCATACTCCACCATCTTTGCTTTAGGCTTTAGCCTTTTTCTCAAACAACATTCAGAGGAAGCAAACATATATATAATGTAGAGTCATTTTCTTGACTTTTGGATTCCTTTTTTTAAATGTTTATTTATTTTGAGAGAGAGGGAAGAGTATGAGTTGGGGTGGGAAAGAGAGAGAGAGGGAGAGAGAGAATCCCAAGTAGGCTCTGTGCTGTCAGAGTGTGAGATCTTGATCTGAGCCAAAATTAAGAGTTGGACGCTTAACAGACTGAGACACCCAGATGCCCCTTGACTTTTGGATTCTTAAACAGACTTGCAAATATTTGATTACGAACATAGTCTTTTTTTAAAAAAAAAAAATTTAAGTTTATTTATTTAGAGAGAGAGAGAGAGAGAGAGTGTGAGTAGGGGAGGGGCAGAGAGAGAGGGAGAAAATCCCAAGCAGACTCAGCACTGTCAGCATAGAGCCTGCTGTGAGGCTCGAACTCATGAACCATAAGATCATGACCTGAGCCAAAATCAAGAGTTGGACACTTAACCCACTAAGCCATCCAGGCGCCCAAGAACATAGTCTTAAAAGTCAATGCACTATTGATTTAGAAGAACTGGGTACATGAGAGAGAAAGAGTATTTATTTTGAATTCTTAAAAAAAAGTGGCTCAAAAAAAAAAAAACATGCCTAGAGAACCAAAGGTAAAGAGTATATACCATAAAATATAGAGTTTGAAAAAAAAACTCTGTAATACAATTTTTGATGTTTTGATGTAATAAAAATTTTCTTTTCCAGATGAGGTGAGAGTTCCATCAGTCAACAGCAAGGGAAAGCTAGAGGGGATTTCATGAGAAACTGGTTGCTCTCAGGGTCACTAAGAATGGACTCAGGCCCTTGTGTCAAGTTTCAGGTGCTGCACATGTGATGTGAATCTGAGATGTATATTGAGGACTAATATGACAGCAGAGCATGTGTCCTTGGGATTCACTTGTCAGGGTATAGCCCAGGAGATGCAAGCCTCACCCCATATTGCTCCTAAATGGCAAATTGCTCCTAAACGGTGTCCCATGGAGGGGTTGGGGTAGATGTGCCTTGGACAGCTCACACAATCAGCACTTCCCAGCAAAGGGGATTTACCATGAAGGAAAGGAAGCTTAGGTTCAGGGACCTCCCATTCACAAATCCTTGGATATGTTCAACAATGTGTTCACAAGTAAGATATCTTAACTGCAATCAGTTAAGACCACTATCTCTCTTCTCCACCTGCCCCTCCATCATAATTCCCTTAGAGGGGATGGCCATAGACTGGGATCTGTAAAAAGAAAGCTGTGTCGAGAGTACATTCCAGGTACTTATGTCTGGATATACTTATATGGCTAGTAGGCACTTCCTTGTACAGCCATTCTGGTGCAGCAATAGTTTCCAAGAATACTCCCATTACCTTAAACTGTACCATCTCATCTGGCACCATGATAGGAAGATGCAGTGCCTAAGAAAATGTGTAATACGAATATGCCTTCTGGTGCCCAGAACTACTGGAAACATGCAGGTAGTGGAGAAGAAAACACATCTGAAATGTATGGGACCAGAAATTAATCTGTAGGAAATTCTTCCAAACAATAGTTGTGTAAAAATGTAAAGTGAGGATTTAGTTCTCCTTACCATCTCGTCAAAAAGGAAGGTCCCTCCTATTGGGAACAAACTCAACTTGTTTGTTTGTTTCTAAATGAGAATCATACAAAATATAATTTATCAGAATATATTTGTTGGTAAGGCACAAACTTATAATAAAGCTACCAACAGAGAGTGTGTCTATGTGTGAAGCCACATGTTTTACCAACCATACAAGAGGAAAGACTGAATTATCCTATTATTCTATTCAAAGAAACAATATTCTAAATTATGGTCATAAAAGAGACAATTGAGAAATATGCCAAAAAATAAGACAAAAGTATTACTGAGCTGACAGTAATAATTAAAAGTATTTTTCTAGATTTTGTGATGGCTATGATATGCTGGCTTTTTAAATGTGTAACTTGTGGTCTCCCATTCTACGGAAAAGGTCACTTTTGTTTCTAATTTTGTATGTTTTTTTTTTCTTAAAAGAGGTCCCGCAAATTACACAAAATTCAGGCTCCATAAAACCAGGATACATCTTTAATTTCCAGCCTAGCGTTCCTGAGTCCCCAAGGGTCCGCAGAAATTCTGAGACAGCTATGTTCCAAAGGGGTCTGTGCTCAGACTGAGGAAGATGAAACATGCATGGTACCTATGGCCTGAGGGCAAGATAGGAACATGTGTAGAAATGAGCATGGACCAGCAAAGGGAGAAGATGCTTTCAAAGCAGAGTTTCTCTCCCCATAGTGACTGCAGGTAGCTCAGCCTCCCTACCCCCAACCTTGTCCCAAAGAGGAGGACAAAAATAAAAGGGGGGATAAAAATCTCAAATTGCCTTAAAACTAGAAGTATCTGAGCTACCTTGAATTGGCAAGATTAAGTTTTCAACCATTAGTGGAAATACAGTCTTGACAGCTAACTTAAGTTCAGTTACAGGAAAACAATAAAAAGTATGTATTTGAATTCTGGAATCAGTGACTTGAAAAACTCATCCAGCTCCATGAATATTTTGGCTTCTTTCCACAAGCACCAAGACAAGCTGCAGGGGTAAACACTGCACAGTAGGGCTCTCTTTAGTGAGATACACTGAGAACTGGTGCGTTGGCATGATTTGAATAAAGGAAGGGAGTTGGAGACAGCCAGGTATTGGGCCAGATACCCCACATTGGCCCAAGAGCCTGCCCTCCTTATTGCAGGATGAGGGCCAGAGTACAGAACTAGTTGTAGATTCCCCATTAATTAATTCATTCATTCAACAAATATTTACTGGAAGCTTCCTACTGAGTGTAGTGCTGAAAATATAGCAGTGACATAACAAAGTCCCTGCTCTTGTGAAGTCCCTCAGAGAGAAACAATACCCAAGTAAATTAAAGCCTCATGTATTAGGTGGTATGCAGAAAAATAAGGCAGAGAGTGGAGGAAGCACAAGATGACAGGGAGAGGGTGCTACTTCACACAGAGGGATTAGGAAAGTCATTCCAGAGAAGGTGAAAAATGTGGAGCTATCTAAGGGAATGAAAAAAGTCACCCCTGGGGTTATGGTGGGAAATTTTCCCAAATAGGTAGAACAAGTGCAAATACGCAAGATAGGAATCTGGTTGGCTGTCTGACGAAGGGGAAGGAAACCAGGGAGACTGCAGCAGAGGGAGGAAAGGAATTCATAGATGTGGCCAGAGGCTGGGGGTGGGGGGACCTGGGTGAAGAGTTTGGGCTTTACTCTTAGTGAGATGAGAAGCCACTAGTGGGTTTGGGGCAGAGGAATGATTTTGTCAGACTTTGTTTTAAAATTAATCCCTCCAGCTGTTATGTAGAAAATTGATTGAGAAGAAGGGGTAGAAGCCAGGAGAACTATCAGGAGATTACTGCAATAATCTAAAAGATAATGGTGGCTTGAGCTGCCACATAGAGGTAGTGAGAAGTGTGTCTCATTCTGGGTATGTCATGAAGGAAGAACCAACTTGATTTACCAATGGACTGGATATATGTAGGAGAGACAGAGCAGAGTTAAGTACCACTCCAAGATTTTTATACTAAGCAATTCTTAAAATGGAATTGCCATTTACCAAGGTAGGGAAAACTTGAGGAGGGGGAGACTTGGGGAAAGGAAATCAAGAGTTCAGTTGGAGAAAGATGGTCAAAAGTACAAGCATACAAGATAAATAAGTTACTAGGGTTGTAATATACAACATGGTGACTTTAGTCAACATTGCTGAATGTGCATATAAAAGTTAAGAGAGAGTAAATCCTAAGAGTTGCCATCACAAGGAAAAAAAGTCACATTTTTTTCCTTCTCTCTCTCCCTTTCTTTTTATATCTACAGTTGTCTCTTGAACAACATGGGTTTGACCAGCATGAGTCCACTTACATGTAGATTTTTTTTGATAAGTACAGTACAGTATTATAAGCATATTTTCCTTGTGATTTTCTCAATAACACTTTCTTCTCTCTTGCTTACTTTATTGTAAGTATATCATATATAACACATATAATATACAAAATATGTGTTAGTTGTTTATGTTAACGGTGAGGCTGTCAGTCAACAGTAGGCTATGAGTAGTTAAGTTCTGGGGGAGTCAAAAGTCATAGAAGGATTTTCAACTTCACAAGAGGCCAGCACCCTTAATAAAACTGGTAAAAAATGTTCAGTTTTGAACATATTTTGAGTTATCTATTAGATATCAAAGTGAAGAGGTCAAGAACGTAATTGGGCATAAGAGGTATGAGTATAAGGGAGAGAGGTAAAAATTTGAGAATCACTGATATACAAATGGCATTTAAGCCATGGTTCTGAACGAGATCACCTTGGGAGTGAGGATAAGTAGGAAACAGAGAGAGAGCGAGAGAGAGCAAGAGAGAGCTAAAGCCTGGGACACTTGGATATTCAGAGATTGGGGAGTTGACAGGGGCACTTCTACCACCTCCCCACTGGTTGTCTCAGAGCTTACCTTCTGTCTAGTGGGGCCACTTCATACATGAATGCCCAGGCTAAGTAATGTCAGAAAAACCAACACCTGGAAGTGACAAGGAAATAGGAAACCATAAAGAATTAACTCTCAATAAAAAGCAAGGAGTTTTCTGGCTGCCTTTTGAACTGAAAGTAACAGTCACCTGACTCTAGATTTATACCAAGTGGATTTCAAGACAGCAGGTATCTTTGAAGGTAAGATCTGGATCCAGATCCTGATCCTTCCACATGTTAACTTGGACCAAATGGATATTTATCGGAGACAAGTGTCAGTACTGATGGGCCTATTAATCAAAGGACTATTCCTAAACAATTCAGCAAGGCAAGGCATGTTGTGTATCAAGTCTACGTCAATAAAATTTTAAATCCTGATGAATCGTAATATTTAAGTATAAATTATAATAATTACCTAAGAAGTAGTAGAAACTTGAATTACATGAGTGATAATTATAGAACAAATGTTTAAAGTTTGAGAACCATATCCCAAAAATACTGAGCCCAGATAATTGTATTCTTTTATCCTTTCAACCTTTTCAAGGAACAGGCAATTCCTATGCTATATATAAAATATCCTGGAACATATACTAAGATGAAAGCTACTTAATTCATGATTTTAAGATAGGATAACTTCTGCTGGTAAAACTTGAGAAATATAAAACACACACACCACACACAAAAGAAAATACATAAACTACATCCCCCATGTTGATACATTTTTAAATCTCAATAAAAGAGTGACCTGGTATCACTACTTTAGTGATACTGGACCAAAGTCTTCAGTTACCACCTTGGTCCCTGGCACCTAGACCCATGGGCTACCATGGGTGAGCCCATTTGTTACAAGCTTCTATACAAATGGGGCTGTGCCTCCCGGAAGTCTTTGGGCCAACCAATACCACCCCCATTTGTGCTGAGTCATTTTCTATTAGCTGCTAACTATGGAGAGTTGAGTACCATGGTGTGTGTGTGGGGGGGGGGGGAGGGGCGGTGGCACATAAAGGGTGGAAAAGGGTGGAAAGGACAAGAGTGTTCAAGCTCCTTCAAAATCCATATCCATGTGTTACAAACTCTGATTCTGAGACCAGAGACAGACAGTGGGGGTGGTACAGAGAGTCTGCTTACCTATCTTTAGGATATATCTGTATAATGAAACAAAGTCCTTGTTTTTGCTTTGTTTTCAAAACTAATTTAGGGGGCACTTGGGTGACTCACTTAAGTGTCCAACTCTTGATTTCAGCTTAGATCATGATCTCACGGTTCATGAGACTGAGCCCCACATTGGGCTCTGTCCTGACAGCATGGAGCCTGCTTGGGATTCTCTGTCTCCTTCTTTCTCTCTGCCCCTTCCCTGCTCACTCTGTCTCTCTCTCAAAATAAAAAATAAACATTAAAAAAAACTAACTAGTGTAATATGCCTCATAGTTTGTCAAAATTCAAAATTTGAATTTTCCGGTGTTGTGTATTTCTCTAAATTTCTTTCTTGGGTCTTATAATGCAAAGTTTGAAAGAACCATAGAGAAACTGCTGTTCATTGCCACTTTGAACTGGAAGTCGAGGCCACTGGATTCTTTAACTAAACTGATGCATCAATACTCATCAGAGTCCCTCATTTCTTGGGACTCAGTGCTGACATCAGAGGATACAAAGGGGACATGAGAGACTTGGTTGGGTCTGACAAAGTGTGATTTCCCTCTAGTTTACCAGTCTTTCTCTCTAATCTTGTCCGGAACCTGACATTGCACATTCCTTCTTATTTCTGACTCGGTCATGTTTCCTGAGCTCAGCTTATTGAATCAGTATTTTCATTCCCTTCCTAGCTGTGTATTACTAATTCTCCAAAGGGTATGGCTAATAACACAGAGCTGGAAATGTGTCCTCAAGCAAGAATGTCACAAAGGATCCTTTTGTATCAACTGCAAAATAAATATGTTTCCAGCCGGTGAAAGGAAAAACATGTCAAAGTTTTCCGTTATTTCCTAGAGAGACCAGTACCCCTGGGGGAAATGAGTCCAGTTCAAGCAGACATTTTTCATTAGGTAAAAATAATTAGCTGAAGTGCATCTTGTTTCTAAAAGCAAGATTTGGAAAAGATGCCAAGGGCCTTAATGACACTCTGGATATAATCCAGAAGAAAGGAGAAGGACTCTTATCTTGGGGGTCCTGATTTCCCCAGCCTTTGGGGTGTGATCAGGCTGGCAAATATACAAATAAAAATGAATATTAGTTCCCAGATTAGTTTTGAGCAGGAACAGATCACAGAGCAGTGCAAGTAAGGAAACCAGCAAAGAATTTGCATCTCCCCTAAGCCTAAGGCATTTGCATTTCTGGTTAAAGGCCTGCTGTGCCCACTGTGGATGGAAGAGGAAAGCCACCTTCCTCAGCCTCCTGGCAACCTTCTTTTTTGCTCTGCAACTGGGAAGACCACTCAGCAGATAATCAATAGCAGCTGGCAGTCCTCACGGGGGGGGGGGGGGGGGGGGGGGGGGGGGTCCTCCAGGCCCTGTGAGCATTTGGCAGCACTGATCAATGCAGCGGTCCCGCTAACAATGGGAGGCATCTGTCCTGGACAGCCCCAGTCCAGCGTGGCTGTGCTGTCCTGTCCTGCCACTCCTGCCCTGGGAAGCTGCTGCTCACAGACAGCACATGCTTGTGTTCATGCACTGCCCTCTCCCTGGCCTTCACCACTCTTTAGTTTTTATTTCTCTTGATTTCTAGAGAAAACTCTTTGCTGTTCACATTCTGTTGTCAGATGCTTTTGTACTGAGGCAGCACAGAAAAGCCACACAGACGGAACAGCCATACCATTGCAGGGATCCATGAACATTACCTGACGACAATGTGCAATCTTTCTACTGTCCTGTGCTCCGTCTCAGCTGCCTTCTCTTTCCAGATCTGTTTCTTTTTTTTTTTTTTAATTTTTTAATGTTTATTTATTTTTGAGAGGGAGACAGAGTGTGAGTGGGGGAGGAGCAGAGAGAGAGGGAGACACAGAATCTGAAGCAGGCTCCAGGCTCTGAGCTGTCAGCACAGAGCCCGATGCAGGGTCAAACTCATGAACCGTGAGATCATGACCTGAGCTGAAGTCAGAGGTTTACTGACTGAGCCACCCAAGCACCCCAGATCTCTCTGTTTCTAAGATGTCGGGTTCAACAGGTCAAGTAGTTACTCCTCGTATGAGGTCCCAGTATGTAGACAGGGAATGCCATGCAGTATGTGGTAAAGTATGCAAATTTTGGAAGCATCAGATTTGGACTTCAGACCTTGCCATGCTGCCTGCTAACTGAACTTGGTAAAATTACCGAATCTCTCGGCACCTCAGTTCCCTATTTGTGAACTGGGACACAAATCCTTACAATGCAGAGCCACTGTATTAGAGATAATGCATGCAAAGTGTCTGCATAAACACCTGGCACTTAGTAGGTACTTAATAAATAATTGCTATTATCATCACTAGCTGACTTATATTATGTTTGTTTCTTGGTGAGGATTAATTGAGGTGTGAAAGTGCTTTGAATAAATGGCTAAATAAATTCTAAAATATTGTCCTACTTTTTACGTACAGAAATGTCACATGTGTTATAGCAGCTTTTATTCTTTCACGGCATTCTGTGTGTAAGTTTTCTAAACATAATGGCAGATTTATTTAAATAATACATGTTGTGTGTTTCAGGGGTTATTTTGATCATGCTGTTGTTAGTTATAGAATTCAAGTTGATATTATATGGTACTTTTTTGGTTGCAAGTGAAGAAAACTAAACTCCTATGCTTTATATATTATATAGAGAATTATATTAAATAGATACATAACTATGGATATCCAAATGCATAGAATATATATAAAGAAAGAGGTAGCATATATATAAAGAAAGAGCTCACAAAACCTTTGGAAAAGGTATGAAAACTAAGAATTGGGGCCCAAGGATCTGACACTGGGTGGTCAGCACCACTAGGATTGTCACTGTCCAGTTCTTATCTCTTCTCCAAGTGGTAGTGACCTTGGTCAGCAAACCACCATCAGCAGGGAAAGCTTATTTCTCCTCGTGTTTGCTTGGGTCATGTGACCACACCAGAGCAAATCACATCACGGGGCAATGGAGGCTTATGAGTGGCCGGGCCTGGTCTCACTGGTCCCTATCTAAGCCAGCAGAGCAGAAGCTCTTAATACAAAAAGGGGAAAGGAAAGTTTGCTGGGCTAAGTCTATTTCCCTTGTAATTTGTACCATAATCTCTTACATTCTAACCACCACAGTCTATTACATTCTACTTTATGGCTACCTCAGGATTACACTAACCTTTATTCCCATCCTTCCTATTCCAGAATTCCCAGTGTAACACAATTGTCCCATGTGAAATCACATATGCATTCACCACCACTTCCTGAAAGGAAGATCACCACAAATCATATCCAGTTATCCACTCTAGCTTCAAGGCCAGGACCTCTGGGTGATGGGTATAGTCTGGTTGTGGCTTCTTTTAGTCTGTCAATTTATGGCTAATTGATAAATTTAAGCATCCCCAACATACTGAAGAATCAGTAATAGAGGAAAAGCAGGAAAACCACAACAGGAGCGCCCATCTATAAAGGGGGAAGCTGAAAATGCATGAGACTTGCCATCCTGGCCCATAGCATGTTCTCTGTTTCTGTGCTTTGTTGGCCAGTGTGGCTTCCTCCGTCTCCTCCTGGTGAGATTTCCCGTATCTGTTTGACCTCCAGGACTGTGGTTAAACAGCATGTAGGGATGACTCCTCGTTAGGGAGCTGCTTCAGTGGTCCCCTTCCTATTGATTTGCAAGCCTGGGAACTGTTTTAGGAGTTCAGTATCACAGGCTTTTTTTATATGCTGGATTTTCTTTGTTAGTTTAACTTCCTTAAAATCCTAATAGGCTGCCAGTCTGTTCAATACCGGGGGAAATTTATAACTAGTAACTTAAGCAATAAATTTTAAAATCATGATTCTTAACTCTGGGCCATACCCCATTACCTTACCGTTTCCATCTCTTTGCAACAGGCCTGGGGGCTCTGCCCACTCACTGGACCACACTTCAGCCTGCACTGGCATGGCACAGCCCAATGCAATAGGCCTGCAGGGAGGCAGAGTCATCTCCTCCCTATCCCAGGGTATAACTCACTGGGGAGTGTTTAACAGTGGGAAAATGATCGCTTCTGATGGGCATAAGCGCACAGCAGGACATGTTTAGGAGAGTGGGGTTAAGTTCTCTCTTTTCTGTAGATCAGCCAGATTTCAGTCTTACATCAAGTATGAGAAAGAAAAGGTATAGAGGAGCCCTGTGTGGTGAGAGAAGCACCAGGGAGCACATTCTCCCCATTTGTGAGGATGATCCTGTGCTCTGCTTCATGTTCACCTTGTTTCCATCATCACTCTGCTTTTTTTACTCACTCTGAGACTTCAACTCACCTTCAGAAGTCCTGGATTACTGGTGACAGGAGAAAAGTCAGCTGTATTTGGCTCTCTTTCTGCTTCTATCTCATGGTTCAACTTGGACAAGGGTTTGTTTCTTGCAGGATCTTCCTGAAGGCCAAAGTGATATTTAATCATTCACTGTAGGACCCAAACTGAAAGAGCTGTAGCCTTAAGCCTCTTTGTAGTCCCTTCACTACTCTTCTCCTTTCCCTGGTGCCTTCGTTCCTCCCTGGGAAATCCTAGAGGACACCACAGCCAACAACTAAAGGGTCAGCATGGGGCCCAGCAGCACCTCAGGACCCAGCTCCATACCTGGCATCCATTCTGGTTGGAGGGCCCAGGGCTGTACCAGTTGTTAACCATATTTTGAATATCATTCTTGCTGAAAGCCACAAGAAGTAACCGATATCCTTGAATAATCTGACATTTTCTGCCAACTCCCTGAAGTTTCATGTGAGGCATATGATCTCAATGCCAATAAAAAGTTAACAGTTTTAACTATTGTTTTTTTCTGTAGTGCATTAAATGGATCTGAGTCAGGATAGAATGAACCACAGAGCATGCTTCCTTCCATACCATGAGAAAACCAAATTTTATATTTAAGATCATATTTTAAGTTCTGTTATTTGAATACCTCACTTCAGGTTTGAAATTTTGTGTTAATTAGTATTTTTAAGTGTAAGTAACACAAACCAACTCTGTCCAACTTAGGCATAAAACAGTATTTATTGGAGAGATAATGATAGTTCTCAGGGAATGAGAGAATAAGAAAATGACTCTAAGTTTTAGTAACATACAGAAAATCTGTATGCAAAAGACTGTTTACCTTCAAAGTACTCACTTCGAAAAACTTCGTATGTATTCCAACCATACCATAACTGCTCAGACTTTATTTTTGGACTAACTTTGAATTGCCTTCAGAATCCACATCTCGTTTTTTTGAATATCTGAATTATGTCAAATTTTTGCCCTTTCAAAGTAGATTTGATTTTCTTAGAAAATCATTTGAAATCACAGCTAGTGAATGAGGTGACTTATCAAGGTGAGTAATATTGGTTTGGGTGATGATTTCTTTCTTTCTTTTTTTTCTTTTTAAGTTTCTTTTGTGACAGACTGAAAAGTAGTGGCCAATTTTCTCTCCTTAATATTACCTAAGGTTCTTCCCCCCTCTGTCTAGGGAATTGCTAGGCAGTAATTAGCTAATAATTGGCTGACAATTGCCAGCCAATTGTTACCAGCCCCAAAGAGAGAATGTGTGCCAAGGAGAAAGTAAATCTCAGATTCCAGGCTCAAATAGGTGCAGCAAACTGACCCAAGGGATTTAGAGAAGGAAGCCATTAAGGGAAATAACTGAGGACTGTAATTCTGCCTGAGAGACCAATTTAGCCAGAAGGTAGGGAAGCTGTGGAGAAAATCATGGACTCCTAGCAGTGTGTTGTTTTGAGAGAGTATGGTTATGGCCTAAATGCCTTTGGAGTAATGTAGACCTGAGTTCAAATCCTGACTTCTCTGTATGACCTTGAGCAAGTTACATAACCCTGTTGGGTGCCAGGTGCCCAAGCCACAAGGTAGGGATTTTCACATCTACCTTGTGGGTTGTTGTGAGAACTACATGCGATTCCTTAATGTATTTTATTTTATTTTATTTTATTATTACTTTTAATGTTTAGTTTTATTTTTGAGAGAGAGAGAGACAGAGTGCCAGAGGGGAAGGGGCAGAGAGAAAGGGAGACACAATCCGAAGCAGGCTCCAGTTTCCAAGCTGTCAGCACAGAGCCCGATGCGAGGCTTGAACTGTGAGATCATGACCTGAGCTGAAGGCTGAAGTCAGATGCTTAACCAACTGAACCACCCAAGTGCTCCCCTTTCTCCCCTGAATCCTTATTTTAAAAACCTAGTGCAATGCTTCATTGCATCATAAAGAAATAGTAATACTATTGTCTCACCGTCAGTGCCAGAAATTAGTATGTGTTAATTTATTCTTAAATTCATCCCTGAGAAAAGAAGGATTGAGGGAATCCTACATTACATACCAATGTAGTAACATAAGGAATCTCCAGATAGGAAACCATTCAAAAATAAATTCAGGAAGTTTAGTATTCTGTGTGGTCCAAGGTCAATAAAAATGTGTCAAAAAGTATGACAAGTGTGAGGAGATAAGAAAAGAAATTGCTTCCTGGGTAAACACCTCGGAGTCCCTTCCTTTGCTTTTCCTTTCCCGGGCTTCCCGCAGCTTCATCAGATTTCTCTGCTGGCTGCTGTCTTCTCTCTGCCAGCCTCTGGGGTAGCCGGGTCCACTCACAGGAGCCCAGCAGGGGGCATCTGGGTTCCCACAGAGTGTTAAATCTACATGATGTTAAAAGGATTGAGCACAGTGTTCAACCTCTGACCCCTGGAGCTTCTGGTTTGTCAATGAATGCTCAGAAGGGTGTCTTTTCTTTTTTAATTCTGTTTCCTATAGCAACTAATTTGCAAATGTTTAGTCCTTCTGAGCCTTCAAATAATTTGCTTTACTTGAATTTTTCCTTAGAGCCTTTGTTAATTTTATTGTATTATTATTTTTTAGTTAACTAATACTTCAGAAAGGAGCTATCCAGGCCTGATATCTAGCCACAGAATTTTAGGAGGTATCACTTAGGGGGTACCTAGCCCCTGGCTACTGCTACCTCCCCTCTTCCAACTTGGACTTAGAGGTATTTCTGACTGCTCCTGCCCAAAGCTCTTGGGCTTGGCCAGAAATCTCCTGATGGACCCTCTCATCTGTTCTCTGAAGGTAGGAGAGAGTCAGCTCTAATCTGCAGCTCTCCTGCTGATATATGTGGTACCTGAGCCTTCACAGCTTCCTGGGCTTTCCCTAGGGTGACCACGGATCCCACAACACAGTGTGGCCCAGCTAGTTCCCACTCACATCTGTGCCTTTTCTCAAAGTTGGATTTGAACGGAAAGACATGCTGCTGTGTGGTGGATACAGGGGAGCGGCAAGCCAGACGACTCCGAAGGAGGTTTCCATCGTATGGTCGGCATTGGGCTCCTTGGGTATCTGTCCATAAGGGCGAGTTGTGGGGATGAGGTAGGGCAAGGTATGTGCAATCCGATCTTATATTTCTCAACCTAACACCCACTGATAAAGGCTGTCATTAGAAATTCCCCAGACTGTTTTACTTACCTCCATATTCAGTGCCTTTGCTAAGTTTTTCCCTTGTTACAGATCTCCTTGGGTATTAAAATACAGTGGTGAGACAAGACAAAGAAAGCAGCATTAATCTACTATGTGATAATGCAAGACTTTAATTTAAAATTTATTTTTGGGGCACCTGGGTGGCTCAGTTGGTTAAGCGTCTGATTTTGGCTCAGGTCATGATCTCGCAGTTCCTGAGTTTGAGCCCTGAGTCGGGCTCTGTGCTGACAGGTCTGAACCTGGAGCCTGCTTTGGATTCTGTGTCTCCCTCTCTCTCTATGCCCTTCCCCTGTTTGTACTCTCTCTCTCTCTCTCTCTCTCTCTCAAAAATAAATAAACATTAAAAAATTTTAAAAAATACTTATTTTCTTTGGTTGCTCTGGAGTGTCTCTATCACCATTTGTTATACATTTATATAAAGTTCAGCCAATCCATTTGATCTTTTAGACCTCTCTGTTCAAACACCTTTGAATTTACATCAAATTTGTTGTTAAAGTAAAGGTGAATGGTATATAATATATAATATAAAATAACATATTTTACGTTATAAATATATAAATTATATACATTATATTATATAATAATATGTTATATGACATATGTGACACATGTCCAATAACTCATGTCCATTAGGCCCACCACTGCCTGTCAGAGCTATTGAGAGCTATCTTGTTCCTCTGAAACCAGACATGTATTCGTCTATAGATGATAAAGAATTTTTTCCCCATGGGCATTCTTCTGCTTCCCCTGCTAACCTGAAAACCTCTGCCTGGGTATTAAGGCATTGCATCACTATAATTACAAAGAGCCTCTGGCTCTAACATGGCCCAGGCTTCAGATATCTGAATATTTCTTAGAGATACCTTTTGTTTGTATACTAAGACATGCTTGTAAACAGCAGCCATTCATTATGTGGAGAATGTTTTTCTATGGATAATTACAGAGCATAGGCAGATTGAAATGTTTATCAGCCAGGAGAATTTTATGATTGATTTATTATGATGCATTTTGGATAGATGGTTTTTAAAAACTTGTGTCCATAACCTCATGATAAAATGGTTCCAGGCCAGTTATTACAATTTTGCTCAATTCTGCTAGCATCCTTGTTCGCCTAAAACCCACATAGTCCTTGAGTATGAGGTTGTTTTCTTCTGGAATAGCTCTCTTAGATTTTATTATGCACCAGGTTATTTATCTGCTAAGCAAAAACAAGCCAAGCATCCCAGGATCTGTTAAGTACCTTCACATTCGTCCATTCAAATCCACAGGCTTTCAGGCATTAACCCATCCCCACACAGTCTTCATGAAATAGCTCATCAAATGCTTGGCAACAGGACGAAGCCATCTGGTGAAGAGTAAATTGTGATTATAACCCATCCAAATCTGCCTTCTCATCAACAGCAACACTATCATCTCCCTTACCCTCATAATCAGTTATGAAACCCTAGCAAAGAAAGATGAAAAAAAAGCAAATCTGACCACCCAGAGTTTTTGGTGTCTTTTTTTTCTTTTTCTTTTTTTTTTTTTTTTTCAGTTGGTAGAGCCCTATCACATTCATCTCTGAGTTAAAAACAAACTTATCTTATGGAAATTCCCTTGGTCACTGAAGACCAATATCTCTCAGCATTTGTTTCCCCAGCTGCTTGGCACATGGGATATTCTGGGCCATCGTCATACCGCTCCCTCAGCAGGAAGCCCCTGAAATCTGACAAGGTGATTCAATAGGAGCTCCACGGAACAAGCTCTTTTCAGTGCATTTGGTGGACTTCTAGGCATCCTCAGGCCCAGAGCAAAGTGCAAGAGCCACAAAAACATTCTGAGGAGTGAGTGACATGCCATGACCAATTTCAGCAGACTTCCAATCAGATTGCTTAAGCTGCCATTCCTGCAAAAACACTGTTCCAATCACATGGCTAAGCAGTGGGCAGAAGAACAAGTGATCTTGGCTGTGTGATGAGATCTCCTGATGCCTGAGTCTCACCCCTGAAGCTGTTTCCCCATTTGGTTTTAGTGTATAGTCGACATTGAGTGCTTCAAGTGTCATTAGCAGACCAACCACAGAAGCATCATATGGGAAGCTTGTTAGATATGCAGAATCTCAGCCCTACTTCAGACCACTGTCTCAGAACCTGCATTTTCATAGGATCTCCAGGGACTCCAGGACTTTGTATGCACATTGCTGTTTGGAATAGAGCACTCCTTCCCAGAACATGCTACCCATCAAAATCTCTGGGAGAGCCCAGACTAACATCAGAGTCTCCAAGGGTGGAGCCTAGAAACCTTGATTTATAATAAGCTTTCTAGGTGTTTTGTATTCTGCCAACCTGATACAAACCTGTGAACAGTAGTTCACATAGTTCAGTAGCTCCCAAATGCCTTTGACAATAAGAATCACCTGGAAGAGGAGGCTTATTTTTAAAGAAAATCTGAACCCACTTCCCAGACTATTTTATTTGGAGCTTGGGGTAGGACATGAGAATCTGTTCTCTCCCTACACACATACATGCACAACTGATCCTTGTAAAACCTGGGAAACATAAGTGTGGTCCCTAGCAATGGCTCTTAAATGTTAGTGTGCAGCAGAATTATCTGGAGACCCTACTGACAATATTGTTTCCTGCAACCTGTAAAAATAAATAAACACCACCCAAATGAAAGCAGGCAAAGTCTATTTATTCAGAACTTGCCATAGCAAGGGAGTCAGCACCATCACTTGCATTTGGCAGAAACACAAAGGTGGGAAGTGGAATGTAAACGGTTATAGTGAAAAAGGGAAGGACTCTGGTATGCCTTGATTGGAGGTTGCTGGCATGGGGAAGCTGGAAGAACTAACGAAGTAGAACATCATATGTGATTAGTTAGGAGAACACATTTAGCTTTCTCTGGTTAGTGCTATGTTGGGAGCAGGGACAAAAATTAGGGAAGCTGGCAGTTAATTGATCAAATCATGGCTGTTTGGGGCTGATTGCTGTGGAGGCTGTGGTTTGGCTTCATGGACTGGCTGCTGCAGAGACTGTGGGTCAGACTTCTATTTTTATATATAGTCTGGCCATGGGCAGTTTGTCAGTTTGAGTTTCTCAACATCCACACCAGAATTACTAAATAGAAACAATGGTGTAGGCCTGGGCAGTGATATTTTAATAAGCTCCCAGGTTTTCAAATTTGTGAACCACCTATCTGGAGACATCCTAGCTTTTAGCTAACTGTCCTAACACATTTTCAAAGGTATCAGGTAGCTTTTACCCCAACTCTGATCCTCACACACCATTTGAAACAGGAACTTCACAGTCAGAAGACGCTTGTTGGCAGCTTCTCACCATTTATACACATAACTTTAGCTTCATTATTGGTGGTGGGCATGAGGCCTGCATTCTTGGGCCGTTGGGTGTTTTATTTGGGGATGGAATGGGGAGAGAAATTGGAAAAAAGACGTCAGGATGTCTTTCTATAGATCTCATCTGAAAATCAGATATAGAGTTCTCCACCAGAATCTCCTAGACAGCTTCCACAATCAAATGAAGACTCCAGAGGAGCATGCATCCAGAATTGTCCATGTGGAAGGAAGTGTACTTTGAAAAAGCCACTTGATGATTCTGATATTCCTCTATACCCTTTCGTTGAGAACCACCGATGTAGAGAATATAATAATTCGGGGGTTGCAAACTTCAACGCCTACATGGGCCATGAGAGTAACATAAATTAGTAGGATGGCTAGATATTTTAAATGTGTCTTTGACACAGACCCAACTTGTTTGCTTATTAAATGTATGGATTTTTTCATTTGCATAAATAAATGTAGTCTGTCATTTATCTTTGGGGGGAAAACAGTTCTTAGCCTGCCTTTCATTTTTTTACTTTCAAGATATGATATTTTGCTATTACTCAGAAAAAGAGCTCAAGCATGATGCTAAATGGCAAATGAAACTCAGTATCAGGGAAAAAGTTGTGAATGATGGACAGACTGGGGGTGGACAGCTGCTACTCAGTTCTATGCAATTAGAGTTTATGGGAAATACAAACCATTGTCTTACCTGATTTTATCTTATTCTGATTTTTCAAAAAAGTCAGAACTGAAAGTGTTTATATGAAATCACTTGATCTTTAGATCTTGGCTCAATTTATTTTTAAGATTGTGAAGATCAAACAGATAAGTTTGATGGGCTGGATACAGACCCCAAGCCAAGTTTGCAACCTTGGTATTACAGTATTCCATGTAAATATAATGTTAGCACAGGATCCAGTTCTTGCCAGGCGTATCAAAATGTTCCCCAAACAAATACACACAAACAGCAGGACCACATCAACTCTACCTAACCCCTACCTAGTTGATCATTTTCATAGTGTATCTCAACCTTGTTTAATATGTCACCAGAAAGCAAAGATGTCAGCCAGATCTACTCATGGCCTCCTTTTCAATGATGAACATAATCTCTCTTTCCTTTCCCTTTTGTCCTCTTTAATTCATAAATCCCAGTGGTTAGGCAGACTTTGTAGAAGAAATTATGGGACTGGAAAGTGACTAATCTCTTCTTGGCACTAGACGTAGTTAAGTTGTTGGTATCTTAATTTTAATTTAAAATAGATACAGAATCAACAGTTTCTAGTTCTTCACTGGGCTAAAGAAAAAAAAAAAGATTTTACATTTCCAAAAGTTTTCAGCTATATTTGGGATCACTGGACTCACATTTCATTAAGGATTGGGGGACTGTTGCTTTGGAGGATCAGAAAGTAGAGAAATTCTTAAATATTTTAACAAATCTTTCTACAAGTGATATTGAACTTGCTAAATATTTCTAGTATTTTCAGAACCAATCAGAGTCAAGCAAAAGTGGGCTGTAACATTTGGAAGTGGGTGGCTTAATGAGAATAATATTTTTTGCTAGAGCATTTGATTAAAATTGATATTTTGGTTAAAATGGTTGACTCACTTAAGCAATACTTTGACAGGTAATATCTTTTTAAAAAATCACTGATGCAAATCTGAATAATGGCATTAATTAATTAAGATTCCCAACTAGTGAAATATAAATTGAAATTCCAACCTTCATGGGAAGTTTTGGAAAAGTGTTCCTCGCCAGCATCTTCTCATTTTTTTCTTATCTATTTCTGTAATGCAGGTATGTAAGTTGCATGGTGCAGCCCAAGGTTGGACCACGAACTCAGACCAGCAAAGCCAGAAGTCAGGTGAGCTACCATTCTGAAACTAAGTGATACATAACAAATGGCTGACTATGTGACAAAGGTAATAAGTTGTATCAGCTAAAATCTTTTTTTTTAAGTTTATTTATTTATAAATAAATAAATATACTGACTTATAAATATACTGACTTATAAATAAACTGACTTAAAATGCTTTACCCAGGAGTTGTCTGGTTTGAAAAATTACATGAAAGAAAGAAAGAAAGAAAGAAAGAAAAGAAAGAAAGAAAGAAAGAAAGGTGACATGTAGGAAATTCTTTCTTCTAAAAATAAATAATTCTTTATTCTTAAAAACAGAGTATAAAATCTTCGTAAGTAGTAAATAAGTTTATTCTCATCTTCATTTTTAAACATGAATAAATATTTGTATATAGGAAATTAGTTTGCTTCCTCAGAGTTTAATTGGACATGGTTTCACATGATCACTCGAGCCAATAATCATGGAAGCTCATGCCTGTGCATTACTGAGGATTGAAAATGGGGAGCCAGTGAAGAAGAGGAGGTGGCAATTTTTAGAATTAAATGTTTATGAGCACTGATTTACCAAACAAAGACTTGAATTTCATATGTCTAAAAATGAAAAGACTATGTGTAAGAACTTTTAGAAACTGTGAGGGAAAAATGCTAATGGGACTGTAGGGAAGAGACCAAATAGATTAGAATAGAAGGACACTTAAGGACAGTTAAGATGGACTGAAGCCCTTAAAGAACAATTGGAGCCCAGAAAAATCACCAAACATGGCGGTCCAATCAAAAAGAGAACCAGATATGATTAATCAACAAGCTGTAACCAACACAGAAAGCAAACAGAGAAAATTGCTGGAAGAGAGAGCAAGCACTGAGGTGAACTTTGAGAATGTTCTACTTCATGAACTTCACATTTCAAAATCTGACGCAAATATGTTTTTCTTATTCAAAAGAAATCAGTTTTCTCTCTGCTTAGCTTTGCCCAATAATCATCAGGTCACAAAGGCAGACTTCTGAAGAAATTTGCTGAAATCTGTAATTGGCTTTCCACTCTGTGGGGCTTTTTCAGGAGTTGTCACAGGCTTCCTTGGGAGTTGTAACTGAGAAAACAGGAGGTTATTTGATTATACAGTGGATTTATATAAATATTATATATATATGCACACACATGTGCATATATATGTGTATATATATATATATATATACACACACACACACACAAAATACACATACAAAAATATATATACATATACATACATACATATATATGTATATATAATATACAAAGTACACATAAAAGTATGTATAGATTGTAAAATAATATATGTAAATAATTATATATAATTATAAGTTACAAATTATAATTATATATATTCATAATTTACATATTTATAGTTTTATATAAATTTTATATATTTTATTATATATTAAATTTTATAATAAATTATTTATGTATATTATAAATAAATATATATTATATATTATATTTATTATATTTTATGTATTATATTATATATTATAATATATATTTATTATATTATTTATTAACATATATATTTATTTATAGATTACATTTATATTTATATTTATATTATATAATATTTGTATTTTATATATTATTTATATTATTTAATATATATTATATATTATATATTGTATGTAACAATAAATTATATATAATTTTATAATAAAATAAGTATATATTTTATATATTAAATTTTATTTATTTATTTTAAATTTTATAAATTTTATATAAATGTATATAAATATAAATTTATATATTTATAATTGCAACTTATAAATAATATATGTAAATTATTATATATAATTATACACATATATGTGCTTAAGTGTAATTTGTTGAAGTATTATCAATAGCTAATAAGATCAGTCAGAAGGAATTGTGTTACATCAGGGATAGCTAACACAAGCATATCTATTTGAAGGGGTGTGAAATGATTAGCCCACCTGCAGCACCCTATGCATTGTTTCACTGTGGCCTGGGCTAATATGAGATAATAGAAAATATACATATTGGTTTCTTCCCTCAGTTCCTGGCACAAAGGTCCAAAAACCCTCATAAATTCCTAAGTGATAAAATCACTGGGAGCATCTTTTGTTCTAATGAGGTGACTCTGGTGAGCTTCTGGATGGCTACTGGATGAATGGTCACCAGAAAAACTGAGTCATGGTTAGAAGTTTGAAATTTTCAGCTCCATCCGCCATCTGACTGGGGAGAGAGTTTGGAAATAGAGTCAATACTTGATCAGGCCTACGTGAGGAAGCCTCCATAAAATCCTAATAGTATGGGGTTTGGAGAGCTTCCAGGTGGGAACACATCCACATCCACATCCAGAATGGTGACACCCCCCCAACTCCCTGAAGATAGAGCTCGGGGACCCTCCAAAACCTCATCCTATGTATCTCTCCATCTGGTTATTCATCTGTATCCTCTATCAGATCCTTTAATGAACTAGTAAATATAAGTTTTTCCCTGATTTCTGTGATCTGCAATAGAAATTTAATCAGACCCAAGGAGGGAGTCTTTGGAACCTCTAATTTGTAGTCACATCAGATAGAAGTTGTAGGAAATGCTGGTGGGGGGGACTTATTACTCGTCACTGGCCGTCTGAAGTGGGCATAGTCTTGTGAGACTGTGGAATGTGGTGGGATCTGGTGCTATCTCCAGGTAGATGGTGTCAGGATTGAGTTAAGTAGTGTTGGAGAATTGGTTGGCAGGGGAAATCCTCCCCACATCTGGTGTCAGAAGTTCTGTGCCTTTGGTAGTGTGTGAGGGTGAAGGAGACACATGGGAGGAGGACTGAGATTCCCCATCATAGCTAACTTTCCTCCCATTTCCTTCTTCCTTTTATGCATCTCCTTCCATCCCAACTCTCCTGGGTTTTAAAGCTTTAGATCTTCATTCTCTGTATGCCTTTTCCTCACTCCTGTGTCATGGGTTGTTTTCCCCCCACCTCTAGCAAGCACTTGGACTCATTAACCTAATGGCCTACTTCCTGAAGCACTCTATGGCAGGGAGATGGGAGGCAGGAACAAGAGAGGAAGAAGAAAAAAAATACTTTGAACACAAGTCTCTTTTGTGTCTCTGAGGAGCTCTATGACCCAGGAGACTGGGGTATTTGTGAGACTAGGGCAAAGTGTTTATTACTGATTATTTAAACTGGTGTTTTCTTTATTTAATTAAGCTCACCCCCCTTATTAAGTTGTATTAGTTGCCTATAAGAATGGGATGGGAGCAGAGACTTACTGGAAAGTTTCATCGGAGATAGTTTCCCATTTCTCTGGGCTTGGGCAGGAGTTAAGTACGAACCCCTACAACGTCAGGGCCCCAGGATATCTCTGATCAAAGGTCACAGACAACTTTTTTTTTTCTGCCATCTTCAGACTCAGTCATAGGCTGCTTCATGCATTTTTGTTATGCTGCAAGCATGTTTTCTAAGTATGTCTGTGTTTGCCCTTTTGAATTTTTGAAACCCCATTAAAAAAAGTGCTGATCCATTGTGGAGCCTTCTTTTAAAATTTTGATTACTCTTCCATATAGGAAATAACATTCAAGATAAAGCTACTGTCTTACATTTATCTCTAGCTTCCAGCTGCTTGGTACTTGTGCTACTTTTTATTGAGGTTTGCAACAATTTTCAGTGGACTAATTTTTAAATCTTAAGTAGAGCCATTGATAGTAATAAAACTTTAAACTTAAACAGACTTTTCTTAAGAATTTGAAAATGGATTCCAAACTTGTGCTTTGGTTCTTTGCTCTCAGTTGTACAGATGGGACCAATTATTCCCTCTAGCCATGGAGAAAAGCAAATTTTCCTTTACTCCCCAAATACTTCTCATTTGATTTAGGTTTGAATTGCCAATTATTCCAGCTGCTCTAACTTCCAGGTCACTTTTCCACTGATACAGGAATCATATAAAAAGCAACCTAACTCTGTGTGTCCATTTATTCAGTATAAAGGATTAGCTCAAGAAAAAATGGTTATTCATGCTTGTATTTGAGATCCTTCCCAATCACTGCCTTCTGCTTTTGCTTCTTTCCTAGAAAACTACTACTTGATAATGTTCTTAGACTACTTCTGTCTAGGCTAAGGATCCTGCCTAGTCCTGCTCCATGTGGCAAGCCAAGTTCCCCTCCTATTTTTGTGGGGAGAAAAGTATTCCTAAAACAAAGTTATCTGATACAGTGATTTATAAAATGCTGATGTCTGAAGGCTCCCAATGAGCTTTCAATTTTAATAACAAAGAGATGCTTACTCCAAAGGAGTTTAAGGCCAATTGAGGAAATACTCTTTTCAGGGAGGTAGAAGGATCCTTAAGATACCTTCTAATAACCCCACCCAGTTGAAAGTATATTCCACCTACACCAATTCCTTGGTCAACACCCTTTCATCTAGAGTGGATATAAAGTCTCCCTCCCAACAACCAGTAGGACAATTCCTCCAGTCTGGAGGTGGCCATTTTCCATGCTCACCAACTCACACACTCACTCCCACTTCCTGAGCACTCACCTTGTGTCAGGACCATGTAAGACACTAGGACTAGAATGTGATAAGAATAGTTCCTGTCCCCGAGGAGCTCCCCATCTTGTGAATGAAGCAAGTGTGCAGACAAAGAATTATTGCAATGTACTGAGTATTTTAGTAGAGCTTGGACAGGGCTTCTTCATTCTTCTGGGACAGGTCAGGGAAGTCTTCTCTGAAGAGCCTTTACTGTTTCATCACTGTCAGTTTATGTCAGTGTTGTCTTCCCAAATACATTATAAACTGTCCTTTTGTCCCTCATAATCCCTAGCACAACACTTCACATGTACTAGGCACCCAGTAAGTGTTTGTCAGTTTATTTAATAACCATAAATAAACATGGCTTTGCCCAACTTTTCTTAACCACCTCTTGAGAATCAGGTACAGTGATGGAGAACATCCAATGGGCTGTCCAGCTATTACTTTCAACCAAGCCTTTGCTTGATTAGCACCTTGATGTTGTCAACTCTCCAAACTGTCCCATATATCCCACCAACATTATCCACCCTCCACATCCACAGACAATGAACATACATTGTTCTGACATGCTGGAATTTTGAGCAGTCTGAAAATGAGGAAATTGCATCTCAAGACTAAATAAAACAAGCTCTCATCAGCTCATCTGCCCCCCTGCAATTCCCCCAGGGGGTGGCTCTCCAGCATTTGTCATAAACAGAATGGAGGTCATTAAATCCTGGCAAAACCTAACAACATATCTAATTATAGGTTTGAAATCATAGAGCTGAGCAGTAACGACAGGACATGCTGAGTTTAGTTACTTCTGAACACACTTTATTGCTTTGCTCTGGTAAATCATTCCCCATACTTAAAAAGAAGTGAAGATTTGTAGCATCATCTCCAAAGGGGCAGTCACTAGGACAGTATCCTCCGGCAGAAATAAAGAGTTCTTGAAATTTTCTAAATGGACTTTTTAACAGAGTTGAATGTAAAGTGCAACCCTTAGCAGCAGGCAAAATGAAGCTTAAGGTCATCTGAAAAGAGTATCTGATAACTTACATTTATCTCCTAAATGTGTTCCCCTCAAGTTCTTACTAGCCATAAGAGAGTTGCCAAAGTTTCTTTAAATTGCAAGGGGAACAGAAAAGAAAATGAACAAAATCATGGGTGTGGTTTCTGTTTGTACTTTGTTTCTGGAGAAAAAAACCCTACATAATGTATATGTATACATGTATGCATATATATTATATATACTGTTCTAAGCCTTTAACATAGTTCAGAAATAATATATGGACATATATATTATGTTTTGTTCTATGTCTTTTTTAATATAGCCCAGATGTAATATGTATACATTACATATGTGTGTATACATGCATATATACTGTATCTATGTTTTGTGCTATGTTTTTTAAAAGTAGTTCAGGGGTACCTGGGTGGCTCAGTTGGTTGAGCACCAATTTGATCTCACTCAGGTCTTTATCTCAGGGTTGCGAGTTCGTCCCACATTGGGCTATATGCTGGGTGTGACCCTACTTTAAAAAAACTAATTAATTCATTAAAATTAATTAATTTAAATAAATAAATAAATAAAAGTTGTTCAGAATAGGAAAATCTTATAACAATTGCTATGTTGCTGTTATGCAAAATAAAGTATGAAAAGTTAAAGATATTTTCAGGACTTACTGATTGTTCCTTTTTATTAATAAGAACATGTCACTTAAAATAATCATACTGATATAAATATAAAAATGTATAATATGCTATTTTCTTATATCATAATAGGATTGGATGATCTTCCTTATAGTGCACATAGATTATTAGTAACTTAAAATTATTTTTTAAAAACATTTTTTAAATAGGGGCGCCTGGGTGGCTCAGTTGGTTAGGCATCCAACTTTGGCTCAGGTCATGATCTCATGGTCCGTGAGTTCATTGGGCTCTGTGCTGACAGCTCAGAGCCTGGAGCCTGCTTTGAATTCTGTGTCTCCCTCTCTGTCTGCCCCTCCCCCTGCTTATGCTCTGTCTCTCTTTCTCTCTCAAAAATAAATAAACATTAAAAAAATATTTTTTTAATACATGAAATAAAAATAATTATTTTCAAATTATTTTACCTTGTAAAATATATCATTTTATTAGTCTTCTTTTCAAAATGTTATGAATATTCATAGGCTGCCTGAGTGGCTCAGTCAGTTTGACTTCAGCTCAGGTCATGATCTCCTGGTTTGTGAATTCGAGCTGCACATCAGGCTCTGTGCTGACAGGTTGGAGCCTAGAGCCTGCTTTCTTGCTCTCTCTACCCCTCCCCTGCTCATGCTTTGCCTCTCTGTCTCTCTCTCAAAAATAAATAAACATGAAAAAAATGTTATTGGATATTCTTGCCCTTTTATTCCTTTAGAAAAATCTAGGTATATATGTCCAATTCCTAAAATCTCCCTTTAGAATTTTGACTGAAAAATATTATAGGTATAAGTTAATTTGGGAGATATTGTCAACTTTATAAAATGAAGTCATTTTTATTTGCTTCTATGCTGCACTTTTAATTCCAAGCCCTTTTGCACTTTTGCTTTTAGTTTTATTCATGTAGGGTCCACACAATTCTATGTTTATTTGTAAGTATTATGATTGTTATATTTGGTTATTCTTTTATTTTAATAAACACTCTACTAGTATTATTGCTAATATAGATGCTTAGGAAAGACATCAGTCATAGTGAGTAAATCTTGCTGCCCTTTGCACTTGGTCACTATATAGAATTGACATATGAGAAGCAGTTTGATCACAAATTAGGGTCTGCAGTTTGGAAAGTTTCCTCTGTAAGTTCTGATATAGAGTTATTTATTTGAAACCACCATTTGATCGATTGTTTTCGTGTGTGTGTGTGTGTGTGTGTGTGTGTGTGTGTGTGTGTGTGTGTGTGTTTTGCTCCTCTTTCTCTGTCGCTTTATTACCTGTGGTATTTTTCTTCTACTCAACATTCACGTATGCCTCCCGTGCCTCTGTTTAGGTAGAAAGTGCTGCCCATCTCTCCAAGAGGCCTTCCTGGGAGACCCAAACAGTTATTTTTGTCTCCTAGCCTGTTTAAAATCAGATAACCCAGCCTCCCAAACACAGCGTCCCAATTAGTGGAAATTCAACCATCCATTTTCATGAGATAGAATCATAAACATATTACATTTATACAGTTTATTTAATATATATTCATAAGCAAGGTCTGTTTGGGATTTTGTTTTTCATAGCCTATAGGTTTTGTTCTCAGATAAAACTTGCTTCTTTTCTTTTTTTCTTTCTAGATAATACTTAATATAGACTGCACACGTTGCTGTCATTTTCTGAACTCTGAAATAATTTCCATAGGGTGGTTGATCTTAAGTCTTTGGAAGTTTGAAATGACATTTGTGAAAAGTCACCCAAATGTTGTGCTTTGACACCTGTTCCATTTCTTCTCTGTCCATTCATTCAATTTGTTGAATGTCTACTCTGCCGGAAACTGTTAGGTATGTTTGAGTTTCTACTTATTCTTGATTCAATTTGGAGTAATTATTTTGTCCTGGTGATTCATCCATTTCATTGAGCTCTTCAAATTAGTTGAATGGCATGATGTACTTCTTTTTTTATCATTTTTGAATCTCCTTTAATTTCAAGTTTATAATTGTGTTTTCTGTCTTTTCTTTTTGATTAAACTTGTCACATTTGTGTGCTCTATTGCTTATATTTAAAGAATTTGTTCTGAATACCTTAATTCTGCTTTTTAAGTATACAAGCTTCTGATCTCATCATTTATATTTTTTGAATCTTTAAACTTTTCTTTTTTAAATTTGTTAATCCATATTATTTCCTATCTTTAAGAATGAAGGTACAGTAATGAATTTTTTTTTTTTTTGGTTAACTGCTCTGGATGCCTCCTCATACATTTTTTGTGTATACTACTTTATATTTTTATTTTATAAAAGGTCCATAATTATGGGATTTATTATATTTTTATTACAAACAATATATATTCTGTAATATTGCATTTCTCAAAAGAAACAGACATATTTAAGTGAGCAGCAAACTCTTCATATGGAGCCTATATGTCTTCTGGATCATAGCAATTTCAAGTATTACACCTTTATTAAAAAGCTTATCTGAAAAATTAAGATACAGATATTAGTTAATGGAATACTAACTTAAATTTCATTTTTAAGAACCTTATCCTCTTATACTGACTTTTAGTTAATTGTGTACTCTACTGGTGGGGTTCAGGACATGCTACCCCAAAATACAGCACTGTGACATACTGAATATTTTAAGCTGAGGGAGTTTGTGAAAGTAATAGAAGCAGGAAGGTCACTCTGACCTTCCCCTTCACCCCACCTCTCTTGAAGTAAGTCATAAAACCCTCATGTGAAAGGCGTCCTCCCTATACCAGGAAGAAAGGAACATCTTTATCTCTGAAGACAAAGAGGCACAGGAAGATTCCAAGCAGGTTTCCTCTAGCTTGCCACACTTACCTCACGTTCTCTAACCTATCCTGTTTCTCCATGACTGTCCACTCTTTATCAAAGCCAGCATAAAAATACTGAGGTTTAATGGTCACTTTGGGTCTTCATTTCCTTATGAAAAGCCTCCTGTGTCATATAAAACTTAGATTTTAAAAATTGTATGTTTTTCTTCTGTTAATCTGTCTCTGTCCATTTAATTTTCAGACCCAGCCAGGGACCCTCATAGAGTCAAGGAAAATATTTCACCCCCCACCCCCATACTATGAAGGCAAAATTTAAGCTTTGTTGATATTTTTTTTCATTCTCTAAGACTTGCCTAGTGACAAGCTCATAAGTTTAAATAGATTTTAATTAAACACAAAAGCAGCTGATAGACAATATGGTCATCAACTTCAAGAACCTAAGTAACCTTTGGAAAACTATGTCATATTAGAGCAGCTGCTGTAAGAAGTAATGGAAACGCAACCTAAATTGGTTTGAGAAAATAGAGGGAGGTTTATGGTAGGGTCTGTGGGTTGAATGGGTCACAAGCAAACATGCTTGGATCACAACAATATTATCAGGGCTCTGTCACTCTTGTTGCATCTTTTGAATCTGCTTTCTTGTGTATTTGTTGGCTTTGTTCTTATTAAGCCTCACTCCACATACTTGGAAAGATGCCAATAAGCATATATGACCTACCAGCTAGCAATCCTAGGGGGAAAAAAAATCAAGATTTTTTTTTTTAATTTATCTCCCAAGTAAAACCACCAGAGTGCTCAGACCACCACATTTTGGACTCAGTTCCTGAGGCTGGGAGGGTGAAATGTTCTGAGATTCCAGTTCCTGGGCCATGTTCACACCCTTAGGATGAAGGTGAAGGTGGGGCAACCATCCTTCACCATTACCTGGGTCCATGCCCAACAGACAGAGCCTGTTTCAGAAGACAAGAGGATGAATCCCAGGGCAGGCAAATAGTAAGGAATATTCCTAAATCATTTATTTTATACGTTTGAGTGTCCTGTTATTTCAGTTAAGACTTGTTGCCTGACATTAATCCACAGCTCTGAGCAAACTGAAGAGTTCCCTGGTCCTAAATTCTCTACTCATAGTGCTTCAGCTAGATCTCAGCTCAATTTACACAGCTTCTCTTTTTCTCTTTATGGTGGTGGTGGGGGGAGTTACATTGAACTCCAGACTTCTTGGGGAAAGTTAGAAGCTAAATGATGTTTGATGGTCCATTTTTAATCAGAGGAGAGCAATTTTCCCCTCTCAAAGGAGGACTCCTCACATCAGGTATTTGGCTTGAGAGGTGCTTGCTGATTAATTACTTACATTTACATAATATTAATCTCCTTTCTAACAATTTAGCAAGCTTCCAACTGATGCCCCCATATCGGTCTGACAGAACACCCTTGTTCTTAAAAGGCCAGAACTATTTTTCCAGTGCATGGAATTGGCAGTATTGTTCTTACATGGGGCAGGAGGGACTCCTGGTGCCCCATTCTTTTAGGGTTCTGCTGTGGCCCTTCCCCAGCTCTGCACTGCCCCATGCCCCCCACTATCTTGACCAAGTTATAAGTAGTCAATACTTTGAGTTCCCTAGCTAAACATCTCCAACTCCCTTTTGCCACCTGTGTTGACCTCTTCCCCAAGTCCAGCCTCTTGAAGACAGAATATATTGGCAGTGTGTGTACCCCCCAGTCCCAGGGAGTGGCCAGTGGGGACTCTGGGGAATGTGGCAGGAGCTTGGACTGCAGCCTAAGCTGTCCGCACACATGTATGTGAAGCCCCTTATCGTAGGAGTGAGGGAATAAGTGGGGCAGGCTGAGGTCCAGGGCCCAGGGATAGGGGTTGACTCTTTTATACCACTAGGGTCCATCATGGAAATCCAAGGAATCTGAAAATTCTAAGTTTGAGCCTGGCCTTCAGGTCATTATGAAGATATGTTTGTCAAGGTAGGAAGACAGAATACATTTCATATAACAGTTTGTTGGCTTGATCTGTAACTTTCAAATATGGACATGTGTGGTAGATGTGCCTCCATTTATACTCTTGCCCGGGGCCTCAGAAATGTTAGAGCAGTCCTGGGAGTCAGAGAGGCTGCAGAGGCTGTTCTGAGCAGAGAAATAAGGCAGAAGTGACCAGAGATGGGATTCAGGGAACCCAACCACAAACAGGTTGGTATAACATCCAGATGGTGTGGAAAATAATTAAGCAGGTATCTGTCTTTCCCACCAGGTTGTCAACTGTTTTTGAAGTGAGCTTCTATGGAACTTGCACTCCTGTGCTTGGCAGAGCATTCTGCACAAACTAAACTCCCAGTTCATGGTAGATACATTCATGTTGAACAAATGTTCCCACCCAGAGGGAAACCGCAAATACACTTGTCATCATTCACTCATCATAAAGACAACTACAGATAAATGGATAGTAGTCTTAAATTTTATTAATTAATGTTATAAGTGAGCCAGTTTCATGCTATGTTAATTTCAAATAACAGGTAATAAGCAGAAAAATAAGAAAAATAAAATATGGCTAGCATAAAACAATTGTATTGCAATGTACTTTTCTAAAAAATTGGGGCCTGTTGTACTTACCCGGGCCACCACTGGCAGGGATGCAGGAATGCATTGAGCACTCTGAGGGGCAGGCGTTCCATGTGATATTTTGTCAATGACAGCTCAGCACAACCAACCCTCTGACTTATCCACAAGGCTTCAGCATGTTCACTCTTAAATGTGCCAACTTTCCAAGGCAACTTAAATGTAGGTGTTTAAAATTTTTTAAGGCATTTTTTTCCCCACAGGCCCAAGGCAGCCAAAAAAGATATGCCAATGACCTCTAGTGTCTGCCCATGGGGCCTCACACAATCTTACTCAAAAACCCTCATAGATGAACATACAGTTTTTTTGTCGGAGTGTTTCTTTCCTGTGTGTGAGGGGAGGGGCAAAGGAGAGAGAAGGGAGCTGGAGAATAAGGAGATGGGTGGAGTAGTAAGTGAATGGTAAATAAGTGGCAGATGTGTGTATAGGTAAGAATCTCCCTGAAGCTCATATCTTATCTTTTTCTTCACCGCCTTCTGGGCCCTCTTCTGTGCACATGGATGTTGACCTCACCACCTTGCCTCTGCTGGTGCTTAATAGTCTCCCCTTTGGTGGAATCCTTCCACCTCCTTGTACACAAATAACCCCTCTCAGTTCTGCACCTTTGCACATGGAGCTCCCTCTACCTGGTCTTCTCCTCCCACCTGCTTTTCCAGATGGCTTTAAGTTATGCTCCTCAACCCCATCACAAACCAGGGACGCTGCCCTTGATGCTTCAGCTCTGGGTAGCTGCCCCTCCATCTGCTCCCATCGTTCACTATGTTTTCCCTACTGTAGCATTACTACATGATATTGTAAATGTCTACTTACTTGCTTGTACCTTCTACTCAACTACAAGGTCTATGCAGATAAGGAACAGTACTCTAACAGCCTTGGTCATGACCTCCATAGGTATTTGTGTATGCATTTGTTGACCAAATGATTAGAAGAATGAATGAATGAATGAATGAATGAATGAATACCATCCAGGTTGGCAGGTAGGCTTATGGCGGAGCCTCAACTCCCCATTCATTTCTCACGTGAAAGTTGGGCCAGGACTTTGCCACAGGTAGGGTCACATATCAAATAGGTGCAGGCAGAAGATGAAGTAGGCACAAGTTTGTAAAAAGTAAGGACCTACTGTGCCAATCATGGGCAGGAATGTAGGAATGCACTGAACACCCTGTAAAGGGTGAGAATGTTATTGGCCCAGCTGTATATATGAAGAGAAAATTTATCCCATATCTACTGAATATCTACTAATGATAGGCACTCTGCCAATTATTTATATATGTGATCTCATTAAATCATTACAACAACTCCACGGAGGCATTAGCTGGTATCTCCATTTTACCCAAGAGGACACTGAGGCCCAGAAAGATTAAGCAATTTGGTTGAAGTCACCCAGCAGTGGATTTTGGATCTAGGATTTAAATCCAAGTCTGACTCTTACCACTGTATCATGCTGCTTCCAGAGGTGGGGTGAGGAATCTTAGAAGCACCATGTGACTTCCAACACTTGGAAGCCTATTGGCGACTCCAGGAGGGAAATGAGGAGGATCTGAACTAAAATACTGTGGAAAGCTTTGGGAAGAGGAAGAGATAGATGTAAGAGCTCTCTGTGAGGTAAGAACTAGATTAGTGCACTAATACAATGCTTACTCATTTATTTATTCATCCAATATTCATCAAGCTTTTTCATGTGCCAGACACTATGTTTAGTTGGCCCAGGAAATGTAAATAAGAGTAAAACTTGGTTTTGGCACTCAGTGAACTCAGATTCTAAAAGAAGCAGTAGATGAAAATAATGATGCTACAGGGTCACTACATCTTTTGATTCTATCTTTTAACATCTCTGTCCATTACTTCTTTTCTCCTCACTGATTTGTGGTTCACAGGCCTCCGCGGATTGCAGCCATTACTGCCAGGGTCTCAAACATGGCCTTCCTGGCTTGCACACAGCACTAGCTCTAACTACATTTTAAGGCCATTTCATGAATGCTTGCCGGGAACCACTTTCTCAGTTCATTGGCAACATGATCACAGCTACAACTGCTTACCTTAAAAGGTGTTGCATGAAAACACAAAGATATTAACAATCATTTATTCAACACCTTCTATACATCAAGCTCTTGAGCAGGCACCAAGTACAACACTGTGAATACAAGAGACGTGGCTGTCTTTGAGATTAAATTTAAAGGGAAATACAGACAAGTAAATGGGCAGATGCCCATTAAGTGTGAAAGTACAAAACTGTGTAATTGGGTAAGTTATGGCAAAATATAGGAGGGCATCTCCTTTGACCTAAAGGAGTCAGAAGGAAGCAATGACATTCAAATGTAAAAAAAGAGAAAGAAATGTATATCTAGAGATTCTATTCAAAATAGGGCCCTTTTTCCCACTCAAAAGAATTGTTCTGAATGTATCTTTTGAGATATAGGGAGTAAAAAACATTAAAGAAAAAATGGGTTATTTTTCCTAGAATCTAAAAAAATAAATTGAAACATGGAGAATGTTCCCTCACTAATGGCTTTAATCAAAAACTCAGAATCTATGTATCATCTTTAATACTCAGAGACATGTTATGAGGGCACCAACCAGACTCTGTCTTTCTAATCCTTTTTCTGAGTCATCTTTTATCCTTCCCATTGCTTCTGCTGAAAGAACTGCCAAACCTCTATTTCCCTGCCCTGGAATTCAAGTTGATAAATGGAAAGACTATTTCCATTGGGAATATTGGCAACCTCCAGACGTTGACTCTTGGGTTTTGAAAGAGGATTCTGCTTTTGTTAATGGAAATTCATGAGTATTTGGAACACACTGATGCAATAGTTCCATAGTCTGAGGTCAAAGGGGGCCTGTGTGTATTAGCAGGAGGCACTGGCTCCGATCTAATCAGTAATAACCTTAGGACCATTAGAGATCAAGCAGCTCTTGAAGTGGGTCCATAGCAAAGTTTGCTGCATAGCTGTAAGTGGTGTTGCTGCTGAAACTCGCAAGATCTCTCTATGCTGCTTTGACAACTCTGCTTGCCCCATCTGAACCCAGCTGCAGACCATCTATGCCTGATCATGTTTCCAATTCCCTAATGGGACCCATGCCAAGGACTCTAGTCCACCGCAACAGAACCCTGATGCTTGCCTAACCTCCCACAACCTTGTGAGTTTGGGGTGAAAGTGTTTAATAGTCAGTTTGAGAGCAAAGAGGGCAAGGAAGAGATCTATAAACACACATATTATTTCTTTCTCCCTCTTCCTCTCTCCTTCTGTCTCTCTCTCATTCCCTCTATCTCCTTTCTCTCTCTCTCTCTCTCTCTCCCTCTCTCTCTCCCTCTCTCTCTCTCCCTCTCTCTCTCTCCCTCTCTCTCTCTCAGTGCAGACTTGAAAAGTCAGCTCATTTTCATGGTCACAAAATCTTTCTGGAGAGTGACATTTCATTTTAAATACATCTCAACAAAAGTGCGCTAGACATATGTGGACTTGTCATCTCACAGCTCTTTCCATGGTGACTCCTGGAAACAGCATTTCTCAAAATTATGACTATAAAAGGAACATTTGAGTACCCATAAGGAGAAGCAAAATAAAACAATAACCACAACCCCAAAGCCTACAGGGTATTGTTTTAAGAAGCATTTTTTAAAGATTTTAGATTTTTTCCCCCATATCTAATTAGGAAAAATTTTAAATGGCCTGTCCCCAAACCACCTGCTGAAGGCTTGTACTGGGCTTGCCCTGGGGTCATGGATTGAATTTGCACAGAATGGGACGGAGCTGTACTGATGCAGAAGGCTGAGCTGGCCAAAGCTGATTTAATAAAAACCCGTGGGGACAGGCTACAGGGGATCATCCCAATGCAAAAGCTGTAGCAAAGACGGGCAGCACAAAGGGAGTGAGACAACACAAAGGGAGTGAGACCTACATCTATTAATGGCATTGGTCCCATCAAGGATCAGGCAGGATGATAATGAGGCAGGCTCTGGAATTTTCACCTGAGATGGGGGCAGGACTGACACTGACTTAACTGGCAAAGTAGTTTATGTGTGCAGTACCACTCTCCTCTGGGTGGCTACTTTGGCTGGCTGTCCAGGGTGGTGCCTTTCTTAAGTAGATAGATAAGCAAGATACGTATAGTGTCTCAAGTGCTCCCATTCAATGAAGTTTGTTGTCAGAGCATCCCCAGAAGCCTCTTGTCCTGGATGACAGAGTTCCTGCCCAAGAATTCTCTTGCCCTGGATGACATTTGTCTTTCAGCTTAGGAAGGAGCTTCAGCATGAAAACTGGGAGCTTGAGCTTTGAATATGGACTGTGTTCAATACTGTCCCCCCCCCCCCCATTTGCTAACTGTATCACAGAAGGAAGTTCCTCATTTTCTCTGGACCTCTTTCTACTCATCCATAAAATATTGGTGCTGTACTAATACACTAATACACAAAGTTGTGAGAATATGAAAGTGATTAATAAACAGAGCATGCACACTGAGCCTGGCATTGTAAAATCTCAACAAATGGCAGCCATGGTTGCTGATGGTGTTAAAATGCCACGGGTTTCTTTATCCAGGGATAATTGCATCACAGTCACCAGGTATTTCTCCAAGTGGGACCAGGCCGTCTCTCAGGCTCCTGCCTATGTCAGCTGAGACTCCCGTTGGGAGAGACCAGCTCATTCAGCTCCCTGTGCACTACCCTCTCAGCGCTGTCATTGCTGGGCTTTTGCACACTACTCTTCATCTCCCTATACCGACCACTGTGGAGGCTTCAAAGAGATGAAGATTTTCTCTTCCTCAAGAAGAGGTTAGGAACTCTCTCCCCAAGTTTCTTCACTCCATACCAGGAGCTTCTACCTATTGGCCCAACCTGATGTTTAGCTCTGTGTGTGTGTGTGTGTGTGTGTGTGTGTGTGTGTGTGTGTGTCTGTGTTTAATTTTTTTAAAATGTTTATTCATTTTTGAGAGAGAGCGCGCTAGCAGGGAAGTGGCAGAGAAAGAGGGAGACACAGAATCTGAAGCAGGCTCCAGGCTCTGAGCTGTCAGAACAGAGCCTGACTTGGGGCTCGAACTCACAAACCGTGAGTTCATGACCTGAGCCGAAGTTGGCCACTTAGGCGACTGAACCACCCAGGTGCCCCATCTGTGTGATTCTAATTCAAGAAAACAAACATTTGAGCTCCTGACCCTTACACTGAATACTGGATACTCTTGTGGATGATTGCCCAGTGTTTGCGTAGTCCCCATTGCAGGGCTTTCTCATTCTTCCTTTTTTACTTTCATATCTGGCCACTTCTGGCTGACTTTCTAGCTCTTAGCCTTTTTGGAATAGACTATTCCAATGAAAATTGAGACCCAATCCAAAGTGAGCTCATTTTTTAACCTAATTATACCAATAATAGCAGCTTCATGAGCCACCCTTCCCAAATATGGCTGCTTTTAAACATAGAATTCCTATGCATGGTGATAATTAAATTCACCTGGTGGAGTAGCAGGTACCATGGTAGATTGTGAAGGGATATGTTTAATCAGAGAATGCTCCCACTAGCACTGACTTTTCTACTACATCTCCTCAAACACATAACTGCTCATGAACGGCTGGGCATGGAACCAAGTGGCTAAAAATATGCCCCAATTTATTAAGAAAACTAGAACTTTTTTAGAATACTGTTTTGCTCCTTCATTTGACTCTTTTAATCACTGCGGCAATTTGGCATTTAAAATCAAGTAAGAACAAATCTATTTATCTCTTATTCTGGATAAATACTGTCCAGCTGTACCAGACAATCAATGGTGTTTGGCTTTTCATTTTTTAAACACACAAAAATATTTATTGGAAAGATTTCTGGGACCTCACAAAATTGACAGGAAGCCTGAAGCTCCAGACATGACAGATATGCGGGAGTGGAGGCATCAGGTAGCTGGGAGCACAACTAAGGTCAGGCCCCAGGAGCAGTCTGCATGGGAAACTACTCCACTCCACTGCCACCAATGTGAAGACTCTCCAGTTATTTCATGCAATTTGTGCCACCAGCTCAAGGTTCAAGTCCCAGGTGGGGGCATCCAGTTGGCTAAACCTAGACCATTCCCACAACCAGGGAGAAGGGGAAGGGAAGACATCTCTTTAGGTTCTTTAATGGGAAGTGGAGTCCTACCACCCACCTAATTTGTGACTTCTTTCAAGTAGCACAAGTGTTGATATGCCAGGTCATCCCCTCCCCGGCCCACTCACTCTTAAAAAAAGGTGGGAGAGGTGTCAAATATTTACTCCATCAGGGAGCCAACAAATTTGATCTCATCTATGTGATTTTATCTAGTACCTTAAGCCACACCATTGTCTTTTTCTTCTTCTCCTTAAAACTGCTTGGGGAACAGATTTGGTCATTATTTTTGCCTTTTAGTTCACTTTGACTTCCCATTTTACATGAATAATCTTAGAAAAATATAAATTTCTCCTCATAAACTTATTTGGGTAAATAAACTGTTTTCATCATTTGCTTCTTTTCCTTATCATCTATGACACTGTGCTTCCATCAGAAAATGTGTCTCTGTAATTCTTTTAGAATCCCTCTTCACACTTTGAAACTGATGCTGATGCTAGCTTGTTCCTGGCATTTATAACTACCTTCTTCTACTACCCATTCTGTATTCCCTTTGCTTTCAGCAAGCACCTCAGCTGGTTGTGGTTCCTTACCTGGTGGGATGACCCAAATCTTCTTTCCTAAAGGGTCTGGGCTATTACTAATCCTACCTGGATTGTATTGTAGTTCTCTATTGACTTTCATCACTGGTCATGGTAATACTAACAGACACCCTGAGGGATCTCCTGTATTCCAGACATACTCCCTCTTACCTCCATTTTTGTAGTAGTAGTGCAATTTCTCCTTAGTAGTCAGGATCAATTACCCTAGCAAACACTGTAACTCCCTTATTTACCTTTTTATTCAGAGCCATGAGGAGTACAAAGTTACCAGGTGGTCATCATAACTTCTAGTCCAGTGACATCATGGCTGTATTACCTGGGAGAAGTATTCCTTCCTCTGGAACTAAAACCTCTAGTCCAGCAGAGCATAAAGTCATGGGAATAAAAAGCAAAAAATTTGCTACTGGGTCACCAGGAATAATAATGAGTGTTCCCTTTCTCCTTTCTACCCCTTGATTCCTGGACTCATGAATCCTGGCTATTGGAGAAATGGCACCATATATTGAACACTGATTCAGAGCATATATAGCTTTTTGGAGAACCTTGCCCAGCCTTGCACTTAGCTGGTGTTATAACTGAGTCTTCAAAAGGTCATTCTATCAGGTCAGCTGCTTCAGGATAGTAGGGAACATGGGAAGACCAGTAAATTCCATGAACGTGGTCCCTTTGTGACACTTCTTTTGCTATTAAATGAGTTCCTTGACCCAAAGCAATGCTGTGTGGAATGCCATGGTAGTGAGTAAGGCATTCTGTAAGTCCATGGTGGCAGTTTTGGCAGAGGCATTTGGTGCAGGAAAAGCAAATCCATATCCAGAGTTAAGTATCTATTCCAATAAGGAAAAAACACTTATTTCATGTTGAGAGCAATCTAATGTAATCCACCTGCCACCAGGTAGCTGGTTGATCACTATAGAAAATGGTGCCATATCAAGGGTTCAATGTTGGTCTCTGCTGGTAGATTGGGCACTTTATGGTGACCACAGCCTGATCAGCCTTGGTGAGTAGAAGTCCATGTTGCTGAGCCCATGCATACCCTCCATCACTGCCAACATGGCCACTTTGTTCATGAGCCCATTGGACAATGACAGAGGTGGCTGGAGAAGGAGGATGAATGGTATGCACACAATGGGTCATTTGAACCTCAAAATCCTCCTCTGCTGAGATCACCCTGTGGTGAGCATTCACATAGGACACAAATATCTTTATGTTTTTCACCCATTTTAAGAGGTCTATCCACATAGTTCTTTTTCAGATTTCCTTATCACCAGTTTTCCAGTGATGTTCCTTCCAAGTGCCTGACCAACCAGCCAAATTATGGGCCACAGCCCATGAATCAGTATATAATTTCACATCTGGTTATTTTTCCTTCTGAACAAAGTGCACAACCAGGGACACTGCCTGAAGTTCTGCCCACTGGAAAGATTTCCTTCAGGAATGTCCCAGAGAGGGGCTATAGTGCTGCATATAGTGCAGAACCATCTGTAAGTCATACCTGAGTCTTCTCTTCCTCTGTCAACTGATCATGGGAAATTCATCATGAAGCTATAGGTGCAGGCTAGGAGTGAGAAAGTAGTGTAGCAGGTACGGGGACCATTGGTACTTGGGCAACTTCATGTAACTTACTTGTGCTTTCAGTTCCTGTTCAAGCCTGATCACATATTTACCATTTCAATTTGATTCAACTAAATGGCTTGGTGGCACATACGACACCCCATCCATATGAGAAGCTCAGGTCGCATGGTAATCTGGTGGCCCATGGTCAAGTGTTCAGTCTCTAAGGCCTAGTAGCAGACCAGAAGGTGTTTCTCAAAAGAAACACAGTAGTTATCTATGGATAATGGCAGGGCTTTGCTCCAAAATCCTAAAACTGCACCTATTAGGGCTTGCCAAAGGCTCCAAACAGGGGTGCCGGGTGGCTCAGTCAATTAAGCATCTGACTCTTGATTTCAGCTCAGGTCATAATCTCATGGTTCATGATTTCAAGCCCTGCATCAGGCTCTGCACTGAGAATATGGAGCCTGCTTAGGATTCTCTCTCTCCCATTCTCTCTCTCTCTCTCAAGTAAATAAATAAACATTTTTTAAAGACGCTCTAAACAGCATCCCTATCTGCCAATGATACTTAAGCACCATTGGATCTGCTGGATCTTATGATGCAAGTGGCAGAACAGCTTGCACAGCAGTCTGGACCTGTTGCAGAGTCTTCTTTTGTTCTGGGCCCCTCTCAAAACTAAAACTTTTGGGGTCACTCAGTAAATGGGTCGTAGAAACACACCCAAATGAGGAATATGTGGCTTCCAAAATCCAAAGAGGCAAACTAGGTATTTGTCTTTTTCTTGGGTGAAGGAGAGGCCAAATGCAACAACTTATCCTTCCCCTTAGAAAGGGCATCTCACCATACCCCTTACCACTGACCTTAGAAATTTCATTGCCATAGAAGACCCCTGAATTTCAGTTGGATTTATTTCCCACCCTCTGTCACACAAATGTCTTACCAATAAGTCTAAAGTAATTGCTACTTCTTGCTCACTAGATCCAATTAGCATATTAGTAGTAGACTAATGAATTAGTGTGATATCTCGTGGAAGAGAAAGGCAATCAAGATCCCTGTGAACTAAATTATGACATAGGGCTACAGAGTTCATATATTCCTGAGGTAAGACAGTGAAGGTGTATTGCTAGCCTTAGAAAGCAGACTAATTCTGATGGGCCTTATGGACAGGTGGGGAGAAAAAGGGATTGCCAGATCAATAGCTGTATACCAAGTACCAGGGGATATGTTAATTTGCTTAAGCAGTGAAACCACAACTGGTACAGCAGCTGCAATTGGAGTCACCCCCTGGTTTAGCTTATGATAATCCACTGTCATTCTCCAAGATCCATCTGTCTTCTGCCCAGGCCAAATAGGGGAGCAGAATGGAGATGTGGTGGTAATCAGCACCCCTGCATCTGTCAAGTCCTTGATGGTGGCACTAATCTCTGCAGTTCCTCCAGGGATGCAGTATTGCTTTGATTTACTATTTTCCTGGTAGAGGCCTTTCTAATGGCTTCCACTTGACCTTTCCCACCATATTAACACTTGCTCCACAGGCCAGGGAACCACTGTGGGAATTCTGCCAGCTGCTAAGTATGTCTCTCCCAATTATGCATTCTGGAACTGGGGAAAATACCACAGGATGGGTTTGTGGACCCACCGGATCCACTGTGAGACAGACCTGAGCTAAAAATCCATTAGTCACCTGACCTCCATAAGCCCCTACTCTGACTGCAAGGCCATAACGATGTTTCAGGTCTCCTAGAATCGGTGTGCTTTCAGAACCAGTGTGCAATAGTCTCTGAAAGTTCTAATTATTTCCTTTTCTCAAATGTTCAGTTACCCTGGTAAATATCATAATCCCTTTGGGGAAGGCTAGGAGAAACATTAACAGTATAAATTTTCAGTGGTGTACCCAGGTCCTTCCTTAAGGTAGCCCAGCCTCCTAACTATGAAAAAGAAAAAAGACAATTTAGTAAAAAAAACAGGCAAAAAGATTAAATAAACACTCTATTAAAAAAGAGCATCCAACCATCTAACAATAAAGTGTAGTGTTCAACATCATCAGATAAATACAAATTAAAGCCACAATGAGATACCCAATGCATCAATTGGAATGACTAAAATTTAAAGAACTAAATACAACATATATATATGTATATATATACATATATATATGTGTATATATATATATATATACATATATATATGTATATATATATATATACACATATATATATATATATACATATATATATTCACAACAGCAGCATTTTGATATTTGAAAGCTGGAAATAACCCAAATAACATAAAAATAAAATTAGTAAATAAAATGTGGTAAATTTCCTAAAATGGAATACTACACAACAATGAAAAAGAACCAACAATTGCGATATGTAATAACAGTGAATCTCACAGACACACTCTTAAGTAAAAGACGGCAGTATTATAGAGTACACACTATATGATTCCTTTTATTTAAAGTTTAAACAGCAAAATATAGTGATGGAAGTTTAAAATAGTAGTTAACTTTGCAGAAGGTGTAATGAAGGAGTATCTGATGTTGTGTTAATATTCCAGTTAATGCAATGGTTACAAGAGTGTGTTAAAATTTGTAAAATTCATGGAGCTGTACAATTAACAAATTTTGCATTTTACTGTCTATGTATATGTTATACTTCAGTTAAAATTTTACTCAAGAAAACCATAGAGGAATATACATGGGAATGAGTTTTGAGGGTATTAGGACAGGGGGCAAACATTTAATTTCTGATTTGGTTAGTTTTATCAATACAGGTGCACATACCATATAGTCTGGATTTAATGTGCTAGCTTGAGCAGGTAAACTGGCAAATTATTTGCTCAGTTGAATGCTGAAAGTTAGACTCAACAGTGGCTTACACTTAATAAAGTTGGGATTATATAAATTCATTTTATAATTGGAATGTGGAAGTAGACAATGAATTTTGAAAAATACTATGCCTGTATCCCACTTCTAGAGAGTCTTAGAGGTGTAGACTGGGCAATAGGAATTTTAAGAACTCTCCACCTTGTTTTAATGACCAGTCAGGTTGAGATGTACAGAAAGGAACCCAAAAACTTATGCAGATAGGAATGTAGTAGGATAAATGAGACCCATTCCCTTTCTAGGACCCATTTCCACTTTTAAATGGTCCCTAAAATGCTTACTTCACAAATCCGTAGAGAAATACACTGATAAAGGGATCATCAGTATAAAAAAACAAAGCAATTTTTTTAATGTTTATTGATTTTTGAGGGAGCGAGAGACAGAGCATGAGTAGGGAAAGGGCAGAGAGAGGGGGAGACACAGAATCTGAAGCAGGCTCCAGGCTGAGCTGTCAGCACAGAGCCTGACATGGGGCCAGAACCCTCAAACCGTGAGATCATGACCTGAGCCAAAGTCGGACGCTCAACTGACTGAGCCACCCCAAATTTTGCTCCCCAAAGCAAAATTTAAAAAAAAAAGAAAAAGAAAAAGAAAAACTTTAGTGGCTGCTTCCTATTGAACAAGTATGTGGGTAGTAGATGCCATCTTTGAAATAAGCTTCATAATTTCAGTGGGGATGAATACAATCCTGGAATAGACACAGGCCAACTAGCAGCACTTACCCAACCAAGACAAGATGGAACTGGTTATCACAATAGATCCCAGTACTGGGTTGATGACCAAATAACCCAATCTACACAGGTCTCTGTAATACTTAATTAATCATGAGGTCTTAGGACTGAACTAGATGGAAAATGGACTAAGGTACTAATTAATCTGCATAATAAAATGAAAAAAAAAAAACAAAAAACCCTCTAGATCTGGCCAACAGAGGTCTGACTTGAGCCATGATAATGGGAAATGTAGTTTATTTATCACTGAATTCTCAGACCTGTGATTAGTTCAGATAACCAGAGTTCCTTGACTGAATGGAAGCCTAGTGTACTTGAGGTAATAACACAAACTGTTATCATAATTTTCTCTCTGTCCTTCCTTAAGACATCTGTGGTCATTCACCAGGAAACCTATATATGGGGAAAGGAAAATATATAAGTATTTTGGGAATTTTTGAGTCCTGATTTTGAGCTAATTGCTTGATTCCTGGGGACCCAGAATGCTGCTGTGGTCTAATAGATACCTAAGTCAGATGATAAATATGTAAGTTTTGCCCAGGGTGCATACTATAGTGTGAGCCTATTTGTCTAGGTCCTAGGTGTTTACTCACAAACACGTTTAGTCAGTATTGGCAGAAGTGCCATAGTAGCTTTCTGGTCTGTGCCATAATTATAAACCAAAAGGAATTAATGATACTATCAGTGGTCTGAAAGATTTAAGGGTGCTGATTTCTATCACATCCCTATTTAAAATTTCTTTTTTAATGTTTATTTATTTTTGAGAGACAGACACAGAGCATGAGCAGCAGAGTGGGAGAGAGAGAGGGAGACACAGAACTCATAGCAGGGTCCAGGCTCTGTGTTGTCAGCACAGATTCCAATGAGGGTCTCAAATCCATGAACTGTGAGATCATGTCTTGAGCTGAAGTGAGACACTTAACCGACTGAGCCACCCAGGCGCCCCTATCACATCCCTATTTAATCTGGACCCCCTAAATCAAAAATTCTGGGGGTGTTGTCTAGCAGCCTGTGCTTTAATGAGCCCTCTACATAATTCTGATGTATATTTAAAGTTAAAGAATCACAGATACAAAAAGTCTGTTTTTTGTTCTATCCCAAAAAAAGGAGAGAACTACAGAAGCACATTGCTATAACTTGGAGGGAGAGGAGTACACTCACCATCTAGCCTGAGAGCTATACCAGTTCTTCATATTATGCTGCTATTTAGTCCCAGATAACTTGTTTATCTCAACATCCCCACAGTACATCAACTGGTCTCTCCATTGATGACATCATGTTTGTAGGAACTATAGCAAAATATAATAACACTCTAGGTAATGTTATGAGACACATGTGTACCAGAAGACAGAAGATATTTCCCATGAAAATACCGACTTGAGCAACTACAGTGAAGTTTGTAGGAATCAGTGGTTTGGGGCATTGTGGGACATCCTTTCCAAATTGAAAGACAACTTGCTGCACTCTTTATCCTCACCTTCCTCAAATCCCAAATATAAAGGGATACTGTTACTAGGCCTCTAGGTTTTGAAGTTAACAGTATAGTTGTGTGTGTGGTTCTAATCTATTTATCAAGACTCAGAGGAAGAGGTGGGTCTATAAGTGATCCAGGTGGATTCTTTATGTGAAGGACCCAGTAGATAATCTGTGGAAAATTAGTATGTTAAATGGAGTCTGTTGCAAGCCCAAATAGAAAAATGAAAGCAGAGTGTCCTGATAGGTTTGCATATCCTTCTTAGGCAAATAACTAAATTCCTTTTTAGAAGCAGCTACTGAACCCTGGTAGACCAAATGCTGAACCATGAAACACTTGGTGATAATACAGTCTGAGATGCCCATAATGTACAGGGTTTTATGTGATTTGTCAAATCAAAAAATTGTTCATGTTCAATAACACCCAATGAACAAGCAGAGGTGTTATATAAAGAAACAGGCTCAAGCAAATCCTGAAGTCTCAAGTAAGTTACATCAACAGGTGGATTACACCTTCAGTGTACATGCTCTGCCACACTGCAATCTCTTCCTCAACCCAAATCAAGAGTGTTCCAAAGAATTTCTTATCACTTAACAGAGAAGAAAATACTTTAAGCCTAACTTACAGTGCTCTGAATGACAAGGCTGTGGTGATAGAGATCCATAAGAACATTGGCTAAGAGTAATCATCCCAGGAGGTAGCATTGGCTAAGAGTAATCATCCCAGGAGGTAGAATTCCATCCATGAAAAGGAAAGATGGCCCGAAGTGTGCATCCATAGTGATTCATGAGAAGTGACTGATGGCTTGGCTAGATTGTCAGAGATATTAAAGGGAAATGATTGGTGACAAGGAGATTTGGGGATGACTCATATGAATGAAACCCAGAATTGGCTCTCTTTGGATCCCATGTGAATGTACAACAAAAGGTCCCACTGCACTGGAGATTATCAGTAATAATGGGGGTGAAATCATGGGGGTCTTGAGGATGTCAGTCAGCTTCTTTCCCCAGTTCTCTCAGTGCTTATCCAGTGCACTCAATAACAAAACATCCATCCTGGCAGGGACAGATGCTAAGCATGGGCCCAGTCATAAGATTTCCCTCACCAAGGCTGACCTGGCCATCACCACAGCTGAGTCATCATTATGCCAGCAGCAATGACCAGCTCTTAGACTTTGATAGGCTGCCATAGACTGAGGGATCAGCCAGCCACCTGGTGATACATTGATTGCATTGTACTCTTTTCATCATGGGGTGGAAAATGATTTTTCCTCACTGGAATAAACACTCATTCTTGACATTTATTTTTTTCTGCCTGCCACTCTTATATGCCAGCTATACCATCTGTGGACTTACTGATCTTCTTATTCATCATTGTAATTCCACACATTACTTCTAATAAAAGAGCTCACATTTCAATCAGGAAGTGTTGGTTTGCAACCTTAGGAATCCCCCAGGTGAAATTCAAAACTGGTCATGATATACACAGGGAAAAGAGAGACCAAAGAAAGGCAGACCACTCCAGATTGGTAGGCGGCAATTTTAATAAACAAGGAAAGTTTCTTTTGAGGCTTGTCTTGAGTGGGTGTAAGATAAGCAAATCTCCACACAGTGCACCAGAATCTTAAAAGTTTGCATAGAGGCCTTAACTAGATTCAGTCATGTACACAGTCCAGATAGTCTCAACACCTTACTCACTCAAGGCTATGTCCTTGAAATGGCTCCAGCTATGAGAACAGCAGGTTTAATGTACATTCCAAGTATAGGGGAGTAAGTAAGGAGCCTCCAATTGCCGGGGGTGAGCTTGTGGATCAACCAATGGTCACATCTTCTTGTTGATCTCCTCTGACCAAAAGGAAATCAGTGGACTGATACCCACAGCATTCACTGGTTTTTTTCCATTGACCCCATATCCCCCTAAACAGCTGGCCTTAATGAATGGTGGAATGGTCTATTAAAGGCTCAGAGTATCAATGGGAGACCACACTCAGTGAGGCTGGAACACTGTTCTATATGATATTTGTTTTGCCATAGTCAGAAAGCATGGCTCCAGGGGCAAAGAAGAGAAAGTGGGGAAAAAGGAGTATATATCACCATTATAACTGAATGGGACACTTTGCTAGCTTTTCATTCCACTCTCCCTATGATTCTTGGCTCTAGAGGTCTTAGCACCCAAGGAAGGAAACCCCATCTGGTAAGCCAATATTACTTCAGGCTTGTTCTGAGATATCATTAGGCAAAAAGATAAAAGAAAGTCATAAATAATCCTGACTATTACTAAAGAGGCTGGGAAGAATATGGAAGAACATAGAACCCTTAGAAATTCTTTTAAAAATGACTAAATTTTAAATGATCAAAAGTCTTGAAAAGATGCTTCATGAAAAGAGACCTTTTTAAAATGATCAATAAGCAGATGAAAAAATGGTCTACATCTTTAATCATGCAATGTAAATTAAAACCACAATGAGTTACTCTACATACCCACTAAAACTATTAGCATTCAAAAAAATTACCAATACAAAGTATTGAGGATTTGGATCAACTGAAACTCTCATACATTGTTGGTAGGAATGTTGTATGGTACAACAACCCTGGAAAATAGTCTAGTGGTTTCTTATGACCTTGCAATTCAACCCCTAGGTAATTATCTAAGATAAGTGAAAACATATGGCCATGTAAAGAATTGTACATGGCCACCCAAGAAGCTTTATTTATAACAGCCAAAAACTTCTATGTCCATTAACAGGTGAATGAATAAGCAGGTTATGACATTCATCAAATGGAATGCTAATCAACAATAGATATGAACTAATGAAATATACAACACAAATGAATCTCAAAAACATAGTGATTCAAAGAAATCAAACATAAAAGAATACACACGACATGATACCATTTGTATGAACTTCTAGAACAGGCAGAATTGATCAGATAGAAACCAGATCAGTGGTTGCCTGAGGGAGGGGATGGGATTGATTATAAAGGAAATAGCCCAGGGAAACTTTCTGAATTAATGAATATGTTCTATGTTCTCCTGACTGAGGCTTGTACTAAGTCAAATCTCATTGAATGGTTCACTTAAAATATGGATAAATAAGTAATAAATAAATAAAATGTGCATTTCAATATATGTATATATAAACTATATATTACTTGATTTTAATCGAATTATTTGGCTTTTTGGTGTTGAGCTGTAAAAGTTCTTTTTTTTTTAATGTTTATTTATTTTTGAGAAAGAGAAAGTGGGGGAGGGGCAGTGAGGAAGGGGAACAGACAGAGGATCCGAAGTGGGCTCTGTGCTGACAGTGGAGAGCCTGATGTGGGGCTTGAACCCAGGAACCATGAGATCATGACCTGAGCTGAAGTCAGACACTAACTGACTAAACCACCCAGGCATCCCAAGCTGTATAAGTTCTTTATACATTTTGAATATATCACTTGATTTTAAAATTCAAAATAATTTTCCTTTCTCTTTGCCTCATTATTTTATATTGTTTAGGATAACTCTAGTAGTGATTAACACTCTGATCCATAGCTTATAAAATATAAAAGCAAGGATTGTGACAAACCCAAAGGAGTAACAAACACAACCAGAGGTCCTGGACTTGAAACGAAATGCAGCTGGGTTAACCCCATTGGCTGAAATGGCAAGATTTGTTTTTTTTTAATATAATGAGATGGTTGCATTATGCTCAATGGGAGCATTTTTTAAGTGTTAAGAATGGGAAGAAAAATGTAGATTGTTGTTGGAAAGCCAAATAAATGTAGTGGACATTTGAAAAATCTTTTTGATGACTCAGAATTTGGACCCCTTTCTTATGTTTGGGGAATTCTCCTAACTTATAAATATGAATGTCCTAGAGTTATATGTTATTTTCGCAGCCTGCTTTGCAGCTAGGAGATAAACATACAACTTAAGCTCATCCATTTGGTTGCACTCTGCTCAGACTTGGAATATGGAGGTGATGATGAGAAAAAGAGGGTCCTACAAGCATTATCTCTGGGGCAGAAGCAATACTGAGTGCAGAAACATTAAGCCCCCTTGCCAGGAGGGGCAGACATAGTGATGGATCCTGGGTCCAGCAGCGGTGGATTTGGCAGTGCTATCTCCAGCATCTGGCCCCTTACTGCTTGCTATGGGCTGAATTTTGTCTCCCCAAAATTCACATGTTGAAGCCCTAAAAAGTGATGCTATTTGGAGATGGATCCTTTGGAAGATAATTAGGTTTAGATGAAGTCTTGAGAATGCAGCTTTCACGATGAGCTCTTATAAGAAGAGACACCAGAGAGTTTGCTTTCTCTCTCCACCATGTGAGGAGACATAAGAAGGTGGTTGTCTACAAGTAGGAAAAGAATCCTCACCACGAAGAAATCAGTGGCTCCTTGGACCTCCCAGCCTCCAGAACTATAAGAAAAATGTCTGTTGTTTCAGCCACCATGTCTGGCGTTTTGTTTGGGCAACTCAAGCAAATCAAGACACTGCAATAGCAGTGTTTTCCTCACTGGGACAGTTTTGTGATTTTTAGCTATGTTTCCTGACTGTGTAGTCTTGAATCTGTTTTTGTTTTGTTTTTGTTTTTGTTTTCAGAATTCTGGAGATTCCATAGGGCACTAACCATTTCTTCTTAAATAAGCCATTTTGATTTCCATTGATTACACCTAAAATCCTGGCTGATAAAAAAGGGGTTTGGAAAACCTTCCAAAAGAAGGTATAACATAGCCTGAGTTGTGTCCAAAAAAGATTAAATTCACACACACACAATACAGGAGATAAAGTGCAGAAAAGAGTGCTAGGTTAAAAGAATTACAAGTGTTTAGGTGTAGATGTAACATGAATTTCAAAGTAGAGAGTCGCCAAAGTTTAAGCTGGAAGGATCAGTAGAAAACAGATAATTTAGGATCTTACATGCTATATTAAGGAGTTTGAACTTTATCCCGTAGCTGATGGAATGCCATGAAATGGCTTTCAGCAGGGGGATGGCATGGTCTTATTTGCATTTTAAATAGATCACACTAGCAGCTGTGTGGAGAATGGATTTGACTGGGATATAACTGGAATCAGCTAGAACTGTTAGCAAGTTCTTTCAGTAGTCTACATGACATACGACAAGGTCCTCAACAGAGAAATATTCATCTAGATAGGACTGAGGAGACAACTTTAAGAGGTTTTTAAAGGATAAAATCACCAACTCTAGGTGTTTAAAATTAGGAGAGTCAAGGATATGGAGAAGTAAGGGAAAATAGCAAGTTTCCCCAATTGGCTATTGGTAATATCAACTGAAATAGAATATATCAGAGGAGGGCTCCATTTAGGAGAAGAAATGATAAAGTCTTTTGAGTCATGTTGAGATTGAAGTATCCTATAGTACATCCAGGGTAAATGTCCAACAATAATCTAGATAGATGCATCTGAATGCAGTATAGATGACTGGGCTTGATCTGTTGACCTGCAAATAATGAATTGATACAAGGTAATTCAACTCATAATGGTAGATTAAATCACAAAGAGAAGTGGGTAGAGAGTAGGGCCACCACATATGAACACAGAAATTGTGCACTGCAGTCATACCAGGTGGTAAAAAGACCTGTGGACTGAGGACAAAACTGTATAACATCCACTTTTAAAAGGTAGACATATTAGAGTTCTCAAAAAAAAAAACAAAAAAAAAAACAGGGATGAAATGGTCAGGCATGAGGACAATAAGAAAGTTGAAACGTCTCGTCCAATAGATTGGAGAAATGTTTGCTATTTGCAAAAAATGGTAAAATCTACTACAATGACTTAAATGGATAGGGGTTTGTTGATCTTAAGCAACAAGATGTCTAGGGGAAGGCAGTTCCAGGCTGACACACCATTCCTCTACCCTCCTTTTCATGGGATTTTTGTCCTTATGGTCATACTATGGCTGCTGCATTTTCAGGCATTGTATCCTCATTCTATTTAGGAAAGGAAGAAAATTGAGTCTTTTGGCTCAGTTTTAAATAAGTTCTGTTACAGCTGGTTATTTTCCTCTCAAAGATAGTAGAAAGTTACTTCTTGGTTTTTCTGTTTAATGAGGATATTTCAGGTTAGTGGGGATAAGGGGAGGGGACTGTCTGCTTTAAGGACCTAGGGTGACAGCAGCTCTGTCATGTTCAACACATAGTTTTCTAAGATTTCTCTGTTGTGTATCCCAGTTAGATGGAAAGTGAAAAGAGGCCATCATGCTTTTCAGCTAGTTGTTATTTGACTATGGAAAAGCTATTGACCTTGGAATACTAATTTGTGCCCAATTACCTTAACATCTGCATTGTTTTCAGCCAATTCCTAGATTTGAAATTATGTTAACTATAAATAGTGATTATTTTTATCTCTTCCTTTCTAGCTTTTAAACACCTTACTTCATATTTTCTAATTGTCGAGGGTTATCTCCAGAACTATGTGAAACAATAGAAAAAATAATGAAAAGGGAAATAATTTATAATTGATTAAAAAGAAGCAGAAAGAAATTTGGGGGGGTAATGGAAACTTTGGGAGGGCTGTAGTTGCATAGATGTATGCATTTGTCAAACTTTATCAAACTATAAATTTAAAACATGCGCATTTTATTGTGTGTATATCCTCTCATCAATGTTGATTAAAAAAAAATAGAAGTGATATTAAAAATTCTTCTTCTAGGGGTGCCTGGGTGGCTCAGTCAGTTAAGTGCCCAACCTCAGCTCAGGTCATGATCTCACCATTGGTGAGTTTGAGCCCAGCTCTGTGCTGACAGCTCTTAGCCTGGAGCCTGCTTCCGATTCTATGTCTCCCTCTCTCTCTGTTCCTCCCCTGCTCTCTCTCTCTCTCAAAAATAAATGAACATTAAAAAATTTTTTAAAACTTAAAAAAAAAATTCTTTTTCTATTCCTACCTGCAGTAGGAATAATTTTATTATTTCTCCATTATACATGATGCTGACTTATGTTTTAAGATAAATACACTTGATTATTAAGGAAGTAATTAGTTATTTCTATTTATTAAAGAGTGTATTTTGGGGCGCCTAGGTGGCTCAATCGTTTGAGTGTCTGACTTCGACTCAGGTCATGATCTCATAGTTCGTGTGTTTGAGCCCTGCATTGAGTTCTGTGCTGACAACTCAGAGCCTGCAGCTTGCTTCAGATTCTGTGTCTCCCTTGCTCTCTGCCCCTCCCCCACTCACACTCTACCTGTCTCAAAAATAAACAAACATTAAAAAATTTTTTAAAAAGTGTATGTTGAACTTTACAAAATACATTTTCAACATTGCTATGGACTGAATTATGGCTCCTCGAGATTTCATACCTTGACATCCTAACCCCTAATGTGACGGTATTTGGGCCTTTAGGAGCTAGTTAGGTTTAGGTGAGGTTATGAGGGTAGGATTAGTACCCTTCTATGAAGAGACACCAGAGAGCTTGCTCTTTCTCCCCTCCCAGGCCTCCCTGCCATGTGAGGACCCTGGGAGAAGATGGCTGAGAAAGAGAGTCCTCACCTAAAACCAAACATGTTGGCACCTTGATTTTGGACTTCTAGCTTCCAGAACTGTGAGAAAATACAGTTCTGTTGTTTAAGCCAGTCAGTTTATGGTATTTTGTTGTAGCAGCTCAAGCTAAGACCAACAGCTACAAACATAATTATTTGACTTTTACACTTTGATCAATTAATTCAAAATATTCATGTATTTTTCCCAAAACGAACTACCCCTGAACTTTTTGTGTGAGTCTTATTGAGCCATAGTTTATCGTGTTTTAAATATGCTGCTGGATTCTATTTTCCAATATTTTTGTATTTTTACATTTTGCAAATATTTTGTATTTTTACATTTAAACTCTTTAATAAGATTTGTATTTTTTCTTTTTGTGCAATTTTTTATCACATTTTAGTATCTAATATTAGAATAAAGAAGAAAATCTTTGCATCTAAGTCTAATATATTAACTAATCTGTTTAATTCAATTTTTATCACTTATATTTTTTTTCTCAGAAATACCTAATACATAGGAGTTTAGGTTTCTTTGAATAATGTTGCATTAAGTACTCTCTTTCTTTACAGCTGTCACTCTTCTTTTATATTTTATTTTAAATGTACCTGCTTATTCCTTCTCTTATTAAATTCATTAAATCTGTAATTTTGCATTATCACCATTAATTATTTTCTAACGTCTTCATTTGGATGCCTTGCCATTTATTTTTATACCCTGTTGATTAGTAATGTGGAAATTTAAGTCTATGAAATTTTCTCTGAGAACAATGTTAGCTATATTCCATAGGTTTTTATATGTAGTGTTTTATTGTTGCTAATTCACATTTATTTTTTCATTCCTACTTTTGATTTACTCTTTCACTCAAGAGTTCTTTTTTTTTAATGTTTATTTATTTGTGAGAGAGAAAGAGAGCACAAGCAGGGAAGGGGCAGAGAGAGAGGGAGACACAGAATTTGAAGCAGCCTCGAGGCTCTGAGCTGTCAGCACAGAACTTGACTCTGGACCCAAACCCAACAACAGTAAGATCATGACCTGAGCTGAAGTTGGATGCTTAACCAACTGAGCTGCCCAGGCATCCCTGACTCAAGAGTTCTTTAAGGGTGCTTTGTTTTGCTTTAGTTTCCAAGTAGTGTATTGTTGTTCCCTTTTGTTTCTTACTTTGTTATTTTTTTAAATGTTTATTTATTTTTGAGAGATAGTGTGAGCAGGGGAGGGGCAGACAAGAGAGGGGTGGACAGAGAATCGAAAGTGGGCTCTGCACTGACAGCAATGAGCCCAATGCACGTCTTGAACCCATGAACTGAGAGATCATGACCTAAGCCAAATTTGGTGGCTCAACCGACTAAGCCATCAGATTCCCCTCTTGCTTTGTTTTTAATATTTAGTTTTGTTGAGTGGCAAAAACCCTACATCCAAATTAGGTTGCATCCTGAGGTACTAGGGTTTAGGATTTCAACATATGAATTTTGGGGAGACACAATTTAACCTATAACACTGTGCTTTCAGCATTGTCCTTTGTGCTACTTCCCATTTAGCCCTTAGCCTATGATATTTTCATTTTTCGCTTCTACTGTTCCCCCTTATTTTTAGTCTTATTTTGTTGTCTCATTTCTTTCTTGAGCTCTTTTATTTCTACTTTTAGCTCTTGTTTTAGAAAGATAGTATTTTGTTAATATTTTTGGTCATAATTTCATTTACAACATGGGGATGTTTTTCTCATATGTGTTCTTTATCTACTACTCCTTTGTTCTCTCCTACTATTTTGTAATATTTTTGTATAGCTCTGATACTGGTTCATAATTATTATTATTACTCATCTTTACATCAGGTAATATTCTTCCTGGAACAATTATTAGGAAGTTCATGTGAGAGACAACTAAGGCAGTGTTTTGGGTTAATTAATAGTGTTGGGGTTCTATGGTTAGGTTCTGTTTTCCTCATTCCATAGAAATTAGCAGCTGCAAAGCATAACATTTCCATTTTTGTTCCATGCTGCATGACTAAAAGTTCACTTCTTACAAATATGGTATATATTTATGTCTCGATATCCAACCAGGTAATCTCCACCATTTTATTTTAGAAAGCAAATCCTTGGAGGGGTGCCTGGATGTTTCAGTCGGTTAAGTGTTGGACTCTTGATGGCAGCTCAGGTCATGATCTCACAGTTGGTGGGATCAAGCCCCATGTTGGGCTCTGTGGGCTCTGTGTGTGACAGCTGAAGCCTACTTGGGATTCTTTATCTCCCTCTCTTTCTGCTCCTCCCACAATTGTCTGTCTGTCTGTCTCTCTCTCTCTCAAAATAAATAAACTTTTTAAAAGTACAACCATGGAAGTTCCCATAGATAGACCTTGCAACCCTTGGTTTAAATCAGCATGTGCTCCTTCCATCTATCCTGCCAAATGTGCCCTTGACTGTGGAGAATTCTGCCTTCCATGGCTTCTTCATTAAAACTGCAGCAACTTTCTCTGTACATTATGCTCAGCAGGTTTCCAAGCAAATAGAACTTTTGACTTAGTAAAATAAATTTCCCAAATTCCTCACAGCTGTGTAAGCACATGAAAGGATATAATGAAATGGAATGTGGAAGTGTATCTTATAAATCCTATTACTATACCCCAAAGTTCTAAAGTTTTTATTCACATATTAATATATATGAAATTAGACTACATTTTATACTCAATGGAACCATACAATTGCTATCAGTATTGTCATGTGGTTTTCAGTGCCTGTGTATGCATGAACTTCAACATAGTTCACAGTTCACAGTTGTTCAGTAGAATTATATGCATTGTTGGGGCTCTATGTATTGAATTTAATGGACATGTAAAATGTCTTCAAAAATAATACACTTGGGGATCCCTGGGTGACTCAGTTGATTAAGCGTCTGACTTCGACTTGGGTCATGATCTCATGGTTTGTAGATTTGAGCCCTGAGTCAGGCTCTGTGCCGACAGTTCAGAGCCTGGAGCCTGCTTTGGATTCTGTGTCTTCCTCTCTCTCTGCCCCTCCCTCCCTCATTCATGCTCTGTCTCTCTCTGTCTGTCTCAAAAATAAACATTAAAAAATTTTTTTGAAGAATGTACTTCAATTTGGCACTGAAGCAAAATGTTATTAAGTACAGAGAAAGGTATGGAGACAGTATAACAGGACATAAATTTGATATTAGTACAGCAAATACTCATTATTGTAAGGATAGCTGCATTTCCATAATTTCATACAAAGCAACAACTAAATACTGTATAGGGCCTAAGGAAGGATGATATCCCCAAGTAGGTGAGGCTCTGTTACATTTTATTATTAAGATCTGTGCGAAAGGATTGTCTATCACCTACTAAGCAGTATCTCTGAAGGCAGGAGAAATTGCCTCAGAATAGATGAAAGAAATTTCTAAGCAAGGAGAAGCTGTGTGGCCCATTCAAGCTTTGCATACAACTATCATTAAGGCATCACATATCAGTTTGTTAGAAGCTTCCTATTGTCACATCTGACAGCACAATTTTACTGTACTGGACAGGCAAAAAGCTTCTATCTGTCATGAATCTTGCTGTGTCTGTCTCTCTCTGTTTCTCTCATTTGAAACATAGGCTCTTTCTCTTTTTACTAGGCTAAGACATACTCTTCAGTCTTCTCATTTGGGTCAGGACCCTTTCTCTTGAGTATGTATATCTAACAAACTACCTTTCTTCTTCCTTCCTTAAAATCTCCCTTTGTCTTGATTCAAGTTATTTTTCATTGGCTACTTGTCCTGCCTTGAGTTTTCCAAATCTTACTGTTTACATATAATGCAATTATTATTATTAAAATAAAATGTAGTGGGGTGCCTGCGTGGCTCAGTCGGTTAAGTGTCTGGCTTCGGCTCAGGTCATGATCTTGCAGTCTGTGAGTTCGAGCCCTGCATCAGGCTCTGTGCTGACAGCTCAGAGCCTGGAGCCTGTTTCAGATTCTGTGTCTCCCTCTCTCTCTGACCCTCCCCCATTCATGCTCTGTCTCTCTCTGTTTCAAAAATAAATAAACGTTAAAAAAATTTAAAAAAAATAAAAAAAAAGAAAATGTAGTAAACTATATAAACAAACAAAAAAACTATGAGGATTCTACCCATCCATCTTCTATTTAGTTCCAAGGATTTTAACACCATCTTAAGGCAAACTAATTGGAGTGTTCATCTGCATGTAGATTTTCCTTTTATGTCTTGCAATTTTTCTAGAGAATTGTTTTAGAATACCCCTGTTCATTACCACATCTCTCTTACTTGTGTACTTTGGCTCCTATGAGCACTCATATCACATTTCATCTTTTGAAAAAGTTAAACACATTGGGATCTGCAAAGAAGATGATCATCTTGGCTCCAGAAAAGCTAAAGTATGTCTTTGATATCTTGTGTCTATGTAAACCCAGGTCAAAACGAAATACATTGAGATGAACTTAAGATCTTTCATTACCCATTCCTCTGGAGTCTCTTGTCCTTGCTGTAGCAATATATTTACTAAGTTACTATGATCAAGCTTTGTCTTTTCAAATTAATCTAGAATCCTAAAGGCATTCTATATTACAGGAGAGTTCTGAGTATTGTCAAGGTTACTAAAGGTTTTAGTTGTGTTCCCTGCATATTTATCACCCACTTCCACCACGTGAGGCTTCTCTTTTGAACCTGGCATTTTATTCCACTTAGGTCTTCGCAAAACACATCTGCCTTTTTACTCTTGCCATCTGGGATGTCAGCCTGAATTCACAATAGTGTGGCACCTATAAAAGATGGCTCAGCCTTTTATGCTATAGGCAGCCTTTGAAAAGGATTCTACAGGCAAAGAGTTAAGCAGCAGTGTACAAAATCTCCCTGACTCTCACCCATTCATTTTAGTCACTTTCAAAGTATGGAGAAAACCCTTTCATATTTTAGAAGTTAGATTTGCATAACTGCATACCATTTAAGGGGCTGCCTTTTTGCTTCTTCATCTCTTTTCTGTACCAACAATTCGTTACTACCTGCCCTTTCATCATAAAGAAAGATTTATATTTTGAGAGACTCACACAAGAGTGGTTATAAGGTTCATTACTCTGATGGAAACATGCTTTCAATGTATGAGGGCTCTTCTTTCCTTATCTCTTGGTGCAGGAAAGTCCTTCCCATGGTGGTGCTCTGTCCCCCACCACATCCTCTTTCACACACTGTCTTCTGTTAGAAAACAGAATTAATTTATTATTATTAATTTATTATTATTATTTCTCATTAAATTAATAAGAAAACTGAAACTTCTAACGACATTTAAATGTACATTAAAAAGAGCTCTGTTTAGGTGAACATTCTACCTATTTGGAACAAAAAAATATATATAAAGTAAATGAGAATGTTTTGAAGTTTGTGGAAGGTTTCTTTTTCTCTTAAACCTAGAATAGGTACAAATTTATTTCCTTCACTGAACTTTTAAAAATTATATAACCATTTTATTTATCAAAGAACCCCACTTTCTGGGCTATTGTATTGCATCCAAAAGTAAACTAGTGACATGAAATTTTCAAGTCTTCCTGACCTTAATAGAAGGTGTCAGTTGATAAGACATCATGACTAACTATAGGACCTATGAAATAAAATGAGCAAAATACAGCCAGCTATAAAAATAGGTTAGAGATTTTATTTATCTTAAACTTCAAAATACTTGTTATTTTCTTCTCAGGAAAAAAAACAGTTTATATGTATATGTATATGTATATGTATATCACAGTAAGCTGACACAATGGAATACACTGTGAGAGAAACAAAAAATATCAACCCAAAAAAATACCTGATGAAAGAACTAAGCTGAAGTCAAGCCACAAACAGCAAGAGTTGGATCTGTCATAAACCAAGAAGCAATTTTTTCAAGACTCTATGAATGTAAAAATGAAAAAAAAAAACCCTTTAATTTGGGAGATTTGAGGAAGACAGGGAGAGGAGGATTGGTTTGTGGAAGGAATACAAATATTTTTAAGGGACTAAAGATGAAGGCTTTCCACCAGAGCACTATAAATTCACTCAAATGTTTTGAAGGGGACATTATAAGACAAAAGATGACTCACAGCAAAAGTGTTGCTTTCATCATGGCATTTTTCAATAAAAAGAGAAAAATAAAATATAGATAATTTAAGGATTTTCTAAAAAATTTGGCAATCATTGGTTCTCAATTCAATTTTAAGAGTAAAGTAGGCAGAAGGTACTACCACAGGAGGTTCATGAGTTCTCTTCTTCTGGCACATGCACCAAATGTACAGCCATACATGGAGAAATCACCTCTGAAAGAGATCTAGAAAAGAGCTGAGTGACTTCTACACATCAGATGAATGGAACATGCCCACACTGAATTGTGTAAGAAAGGCTGAGACACACTCTTGCCATCAACCCCATCCCAACGAAGTGCCATACAATCAGGAGATAATCCCCAATTCCTAGCTGCACCCTGAGAAGCAAAGGGTTTAGATTTCACACCTAGTGCCCCAACTTTTAAGACACCAAGGAGTGGGATCCCAAAACACCTAGCCAATGGAGCTTGTGTCCATAAGAGCCACAGGACTATAATAAACAAAAAAGCAATTCCTAACAGATGCACAAACTCTCACACCAACTATGTCCCCAGGGGTCAGCACAGAGGGAATGAGCAAAATTGCCCATTTCCCAGTCTTTCCCTGAAAGAGGTTTGTCTACATACTTTAAAAACTGTTCTTTATGTACAATAGCCAAGAGATAGAAGCAACCTAAGTGTACATCTATGAATGAAAGAATAAAAAAAAATTGAGAGGGGCACCTGGGTGGCTCAGTCAGTTAAGCACCCAACTCTTGAATTTGGCTCAGGTCATGATCTCACAGCTCATGAGATTGAGCCCCACATCAAGCTCTGCACTGATAGCATGAAGCCTGCTTGGGATTTTCTCTCTCCCTCTCTTTCTGCCTCTCCCCATCTCATGCATTTGTACTCTCTTTCTCTCAAAATAAATAAATAAACTTAAAGAAAATGTGAGATAGATATATATGTAATCTTGTATATCTATATATAATATAATCTATCTCTATTATATGTCATTACTCAGCCATAAAAAAAAAAGAAAATCTTGCCTTATGTGACAACCTAGATGGAAGTTGATGGCGTAATGCTTAGTGAAATAAGTCAGACAGAGAAAGATAAAATACCATATGGTCTCACTTATATGTGGAATCTAAAAAAAAAAAAAAAGAAAAGAAAAAAAGAAAAAACCAAACTCATAGATACAGAGAACATATTGGTGCTTGTAATGTACAAAACGATGAATATAGTTCATAATATTGTATATTTGAAAGTTGCTAAGAGAATAGATCTTAAAAGTTCTCATCCAAGAAAAAAAACTGTGTAACTATGTGTGCCAATAGATGTTAACTAAACTTATTGTGGTGATCATTTGGCAATAGAAACATACTAAATCATTATGCTCTATGCCTGAAACTAAGACAATGTTTTATGTCAATTATATCTCAGTAAAAACAAACAAACAAACAAACAAACAAACAAAAAAAAAAACCCAAAAAACAAAAAACAAAAACTGCTGTCTGAATGCCAGACTTCTAATTTAGCATGCATCTAGGGGCTGGCTGCAATCTTCCCCAGAGACTGAAGAAGCTGGTGAACACCTCTACTGTTTTCTCCCTCCAGCCTGCTCCAATAATAAAACCAAGTCCGATATCTTCCTGGAAAGAGCTTGTACACACATCTCGCACCCCAGCTTTTGCAGGGATGGGCCTGCAGATCACCTGGCTGTAAGAGCCTATAGGGCTTGCACTCACAAGTCCCACAGTACAATAGCAAACAAAGAAGCAGTATTTAGCAGGTTCAGGAGCACCCCTCAGCAGCTGTACACCTGGCCCCAGCACAGATGTAGCAAGCAAAGATGCCCATCTCCCAGTTTCTCCCTAGACAGTGGTTAACTACATACTATCCCAGTGGCTTCCTGAAACTCCAACTTGTAATGTAATAGGTACTAACTGCAAACTTCCTCTTTGGAACGCTGATGGTTCTTGGAATGCTACTGGGAGCTACTAAGAACAACGAAGGAGACTTGGACAAGCACAGAGGTTTGAGAGACAACTAGGATAGCTCAAGCCAAGCTGATCAACAAGGTTCATCTCTCACATGAGATCACACTGCCAAGAGTGGGAAAGGGGCTGTTCTATCAACTGTATAGAAACCACACAGAGAGTCAAGGAAAAAGCATAAAGATATGTTCCAAGCAAAAGAACATGGTAAAATTCCAGAAGCAGACCTTAATGAAATGGAAATGAATGATTTACCTAATAGTTCAAAATAATGGTCACAAAAATGCCCAACAAGGTCAGGAGAGCATTGCGTGAATAAAGTGAAAATTTCAACACTACTTCCTGGATGCTTGTGGATACTTGCTCAGGCATTCCAATCTATGGGCAAGCCTAGAAATGAGCAGGAGTTAATACTTCAGTGGGCATTGGCCAATGGCAATAGAAGTTGTTTGATAAATATTCCCCTCTTTCATCCCTGGAGTGAATAATTCTAAGGTGAAATTATAAATGGTTCTTCGGATATCCCCAAATGCAGAAAGCCTTAGCTGCCTGTAGTGATGAAAGTTTGATAACACACCAATGGATTATTTTTCCTTTCTTCCTTGTCCTTTACTTCTATCCTTGGGATCATTTCCCCAAATAAACTATCAACATACAAGATCTTCTATTAGGCTTGACATATTGGGGAAATCTAGACTAAGACAGTCTTTACTTATGAGAGACTTTACCCATTTTTTAAAAATTTATTATTTATTTTTGAGAGAGAGAGAGACAGAGAGAGAGAGAGAGAGAGAGAGAGAGAGAGAGAGAGAGAATGAGTGGGGGAGGGGCAGAGAGAGAGGGAGACACAGAATCTGAAGTAGGCTCCAGCCTCTGATCTGTCAGCACAAAGACCCACAAGGGGCTGGAACTCACAAACCGTGAGACCATGGCCTGAGCCAGAAGGCAGATGCTTAACCAACTGAGCCACCCACCTAGGTGCCCCTATCCATTTTTTTTTTTAAGAAAAGAATTTCAGACATTAATTTGGCTGCTTTTTCTCTCTGCTTATAAGACCAATCCAGCTACAGAGTCAAGATTCACAGATACACTGTTAGTAAGAACTCAGCATTGTCCTCTTCCCTCAGCTATTTTCCATTGTAAGAACTATCTGTACAATATCAATGCATCTGTGAGCAATGGAGCACTGTTTCTTGGCAGAATCTGAAAGCACATGACGCAATCTCCCTTAGAAATACTTGTAGCACAAGGGGGAAAGTTAGGGGAAGAGCCAAGAAATAAAGCTGATTGAGGTTGAAAAGAAAGTGATCTCGTCAGGGAGCCACATAGTCCCTGAATTTTTAAAAGCAAAAGATCTATTTGTTTGTCTTAAAAATCTCATATCAGAAGCCCTGAGTAATTTACGCAATTATAATATTCTACATCCTAAATGAGATTCCACAGCCCCTCATCCAAGAGAAATAAGCCTTGGTATAATTTTACTCTGAAGTCCCTAAATAACATAAAATTCAATTCACAGAATCACATTATTACTGGGAGAATCGATAATTTTTTCAACAAATGAGTTTAACAAAAAGATTTAATTTAATCTCCAAGTTTATGAGGGTAATTCTTGCTTGTTTCCTGCAACTATTACCATACTTATTTCAGTTAACTGCATGAATAATATCATCTAGGCTGTTTCTAATGATTGATCTGTGTAATAAAAAAATTCCTGTATATGCCATTCCTTAGAAGAATTAAAGAACTTTGCCTGCATTAGTCAACGTCCTGCACTTGGCACCATGAAATGCTCAAAGCTGTAAGCTCTGGATTCCCATGAGAACACACACTTTGTGCAAATCCCCAACTTTCTACAGTAGGCAAAGATATGGAGTAGGCAGGATTTCTCATTGGGACCTTCTCACCTCTTCTTTCCCTTTGTGAAAATCCTCCCATCACCCAGTGCTTTCCATTCTTCGGGTTCTTCTGGTCTCACTACTTCAATTCTCTTCCCTGACTCCTCCTCTTCTACTTTTTTCCCTCTTCCCCACCCTACCCTCTAGCAGTACTTGTTTTTGCAGAATACCATCCCTCCTGAAGGGCTGTTGGGTGGGAGGGTGTGTAAACAAAGGCACGGATTTCCTCCTTCCAATAGAGAAGTACTAAAGAGAATGTCCTTCATCCAAAGGTCAGCATTTTTGAAGGAGTCACTGTTCTTTGGCAAAAAAACAAAGTGTCAGAATTTTCTGTGAAGTCTTCTGTTTAGGACTATTGTGTGTGAGTCTGTGGTGTAACCAGTGTAAGATGCACTTAAATTTTTTGTCAATCTACTTGTTGTTTAAGAAGCTGTAAGAGTGCATGGGGGCCTCTGGGCAATTGCAAAGCATGAGGTTATAGATTAGCAGAGCTGACATCTTCTATCATTTACTTCTTGACATCACAGCCTATGGCTGTGGAAGAAAAGTGGCTGCAATTTGCCAGTTCTCTCTCTCTCTCTTTCTCTTTCTCTTTCTCAAGCGCGTACCCACACTCTCGTTCTTTCTTTCTTTACTCTTTCTCTCCCCCACCCCCTTTGGTAAACACCAAATCAAACACTCCCAGAGCAAGATAAGAAAGCCAGATCCATGTTTCAAATATTAGGAAGACAAACCTATTTAACTTATTTGACTTGATAACTGTCTGACAGTAGGAAGAGCAAACAATAATTCTTCCTCCTGACAGGCACAAAGTGTTGACATTTTGGGACTCAATTGAGTTTTTGTTGCCTTTAATAGAAATTTTCTGCTCATGGGGATGCTTAAAACTGGTAAGTGGCTTGGCAATCTCCAGTTCACTTTTATTACTGTAAATACATATGATTTGATTTTTTATTTTATTGATTTTTAATGTTTATTTGTCTTTTTTGAGAGAGAGGGGAGAGAGTGAACAGGGGAGGGGCAGAGAGAGAGAGAGAATCCCAAGCAGGCAAGGTGGAGGCAGGGCTCAATCTCATGAACCTCAAGATTATGACCTGACATCAAGAGTCATAATCTTGTGCTCTTATAGGCATAATAAGTGTGCTTAATAGACTGAACCACCCAGGTGTCCCATGATCTGATTTTTCATTAAAAACAAACAAACAAATATATATATATATATATATGCTTGTTTTTCATTCATTTTGGGATCATAAGATGTGCAGTGTAAAACAAACACTCAAAAAGCCCTACTCACCCTCATATGTTATAGCTAGGAAGACAGAGGTCCAGAAAATCCAGAGATCCAGCTCACTTGAACTCATGGAGCTAAATGTGGACTCTTATGGAACACATAGTTTGTATGGGTCTCTGTGAGTCAAACAACATCTGCATGAAAGCTGGCTGCTTTTATCCTTGGTAAGAAATCTTAGCAGAAGCATTGGGTACATTTTAATAGATGCTTATCCACTGAAAGTCCTTGACCTTTGCAGGTCTTTTTCTTTAAACCATCTTTATGGTTTAAACCATCTCTATGCCCCTATAAAATCTCTTATTTGGGTCTCTTTAAAAAAAAATTTTTTTTTAATGTTTTAATTTATTTTTGAGAGAGAGAGAGAGACAGAGCACAAGCCAGGGAGGGGCAGAGAGAGAGAGGGAGACACAGAATCAGAAAGCAGGCCCCGGGCTGTGAGCTCTGAGCTGGCAGTCCAGGGCCCTACATGGGGCTTGAATTCGTGAACTGAGAGATCATGACCTGAGCTGAAGTTGGATGCTTAACTGACTGAGCCACCCAAGTGCCCCACTTATTTGGGTCTCTAATTGGGACATTAGAACAGTAAGAATTGTCTTTTAGATTGAGATGTGCTCTCTATGGCCCCATTCATTTCTTCATATAATAAAAATGTACAGAGAACTATACATACTGGAAGCTACACTAGGATATACAGAAAGAGACTTGGTTAAAAAGAAAAAAATCTGCCATTTGCAACTATATGGATGGAACTAGAGGGTATTATGCTAAGCGAAATTAGTCAGTCAGAGAAAGACAAGTAATCATATGACTTCACTCATATGAGGACTTTAAGATACAAAATAGATGAACATAAGGGAAGGAAAGCAAAAATAATATAAAAACAGGGAGGGGGACAAAACATAAGAGAGAAATATGGAGAACAAACAGAGGGTTGCTAGAGGGGTGGGGGGGGGGGATGGGCTAAATGGGTAAGGGTCATTAAGGAATCTACTCCTGAAATCATTGTTGCACTATATGCTAACTAACATGGATATAAATTAAAACATAAATAAATTTTTTTAAAAAAGATTATTTCACAATCCAAAAAAAAAAAAAATCATCATTGCTCTTAAGGGTTTTGCAGGCTAGTGGGAATTATCTACGTGTAAGTAAATAATTTTAATTCAGTGTGGTAAATGCTATATTAAAGATATTTACTAGTGTCATGGGAATCCCAACTTTCTTCCTAGTGGGACTTCTCTATTTCTCCCTTCCTAAGGAGTTGTCATTATTATGACATAGAACTCTATTCAAAGTCACTGAACAAAAAGCCACCCAGATTAACTTCTAAGAACATAGGGTTGTTTAAGGGTGAGGATGCAGTAATTTCAACTAGATGATCTTTAAAGTCCTTTCTTTTGGGGGGTGGGATGGGGAAGATAAAGACTATTTATTTTTAAAGTAACAAATGTCCTTTCAAGATATATTAATAAAATGATTTGTTTTTGTGAGTCCAGAGTCTAGGTCCTATTCCTGCCCTCACTGATACAGTGTGTGAAAATTGCCTAGTTTTTCCTTCTCCCGATGGTTTAAATTGTTCCGCACTTTCAAAAAACATCTTATATTAACAACTGCAGAGCATAGAAAAATATAAAATAATCAAAAACTAAAAAATGTTGGAACCAAAATAATAACCCAGTCTCACTTTCAATAAAACACTAAATAAAGTAGCAGCAATTTAAATCCAAGTAAGTTTAACATGATTGCCTACCTCCATCTAGTATATTTTACTTTAATTATGCAAGATACTTTGCTATTAGGATATCTTGAAACATAAAGCATGATGCAAATAGGTCTAATATGGAAGTGTGTATGAAATTTTCAGGAGATGCTGAAAAGCATATGTAAACTTTTAGCATACACTTTTGAGGGGGAAAACATGTTAGAAAACTAGGAATAAATATGTAATTCTTCAACATGATTTCCAAAAAAATCTTAATGGCTACACATCAAAGGCATATCTATTGAAATCAGGACTGAAAGAATGATACACATCATCACCATTACTAAGAAAGGTTTTGTAGAAGTTATGACTGATTCATTGAGACATGATACAAAAAACAAAGGTACAAGTGCTTTTCCTTTGTAGCATTCACTACATTTGTCACTAAACAATACATTATATAGTCACTTGTTATCTCCCCTGCTAAAATATAAGCTCTAAAAGACAGGAACTAGATCTGTATTATTTACGTAGATATCCTCAGTGCCCGGAAAAAATGCCTTTCATAAGAAAATGTCACATAGTTATTGAATGAATGAAGCAGAACTTCAAAGTATAACTAGGTTAGGAGATCAGCAAACCCCTCCTCAAAAAGCAACTATAAAATTGGAACAAAAAATGACAAAAACAACTATTTCTATGCTCTGAAAGTCTACAAAAGGCATACCATAATTTGAGAAGCATTTATGTTTGAAAAGCTTCAGAGTTTTTAAGACTTGTGGGAGCCTGTGGAATTCATTAGTGGCGCTGCTCCCATCCTCCACCCGGTGTGGTTGACACATATCCTATGACAGCTTGTGACAACTAGTGGTTTGGCTGCTGTGGCATATGGGTACACTTGACGGGGAGAGATGGGTCATGCCCAGGCAATATTGTCTGTGGAAATGACAATTTCGATCAGTGGACCAGTGGAGAGGGCCAGTGTCTCAGCTAGCTGGAGGTTGTGCTCGGGACAAGCATATCAGCTGAGACTGCACACATCCACACTCACCAGAGAGGACTCAAGCCCTCCACATACTCCTGGCCAACACAGAGTCCACACCTCCACAGAAGTGATGAGAAAGAGGCCAGGAGAAAAAAAAATCGAGAGAAGAATTTAAGCATCTTGAACTTTGAATGTGGTGCCTTCCCCATTGACAGATCCATCAACAGGGAACAGAAACTTCACTGGCTCAAGAGGTTGGAGTACAGCCTCTGTCCAGTCACTGCTGACCACTAAGCTACATGGGAAGAGGAGTAACCCTTCGCAAGTCAGGCTTAAAAATAGAAGCAACAATAATAATACTGTTTTAAAGGAGCAGATATACACAGTCATTATATACAGGAGAGTATAGCCCAGGCAAGTTACTAAGCAAAGCAAAAAACAAAACAAAACAAAAAAAACAACCAAAGCATCAGGAGATAAAAATCATGACTCAGAGCTGCTAGAATATATTATAAAATGTCTTATGATATTATAATGCAATGTATTACAAAATATCTGGTTTTCAATAAAAAATTATGAGATCTACAAAGAAAAGGAAAGTGTAAATCATATTCGGGGATGGGGAGTCACAGGGAGCCTCCAACAGAAACCATCTGATTGAGTTGCATTCTCTGCCTTCCTCCTGCTTTTCTCTGGCTGACCCCTGCAAACCCAGGCTTTCTTGATAACTGGCTTCAGTCAGGTTCAGCCAGGGTAGCCCCACTGGAAAGCCCCAGCTGATAAGGTCATCTTTTCTCTTTGTCCCATTAGCGGTGGACACACTACTAATGGTGGACCCATTTGTAGTAGTTACTTGCTGTTGCTTATCTCTTGGTCTCCTACCATCCCATTTGCCCTTTTAGCAATTCTAATACCTTTGTAACAATTTCCCCATGTTAATTTCCTCTCAAGACATTTGTGTTATTTCCAGTCTTTTAGTTTTTAAAAAATGCTGTAGGGGCACCTGCATGGCTCCAACTCTTGATTTCAGCTCAGGTCATAATCCCAGGGTCATGGAATCTAGCCACACATTGGGCTATGCACTGAGCTCTGCACTGAGGGTAGAGCCTGCATAAGATTCTTTCTCTCTGCCTCTCCCCTACTTGTGCTCTCTCTTTCATAAATAAGTAAATAAGTAAGTAAATAAATAAAGAAAAACCGTAAAGAATAGACTTATGCATGTATGTTTTTACATTTTTGCAATTATGTATTTGGGATATATTCCTAAAATTAGCATTCAAAGGGTAAATGCATATGTTCATGCAGCCAGAAGAAGCCAGAAGCACTCTCATTTCAAGCCAAAGTGTTTTTTCCCAGACGTTAGCTTTTTTGAAGAAGTCAAATTAAAAAGAGAGCTTTGAAATGTGCAGGACTTTTCAGCTGATTCTCTTTGTGGGGAAAGTCTTCTTCCATTGAGGTGGACTGAGAGGGGGGAGCAGCCTTATTCTTGAATCGTCCTTAGTATGAGGAATGGAGAAAGGACCAGAGAAGAGACCTGGAGGCCACTTTTAAGAAAAGCAGCCATGCAGGGCATTTCATAGTCCTGGCACTGTATAATTAGGGCCGTAATGTCATTTGGTGCACATGTATCACCTGATCTGTAACCTTGGCTGGTCAAGGTCACTGACCCTCATTCAAGACAGAAAGAATACTGAATGAATACCTAGTGTCAGAAGTTGGGTAAAGGTAAGTGATGCCCTCTACTGACTTTTTTCAAATGTGAGGGAGGGGTGATTCCACAGACTTTGAGTTACTGAAGCACTCATGTTATTCACCCCAGGAGATGTAAAGAAGCAGAGACAAGAACTAAGGAAACAGACACATGAGCCAGGAGGATTTTTTTGATTCTCTGTTGATATCCCAACATAGGGACATGGCCACAACCTAGGGACTACAGTCTTCAATGTAAAGTATTTGGAATCAACTAGAGAAAGTACAGAAACAGGATAAATGTTGGCCTCTATGAGAAGATGAAGAGATATTCAGGCTTCTCCTACCCATCTCCCTCTTTACCCCACCCTAAGGATGAGTCTTGAAAAAGGTTTAATCCCAAGGCCCTAGGGATCATAGTCCGGGGAGCGTTCAAGTCGATTAAAAGGTCTCAGGCTCCAGGGCTCCTGGGTGGCTCAGTCAGTTAAGTGTCAGACTTTGGCTCAGGTCATGACCTCACTGTTTGTGGGTTCAAGCCACGCATTGGGCTCTGTGCTTACAGCTCAGAATGTGGAGCCGGCTTCAGATTCTGTATCTCCCTCTCTCTCTGCCCCTCCCCTGCTCACACTCTGTCTGTGTCTCTCTCTCTCAAAAGTAAATAAACATTAGAAAAAAAGAAATGGTCTCAGGCTTCTAGTCAACTGTATGCAAAGACCTGCTAACTTCAGTTCTTGTAGTCAACACTGTTAATTATTTTCTCCAGTATAGAATTCTAGTTACTTTTTTTTCCAACACGTTAGATATCGTTCTATTATCTTCTCTGCCTTGGTGGCTTGCCTATGCCTTTAAATGGACATTTTGGTATTTTATCTGGTTTTTCTTGTTTTCTTGACAGGAATGGTCACAGCAGGGCTCTTCCACCATTGCTGCAAGTCAAAGCCTCTACTCTTAATTATTAGAAACTTACCTATTTTAATATCTCATATTATGGATTTTTTGTGCCAGAATTAGTTTTGAAATTTTGTTTCAAATTTTGTTAGCTCTTATTGTTTATTTACCACATGAACTTGAAAAGGTCAGTACATGTACTATCCTCCTTGGTACTAATTTCACCAAATGTATCAATTTATTTGGAGACATTTATGATATTGAGTATTCTTTATCCAGAAACATGATATCTTTCTTCTGAATTAATTTTCAGGATTTTTCCCCCTTTATTTTAGTAAGTCCTGAACATTTCTATATTTCTTATTAAGATTAATCCTATATATTCTAATTGCAATTGTCAATGGGCTCTTTTTATAAATCTGTGTTGTGCATTGTTGAATATGTACAAAATCTTGGATGTTGTATACATTTTTTACTGATCATCTAAGTAAACCTTTTCTTAAATTTATTTAGTTTTTAATTTATATCCAAGTTTGTTAGCATATAGAGCAACAATGATTTCAGGAGTAGAATCTTTAATGTCCCTTACCCATTTAGCCCATCCCCCCTCACACAACCCCTCCAGCAACCCTCTGTTTGTTCTCTATATTTAAGTCTTTTATGTTTTGTCCCCCTCCCTGTTTTAATATTATTTTTGCTTCTCTTCCCTTATGTTCATCTGTATTGTATCTTAAAGTCCTCATATGAATGAAGTCATATATTTATCTTACTCTGACTAATTTCACTTAGCATAGTGCCCTCTAGTTCCATCCACATAGTTGCAAATGGCAAGATTTCATTGTTTCTGATTGCCAACTAATACTCCATTGTATATATATATACACCACATCTTCTTTATCCATTCATCTGTTAATGGACATTTGAGCTCTTTCCATATTTGGCTATTGTCAATAGTGCTGCTATAAATATTGGGATGCATGTGCCCCTTCGAAACAGCACACCTGTATCCCTTGGATAAATGCCTAGTAGTGCAATTGCTGAGTCATAGGGTAGTTCTATTTTTAATTTTTGAGGAAACTCCATACTGTTTTCCAGAGTGGCTGCACCAGTTTGCATTCCCACCAGTAGTGCAAAAGAGATCTTCTTTGTCCGCATCCTCACCAACATCTGGTGTTGACTGAATTATTAATGTTAGCCATTCTGACAAGTGTGAGGTGGTATCTCATTGTGGTTTTGATTTGTATTTCCCTGATGATGAGTGAGGTTTAGCATTTTTTCAAGTGTCGGTTGGCCATCTGGATGTCTTCTTCGGAGAAGTGTCTATTCATGTCTTTTGCCCATTTCTTCACTGGATTATTTGTTTTTTGGGAGTTCAGTTTGATAAGTTCTTTATAGATTTGGATACTAACCCTTTATCCGATATGTCATTTGCAAATATCTTCTCCCATTCTGTTGGTTGCCTTTTACTTTTGCTGATTGTTTCCTTCACTGTGCAGAAGCTTTGTATTTTGATGAGGTCCAAATAATTCATTTTTACTTTTGTTCTTCGTCTCTTGTGATAGTCTTTATTTTAAAGTCTGGATTGTGTGACGTAAGTATGGCCACTCCAGCTTTCTTTTGGCAATCATTAGCATGATAGATGATTCCCCATCCCTTTACTTTCAATCTGAAGGTGTCTTTAGGTCTTAATTGGGTCTCTTGTAAACAGCATGTAGATGGATCTTGTTTTCTCATCCATTCTGTTACCCTGTGTCTTTGATTGGAGTGGTTAGTCCAGTGACATTTAGAGTGAGTACTGAAAGATATGAATTTATTGCCATTATGTTGCCTGTAGAGTTGGAGTTTCTAGTGGTGTTCTCTGGTCCTTTCTAGTCTTTGTTGCTTTTGGTCTTTTTTTCCCCTCCTTTTCTCCCCTCAGAGAGTCACACTTAAAATTTCTTGCAGGGCTTGTTTAGTGGTCACTAACTCTTTTAAGTTTTGTTTTCTGGGAAACTTTTTATCTTTTCTTCTATTTTGAATGAAAGCCTTGCTGGATAAAGAATTCTTGGCTGCATATTTTTCTGATTCAGCACATTGAATATATCCTGCCACTCCTTTCTGGCCTGCCAAGTTTCTGTGGATAGGTCTGCTGTGACCCTGATCTGTTTTCCTTGTAGGTTAAGGACTTTTTTCCCTCGCAGCTTTCACGATTCTTTCCTTGACTGAATATTTTGTGAATTTCACTATGATATGCCTTGTTGTTGGTTGGTTTTTATTGCATCTAATGGGAGTTCTCTGTGCTTCCTGGATTTTGATGTCTGTGTCTTTCCCCAGATTAGGAAAGTTTTCTATTATGATTTGCTCACATAAAACTTCTACTCCTTTTTCTCTCTCTTCATCTTCTGAGACCCCTATGATTCTGATGTTATTCCTTTTTAATGAGTCACTGAGTTCTCTTATATCATGCTCTTTTGCCTTAGTCTCCCTCTTTTTCTCTGCTTCATTATTCTCCATAAGTTTGTCCTCTGTATCACTGATTTGCTACTCTGTATCATCTATCCTTGCCGCCATGGCATCCATTTGAGACTGGAGCTCAGTTACAACATTTTTTATTTCATCTGGACTAGCTTTTACTTCTTTAACTCTGCAGAAAGGGATTCTGATCTATTTTCAACCCCAGCTAGTATTCTTATTATCATGACTCCAATTTCTGGTTCAGACATCTTGCTTGTATCTGTGTTGATTAAGTCCCTGGCTGTCATTTTTTCCTGTTCTTTCTTTTGGGGTGAATTCCTTTGTTTTATCATTTTGAAGGAAGAAAAAGAATTAATAAAGTAAAAAAAATAAAAATTAAACAATTAAAAACAACACAAAAAAATCAAATAAAGGATTCTAGATCCTCGGTGTGTTTTGGTCTGATTGTTGAAACAAACTTGATAGATTGGAGAAAAAATGGCAAGATAAGAAAAGAAAAAAAAGGAAAAAAAAATAGGAAAACTTCTGAAAATTTGAAAAAATGAATTCAAAAAAGAATAAAATGAAATGATAGAAGTAAAATATAATATGAAAATTTATAAAAAATGAAAATATAGTAGAAAAAAGAAAAATCTTTTTAATAAAAATGGAAAATAAAAATAATTTTTTTCTCTTTCTGTATTCAAGAGTCAGGAAAAAAAATTGAATAGATGGACCAGCAAACAAAATCAAATATGATTGAAATTATATCCAGTTTCTCCTAAAAGTCAAACTATGAAGCACTTTATAGTCTGTAAACTAAGCAGTCAGAGAGACTCATGGTGTTCCTCAAGAGCGCAGTACCCCCCGGTTGGTGGGGGGGGGGGGGGGCTTAGTGTAACAGCTCTGTTCTCCACTAGATGGTGCTGCATAGCTTACTGGGGTGGATTGTTGTGCCACATGTAGGCATGTATGCGCAAGCACGGGGAGGGATGAAAATGGTGTAAGCCAGCTACCTAGTCTCTAGTTTCAGACCTCTGTGCTCTCTGCAACTGGCAATCAAGCATCCCTCCTTTGCCTCCGGTTTCTGTCTACTCCCTGCTTCTACACTGTCCATGACCAAACTGTCATGTTGCCAGGTGGCACCTCCCTCCTGAGTTTTATCTCAGATGGGGCAGTGTTTCCCAACCCCTCACTTCTGATGGACCGCAGCTTTGACCCATTCTGATCCTCTGGGGGAGGGTCTCACTGAGCAATGGCCAGGTGCCAGCCCAACCCCCACCCCCTGGAACATTCACGAGACCGTGCAGCTGCCCATACCCAGAGACTGCAGCTGGTTGCCAGCCTGCCCCAGAAAAAGTTTGTGCCATCATGTAGCAGCAGCATTTCAGGGACTAAGGCAAATCACAACACACATCTGGCAGCAGGCTTCACCCTTAACGTCCTTGCTCCAATACCAGTGAATGTGGCCATTCTCTGAGATCCACTGGGACCTTTACCTGTGGGGGGACCAAACCACTTCTACCAAATGTCCTCCCAGCAGGGGAACTGCCTTTCCCTATGTGGCCCAAGGACCCCTCGGACCTCATTCTTTGCTCCCAGAGATTTCCCCTTCTCACCAGAGCACTTCCAGGTATTGAACTGTGGAATTGAGCTCCCCCTGTTTATAGTCTTAACAGAATTTAAACTCTCTTTTGTCTCCTTTCTCCCTTTTTTGTTCAGTCCGTGTGGCTATTTCCACTCTTTTTCTCTCCAGCTGCTTTCAGGGGAGGTGCTTTTCCTGTAATCTCTCCCCCATCTCCATCCTCTCTCCACCAGCAAAAAGAGCTCCCTGCCCTCCTCAGCTTCTCTCTCCCCTAGTTCACCTCTTTGTGCCACATACCTGCCGAGTTCTATAGTTCAGGTTGTGCAGACTTTTGTCTGCACTGATTTAATCCTCAAATCAGTTTCTAGGTGTCCAAGATGGTTTAGTGTTGATCTGACTACATTTCAGGGGCGAAAGATGCAAGAAAAACAAAAAAACAAAAAAACTTCCATCTTGGTCTCTCCTAAGTAAACTTTTATTAGTTCATTTCCTTTGGTTGTCAGGCAAATATCACATGGGAATTATAATGTGTCATTTCCAATAGTTGCCCAACTTAATTATTTTCCATTGCTTATTGTTTTTACTGAAATTTCCAGCAAAGTGTTAAACAATACTGGTCACAGTAGCTATCCTCCTTCTGTGCATGTCTTTAATGAGAATCTACCTTACAAAATAAAAAAACAAACAGCTATCACCTTATTTCTAGAAAGAGTCTGTCAGAAATTAATGTTACATTATATAGATGCCTGTTCATTTGGGGTTTTTAATTTCTTTTTTAAAAGTTGTTTATTTTAATTCTAGTATAGTTATCAGTGTTATGTTAGTTTCAGGTGCACAATTTAGTGATTCAACAATTCTATACATTACTCAGTGCTCATCCTGATGTGTGCTTTTAATCCCCTTCACCTAGTTCACCCATACCCCATCCACCTCCTTTCAGACAACCATCAGTTTGTTCCCTATAGTTAAGACTCTGTTTTTTAGTTTGTCTCTCTCTCTCTTTTTTTCCTTCTTTCCTTTGTTCATTTGTTTTGTTTCTTAAATTACATATATGAAGGAAGTCATATGTATTTGTCTTTCTCTTGCTTACTTATTTCGCTTAGCCTTATACTCTCTAGCTTCATCCATGTCCTTGCCAAATACCAAGATTTCATTCTTTTATATGGCTGAATAATATTCTACTGTGTGTGCATGGGTGTATGTCACCTCTTTTTTTTTTTTTTTTTTTACTAAAGTTTTAATTTAAATTCCAGTTAGCTAACATACAGTGTAATATTAGTTTCAGGTGTGGAATATAGTGATTCAACACTTCCAGTGCTCATCAGAAGTGCACTCCTTAAACCCCATTAACTATTTAACCCATCCCCACACCCACCTCCCCTCTGGTAACCATCAGCTTGTTCTCTATAGTTAAGAGTTTGTTTCCTAGTTTGCCTCTGTCTCTTTTTCCCCCTTTGTTCATTTGTTTTGTTTCTTAAATTCTACATATGAGTGATATCATATGGTATTTGTCTTTCTCTGACTGACTTGTTTTACTTAGCATTATATCCTTTAGATCCAACCATGTTGTTGCAAATGGAAAGATTTCATTCTATTTTATAGCTGAGTAATAATATATTATATATATATGTGTATATATATATATATATATATATATATATATATATATATATTACATTATATATGTATGTGTGTATATACACAAACATACATACATACCACCTCTTCTTCATCCATTCATCAGTCGTGAACACTTGGGCTGTTTCCATAATTTGGCTATTGTACGTAATACTGCTATAAACACCAGGGTGGATATATCCCTTTGAGTTAGTGTTTTTGTATCCTTTGGGTAAATACCTCCTGGCATAATTGCTGGATCATAGGGTAATTCTATTTTTGACTTTTTGAGGAACCTCCATACTGTTTTCTAGAGTGGCTGCACCTGTTTGCATTGCCACCAACAGTGCTTTCTCTACATCCTTGCCAACACCTATTGTTTCTTGTGTTGTTGATTTTAGCCATTCTGTCAGGTGTGAGGTAATATCTCTTACTTTTGATTTGCATTTCCATGATGATCAGTGAGTTGAACATCTTTTCATGTGTCGGTTGGCCATCTGGATGTCTTATTTGCAAAAATGTCTATTCATGTCTTCTTCCCATTTATTAATTGGATTATTTGGTTTTCTTGGGTGTTGAATTTTATGGTTCTTTATATATTTTGGATATTAACCCTTTATCAGATATGTCATTTGCACATATCTTCTCTCATTCCATTGGTTGCCTTTTAGTTTTGCTGATTGTTTCCTTTGCTGTGCAGAAGCTTTTTATTTTGATGAGGTCCCAAAAGTTCATTCTTGCTTCTGTTTCCCTTGCCTCCAGAGACTTGGGGAGTAAGAAGGTTTTGCCTGTATTCTCCTCTAGCATTTTGATGGCTTCCTGTCTTACGTTCAGGTCTTTTCATCCATTTTGAGTTTATTTTTGTGTATGGTGTAAGAAAGTGGTCCACATTCATTTTTCTGCATGTTGCTGTCCTGTTTTCCCAGCACCACTTGCTGAAGAAACTGTCTTTATTCCACTGAATATTCTTTCCTGCTTTGTCAAAGATTAGTTGGCCATACGTTTGTGGGTCCATTTCTGTGTTCTCTATTCTGTTCCGTTGATCTGGGTGTCTGTTTTTGTGCCAGTACCGTACTGTCTTGATGATTGCAGCTTTGTAATACAGCTTGAAGTCCAGGATCGTGATGCTTCCAGCTTTGGTTTTCTTTTTCAATATTGTTTTGGCTATTCAGGGCCTGATAAGGTTACATACAAATCTTAGGATTATTTGTTCTACTTGTGTGCAAAATACTGTTGCTATTTTGATAGGGATTACATTAAATCTATAGATTGCTTTAGGTAGTATAGATATTTTAACAATATTTGTTCTTCCAATCCATGAGCATGGAATATCTTTCCATTTGTGCCATCTTCAATTTCTTTCATCAGTGTTTTATAGTTTTCAGAGCAAAGATCTTTCACCTCTTTGGTTAAGTTTATTCCTAGGTATTTTATTATCTTTGGTGCAGTTGTAAATGGGATTGCTTTCTTAATTTCTCTTTCTGCTCTTCAGTATTAGTGTATAGAAATTCAATGGATTATCTGTACATTGATTTTGTATCCTGTGACCTTACGGAATTCATTTATTCTAATAGTTTTTTGGTAGAGTCTTCAGGGTTTTCTAGATGTAGTTTCATGTCATCAGCAAACAGTGAAGGTTTCATTTCTTACCAATTTGGACGACTTTTATTTCTTTTATTTCTTTTTTTTAATGTTTATTTTTGAGAGAGAGATAGTGCAAGTGGGGGAGGGATGGAAAGAGAGGAGGACAGAGGATCTGAAATGGGCTCTGTGCTAACAGCAGAGAGCCTGATATGGGGCTCGAACTCACAAACCTAATTGTGAGATCAACTTGAGCCAAAGTTGGATGCTTAATTGACTAAGCCACCCCGGCGCCCTAGGATGGCTTTTATTTCTTTTTGTTGTCTGATTGTTGTGGCTAGGACTTCCAGTACTATGTTGAATAAAAGTGGTGAGAGTGGACATCTTTGTCCTGTTCCTGACCTTAAGGGAAATGCTCTCAGTTTTTCACCATTGAGGATGATGTTAGCTGTGGGTTTTTCATGTAAGGCATTTATTATGTTGAGGTATGTTCCCTCTAAACCCGCTTTGTTGAAGGTTTTTATCATGAATGGATATTGTACTTGTCAAATGCTATTTCTGCATTTTTTGATATGGTCACATATTTTTCACCTTTTCTCATACTTATGTGTGGTATCACATTGATTGATTTGTGAATATTGAACCATCTTTGAATCTCAGAAATAAATACCACTTGATCATGGGATTTTTAATGTATTATTGGATTCAGTTTGCTAATATTTTGTTGAAGATTTTTGCATCTATGTTCATCAAGGATATTGGCCTGTAGTTCTCTCTCTCTCTCTCTCTCTCTCTCTCTCATTTTGGAGGGTCTTTATCTGGTTGTGGTATCAGGGTAACGCAGGCCTCATAGAATGAATTTGGAAGTTTTCCTTCCTCTTCTATTTTTTGGAATAGTTTGAGAAGAATAGGTATTAACTCTTCTCTAAACGTTTGGTAGAATTCACCTGTGAAGCCAATTGGTCCTGGACTTTTGTTTTTTGGGTTTTTTTTTTTTTATTACTGATGCAATTTCATTGCTGGTAATTGGTCTGTTCAAATTTTCTATTTCTTCCTGATTCAACTTTGAGAAGTTATATGTTTCTATTTTTTAATGTTTACTTATTTATTTTTGAGAGAGAGAGATAGAGAGTGATCAAGGGAGGGGTCCATGCTGTCATCACAGAGCTAGATTCAGAGCTCGAACTCATGAACTGTGAGATCATGACCTGAGCTGAAACCAAGAGTTGGGCGCTTAACCAATTTAGCCACCCAGGATCCCTGAGAAGTTGTATGTTTCTAGGAATTAAACATTTCTTCTAGGTTGTCCAATTTGTTGGCATATAATTTTTCATTATATTGTCTTATAAACCTTTGTATTTCTGTGGTGCCAGTTATTTCCCTTCTTACATTTCTGATTTTGTTTGAGTCCTCTTTCTCATTTTCCTTTCCTTTTCTTTCTTTCTTTTCTTTTCTTTCTTTCTTTTTTTTTTTTTTTTTTTTTTTTTTGATGAATCTGGCTAAAAGTTTACTGATTTTGTTGATCTTTTCAAAGAACTCTCCTGGTTTCATAGATATGTTCTATTGTTTCTTTTAGTTTCCATTTTGTTTATTGCTGCTCTAATCTTTACTATTTTCTTCCTTCTATTGGTTTTGGGTTTTGCTTTTTAAAATATTTTTTCTTTTAGGTTTTTTTTGGTTGCTTTTATGGTTTTTATGACATTTATTTTTCCCTCTTCTATTGAGATATAATTAACATACAACATTGTATAAGTTTAAGGTTACAAAGCAATGATTCAATAAATGTATGTATTACAGAATAACAACCACAATAAGATTAGTTAACACCTCCATCACATTGCAAAATTTCCATTTATATTTTTGTGATGAAAGCATTTAAGATCTAATCTCTTAGCAACTTTTAAATATATAACACAGTATTATTCGCTATAGCCCCAATTTGTTTAAACTACTGTATATACTCAGCTGAACAGAATCTCAATTGATACCATAAATTTGCTAGATTTTGGAAACAGTTTGTTTTTTAAAAATTATATAGGAGGGGCGCCTTGGTGGTTCAGTCGGGTAAATGTTCGACTTCGGCTCAGGTTATGATCTCACAGTTTGTGGGTTCAAGCCCCGTGTCAGGCTCTGTGCTGACAACTCGGAGCCTAGAGTCTGCTTCAGATTCTCTGTGTCCCTCTCTCTCTGCTCCTCCCCCACTCATGCTCTGTCTCTCTCTCTCTCTCTCTCTCTCTCAAAAATAAACAAACATTTAAAAAAAATTTTAAAAAGAAAAATTGTATAGGAGATTTTCTATTGTTTTCAATAGTGTGAAATGAGATTTTAGTTAACAATAATATATAAATATTGGTCCACTAATAGCAAACATATCATAATGAGTAAGAGGTTAATAGTAGAAACTGGGTGCAGAGCATATAGGAACTCTCTGTACTATCTCTGTACTATCTTCTCAATTTTTCTTCAAATCCAAAACCAACTAAAAACTAAAATCTATTTAAAAAACTAAGTCTAGGGGTACCTGAGTGGCTCAGTGGTTGGGCATCCAACTCTTGATTCTGGCTCAGATCATGATCTCCCAGTTCATGGGATCAAGCCCTGGGTCAGGCTACGTGCTATTAGCACAGAATCTGCTTGGGATTCTATCTCTCCTCTCTCTCTGCTCCTCTCCCTCTTCATGTATTCTCCTCTGCCCCTCAAAATAAATAAATAAACATTTAAAAATATTTAAAAAACCTAAATCTAACAGATAAATAGGTATGTGTGTACACACACACACACACACATATATACTTACACACACACACACACACACACACACACACACATACATGTATGTATGTAGACACACACATACCCCATCTTTCTACTTAACAGGGAATATACATTCTATATAAACACACTAAATATTCACAAAAATGACCAATTATTAGGCATAAGGAAATCTCAGTAAATCCCAAAAGGGCCAAATTCTCTGACCATGTTAGAACAATTAACAACAAAACAAATATACATTTATACAAATGTATACATTTATACTATATTTACAAATGTGTACATTATATACAAATGTGTACATTTATACAAAAGTATACATTTATACTATATATAGTGTATTATATATTGCATCAGAAAAAGGAAAAAATTCCAAAATTTTAAAGCCTTTCAGAGAAATTCCTGTATAAAAGAGTAAATCAAAACTGAAATTACAAACTATTCAGAAGTGAAGAACAGTAATGTGAGAATAAAGTGAAATTTGTGTGACTAAGGCCAAAGTGTACACACAAGGTATAGTGCACTAGATCAGAGAATACAAAAGATTAAAAGTGAAAAAATAAGGCATTCAACTCAAGAAGTTAAAAAAACCAAAATAAAACAAAGTAAAATAAATGGATCAATGAAGATAAAAGCAAATATTAATTAAACCAAATAACAGAAACAGAAAAGATGATCAATAAAATAAAACTTGGTTATTTGAAGAAACCAACAATACATTCAAACTTTTGGCAAATATGATCAACATCAAGGAAGAGAGAAAATCACAATATTAGCAATGAGAGAGATGTAATTTCATATTTGAAGAATATTAGCAAAAAAAGACCAAGTAGCACTTGATACCAATTAACTTAAAAATATGTATGAAAAGAATGCATTTCTAGAATAATGATTCTCAAATTTGATGATGTATCTAAATCTCCTAGAGAGATTGTTAAACAGATTATTGGGCCCCCTTCCCAGAGTTTCTTATTCAGTGGTCTGGGGTTGAGACCTGAGACATTGCATTTCTAACAAGTTCCTGAAGGTACTGGTGCTGCTGGTCTGGGGGCAAAACTTTCAGAGCACTGTCTAGGAAAATATAAATTCCCAACTTTGACTTAAGAATCAATTGAAAACCGGAGGTGCCTGAGTGGATCATTCGGTTGAGCGTCTGACTTTGGCTCAGGTCATGATCTTACTGCTCCTGGGTTCGAGCCCCGTGTTGGACTCTGTGCTGACAGCCCAGAGCGTGGAGCCTCAGATTCTGTGTCTCCCTCTCTCTCTGCCCCTCCCCTGCTCACACTCTGTCTCTCTCTCTCTCAAAAATAAATAAACATTAAAAATAATAATAATAAATTGAAAACCAAAAACCTGAATGTGGAAGCTGAAACTATAAAACTCTTTGAAGAAAACATGAGGGTAAATCATTGTGACATGCAAAATGTCAAATAAAACATTAGCAAAATTGAATTAAAAAAAAAAAAACCTCCAAGAATCAGATGAGAAAAAAACCTATAATAATCACATTAGATGCCAAAAAAAAAAAATCATTTAAAACATTTAAGAGAAAACAATAGGTGAGAATTTGGAGATTGCAAGTGGAAACTGCTTATGTCAACCAATTGGTTGTTCAAGAAAAGACACATGGTCTAGTAATTGAAGGAGAATAGAGGATCAAGGATGAAGTGTGTGTGTGTGTGTGTGTGTACAATGGGATGCACTTGAACATGTTCATAAGTTGATTTGGAAGCAGTCAGTAGATGGAGGAACACTGATATATAAGAGAGGAGTTATTGATCGAGTAACATTGAGATGAAATAGAAGGGACTGGTATCAAGAATGGAACTTTGAACAAAAGATGGACTTAATTTAGGATAGCAGGTTGAGAAAGTTCAAGCTGGTTCACATATATTTTCCCTATGAAGTAGGACATGAAATCAGATGTTACAATTAGGTGAGCAAAGGGCTGAAAATTTTGGAGGTTGAACTGACCATTAGGAATTCAATGGTGACCTTTGAGATGAGCTGCCATGGGTTAACAGTGGCCCAGAATCTAGTGAATGAAGGAACGACTGGGGTGTGGAATGTGGCAGCAAGTGCAGATTTTTATTTCAAAGATCAAGACTGAAGGGGAAATAGAGAAATAGACTGGCAGCTAGATTTCAAAAGAAAACATTTCAAATTTAAAAAAAATTTCTCAGTATTCAAGAATTGACATACATTATGGGAGAGGATATGTCACTAGCTTACATGTGATGCAATTTATTGTTTTGTTTGCTAATGAGACATCAGACAGTGCATTGTAAATGCACAATCAACTGCAAACTACCTATCTCTCATCCAAAAGAAAGAAAAATTGGCACCAAAACTCCATCAAGTATATAAATATAAACACTAAAGGTTTCTGAGCTTCCCATTCAAATTAACTTTTTTCTTAAAAAAAAAAATGGTAAGTACTGAATGAAGCTCCTCATTCTCCATCACAATAACTACTTCCACTTAGCTCTGTTCTACAAGCCATAAAGTGGGCTTGTCTAAATAGACAAACATTGGGGTAAAAATCAAAGAGAACAAAACAGCCTTTTGAAAGTTACATCTAGTAGTTTCAATTTAGTGTGATATGGCCCAAATGCAGTCCTGTTTCAACTTTCCACTTAAAGGCCTATGAGAACACAGGGAAAAAAAGACAAAATTTGATCAACTAGAATTGAAAATTGATCTATCACAAAGATCTTAGAGGAATAGAATTGGATGGGGCAGCCCACACAAGTTCTGTTATCAGAAATAGAGCAAACCTGCTGGCAACATAAAAAATAAATAAATAAATGGAGGAAAATGTAGTCTCTTTCCTCCACTGTCTAAGTCTTGATTGGAAAGCTCTGGATGAGTGTCAGAAAATCCATGCTGCTTTATCTCTGCAAAGCAAGGGATGATTTTTGAGGCACTTGTAATGATGTATTTCCCTCCACCCCCACATCTCCACCTATCCTCAGACAGAATCTTTCCACTTAGAGTCCACAATCCCCTCAAAACAACAGGCTAAATGTATGTCAAGGGCTAATTATGGTGAAGAAATCCTGAAAGGTAGGTCTGTAGAAGCCAACTGAAAGGGTGTCAAAGCACCAAACAGTGTACCATTACAAGACTTTTCCCCCATCCCTCAGAGACACACTAGATGAACTAATAATGATAGGAGCTGCCATCTTAAAATTCTCCACCTAAAATGCTAGGTGGTTGTTTGAGGGGCTGCCCCCAATACACAAACTGAGCAGAGGAGCAGTGACAGCATTAACTCAGGACTCTGATAGCCACCTGCCTCACCAATGCCATGCTATGGGAAGAGGTCCCACCGAAGATCCAAAGCTTGCAAGGAAAGCTGTGTTGTGCTGGGCTGGGCCATACCTAATGGTTATATGAATAGGAATTGTTGGGAGTGGAGTGGATGGAGAGCCTCAGATGGCACTTTAGCCTATGAAAGAAGAAGCTATCTGGTGTAGTAGAGGATATCTGATCTGAAAGTGAAAATGTGTCAATAGAGACCATCCTGCAGAATGCTGGGAACTGATCACAAGGCTTGATTTGTGTTCTCCCTAGGCATGTGTGGTCCATACCATACCTAAATACTGGCAAATTGTTGGAGAGGCCTCAGCAATGTTAACAGGTCATACTGGTGATGTTGTTCATCTTGGAAAACAAATTAGCTCAAAAGAATTGGCAATGATCCCAGCCAAGACTGACTGAATGGTGCTCAGCAGCCCAGAAACAGTTCATTCATGCAGGCAGGTGGAGGAAAGTGCACCCTATTTCTTAGGTGGATGTAGATGTGAGTGTTGTCAGGTGGAGAAATTCTGTCTGTTCCACAGCAGATAGCCACCTACTATTGAGCCTGGCAGTTCTACAGGTAAAACTAAAACAGGCTGATTGCCGTCCCAACTCTTTCTTCAGTTAACATTATATTTTAACTACAAATGCATGACATGCTTGATACTTAGGAAGCACAGAAAGGCTCAAGGAAGCTATGTCTCTGGGAAGCCCCACCATTGGCCATCTTTCCATTAGCCATGCTCGTGCTTGCCTTTACACCTTCCACCATATGGGCTCCCCAGAGCAGCTGCTCTACAATGCTAAAAGGACTTCATGCCAAGAACTCCCATTTTCTTCCACAATATGCTTTCACCTCCAGCGATAATTCTTCCAAATTAGGGTATATAATTGGGGCCTAATAAGCTCTACTTTCTCAAGGAGGAAACTTTTTTTAAATGTTTATTTATTTTTGAGAAAAATGGAGCAAAAGTGGGGGGAGGGGCAGAGAGAGATGGAGACACAGAATCTGAAGCAGGCTCCAGGCTCTGAGTTGTCAGCACAGAACCCAGTGTGGGGTTCAGCCTCACAAACTGTGAGATTATGATCTGAGCTGAATTTGGACACTTAACCAACTGAGCCACCCAGGCACCCCTCAAGTAGGAAGCCTAACGAATGATCTGTGGTGTCTTCCACCAACCTCAGCTTGTTTATACTATAGGTGGTAGAAATTCCTTTACTAGGAAAGTCTTCCCCCCTTTCTCTTCTGGAAGCTTGAAAGAAAGGGGAGAATGGAATTTTAGGTAAAAAGAATGACACAAAGACATGGAGGTGTGAAAACATGGTGTCCTGGGAAACGATGAGTAATTTGGTGTGGAGAAACTCTAGGCTGTATAGAGAATGAAGCAGAGAAGAGGAAATGAGAATTAAGGGTAGGGCTGAAGTCAGGTACTGAACAAACTTGAATGCTGTGTGCATAAATTTCCTATTGCTGCTCTAACAAATTAGCACAAACTTAGTGGCTTGAAACAACACATATATGTTATCTTACCATTCTGAATGTCAGAAGTCCAAAATGGATCTTACGGGCTAAAATCAAGGTATCAGCAGAGCTGTGTTCCTTCTGGAGATTCTAAAGGAGAATCTGTTTCCTTGCTTTTGCCAGCTTTTAAAGACCACCTACATCCTTGACGCATGGTCTCTCTCTTCATCTACAAAGTACATCACTCCAGCCTCTGCTGCTGTACACATCTCCTCTCTGACTCTGATCCTTCTTTTTGCATCTTACAAGGACCCCTGTCATTACAATGGGCCCACCCACTTAATCACATCTCCAAAGTACCTGTTACAATGTAAATTATTCAAATTTACATTTATTCAAAGCATATGCATTTATTCAAAGCATATTCAAATGTTCCAGAGATTAGAACATGAACATCTTTGGGGAACCATTATTGAGCTCACCATATTATGCAAAGGAATTTGGACAGTATCATGTCAGCCAGGGAACAAAACCTCAATCCCTACCAATGTCAGGCAGGAAAGTAGATAAGTAAAGTGGGTATTACACAGTAGGGAAGAGGAGAGAAATGACAAACTGGAGACTTTGTGCTCTCTCTAAAGGGAGTGCCAGTTACTCAGCTCTGAATATCACCAAAATAAATACAAGCCAGTGGTGCTTTATCACATATTCTTATGGATATGTCATGGCTTATTGAACCATCCCTGTTGGAAATTAGTGTTGGTACCTATATTACACTATTATAAATAATGCCATAATGGCCACCCTTGTACATAAATAATCTTCTGTAACTCTGATTATTTTTCTAGGATAGATATCTCAAAATAGAATTAAGCCAAACAGCACTGAGGTGCCTCTAAAAAGCATGAGCAGAATGTGCAGGACCACATGGGCTAGGAACACAATGCACAGTATATAAATCATTGCTTCTCAAAGCATGCTCCTGAAGACAAGCAACATTCCTTGAGCTAAATTTTTTTTAAAAATCAGCTTTTGCTCAATTCATCAAAAATTAAATGGATAGAATTCCCCAATCTTAATTTACTATCCAATAAATGTTTCTTAATCTCAGGAACCTGCCTTTGATTGCTAAAAATGAGCCCTAGCAAGTATCAAAGGAGCAATTAAGAAACCAGTATTGGTGGGCGACATAAGAAATGTTTTTACTAAATAAGCAAATACACATGCAAACACACATTTTGTGGATCATGACCTTAAACTGATCAAATCTAAAGCATTCTGAAAAGAGTATCCTGACTTCCAGGTGCTCCTAATATTGGAGCAACTATATAAATCTTTTGATTTAGTATCCATTTCCCTGCAGTCATGGTATGTTCTTTAAAAAGTAGGACTACATCTCACAGGAAAATACAAGAAACAGACCATTGGGAAGGTCAATACAGAGCAAGAAGCCTCCTGCACTGGCCAAGGATGGGGCAATCAAAGATTAATGCTACCATCATGTGAATCACAGCAAATGCTACCAGTGGGTGCACATAAATGGCATTTCTGGTATGTGTTTGGTCTTTAGTGCAATTGTGTGGGTTGTAAACCGAATTCTCTTTTTTAAAAAAATGACAGGGACACCTGGATGGCTCAGTCAATTAAGTATCCGACTCCTGATTTTGGCTCAGGTCATGATCTCATCCTTGTGAGCCTGAGCCCTGTGTCCAGCTCTGTGCTGAATCATGGAGGCTGCTTGAGATTTTCTCTCTCCCTCTCTCTCTGTCCCTCCCCTGCTCACACTCTCTCTGTTTCTCTTAAAATAAAGAAGTAAAATTTTAAAAATAAATAAATAAAAATTAAAACGACGGAATAGAATCATACATTGCATATAGGAAAGGTAGGTGTTGTTCTTGAAAATTTTTTCCATGTATGCATGATGTATATTTGCACATATATGTATACACACATACACACACAGAGAGACACACACACACACACTGTGACAAGTTAAAACATTTTTTCCTTACTGTGAGTCTCAGTCAAAAATATTTCAAAGTTACTGTTGTAGAAGAGAGAGTGATATGTTGGTCAGATTCCCCAAGAAGGAGACACCAAGATAGAATTATCTGTGTGGGAATAATTTAATTCACTTATTGGTGGAACCAATGTGAATAAGGAAGAAAGAGAAGCAGGAGAAGACAGAAAGAACTTCTTCATTTCTTATGTTGGGCAGGAATGGCCCAGCAAAAATAAGCCCCCAGCCCAGGGAGAACATTGCCTTGTTGTGAGAGCAATGGCAGATACTGAAATGCAGCTTTGGCAACTGTCCACCAGCTGTACTCCCTACAGTGCAGATCTCCTGAAGGGCAATCCTTGCCATCACCCAGAGGTCATGGGGGAGACATCTCCATTGTTAGATCCTTCTCTGTGGCATTTGTGTGTACTACAAGTTAGGAGACTATGCTCTGAAGAAAGACTCCTTGGGTTCAATCTCAGCTCCAAGGCCAAGACTCAAGTGAGGCAAGTGGAGTCTCCAGGCCACAAAGGTTAAGGAGGCCCTTACTTCCTGAGAGGCACTTGCATAGTCCCAACAGTGACTACTTTCTTCAGTAGCATGTGCCCACAACTCACCGGAGTCCCTACCTTGCCCAGCTGGGTCATCTGCTGCTGGGAATGAGAATAATGTACCCTATGTGCAGGATTGCTGTGTATATTAAATGCGTTAGTGAATATGTACACTTTGGACAATGCTTGCATGTAGTAATGAATGCAAGAGTTGAATGCTTCTATTATCCTCAGTGTTACATTTATATTTAAAATTCAGATTTTCAGGCACCATCCCACTGCCCCAAACAATTTTGATGCAGCAGATCTGGGGTGGGGTGGATGAGTATGTCTCTGTAATATGCCCTCTTATTCTTACAAGCACCCACATCTGAGAACCACTGACCAGATTCTCCTCGCTGAGCACTCCTTTCTTACTACTTAGCCCCTTGCTACTCATCTATTTCATTCTTGCTCCAACTACCATAACTCGGGCAATGAAGCCAAACTATGTCACGTGTGCTTTCAGCCCAAAGAAAGCTGCAGAAGAAGAGCCCAAAGGTGCAGAGTAGTCTCATCATGACGTGGCCTTCAGCAGGTGAAAATGTCACTCCACCCTTAGGCTTTAAAAGTAGATGCCTAAGTTCTGCATTACTGTAGAACTGAACTCCTCTGCCTCCCTCTCCTCGTGTATTTCTCACCCTCCCTATCTGACTTTGAAACCACTATGCTGGAACCTCCCCGAGAATGCAATCACTCAGCTATTCATGGGATCCCAGATCACAACAAGGAGTGGTTTTGTGAACAGCACCTTCCTTTCACGCACAGAGATGCTTCAGGGATGTGGTTGTGAACGCCTCCAAGCACACGGGTGTCAGGCCCCCGACAGTGCCCTCGCCCACAGCTTTGAAGTCTCTCAGCCTCGAGATGCAGGCCATGAGAAGCACACAGGTGCACATTCAATTGGGGCTTGTGGGGGACAATAGCTTCTGATTGGGATGTGATCCCACCCATGCCAGAAATTGGCGGCAGCATAATCAACTTTGTATTAAATGACAGCACCACTCCGCCATTACCTTACGTTCTGAAGGGATCCATTTAATATGGAAAACATAAACCAAAAAGCTTGAGAGGCTGAAGTGTTCTGCCTGACTCGCAAGGAGGGGCTGAAGTCAGAATAACAGCCATGGTTTCAAACATAGCCTGAAGAGGAAATTGCTTGGGGCAGGGAATGCATCTCAATCTGGCCAGCAATTCAAGCTGTCAGTTTGCATTCATTACATGTCATGGTCTGCCCAGCATGAATAGCCTTGCTGATCACCCAACTCAGTGGGCTGGTGCCAAGCATGGCAGGCAATGCTGATACCACAAGCAGTTGTTGCTATGATTTATTGAGCACTGACTATATATGAAGCAGAGCCTTTTGCTAGCACATTATCTCATTTAACCATCATGACAACTTCATAAAGTGGGTATTATTATCATTATAAAGATGTAATTGGTGAGGCACAGAAAAGTTACACAACATGTCCCAAATCAAAGTTAGAAAACAGAGATTCCAAATCAGTCTGGCTCCAGAATCATTGCTCTGTTTTAAGGAGATGCCTTTGAATGGAATGAAACAAAAAAGTATGACATGGCTCTGCCATATATATTATGGTATAAAGGTGGAGAAAGCATCAAACATACAAGATACAAATTAGGGAGAGTCAGATTTGGAAAGGGCAGAGCCCAAATTATGCAGAAAGGGGAACATCAGAGTGAGGGTGTAATTTGTACAAGCAGGAGTAGGTTAGAGGGGGCATCTTGTTGCTGATCCACCTTGTTATCTAAGCACAACTGGAAGACTATAAAACCCAGGACCTGAAACTCAACCCATCTCAAGGGATGGGTAGGCTTCAGGCGCCAGACTCAACTGGGTATTAGCAGGCAGAAAGTGGCCCTTTGTATGGATGGATCCAGGCAGTGTCCCCTCAAAAAGGTACAACCCAAGGAAGCAGAGTATCCTGGTGGAAGGGCAGGGAGTTCAATGTGAAGAGAATAGAGAAGAGAACTTCTTTGCCATACTGGAGAGGAAGGATTTTGAAGAAAATCAGAGGACAGGCTGGGTTTATTCGAGTTTCTATCAGTCACAAGCTATGTGATCTTGGACAAGTTACTTCGTCCCTGGTTCTGTTTCTTCATCTGCAAATTGGAAATAATGATGGTACCTAAATCATAAGGTTGTGAAGAAGATTAAAAGGATTCATGGAAAACAGAACAGTGTCTAAAATAAGTTAAATGCTCTATAAAGTCTTGTTGTTTTAACCATATGTGGACATAATAAAAATGGTTAGAAGGGGAAAGTTATCAGAACTGGAGAGGTTAACAAGGAGGAAAGTGAAGCAGACAGGATGGCAGCCTGGGAGAAGTTGGTGGCAATGGGATGTACCTGGGATGATGAACCACAGGCATGTGGTTGGTGGCCTTAGAACAGTCTCTATCCTTAACACATGTCCTAACTTATTTACAACTCAACACGATGTCTATGATGTAGGCTACTTTATAGCCCCACTTTACACATGTGGAAACTGTGGCTCAGAGATGGGAAGTAACTTGTCCAAGGTCATATAGCTAATAAGGGATAAAATTGGGATTCTGGGATTCGAATGAGACATCAACTAACTGTCAAATGACTTATTGTCTTCAGGTTTCTATTAAATCCTTGGTTCAGAGTTAGTTTAGTGACTATAACAGGTGTTGGGGAGGATTTTGGTCATCTGTAGACTCTAAACTAGATTTTCTTTAACCACTAAGAATCCCAGTTACCCAATGAAACAACATTTTGTGTATTAGGATATGTGTGATCTAATCTCACATAATGTATCTAGATTACGAGCACTTTCACACACTTTACCCATTCCAATCATTATTCAACCAATGCCTGTAGTTAAGTTCTTTCCTACATTCTTGGTATTATTCAGGCCTTAGGGATTCAAATGAATAAGCTACAAAGGCAGAGAAGCAGTTATATAAACAACCTCAGAACATTCTTACAAATGTTATGGCAGACGCATTCAACGATTTGTGTATTGGGGTGGGCAGCATCATAGGGGGCAGTCAAGAGCCCAACTCCCTCACTTAAGAGATGTAACTGTTGAAATCTAGGATTAGATTCGCTCATGGACACTCTCATTCTTGTCTCCTTCTTTCTCTGTCTGCTCTGTGTCCAACCCCTGCTTCATATCCCCAACCTCACATTGACTTCAGCCCCATCCCAGTCCCTGGAATTCCTATTTACATTTTTCTGATCATATAATGTTCAAATTAACCAGTCAGTATTGAAGGTGAGACTTGCTCCTTTCCCAAAAGTCAGATGTTGAACAATGGATAGACAGAAGAGAAAGACTAACCTCTGAAAGGAGAAGAAGGGAGAATTCTATGGTAGTCTGTATATCTCCTTCTAAGCTAATGGGGATTGGGGGAGATTGTTTGTTTGTTTTGGCCTGGTAGCTAATGCAGAGTATATAGCTGTAAATGGCATGCTAATAATGGCAAAAGTCTCATGACTACAAAAATCTTTTTTTTGGTACTTCTTTTTTTTAATGTTTATTTCTTTATTTTGAGAGAGAGAGAGAGAGAGTGAGCATACGCAGGTGGGGGAGGGGCAGAGAGGGAGACAGAGAACCCCAAACAACCTCTGCACTGTCAGCACAGAGCCTAATGCAGGGCAGGAAGTCATGAACTGTGATCATGACCTGAGCTGAGATCAAGAGTCAGACACTTAATCAACTGAACCACCCAGGTGCCCCTACAAAAATCCCTTTTTAATGATACCACAGGGGTCATTCCAGCCTTCTGTCTTTGCTTATGGACTTCAACTTTTTTACTTGATGTATTTACACACATTTGAGGGTTTTTTTTAGAAGTTTGTATTACCTTTATAATTAAAACAGTAAAATAAAAAGTAAAAGCAAAGAATATTATATTAACAAGTTCAACACTTGTTGGTCACTTGCATTGGACAAAGCAGTAAGATAGATACAAATGAGAATGAGATATATACTCTTCCTTTAAGGAACTCGATAATGATGAAGCAAAAACTCAATATTGTCCAAGAGAAGGAATTAAATAATCTGACTAGAGATGAATATCTGATGGTGATTTGTAGTCCTAGTACTAATATTCTCAAAGTGCTTTTAAGCTATTCTAATAAGGGGATCTCAGGAGTTGCCAATATTCTCAAACCGTTTTTCAGTGTTTCATTTTATTAGAGTAATAAGTTCTCTCCTGTTGGTCTTGAAACTTAGCTGCCTTGAACAAAGAAGACAGCGAAGAACTACTGAAATCTCTTAAATTCTCTGAGATGTGGCAAGACAGAACTCACTTTCTGACATCTTAATGTTTTCTGTAACCTGATCAGCAAGCAATAAGCCATCTCACCCACTGGTGATCAATTTAACATTTGGTAAAACTCTGTATCCTGGTAACAAACAAACAACAACAAAAGATGAGAAGAAGCTGATATGCACATCCATGATGGAGATGATTCCCCTAGCTAGTTCATACAGCCTGTAACCAAAATCAGAGTGAGCATCGACTAAGTTTAAGGGTGGTGGGGGGAGTCTCCCTCCTTTATGTAAGGGCCTTATTTATGGGTATAGACAATCATTAGGAAGACTGCTTTGCTTTCAAATATCTTCTGATCAGCTGCTGGAAATTTCACTGTTAGCAATTTTCCCCCCTTTATATCTTTCCCCTTCCTCTGTTATATTCAGGAATTTTAGAGCTGCAGGCAGGAAGTTATAATCAATTCAGTTTGGATCAATAAACATGTATTGAGTGTCTCCTGTAGACGAATGCTATGCTAAACTGAAGATACAAAACTAACTAAAATGCATTCCTTTAGTTAAGGACCATATAGCCTGAGCAAAGATTTTTGAAAGCCAGCCTAAAGGATTGCAAAAGATGGCAACTCAGGTCCTTGTTAAATAAAAATAAAGGTCTCCAGGCTCCCTCCCAGAGATTCCGATTCGGTAAAGTTCTCCAGAAGATTTTGTCATGTAGTCTAAGTTAGGTTTCACTAGCCTAGGAAAAAGACAAACATCCATAAATTAAGTTATAATTCAGCATTTTAAATTCTACAGTGAAAGCATCTATAAAGTTCAGTGGAAGCAAGCAATTAATACTGGCTGGGAGGATGAGTGGGAAATCCACAGGTTTGACCCATTGGTATTCGGACTGGGCAGTGATGGATGAGTGGAGTTCTCTGGCAGACAAGGCTGTGGGAGAGAAGGGCATTCTGGATGGAGGGAAAAGCTTGAGTACGAATTGTTCAGTGGGCAATTTATTGCTTGCTGTGATTTCAACAGAGACAAGTGGATGTGGAAGAGATGTAGACAAAGAGGATCAAACTAAGGGAAAATTGACTGAGAAGCCACAGGCAAGAAGGAAAACGCATTAAGCAATTAATTTAAATGTAGAAATATTCATGTATTGGGGCTCCTGGGTGGCTCAGTGGGTTAAGTGTCTGACTTCAGCTCAGGTCACAATCTCACAGTTCACGAGTTTGAACCCTGCGTCAGGCTCTTTGAGGACAGCTCAGAGCCTGGAGCCTGCTTTGGATTCTGTGTCTCCCTCCCTCTCTGTTCCTGCCACACTTGCTCTCTCTCTCTCTCACTCTCTCTCTCGAAAATAAACAAACATTACAAAATTTAAAAAAAGAAATATTCATGTATTTACTCATTCACTTATTCACTCAACAAATATTTATCAAACCACTGCACTCAAACTGAGCATTTTATCAGGTAAAGACCACAGGTCAGTAAAGGGGAGAGTGGGGTCTTGGGGCATAAGAAGAGAAAGTAGAGGGCTCAAAGGTGACCCGCTTCAGCATTTAAATTCAAATTATTGAAAACACTGAGCTTAGAGACCCAAGACTGGAGATTCCTGAGATGTGGCTAATTTGCACTTGAATATAGGAATTGGAATTAGGTAATACATGTGAAAATCATTTATAACCATACATATTGCTACACAAATGTTTAGATTGGTACATATTCATGTAAAAGTAGAGTGATGTGTGAAGTGTGAGGGAAGACTGGTGCCAAGACAGGTTACTTACTAAAGGGTTAATCCATTCCTTGTCAGGCAGTTTAGAAACATGATTTTATAGAGACAAGAGTTGCCAATACATGTTGTCAGAAAAGGAAGAAGCTTCAGGTACGACTTTTGGTTCCTTAATTATTTATCATAAAAGTCTTCCATTGGGGGTAACAAGAAATAGACCCTGATTCTTCTCAGAAAATCTCATTTGCCCACAAGAGAGTTCAACCAGGGGATTTAGGCTGCTAACCATTTACCATTCTTGTTTTTCTTTTTTCTTTTATAGTGTTTGGCTTTCTGATTTGAACTGTTGGAGAGTACTCCGTTTTGTTTCTTTTGTATTGTTGTTTTACTTTTGTTTTGTTTTAGTTTGCTTCATTTAACTTCTTTTCTTTGTGGGGAGACAATGTATAGACTTGATTAATGTAACTGATGATACATGACTAGCTATCTCTATAAGCTCCTCCTCTTCTCCAGGAGACTTGAGATAGAAATGTATCAAGGAGGAGAGATTCTAAGTGATGAAGGAATAGAGCTAGGCCAGTCTCTGTCATCTTGGGCTACCAAAACAAAGTAAGAGAGAGTGGGTGGCTTAAACAATAGAAATTTATTTTTTTTATAGTTCTGGAGGCTTGAAGCCCAAGGTCAAGGTGCCATCTTGGTTGGTTTGTGGTAAGAGCTCTCTTTCTGGCTTGTAAACAGCTGCCTTCTCCTTTGTGTCTTTTCTTATAAGAACTCTAATCCCATCATGGGAACCCCACCCTCATGACTTCATCTAAACCTAATCATCTCCCCAAAGCCCAAATTCCAAATACTATCACATTGGGGTTAAGGCTTCAATGTAAGAATTGTGTATGTGTTGGGGGGGGGGGTACGTAATTCAGTTTATAACAGACAGTGAACCCCCACCCACCCACCCAAAGGCCAACTCTTCTGATGCTGTTGCTAGGGCTGTTGGTCCAGGGTGCTTATTAAGTAGGGGCCACATGGACTGTGAAGTCTACCACAGAGATGCTAGAGCCAAATTCATCATTATAATAGAAAATAAGCTTGTAACATTGTTGTGAGGGCAACAGCAGACCCAACATCAGAGGTGGAGGGGTAGGTACTACTGTAAAACCTCATTGTCACCTGGGATACCCCTCTGACGCTTACTTTAGCACTTTTTAAGTGTTGTCATATTTTGCAACTTTCTCCAGAGGTCAGGTCAGATCCATGACAGATAGGGAATAGGAACTTAAAAGACCATGCCAGTGAGTTTCCTGTTAAACTCAGGGAGGCCCTTCCCACAGCCTTGACAATGCCAGTGGGTGTAAGGGTGGTGTTCTGGGCAGCACCCCAGCCATCATGCCAGTCTTCCAAAGGAGTTATCTAAAGTTTTCTACATGGCAGTAATAGCATAAACATGGTAATCAACCTTCTACAATGCCAATGTTATCATAATAACCTGGGCCAGGGAGGCCAAGAAGTGGTTCAGGGGACATTGCTGACAATCTTGAGGGAGTGGTCATACCTCTAATGCTTTACTGCCAGCACTACCATGGTAGCATCAGCAGAAGGGGCAGAGATGATAGCCCTTTGGAGTCTATCCTTTAAGTGAGGCCCAGATTTCTGTTAGGTAGTAAAGACACTAGTGGACTCCAAAGCACATTTAGCACAAGCATCATCCCCCTTTGACGTTACAAGACAGAGGCATACTTCCCATCGATCACAAGCTTCCCAGTCTCAGTTTAGACAGTGCCATTGAATTTGCATGCATACAACAGATCGTGTAGTTGAGGTCAAAGATGGTAACAATGTTGCTTTGCCAATGTTGAAGGCAGCTCTTTCTGGTGATCAGGCATCCAATATGGCCACATCTGTTTATTCTGACCTTCATCGCCATGTCTTACGGATGCAGCTGGCACTTCATAAAAAGGCATAGCTGATTGTTGAGCGAGAATTAGTTTTTTTCTTAAGGAGGCAAGATGGCAACATGATTCCATATACCTCTCCTTTCTCACATTCTTGATGAAATAACCAGAGAGGAAATCCTCTGTATTAGCAATGAAACCCAGGGGTTTATGCCAACACATGCTAGACATCTGAAGGAATTTCTCAGATTTATCGTGCAAGTGGAATTCTTGGGGACTGACATGGGACCCTCGGAGCAAATGTAGTGGAGTTCACTGGGGAAAGAAGTTCCAAGAGCCAGAGCAAGCAGCCCCTTGTGGCTCACAGGAAAAGTGTTTTTTGCTTGTCCACTTGAGGCCACTGAAAGTTTTTAACCAAAAAAAGTGAGAAGTTGGATTTCTATTTTTAACAGATTAAGAGTCTGATTAAAAATTGAACTAGGATGGTGGCTATAGAAATGGAATAAAGAGATAGATTTTCCAAATACATTAAAGGTACAATTACAGGATTTGGTGTTGGACTAGATGTTAAAAGTAGCTGTCTCTAGGTGGTGGAACTGAAGGATAATTTTTAGTCACCTATTTTTTTTCTTTCAGACATTTCATAATTTTGTACAGTGAACATTGATTGTATCAGTAACTTTTTAAAAACTTAAAACAAAACAAAAAAATCTTCCTGAATACACCAAGAAGGGATAACTAGATTATGTACTAGGTAGATCCTGGAGAAGCAACTTCAAAATAAGAAAAATCCTCAAAAGATGAGCAAAACAGATGAAACAGAAGCAAGACTCCTGGCATGTACTAGTGTAGGACTTTCAGTGTCTGTGTGTTTGGCTGGGGCGGTGGTTGTCAAACTCTTTTTTTCAATATTGGGATTCTTTCCTCTAATAAAATCTACACAGAGAGCTTGCATGTAGCAGAGATCACAGGAGCAAGCCTCTGATTGAAGGAGGAGGAGGTTGAATTTACGCCTGGGGTCACCCTCCTCTATCTCTCCCTTTCCTCAGGAACAAAGGCTGAGGCACTGAGAGAGAGAGAGAGAGAGCAACTATGGTTTGGCTTTTTCTTTTCATTTCCTTGGCTTTAGGGATTTAAGCAGAGGCAGCTCTGTTTGATGCAAGTGATATGTGGGTGACAGACAAAGCTGAGCAGAAGCCCGCTTTCAACCTGTAGCCAATCACAGCCATTGTTGTGCACTGGCTAGAATAAATGTATTTGAAGGCAGTGCAGCACTGATTGGAAAGACTCCTTAAATGGGAAAACAAGAAAAAGAAGCCTTTTATCTATCAAAGAAAGAAAAGACAAATGGGAGATGAGAACATGACTTGCAAGAAAAATGCCTGCCCCAGGTTGGGCTTAAACTATGTTTCTTTAATCTTCTGCTTGAAGCCTCACCATTGCTAAGGCAAGTCACAGTGCTGAGAGAGGAGGGCCAGGGCAGAGAAGGTGAATGGGCCAGGCCATGCACCCCATGGGGAATCACTACCCATCTGTCACCATTCAGACAATGAAGGGACATAATTGTTCCCACCAAATGGAGTTTGCAGTGCACTCTGAGAGCTTATGAATGAATGAAGGTTGGAGAACCATACGTTTTAGACCGATGTATCAGGGAAAAGAGGAAGAACAGTTCATAGGAGAACAGGTTGGGAATGCACTATTTCTCCACCACTCACTCCTCTCCCTCTCCATCCCCAGCATTTCTATGGTGGCTGTCCTGCTCTCCATGACTACACTCCTGTCTAGAGATGATGCACCGGCTGGCTGAGCACAGACCCAAGCCAGACCAATCCTAACTCCTTATCCCCATTCTAAGCTGATTTCTCCAGGGATGGCAGTCTAACCTATGCTGAGCCTCTGAATGTCTTGCAAGGGGTTCTGGAATTGAAGCCAAGAACATAAGTTAATCTTTTTCAGGCAGCCAAAGAGGTAAGCATTAAGACTATCGCATTCTTCAGTAGATGGAAAAACAAAGTCTGGTACATCTATGCAATGGAATACTGTTCAACTATAAAAAGGAAGAAACTACTCATAAACATATCCACTTGAGTTAATCTCAAAGACACCATGCTGATCGAAGGAAGCCAGGTCCAAGAAGTTGCATAGTGTATGATTTCATTTATACGACATTCTCAAAAAGAAAAACTCCAGTGATGGGGAACACAGGAGAGGTTGCCAGGGTTATTATAGGTGGAGGGAGGGGATGACTACAAAGCAGTACCATGAGGCAGTTTTGAGGGCCACGAAAATGTTTGCATCCTGGTTGTGCTGGTAGTTACACAAATTTATACCTGTGTTAAAATTCACAAAATTCATAAATGTTTTTCAAAAGAAAAAAGTCAATTTGACTATATGATATTTTTTTGAGAGAGAGAGAGAGAGAGAGAGAGAATGTGAGTGAACAGGAGAGGAGCAGGTGTAGAGACAGAGAGGGAATCTTAAGCAGGCTCCATGCTCAGCACAGAGTCTGATGTGGGCTCAACCCCCCAGACCCTGGGATCAATGACCTGAGTTGAAATCAAGAGTCGGATGTTCCACCAACTGAGCCACCCAGGTGCCCCGACTATATGGTACTTTTTAAAATAAAATTTTTGACCATTAAAAAGAAAAACTCTCTCATTTGCAAGGAGAGGTGGCTGATCTACAAAAGGTAGGAAGTAGGGGCGCCTGGGTGGCTCAGTCGGTTGAGCGGTCGACTTCGGCTCAGGTCATGATCTCGTGGTCCGTGAGTTCGAGCCCCGCGTCGGGCTCTGTGCTGACAGCTCAGAGCCTGGAGCCTGTTTCAGATTCTTTGTCTCCCTCTCTCTGACCCTCCCCCATTCATGCTCTGTCTCTCTCTGTCTCAAAAAATAAATAAATGTAAAAAAAAAAAAAAAAAGGTAGGAAGTAGAAAAACTTAAAACTGCTCAGAGACAAAAAAGTATAAGAGAGAAACCAGAGTCCCTTTGGGTCCGGTTCTAGCAATTGTGTTCTTATTCTTGGCTTCCCTGAGACACACTTATATTCTCATCATAAATTCCCCTTTTATACTTAAGCTAATTGAGCTCAGATGTTTCATCAGCAATCCAGAATCCTAACTAATTTAGTAAGAATCACTGGTTCACTGTTGCATTTGTTGTTCTGGAGCTGGAGGGTAGCTTCCCTCCCTACAAGCCTAACAGTAAATGGAGGCCTACTTTATAGACAACGTCACCTCAGCAGTTATAGGTTTTACTACACTGATAATAAACCGCACATTCCAAATCGCTGACTCATTAAGCCCTTGCTCCAAATCCTCTCTCCCTAAGGTTGCCACATAATGCTGTGAGTGCTTATTAAATCTCAGAGATTTTTAAGTGACATTTACTGTTATACACAGTTCAGCTGACCTTATGGGGGTAGTTTCCACAAAGCATGCCAGGAAAAGCCCCATGTTACCAGCCTGCTGGTAGAGTTTCCTTCCAGTGTGAGGAAAACCCAGTGTACATAGAGACCAGCTGTTCTTCTTTTCTAATCCCCAGAAGCGACAGATATCTGGGGTATCCAGCCAGCTTATTTCGTTCCTCATGGAGATCTATTCTATCCTGCCTGTAATTCCACTAGAGCCAGATGCGGTGAACATATCCCTTATTCTGAACTGTAGTTTTCCCCAAGAGTATGCAGGATAAAAGGAAACTCTGCTAGGAACATTCATTTGCATGTTTATTAAATAATTTATACACCAACTATTAATACATTTTTGTTTTCTTCAGTGCAGCCAGCACTTTGCTAGGTAACCGAGATGAGTGAAACAGTGGCCAAGGAGTCCATGGTCTTATGAGGAAATGGACTTTCTGATAATATCTGCACCCTGGAGGCAGACCAGTACTCCAGAGTGACACCCAGGAAGGAGGGAGGAACAGAGATGCCATAGGATAGCTGCTGGGAGAAAGTGATACATGGGTTTTAAAGGATGAGTAGGGATTTGCCATACTTCCAAGTGGAGAAGGGCCCTCTAGATGGAGGGGACACACACTGGGCAAGGGACGTGAAACCATGCAGTGGAGTTGGCCAACTCAAGGAGTCTGGAACTTGCAGAGGTGAGGGAAAGATAGGAGCCCCAGCAGGAGCTGGCACTTCGTCCTGCAGGGAGTGTGTGGCTATGTGGGGCTTCACAGAGACAGATGACGTACATGTTTTTGCACTTTTAGAAAATATCACTTTGGCAGCAGTGGGGGTGACTGATGAAAGATGGACCGAATCCAGTGGGAAGAAGGTAAACTAGGGGAGCCTGAGGCTATAATCCAGGTGAAAGAATCAAGTGGGGAGAAAGTTGAAAGGATACATTTGGTAGGAAGGTTTCTTTTTTTAAAGCTTGTTTGTTTGTTTGTTTGTTTAGAGCATGAGTGGGAGAGGGGCAGAGAGAAAGGGAGAGAGAGAATCCCAAGTAGGCTCTGTGTCTTCAGTGCAGAGCCTGACTTGGGGCTCAATCTCACAAACCATGAGATCATGACCTGAGCTGAAACCAAAGGTCAGGTTCTTAACCAACTGAGTCACCCAGGTGCCCCTGGGAGGATACATTTGGAAGACAGAATTGATAATGGGTGGTGACCAGTAGGGTATGGTGTTTAAAGAAGAGAGACCAGGATGCCACTTACATTTATGATTTGGGATCACAGGCGGATGGGGATGACAGTGTCAAAGAACAGGAGGGAAGACAGGAGGAAGAACAAAGTTGGGTAAGGCCAGGTGGAGATGAGAAATACTGAATTCAGAAGGGAAACTGTTTTTCTCCTCCATCGAGACAAAATAAATAAATCAGTAGGGAGGTCTGTCATTGGAATAGGAATTTTATTTTATTCACATAGCAATGCTCTGCACATCTTTTTTTTATGTCTTTTATTCATGTAGAAGAAACAAAGAAAGAGGAGCTCAGACAGGCAGAATAAGGAACCCAGGGAAATTTTAGCAGACTGGGAAATAAAGCTTTCTTGTCTGAAACACTTCTGGTGAGCCAGTAAGCGAGAGAGACAAAGCCACTTTGATGATATGCAGTCCACCAGGTTGAACACAAACTGCTAAAAAAGGCCAATGATGGGAAGCTCAAAGGAGTGATTTCAAAATGCAGCAATCAAATCACTATCTGTGCATAAGATTAGGTATGGGAAAAGTTCGAAACATTTCGGAAACAGTAGGAAAGGCAAGTTCCTATTGACTACAAAATTTGTTCTTGGTGATCAAGAGTTAGTGTAACATTAAGATCACTGTTTTAATATGGAATTCTATTTTTTATTTGAAAAATAAAAGGAGATTAACTTGTTTATGCCTTATTTCTCCTGTAATAAGCAGATATTCTGATAGATGGAGAGGTAAATGTTTTATTTTTTTATTTTATTTTATTTTTTTAAAAAATTTTTTTAAACGTTTATTTGTTTTTGAGACAGAGAGAGACAGAGCATGAACAGGGAAGGGGCAGAGAGAGAGGGAGACACAGAATCCGAAGCAGGCTCCAGGCTCTGAGCCATCAGCCCAGAGCCCGATGCGGGGCTCGAACTCACGGACTGCGAGATTGTGACCTGAGCTGAAGTTGGACACTTAACCAACTGAGCCACCCAGGCACCCCAAATTTTTTATTTTAAAGGCTGATTTTGCAAAACAGAATTTATGACTTAAAAACAAATATCACTATATTTGTATTCATAAGATTTAATTATAGTAGAAGCTCTCTTAAACCATCTCAACGTATCAATAGATAGACCAATATTCCCCATTGTCTTTGTAAAACACTGGCCCATGCTCAGGCTGCCCCATTACTTTGTAAAATGTTCCCACCCATTGAGTTGTGAACTTACCATGCATATTTGTTCCTTGCCGAACGCCACTCATTATTGTATATCCACTGTAATGAAATATTCCATAATCTGATAAAATGTGATTTCAAAAAGAAAAAGTTGAATGCTTTAGAAAGATTCAGTAAAGAAAAATGGCTTTAAAAAAATGAATTAGGTTGACTGAGACAACCATAAATAACAAAAAGAAAAGTAAACATCTAGAGACAATACATTTGGAATTTTTTGCAAGTGCCTCTTGGTTCTTGTTCCACTTTATAGAAACCGAAACTAGAAATTCCAGGTGGTGCATTCTAAGTGTGATCTAAGCAAAAAGAATAGAATTCTATTCTAATAGAATTCACATAGAATTCTAATCACTGGACCCAAGTTTTTTAAAAGCCATAATTCTATATCAAAGATTGCCATGTGAATATATTTACATTTTAAGTTAACCTAAAATGTTTGATCATTTTATACACAAATGTGACTTTTGTGTCCTTTACTTTAACCAACATTAAAAAAAAAATTTTTTTTAACATTAGTTTTTGAGAGAGAGAAAGAGACAGAGCATGAGTGAGGGAGAGGCAGAGAGAGAGGAGTCACAGATTCCAAAGTAGGCTCCAGACTCCAAGCTGTCAGTACAGAGTCCCACATGGAGCTCGAACTTACAGAGGCTCATGACCTGAGCTGAAGTTGGACGCTTAACCGGCTAAGCCACCTAGGCAACCCCTTGGTTCCCTGTCCACCTGCTGATCCCCATGACAAGAAATGAGAGAACACTCCCTCATACAGCTTCAGTTATCATCAAAATATTGACGTGTCACAAATCTCCCACTTTAAGATCCCTTTATGAGACTTTTTACTGGATATATTCACCTCCCGCCACTCAACCTGCTCCCCATCATGTGTCTCTTATCTCAGTGGGCCCAACACTGCAGCCTTCATCACTGATTTCCTCTTAGACCACCTTCACTCATCAGTTCCTGAGGGACATGTGTGTGTATGAGAGAGAGAAGACTGATCTCTTAAGAACACTTCACGTCTACATAATTTTCTCTAACCATACTGCATTCTTCTACTCCAGGCTGCTGTCAGCTCTCTTCTGGATTATGACAACAAGCACCTAATTGATCCCTCTGCTTCAAGTCTGCTCCAGTTCAATCCTTCTACTTCCCATTCTAAAATGTAAGTGTGATCATGTGAATCCCTTGATGAGTTTCTTGATTAAAATTCTGTGGTTTCCCTTTGTTCTTAGGTTAAAGTCCAAAGTCCTCAACATGGTTACAAGGCCCTTTTGTGGTCTATCCTCTAATTAAGGCTCCAGAGTGAGATATTACCACTTCACTTTCACACTCTAAACTCCAGCTAGAATAAACTTCATTCCCTTCTAGAGGCATATGAAGCTTGCTGTCTCCTCCTGGGTTTGAGTAAACTCTTCCTTCTGCTTGGTACACATCCCTGCCCATCCCACCCCATCCCCCCAAAGAAGTATCTTCTCCTGGGTCTCTTCCACTCATCTTATAATTATCCACACAGGCATCGTGTCCACACAATACCCTCAGGACTCCCATCCCATCTTCCTAAGAGTTCCTCAAATACCCTGCACCTTCCCTTCCATGCACTCCTCTTCCTGTGTTGTGATTATCTGCTTATGAGGCCAGAGCAATGTCTTTTTCACTGATCTACTCCCAGAACCTGATAAAGAGCACTTTCTTGGTAAAGGATGTTGAATGAGTGATTGAAGAAAAGTGTCCCCACAAGTGGCCGTGGTCTAACAATGGAATCTCCTTTTTTGGAGGATAATCTCCATCACCTTCTTTGGAAGTTTTACTTTCTTTACTGCTCTTAGTACTTTTGACTCTAGTACTTCATACTCTAGTACTGACACTCTATTCCCAAGGGCCTGCAAAGGCAACATATCCTGACATTTCTCCTCACCATCTACTCTTTCACTCACATAAAAATAATAGGTTTCAGCACCCTCCTTTGGTATATAATTAAGTCAGCCTTGAGCTGGAAATGACAAGTTTATTTTATAGCCCTATAATAAAGCTGTCTGCCATCACTTATGGAGGGCATAAGCTTTCATCTAATCCAGGGGATTGTATTTTCTGTGAGAGGAAATAAAACATTCTTGCATTCATTCATTTATTTGGTGTGAACTAAGCACCTTCTATGCGCAGAGTCACTGGTCCACAGTCAGATAAAAAATGGGTCTGTCATAAACAGTAGACTTACTTCTATGGGTTAGACAAAGCATATTGTGGAGAAGCTGAATAGCATTTTGCCAGACTAGGAACTCAATCCACATCATTCTGAGAATTTGTTGTAAAGGGAACTAACCAGTTAGGGACAACTCCAGGAATAGAACAGCAGAGATGAGTTCTTTCTCATTGACCAAATCTTGGTCCATGCCCTCATCACTTGTCCATTCCATGATCTTACTAACTTGTTTCACAAGGTAGCCTAAACTAAGGGTTGTTTTTTTTAATTAGTTGCCAAAATTCTTAAGTACAGATTAATTTGGAGCGGGGGGGGGGGGGGGGAATCACTTGCACAAGGCAACCATGCGCTGGGAAAATTGTGGTTGTTCTCTTTGAATGGGCCAATTTCTCTCCTGTCTCATTCAGCCATTTCAGTCACTTTCAGGTCTACCTGTACCCTGAAGGCTTTTAAGATCGTGACCCTTTGTCTCAGGATCAAACCTAAAGTCAGCATCACAGACTCATTCAACTTGTCCCCAGCTCACCTCTCCAGCATTATCACACCTGCATCCCAGTGTCCTAGTTTCTCTGAGTTAATAGAAAAGTCACAATAGATCTCAAATACTCCTTTCTCCCAATGCACGAACATGCTGCTCCATCTGCCCAGACAGCACCTGTTTATTAAGAATGAACAAAGAATTTGTGGGGGAGGGAGAAACCATGGAAAGCAGTTGTAGAAAGGCTACAGAATTTCTCCCCAAAGAAGGCATTAGAAACACTACCCTGCATTAGGAAGCCACAGAACTTAGCAACTCGCTGTGTTGGACCTGTGCATAGCCTGAATCTACAATAGAATTGTCTTTAGAATAAACTTCTCCACTTACAGGACTAAGTTAAAGGCACTGTGGTTTTGCCTGCTGGCTCTGCATCAGTTTTTCACATCACGGCGATGAAAAAGCCGACAACAGCCTGGTGTTGTTTCAGTCATTACGGTGACAGGTCACGGCAACACTCATTCGGCTGCTTTGTGCAAAGGATAAAGGAAAGAAGAAGCAGAGACCTGGGGACAATTCATCCTAGGTCAAACCAGGTTAAGATCAACTGCACTATAAAACTTTCATTTTTAACCAAAGACAAAAACTATTTTCTTTTTCAATATATAATGTGAAGATGAGTACTCCTCATTGTAAGTCTGGGCAGCAGCTGTGTGTCTGCCCAGTAGAGGGAGGTCTCTCACCAACTTACAAAGACAATATTCATTACATAGTAATGCTCAGATTTACAGGGGGAAAAATGAGAATAAGAACTCATAAAATGGTTTGATATAAAATCATGCCAACTAGGGGTATTGGTGTTTTGAAGTCTACCTAAATATAACAGACGGAAAAGGGAAACATAGCCACACAGCAACTAATCTCCAAAGTTCTCTTTGGTTCAGGTTGCCTGGATTGCAGAAAAAATATTATTAACACATAGCCCAGGCTGAGGGTAGAATGGTTAGCAAAGAACTCGGAATCCACCCTAAGGAGTTCAAGCTAGGTAGATGTAGAGGATTTCTACATTCAGGGATGGTTGTGGCCAATTGCACTTTTACTCTAGAATGTATCTTGTGAATAAACATTTTGAGTAATGATGTCTTGGTTAGCACCCAGGATTTTGAACCCACACAACCTATATGTAGGTTCAAATCCAATATGGAGAAGAGGCCCGATAAAGGCAGGTTCTCTTCTACTCTAATCATATGACCACTTTAACACTGTGTCTTGATGAATTAAGCTGACTTCACAAAGTCCCAAACTAAGGTTTAGAACCAAAACAGCTTAGTGGCTTTCCTGGTCCTTTCTCCCAAAGGGTTTAATGCTAAATTCAGCCTTCTAGATCTTGCTTCTCTGATGGTGAATACAGGTAGGCCAAACAGAAGGTAAGCCCAAGAGAAAAAGCACACCCAGAGCAGCAGAGATGTCGCTGCTTCCCCAAAGATGGGCAGGACTTGTCTACATCATGAGGAGCTATAGAGACAGTGCTTGAAGCCTAATGGATTTTCAAGTGCTTATTGAAGTTGGGGGTATAGCTCAGGGGTAGAGCATTTGGCTGCAAGTGCTTATTTATTTTTTTTAAGTGCTTGAAAATAAACTTAAAGTGGCATAGGCTATGAAATATGACAAGAGGGATGCCAGGGTGGCTCAGTCGGTTAAGCGACCAGCTCTTGATTTCTGCTCAGGTCATGACCCCAGTTCAGGAGTTCCAGCCCCACATCGGACTCCTTGCTGACAGTGCAGTGCAGAGCCTGCTTAGGATTCTCTCTCTCCCTCTCGCTCTCCCTCTGTCTCTGTCCTCTCTCTCTCTCAAAAATAAATAAACCTTAAAAATATGAAGAGAAAACTACAAAATAAAATAGTAATCTCAGCAAACACCTGCCTGGTACTTGTTATGCTCCCGGCTCTGTTCTGGGCACTTGTCTCACACTAACTCATGTGCTGTTCAGCATCCCTCTGGTACTACTTCCATCTGCATGCTACAGCTGAAGGTCCTGAGGCCCATAGTAATCACTCTGCTAGTAGGTGGTAGGGTCAGGATTTGAACCCAAGAATTTGGTTCCTGTGTCCTCAATTCTGGATCTCTAAGTCAGGACACCTCTCTAAATATTACATCTTTAATTTTAATATCTACAAAATGTAACACCATGTCAACTAGAAAACTGCATTTCATCTTAATTTTTATAATTGTACATAGATTACATTTATTGAGAGATGTACAGTTGACTCTTGAACAACATAGGTCTGAATTGCACAGGTCCACTTATATGTAGATTTTACACAATACAGTACTATGAATGTATTTTCTCTTCTCTATGATTTTCTTAATAACATTTCCTTTCCTCTAGCTTACTTTATTGTAAGGATACAGGATATAATGTATATAACATACAAAATATGTGTTAATTGACTATATCATCAGTAAGGCTTCTGGTCAACAGTAAGCTATTAGTAGTTACATTTTGAGGGAGTCAAAAGTTGTATATGGATTTTATACTGTGTTGAGGAGTCAGAATCCATAATCCCTGCATTGGTCAAGGGTCAACTGAAGTACATTTTAGTAAAGTTTGATGTGGTAGAGAAGAAGGGGCTAGAGCCTTCAGAGTTTTCAAGTGTCTCTGACCCCAGGCCATCATAACCCCAGCAGCCTCAGTGGAGCACCGGAGAAGAAAGTGACAGAGATTCACAGGAGAGAACTCACTGTTCACACTCAGGGACCCTGAACAAGTACCATCCTTTGCTCCGTGGCCCAATAACATCCTTGCCGATCAACCTACACTAAAAATTTGCAAACTATTTCAGATAGTAAATATTCTAGGCTCTAACAAGAATGGCAGAGACAATTTTGAAGAAGAAAAAACAGAATATTTACCTACAAGATCTCAAACCTGATTGTAAAGCTATGTTAATTAAGATTGTGGTAATGGTGTGTGGGGTAGACAAATAGATCAATGGGATAAAAGAGTAAAAGACATTCCTGATAAGTAACATAGATGGCCTTACAGAGCAGGGGGAGAAAGAATGGACCAGTTAATAAATGATACTAGGACAATCGGTTATCCCTGGGGGGAAAAATGAAGTTAGATTTCTAACTCATCTCAGCAATAAAAAATCAATTCTAACATGAGGAAAGCATGAATAAAGAATATTCATAAAGAATAAAAGTTTTAAGCTTTGTTAAAAAAATTTTTAAATGTTTTATTTATTTATTGAGAGACAGAGCATGAGCGGGGAAGGGGCAGAGAGAGAGGGGGACACGATACAAACAGGCTCCAGGCTCCAAGCTGTCAGCACAGAGCTGGACGTGGGGCTGGAACTCGTCAACCGCCAGATCATGACCTGAGCCAAAGTCAGACGCTTAACGGAATGAGCCACCCAGACACCCCAAAAGTTTTCAACTTTTAAAAGAAAATACAAGAGAATAATATCTTTTTTGCTCTCGAGGTAGAGGACGAATCTTAAATAAGACATGAAGAAAGCACAAATCATAAGGGGAAAGACAGATAAAAAACTGACTCCAGTAAAATAAAACTTTATGTTCAACAAGAGACAACAACAGCAAAATTAAAATTCTACCCACAGACTAGGAGATCTGCAAAGCATATAACCAACAAAGGATTCTATCCAGAATTTATAAAGAGCTACCACAAATCAGCAAGAGTAAAAAAAGCAAAGAATATGAATGGACATTTCATAAAAGAGGAACCCTGAATAGCTAGTAAATATGTGAAAAGATGTTCAACATCACTAATAATCAGGGAAATGCAATTTGAAATAAGAAAGTGCTATTTCATATACCAGAACAATAAAATTAACACAGCTGATACTACCATGTGTTGGCAAGGATGGGGCAAAAGGGGAGCTTTTCTGTGCAGATTATGAGAATATAAGCTGGCACAATCATTTTAGAGAAAAATTTAGCAATATCTACTACAGTTGAAGAGGCACAAACCTATGACCCCAAATTCAAGTTCTAGGAATATATCTTAGAAAAACTTGCATACATGTTCCAAAAGAATATATATAGAAGAATTTTTATAGCAGCATTGTTTGTAACAGCAAAAAAATTACATATACATAAATGTACATGAATAGGAGAATGGATACCCGAATTGTGGTCTATTAGAAAACACTTCAACACAGTGTTTAAAGCGAATGGTAGAGTGAGAGATCTCTAAAAACATAGTATTGGTGAGAACAGGCAGACTGTGGAATAACACATACAGTTTTAAAACAGGGAGAACAATGCCAGACATTACTTGTGGATTCATGCCTACATGGTAAAGTGTAAAACATGCAAGTGAATAATAAATTCAGAAATATGTTGTAATAAAGAGAGTTTAAAAGAAGACTAGGGTTAGATGTAAGGCCGCAAACCTTCAATCAAACACTGGAATGTCAAAAGCTTTTGTAGTGGGTGGAGGAGAAAGAAGTTTCAGAGAGACTTTATCACTAATCAACAAATTCAAGGAATAGGGGTTTGTGGTGGTAGAGGCTTAGTGAGAATTAACAGAATGGATATACAAAAGGGTTTGCCTCAGGCAGTCCCAGTTTATGCCTACTATTTGGAGTGATTATTAATAGTGCCCCCTTTCAATTTCAAAGGATCAGTGATATGGTCACCTAATAATAAAGCACCTTTACTTTCTCTGCCTGACAGATGATGGGTACCAGGTACAGACCTTATCCATGAAGGCCAGGGGAGCTCATTAGATGAATGAAGAGCTGGACATCAGAGAAATTCAAAAGGACAATAATAGTAGCCAGTCTTCAGTCGATTTTTTATCTGAAAACTGAAGACCCCCAAGGTTCTCACCTTTTCTTTACAATCATGTCAGATTAGAGGCACCTGTGTGGCTCAGTTGGTTAAGCATCCGACTTCAGGTAATGATCTTATGATTTGTGAGTTCAAGCCCTGCATCGGGCTCTCTGCTGTCAGCATGGAGCCTGCTTCAGATCCTCTGTTCTCTCTTTTCTCTCTGCCCCTCCCCTGTCCCCTCATGCTCTCTGTCTCTCTCTCAAAAACAAAAAATAAACATGTAGAATCATGTCAGATTAGAACATAGGTCTACAGTCTTCTAGTCTTCTTGGAGACATGGCTGATGGAGTAAAAAAGGCCTACAGAGTTAGCTTACAGACCAGACATGAGCAAAAATTACCTGAAGAGTTTTGAAAAATAGAGATTCCTAGGTTCCAACACCAGATTATTGGTTTGAGATCTATCGAGTTATAGTTATAGAATCCATATTTTTTCCACTCTCTGGGTAACTCTGGTACATGGATCCATGGAAACTTGTCATGAATACCAGAGCTCTAACAGTTGTGCTACTGTAAATAGCAACTTATTACTGAAAGCTCATCTTATATATTCAATTTAAATCTTCAGGTATCTGTCATAAACCATCCTCATCTCTTGCCTTAATGTAATAATTTTCCAGTCTCGTTATATACAGCTTGCAATTAGTCCCTTCTTGTGGATGGGTCTCCACTACTCAGATTTAAAAAGGGCTGGGGCTTGCTGACCGAGTTCTCTCCTAGACTTGATGAGGAGGCATACAGGAATGCACTGAGAACAATGGCAGGTAAAGGAACACTTACTTATTACCTGAGTCCAAACCCTCCTGTCAAAAACTTCAGCCCTGGTCATTTGGTAGAGATATCCTGCTAACTGGATGAGGCAGGCCAAAGTGGACTCCTTTCCCAAAGCTTCATGCTAGTTCCTACTGGGTTTCTAGGAGAGTGAGCTGAAAATTACAGACAGAAAATTCATCCAAGCTGCAGCAAAACTTACTGAAAACTACTAAAGAATACTTTTTCGCTTTTTTTGCTCTTAATTTTTTTTTGTTTGGTTTGGTTTCATTTGTTCTTTTTTTAAAATGTTTTTTTAATTTATTTTTCTTTTTGAAAAGCATCCTCAGATTTTGCCAAGGGTTTCCAGATTTTCTTTTGCATGTATTGAGGGATATCTTAATATAAGGAGAATGTAGTCAGTAGCTGGGGATGGCGCAGTCAGCAATGGAAGGTACACACCATTGAGGCATCAGCTGAGCCTGAGTGGTGGCCTTTTCAGTTTGAATTTTTAATTCATTGGCATTGGATTCTTGAGGAACCAGATGTTATGGTGTAAGATACATGAGTTCCTAGAAATTGTTCTCATCTAATTTTGGGGGGATTTTAAGAGCAGTATCTGGTATATCCCTATGATGCACTTAGTTATTCAATTTTGTCGGATATTCTCATTTCCCTGTTTGGCACTTTTTGATTGTTTGAGGACTGGGAGAGTGCTAAACCACAATTACCTGTATTTATTTTCTTTTTTAATGTTTATTTATTTTTGAGAGAGAGCAAGTAGGGGAGGGGCAGAGAGAAATGGGGACAAAAGATCTGAAGCAGGATCTTCACTGACAGCAGAGAGCCACATGTGAAGTTTGAAATCATGAACCATGAGATCATGACCTGAGCCCAAGTCAAACACACAACCGACTTAGCCACCCAGATGCCCAAGTACCTGTATTTCTGAAAGGCATTTGAGAAACTGGGTCAGGCTAGACATCTATTAGAGGACACATCATGTCCTAAGAGAAACCTTTTTTCACCAGCCTGATCAAAACTAACTGATCGTATCTTAGAGGTGTGACCTTCAAACTTCATTGAGCATCAGAACCACTTTGTAGAACTTTTGAACCACATTGATGCCCAACCTCCCCGTGACAACTAAAAGACACTGTCTGGAGAGAGGTGTTCAACATCAGTGTTTTTAATAAAGTTCTTGGGTACAGTAGGGTGACTATGTGTCCCAATATACCTGAAATTGAGGAGATTCAGTACTAAGTCCAAGATAGTCCTGGGCAAACCCTGCTAACGGCCACCTTGATGAAGACCAAATTGCCATTATGACCATAGGTTCTAAGTATCTGTCCTGTAGGACAGATACAGACCTTTCAGATCTTTCTCATTAATGGGATTCACAACTCCTGGGGATGGGGATAAGGACCTGGAAACTTCTAATGCTGTTAACTGTAACCTAACAAAAAAATGTGAACCAGATGTTGGAAGATGCAATAAACCTGGCCTAAGGAGATGGAAAAAATGGGTCTACATTGCCTGTGACAAGAGGAAGAACAACGGCAAATTATTTGAGATGACATGAAAAGAAGGATTTTGCAAATAATACTTTTTCCTTATTCTTGTTTTTTCTTGCTTTTTATTAAGAGATTAGGGACTCCCTTCGCAGATCTGATATTTTGGCTGTTCTTCACCTTGGGAGAGTCAGGTTTGTTTTGTTTCAGGTGTTCTGTTCTGGTGTGCTCTGTGTGAGTCAGCCAGTGGGAACATGAGTTTGTGCATGTGGTAGAGCCGGCATCATCCCCACAACTGGGCTCCATGATCTATGCCTAACTGTGGTTCACTTTGGTCTCCCCTGAGGCCAGGTTGGAGTGTTTGGAATTTATTGCACTTCAATGTAAAGGGCATCTGGGCATAATAGAAGAGGAAGCCTGAGTCTTTTAATACAAAAACAAACTAAATGTTAGGTAGATTTATAGAAAATGCAAATGTACTTGGGGTGGAGGTGATCTAGATTAGGTATCTGCACCGAGGGCCGAAGCTTCTGCAGCTGATGGCTCATGCCTGCCTAGGACTGCATCCCTCCACCATTTAGAATAGAGCCTTTGTGATGGTTTGTGCACCACGCACCATGTTCTCCTCTTGTGACGCAGATGTATTTTTCTAATATGGTATTTCCCAGACACTGTGGAAGAAATCTCCTAGAATCCTCTGGATCCACCACATGGATTTCCTGGTGCTCATAAGCAGATTTTCTATGCCACAAAATGCCAGAATTATACCCCTAAGGGCAAACAATTCTGAATCAGGGCAAAGATTGCATTTTTATTTTTTATTTTTTAAGCTTATTTATATATTTTTGAAAGAGAGAATCATGTGTGTAAGCAGGGGAGAGGCAGAGAGAGAGGGAGAGAGAGAATACCAAGCAGGCTCCATGCTCAGTGAGGAGCCTGACTTTGTGCTCTATCTCACGGCTGTGAGTTGGACACTTAACCGACAGAGCCCCTCAGGCGCCCCAAAGATTGCATTTTTAGATACAACTCCTGCTTTTCCTTAAGGTACCTCTTCAATTTATTAAGGGATATGAGTTGTTAACTATACTGGAATTAAAATTAAAAACTTAATAAAAATTAGGGGCACCTGGGTGGTTCACTCGGTTGAGCATCCAACTTCAGCTCAGGTCATGATCTTGTGGTTCGTGAATTCAAGCCCCATATCAGGCTCACTGCTGTCAGCCTGTCAGCTCAGAGCCTGCTTCAGATTCTCTGTCCCCCTCTCTCTGCCTCTCCCCTGTTTGCAGTCTCCCCAAAAATAAATATAAAAAAACTTAATAAAATTAAAAAAAACTTTTTAGAAAAGGGATACGAGTTGTTAGTGATAAGCAAAGACCAAACTGGGAAGGATTGTGCAATGGGTGGGGAGGTTATAAGCTACATGCACTTCTGTGAAAATTTCCTTTGACCTGGACTTGAGACCTCACATTGCCTGTTCCCATGATACATGCAGACATCAGTAAAGCTTCCTAGTCTTATGTGAATATGACCCATTTCTGCCCTCCACCTTGAAGGTTCTATATCTAGAAGCCCACAGTCTTAGTGAAAGAAAGAGTCCTGGAAATACAAAAGGAGACAATAAGCAATATTTCTTAGGTTTGTATCATATTCTGGACTCTATTCTTATCTTCCTATGCATTAACTCCTTTGACCATCATAATAGCCCTACAAAGTAAATGTTATCACCCTCATTTTACAGAAGGATACTGAAGCAAAGAGAAACAAACAAGCAAACAAAATTTGCCCAGAGTTACATAGCCAAGAAGCAGAGAGCCCTGGGTTCAGAGCCCAGCAGCTCCTACTTCTGATCTCTGCTGGCTGTTGCTACACTCCAGGGCCCTACCTCACAGTACAGCATAAACTCAACTGCTGAGAGTGAAGGGAGGCAGGTTGACCAGTCTTGTAAATGTTTGAAATGCTGAAATTGGAGAACTAAAGGAGAGAGACAGAGAGAGAGAAAGAGAGAGAGAGAGACAGGGAGGGAGACAACTAGTGTGGATCTCAGAGACTGTGGGGCAGCACTAGGGAACAATGCTTTGTAGAAGCACCATTTTGCACATTCAGGTGATTTTTGTTTTTCATCAGGGGATTATATGTTAGAACAAAAAAATAAACATTTGGGTTTCTCCAGACTGGTACACAGCCAATGGCATATACCTCAAAGATGATGGGACTTCTTCTTGCCTGTCTTGCATTTCATGGGACTTAGGAGAACAAGAAGCCTCCATCCCAGGGGGCCGCAGGGAGAAGTGACACATAGATTGAAGTCTGGTTTCCATTAAAACAAGATATGGAGAAAACCCTCAGGAAAGAGGTGGATAATATAGGACAATCATTTTATTTTTACCTTATAATGAGGCTTCCACAAGGCAGAGTAGAAAGGTTTGGAAGTGAGAGAAAGAAAGCAAGGTGCATGTAGGATCAAGAGGCCAGGAGAGGGTAGCCCACCAGAGGGCTTGCGTTACGGGCATTAGAGGCATTTGGTGGCGCCCCACAGCTTCTCTGGAGCCCAGGGGGCCCAGTGTTATCCTGGCTAGTTCAGGCGGAGGTCCCAGGTGCTGGCATCAGACCCACACATGCTGAGGTAGGGTCTGAGTAGGGCCACGGGGAGATGGTCCTATCCCTCATTTCCAATGTGTGTTCTTTCCAAGAAGGATTAAGGGTGAGACAGGGAAATTGTGTGAGGTAGAGAAAGCCCAGGAGAAAATGGTGCCTTTGGGCTGCCTACCTACATGCCTCAATTCCAAAGAATGTGAAGAGCATGAATATACATTTGCCGTCTACTCACTGTCATATATGTAGGTAAAAAGCAGATGCTTTGAGCCAGAAGCCAGTAGATACACCCTGGCCTCTCAGTAAAAAATATGGCACAAGCCTCTTTCCCTTTCCTCCCAGAGCCTTCTCTGATACCTGGTTATTTATGCCAACAGAGGATTAATGCCTCAGGGCAGGACATCCTTTGTTGATTTAAGGCAGAAGTCAGCCAGTCTTTCACCTGGGATAAAAGACAGTTTCACCTGCTTTTATTATTTTTTTTAAAACTGTTTCACAACTTGCTGCTGTGTTGAGAATGTCACTTTGACCCAACCCACCATGCTCCTGACCCCATTCATCAAAATTCTACTCTCAAGTTTCTGACACTAGGAGACCGGACAAGATGGCTCTAAGTGTGGTCTGAGGACCACCCACAGGAGAGAGCCCCTGCCCCATACCAGCCTCACACTCCCTGGAGCTGGGCTGAGAGTCCACATGTTTATCAATGCGCTCTGAGGCACATTCCAGTTTGAGAACCACTGTTGGACTGTCCTGACCCCTTTCATTGCTCTTTAATTAACTGCTCCTTATTGCCTCCATGACCATTAGTTATTCACTTACCGAAATCCGGGAGAATGTAGGATCTACAAGGAAAAGCAATTTGTCCATTTGTTTCCTCGGGTATCTCAGATGCTTAGAAGAGTGCCACTCCTGTAATAGTTGCTTAATCAATCTTTGTTAAATAAATGAAATGGTTTTTGAATGCTCACTTTGTGTCAGGCATTGGCTAAGTGCCGGAGATGCCACAGCAAACCAGACAGGCACAGGCTGGCCCTTTCCGTTCGTGGCTTCTGGTATTTGGCGGGGGGGGGGGGGGGGGCTGGCAAGCTGCAGACAGGTTGACTAAACAAGCAATTACAATGAAGTGTAAAGAGTATTATGATAAGGGGTGGTGAGAATAATATCAGGGTTTGTGGATGGAATTCATGAAGCCACTGAAGAGAGGGAAAGATCCTATGCCCCTTCTTTATCCTTCAGGTAAAGATGGTCTACCAACACAGACATGTGAGAGCTCACGTGGCTAGTCAGACCCAATGGGACTCAGAGGTCAGGGAAGGTGGGAGGCAGGCTGGGTGCCCATCCCTTTGGTAAAAATAAAAGAGGGATACAATAGGGTGTGTAAGAGCTCTACCCCATCCACTGAAGGCATCGGTGAGGACACAAGTCTGTTTCAATGTCAGCAGGAGACAGGAAAACTTTTCTAGTCTCTGTGGTATCTGAAGTCTCACCCAAAGTAATACTCAGTAAAAGCCAGAAGGTAAAAGGGTGTGGGTTTGTTCAGAGCATAGCAAAAAGGCGGTGAAAGGCTTACATTCATTCTCTGGTGCCTCAAGCAGCCAGATGGGTGGAAAGAAGATGGACAGAGGGTGAGAATCTTATGGCCAGAAGTCAGCGAGGGTGTGGAGCCAGCATGAGAGGGAGAATGGGACCCAAACAGCAAGCAGCATCCTCAGTTTCTCTCTCTGCTTTTCACTGGGTATACTCCATCTCTTGCCACAGGCAGGTTCTGTTCTCTTTATTCTGAATAAAAGAGAAAACTGGAATTTAATCCTACTTTCTTTTGACTGCCAGTTATGAAAAATTTCCTCTTTTTTTCCTTGGCTAGGAGATTCAGAGCTAAAGTCAATGTCCAATTAAAATAACCAGATTTTTCCTAAGCATTTAGTAAATTTGTTTCCTGTTACTTCTCCTTTTTAAAAAATATTTCTCTATTCTGTTTTAACAGCTGCACTGCAATTGTTTCTATTCTTGAAAGCCGCCTTAAATTTTTTGGAAGTGTTATGCAAACATAAATTATGAATAAATAGAACACATGTGTCCATTTTCTCCCACATAGCAATCCCTTAACATTCGCTCTGACTACAGTCATTCGCTCTGACTGCCATGCAGTCATTGCCTCTTCTTTGGCCTTTCCCCAGTCCTCATAATAATCCTTTGTTACTACTCACCACAGGCACCAACATGCGCCTGGAATCTCTCATTCCCTTCATCCTTGCCTTAATTCCCACTTGCTGGCCTTGCTTCTGGCCCCCACCTCTACCCTGACCCCTAAGTTTGGCAGTCATTTCTTCCCCTGGCTCCGAGGCCTCACTCTGCCTCTCGGATCCTGACCACCATGACACCCATTCCACCAGGGTGGGATCAGAGCTACCTTTCCCTTCAAAAAAGGTTCCCCCAGGGAAATCAAGCACTCAGTTGGGGGACCTAAGTGGGACTTGGTTCAGGGATTCCTACACTCTGGCCCCAAACCCCAAGCAATGAAATAACTTTAAAGCAAGGTGTCCCTTTGTGTATTTCCATCCTGCTGTTGGTAAAGGCGTGCTCACTCATTCATAACTAAGGCTTTCAAACCCAGCCACGCTTATCCTGCTGTTTGACAGTTGTGTTTCCCAAACCCTTTGAATCTTAAATTAGTGTCACTACAATGTTATGATTCATTGCTCTAACTCTCGCTCAAGATTGTGATTGTTTCTTTTAAGCAGCTCTTCCATTAAAGTGGAAGAGCCAGCATAGAACACACACATGCGGGCCCAGATCCCCAGCTCTGTGGGTGGTCCCAGCCTTGCGTTCCAAATACAGCCTCTGAGAAAGGGAGGAAGGGGGAAGTTGTGCTTGTTTATCTTTTCTGAAAACCAAGTTTCAGTGGATATCTGTGCTTGTATACACGGGTTATAGGGATTCTACTCTCCTTTCCTTTCACTAAGATCCGAAAGGGGTGCAACTGCTCATGTGCAATACTGTCTCCGAGTTCTCCAGTCCCAAAGATGATCTTTATCATAGTCCAGTTTGACTAACACAGAGCATGAAAACCATTCATTCATTCATTCATTCATTCAGTTAAGTGTTTGCTGAGGACACTGTTTTAGGAGCAGTGAAATCCTTGTGCATCTTATAATCCAGTGAAGAGAAGATAGACAATACAACATGTAAAAATGATGTAATATTGGATTGTGCAAAGTGTTATAAAGAAAAATAAGAAGATAATCTTAGATAGAATGATCAAGGAAGTCCCCTCTGAAGTGTTATTTGCGCAGAGATCTGAATGAAATAGAGATTTACCCCCTTCCCTTGCCCATGCCAGACATCAATAATCCATCAGAGCCATCAACTCTTTTCCATGGAGCCATAAAATCCTCTTAGCAATCCAAACTATCACTGCCATTTGGTTGGTGTTAAAATTCATGATTAGGCTTATTTTCCATCCTATTCCAAAATGCCTTCCTTTTCTAAAGCCAGGAGGAAAATGTAAAGAATGAAAAATAAAGAATGAATCTAGGGACCAGGTTTTGCTGATCATTTAGAGCCTAATGATAGAAGATGGATTATCTTCTTCGATTTTCTTGTCATAAATACAAGGTGTTTCCATCCTTTTACAATGTTTGCTTTGCATGTTTGAGTTCATAACTCAAGTCTCCTGTGTTTTATGACTCATTCACAGTCACAGGGCTCTGCAGCTACCTAGGCTGATTTATCCTACGTGCCAGCCTTAAATTGTGGATGTTGTTATGCTAGAGGCACATTCTCAGATTTCAACTTGAAGCACATTGTAAATAACATGTTTTCCCTGACAAAACCCATTTCCTAAATAAAAACACTCTATACATACATCTGCCAATTTTCTTTTTATTCATTCATTTATTGAGTACCCACTGGATGTCAGGCAGAGTGGAAAAGATGGATAATATACATAATGTCTTACTAAAATCTATAAATGCCAATGGAGGATAAAGTAAAGTACTATATAAGGGGAAATCCATATCTTATCCTCTTGTAATCATTTTTAAGACCCATGACCTTACAAATCACTACCTAAATGGTGGCTGGTGACTTCCAATTGCTAGCCCAGTGACAAACTTCATTCTATTTAACTTCTACTTAACCCTGAAGACCATTTCTTTTTTTCTCTTTTTGTCTCTCAGTTCCTATGACTAAGCATTGTTCTGCCCTCTGTTCCCTCCCACCTTTCTCTGAATTCTTGCTCTTGAGGAACTCAGTCACTTCCAAAGATTTAACATCCCTTTCAAGCAGGTGAGTTTCAAATATATATCCCTGGTTATAGCTTCTCTTCAGAGTTACAGTCCACCAAGATATCATTCTGGAACCTGAGATTCTATATGTTTGAAGCCAAACACATCATCACTGCATTCACCAGGGTCTTTTGCACTGCATATGACAGAAATCCAACTTAAAGTAGCTGAAATGGGGAAAAGAGGAATATATTTCCCTACGTAATTGTAAGAATCCTGAACTGGATCCAGGAACTCAGTATTGTTAGGAATTGAATCTCAACCTCTTCCCTCAGCTTCCTTCAGCTCCCCTCCCCTCCCCGCCCCTTCCTTTCCCTTCCCTTTCCCTCCCTCCTCTCTCTCTTTTCCCTCTCTCTTTCTCAGTTATGTGTGTGTATGTATTCACTTCCTTCTTTCTAAGTCAGGGTCTCCCTATTAGAATACATTCATATTACAGGTGTCATAAGTACCAGGCCTACTTTCACTGCCTTAGTAAACCTAGAGAAAGAAAGAACTTCCTTTTTCCTATATTCCATCAATAATTCTACAATTGATTTCATTGGGCTAACTTGGGACACTGACCATCCTATAACCAATCACATGACTGAAATGTGGAAATATGCTAATTATTGATCCAGGTCCTTGGAAGCTATCAATTGGCTTCAATCACATGAACTGTAGTCTTTTATAGAAAAATTGAGAAAAAGGAGAAAGTATGCTGGATAGGCAAAAGCAACAGATGTCAACTAGTCTACTCCTCCCAAAACCAATTTTTCTCCACTGACTCACTTTTTCTGTTGTAAACAGTTAATATATGTAAAAATATTATGTAAACTAAACTGTGTTTCTTAAATGTTATTAATCTTACTATTATATTTTAATGATGTCACAAGATTAAATAATTCAGATTTCAACCCTCAGATCCCTCTTGGACTTCTTCTTTTTCTCCTCTGTCTCCTATCAACATTTAATCAGTTGTTCGATCTTCTTGATTCTGTAACCACACTATTGCAAAGTCTTCTGCCTAAACCCCTTTCTACAAGACTCTACCTTCTCCAATCCAGATTATTATTTTTTTTGAAGCATGTGTTGATCATATAACCCTCTGGTTCATACATCTTCCCTTGCTTTCCATTGCTTAAATACAAATGGCCAGTATTATTAGTCAGTTCTCAAAGTCCAACTCTCCAGAAACTAGAATCTAATCTACCTTTTAGGATTTAATCCCCACCTCTTCCCTAAGATGTCTCATGCCTCTAGCTAAATGGAACTACCCACTGCCCCTGATTCCACCTCTGAAACTTTTTCTGACTATTGCCTACAACCAGGATGCTGTCCTTCCTCTCCTTTGTCATTGTCCTCACCACTTTTAGACCCAACTCCAAGACCTCTGTGGATATTCAGAAAGGAATTGTTATGTAGACGTTAAAATTTTTTTTTTACTGTTCATTTATTTTTGAGAGAGAGAGGGACAGAGCATGAGCTGGGAAGGGGCAGAAAAAGAGGGAGACACAGAATCCAAAGCAGGCTCCAGGCCCTATGCTGTCAGCACAGTCTGATGCAGGGCTCAATCTTGTGGATCACGAGATCATGACCTGAGCCGAAGTTGGGCTTAATCAACTGAGCCATCCAGGTGCCCCTATGTAGTAATTTAAAATTATTTTTAATAGACAGAAGGCCTAGATTAGATGGGCAGTTTCTGATAATCTTGGATGATAGATTTCTGTCTTATAAGTTTCTGTTATATATAAGAATACTTATCTACAAAAGGCTTTGGTAAAGAAGAAATAACCCAGTATGCTGGTGCATGAAGCACGAACAAGATGTGGAGATAAATATTACTGGTAACTAGAATGTACTGATAAGGCTGCCCTTCCTGTAGAAAAAGGCCAATACTGTGTGTATATGCTATTCCTCAACCAACTAGGAGGCATTCTGCTTCAAGAAAAGATGGCTAATGGATGTGTAACTACTTTGAATGTGTATTCAATTGGCCTTCTTGTGTCAGAGAGACTTCATTCTTCCTAAGGCTGAATGCTTCAGAGAAACAGAGGCAGCTCTATGCGTATTTTCTCCAGCCGCTGGAAAGTTCTAGCACTTTGTGTCTTTTAGTCTTATGTTTATCATATTATACTTTGCAAAGAGGCCATCATGTACTTTCTTACCTCCTCTGCAAACTGAGGTAAAGGACACAATTCTCTTGGTGTCTTAAACATAATTTAAGTACACAGTTAAGTACACAGTTAACACTTCCTGCAATGATACCAGTGGAAACTCTAGAACTTATACCAAGGAATCTCAGGGGTAAAAAAAAAAAAAAGTGCTTTATAAACATTCTACTCTTTCTTTTTCTTTTTTAAAGTTTATTTATTTTTGACAGAGAGAGAGAGAGAGAGTGCGAGTGTGAGCTAGGGAGGGGCAGAGAGAGAGGGAGACACAGAATCTGAAGCAGCTCCATGCTCCGAGCTGTCAGCACAGAGCCATGTGCGGGGCTCGAACCCAAGAGCCGTGAGATCATGACCTGGGCCAAAATCGGAAGCTTAACTGACTGAGCCACCCAGGCACCCCAACATTCTACTCTTTCATAGGTTTTCCTCATATTAATAAAATCTCCGGATATAATCAGAGGTTATTTTATTTATTTGTTCATTTTTACCAAAAGAACAAATTTTTCCCTATTGGCAGCTCAAATAGCCTGGCAGAAAATAACAACAACACAATTAGTATTGCCACCTTGTATAGCAATAGCAACAATGCCAAAATTGCCTCTGAATTTCAAAAGAGTTTTGGGATGCTAAAAACTTAACATTCTGCTATCCATTCAATGTATGTTTACTGAGCACACACTAAGGCATGACATTGTGCTAGAAATACTGAAAAGACAGGTTTATTGACCTCATAAAACTCAGAATCTAGTAGAGGAGACAGACAATTAAACAAGAAATTACCTGCCAAATACCCTTTTAGCACTGAGTATGTAAGAGGAGTTAAACTCAATTAACAAATCGCCTGCCTCTTTATTTGCAGTATGTCAAGGTTGATCCTTGTGGCTCTGTTTCAAATCCAACAAAGGAACCTCAGCATTCTTTTTTTTTTAATTTTTTTTAATGTTTATTTATTTTGAGAGAGAGAGAGAAAGCACGAGCAGAGGAGGGACAGAGAGAGAGGGAGACACAGAATTCGAAGCAGACTTCAGGCTCTGAGCTGTCATCACAGAGCTGGACATGAGGCTCAAACTCACGAACCTGGAGGTCATGACCTGAGTCTAAGTCAAGACACTCAAACGACTGAGACATCCAGGTGCCCTGGAACCTCAGCCTTCTTAAAAGCTTTTCACACTTTTAGGTTAGGCAAAAGGGTAGAGTTGGGCATCCTGCATGTCAAGGGGGCCTTTGGTAGCACTTGCCACCTTACTGCTCCCTAGAGAAATCCTGGCTGATGGTGCCCTTCACCTGGAAGGAACTGGTTATTGTGGGCTGCAGACATCTTGGGAAAGGGGACATTGTGCATCATTGTGCTCACATGCAAGTTGGTTCAGAAAAGTTTAAAAACTACTCAGATATTTGGGGAGACCCTCCAAAAGTAGCTTTGGATTTTCATGCTTTCATACTCATATGGTTCATAAATAATTTTGAATTGTAGGGTCTATTTCAGTATGGACCCAAATTTCTGAGAAAACCTCAGAAATTGTATGTACGGGTAGCTCCTCGAAGGCCTGGAACACACACAGGAACTCACTCCAAATTTCAGTTTTAACCTGTGTTTTACATTCAGTTTTACTGATTTAAGGAAGTGCTTCCAAAAGTGTCTATGGGTCTACGGACCCCTAGTTCCAAGGAGTGGTAACTGGTGAGGTGCAGAACATAATTTTGAGAAATGTTATCTTAACAGATATTGGTGTGTTTGGTGAATAGTTTTTTGTTTGGTGAATAGTTTTTGAAATAAGGACCTGATTTTGAGCTCTAAGTGCTGTATCTGCGACAAATGACTGGTTGCCAAGGATACCACCATGTGCAAATTACAGAAAACAAAATGGACAGGTGGATTCTTGGAGACAGGAGAATTGATCTGAACATAAGAGGCAGGTAGAGATAAATATTCTGATTGGAAAAGAAGTCACAGAGTTTATATGACTGACAAAAACACACCCTTGTCATTTTAAGGGCCTCTGTCCTTTCTCTTCTTCTGTCAATGGAGACATCATTAGATGTCAGATATACCTGGTGGAGGTCATTTGAAACCTGATGCTAGCTAATGCAACTATGTCTCATCTCCCAGGTCTGCCAATCATCTACCTCCCCCTGACTTTCAGCCACATTCCTCTTGGCAGTTCCTCCTTCCCTAACTGATTACAATTGAGCTCTTCCTTGGGTGCCTTTTCCAAATGCTCTCTAAAACCGTCAATCTGCAATCAGCTACATGTTCTATACTCTAAACTTCTTCTTCAATTGCACCTCTTCCTCTTACCCAGCTTGTCTATAGGCATGCTGTATATTGTCTGAGACTCTATAGTGAAGCCTATAATTCTTCTACAACCCAAGGAGCACAGGCTGATAGACATATCAATTTCCTATTGCTGCTGTAACAAACTACCACAGACTTAGTGGCTTAAAACAACACAAGTTTATGATCTGATATTTTTGGAGTTCAGAAGTCCAAAGTGAGCCTTATGTAAAATCAAGGGGTTGACAAGGCTGATTCCATCTGGAGATTCCAGGGGGAAATCTGTTCTTTTTCCAGTTTCTAGAGGCTGCTCATATTCCTTGGTTCATGTCCACATCCCTGAAAACTCTGCTTCTTCATCACATATCCTCTTGGAGTTAGACCCTGCTGCCTCCCTCTTACAAGGACCCTGTGACTACATTGGGCCTACCCCAAAAATACAGAATAATCTCCTATATCAATTATCCCCTTAATTTAATCCTATCTGTAAAGTCTCTTTTGTCATGTAAGGTAACATAATCACAGGTTCCAAGAATCTGGACATGGATATCTTTAGGGAATCATTATTCAGCCTGCCACAGTTGGGGAGGGAATAGAGATCTGCATTTATCCTATTCTCTGTTGATATTTTCAGATGATTATGCTAAAACAGGTATCAGCAAACTTTTTCCATAAATAACCAAATAATAAATTTACCAAATAGTAAATTTTAGGCTTTGTGGGTCAAGCAAATTTGAGGATTTAAAAAAAAATTTTTTTAATGTTTATTTATTTCCAAAGGAGAGAGAGACAGAGTGTGAGTGGAGGAGGGGAAAAGAAAGAGGGACAGCGTGAGCAGGGAAGGGGCAGAGAGAGAGACACAGAATCTGAAGCAGGCTCCAGGCTCTGAGCTGTCAGCACAGAACCCAACGCGGGGCTCGAACTCACAGACTGTGAGATTATGACCTGAGCCGAAGTCTGACACTCAACCGGCTGAGCCACCCAGGTGCCCCAAGCAAAATTGAGGATATTATGTAGGTGCATACATAACCATTTAAAATGTAATTACTTTAGGGGTGCCTGGGTGGCTCAGTCGGTTGGGTGTCTGACTTCAGCTTAGGTCATGATCTCACAGTCTGAGTTCCAGCCCTGCGTCGGGCTCTGTGCTGACAGCTCGGAGCCTGGAGCCTGCTTCAGATTCTGTGTCTCACTCTCTCTCTCTGCTCCTCCCCTGCTCATGCTCTGTCTCTCTTTGTCTCAAAAATAAATAAAAACATTAAAAAAAAATAAAAATAAATAAACTTTAAAAATAAATGAAATAAAGCAAAATGTAATTATTTTAAGATATAAAAACTATTCTTAGCTTGTAAGTGGTACAAAAACAGGTAGTATGCTGAATTTGGCCCAGAAGCTGCAGTTTGTAGAATTCTGCTTTACAATCTCTTACAAAGCACTTCCTTAGAAGCTCTTGTGATTCAGCTAAATCACTTCTACTTTATTTTGCCTCTGTCACTTACAGATATCCTTCAATACACACTAATAAATTGGCTACCTGGAGACGTATTCAAAAAGGTAGGAATAGCCCCTTGAGTCCTGGATACTCAAAAGTCTAATTCTGCAAAATAACAGTAATATCATAAGGAGAAAATGTCTTTTTGTTTATGTATCTCTCCTTTCTATCAGAAGTTCTTGGTTCAGAAATGCATTCTTTCCATTCAAGGAATTCACTAGGGAATATCCAGATAGTACACTGAATATTTCCATTCCAAAGACATATATGAGACTTGCTGTTGTAACACAGTCTAAGGCATCAAATACTCTCCATGAAAAGACTGGAGACTATGGATAAAAACACAAATTTTCGGGAGTAGAAGGGATGGATTTTAGTTCATCTCCTGGTCTTTTTGACTATGTGGAGTTGATTGCACAATTCTGAGCAGACTCCCAAATATGGGGCTTGGCCTTGGGCCCAGAGAAATCTTCTTCTTAGAGCCTCAGAAGTTCCTGTGTTCTTCAGATGGGAGCTGGAAGGGCTTCCATTAATTAAGATCGATGAATTTCATCGATACCACTTTTAGGCCCTGATCTCTGTCCACTGATGAAAGAAAGAAACCAAGAAAGAGCAGAGAGCTAGGAAAAGAGACTTTCTTACAGCAATTCCCTCTCTCAGGGACCAAGTGATGTTTTTTCCTATAGAAAGGAGATTTTTAAATGCAACTGAAGGTCAAGTGCCCCAGATCAAGTGAGGCCAAGATGATCTTGAAATTAGGAATAATAAAGGATAGATGAGGTGTCTATTTGGGAGACACAAGAGACACACTCCCAGTGGTTAAGCCTGATTTAAAAGTTTCCCTTTATTTGTTTCAAGCCCAGGGAACTGGAAAACTAGTTATCAATGAGGTTAAGAATAGCTGTTGCAATTTCAAGAAGGTATGCCCATTCCTTATAAACCTGTAAGAATTTTGTAAGACTCTCAGTGCTGGATTAAACTTGCAAAATGCCTGGAAAGCCCCACCACCTGGTCACAGCTGAGTTAATGTAAAGAAGACGGGGGAGAGATCCGACAATTGAAAGAGACAAGAAAATGGTTAACAGAAGAGGAAAGAGTAAATGAAAGGAGATAAGGCAGAACTTCATAAACTTAAGAAAATCATCTTCATTGCAAACAGTTAAGGCTTTGAAACTCTGTAGAAGAGCACATTGCAGTTAGCCCTGTTTCCCATTCTCTGAGGTTTTGTGTTATTTCATTAACTCACAACTGATGAGAAGCTACTGTGTTACAGGTCCTGCATGCACACCGAGAATACAGAGGTGAGTAAGATATCATACAGCTACCAGGGGCTTAAAAGCTAGGGCACAAAGGCAGATGCACAAAAATCACATAGAGTGTGAGTGTGAAAGGAACAGTGGGGACACAAAGGAATATTTGACTCTATCTGGAAAATGTAAGGAAGATATTCTTATCCCAGGGTGAAAGAGCAATTCATATATTTAAAACGTAAAGAAAAATTCATGAATCTCCAAATCTACAATTAATGATAAAGTGAGGTCATTATGCAGATTTTCAAGTAGACCTGAAGCCTGATACTTAGTGGTTCTATGTTTGTTAAATATTAAATCCAATATTTAGGGCAAAGAAATAAAGTATCCTGACCTATACAGACTGATTTGGGCTGGTAGGCAATTAGCAGATTGACACCTCTTTCTGTCCACAATTTTTTTTTTTTATTACAATTTTTAAGAGGGGTCCATTTTTCAATTTGTGCTATCTCAATACAGGCTGAGTCGATGAGGAAAGACATAATAAATGAGGCTAATTTTGTTCTGCCCAAAGCTGATTAGAAGAGTAAGCTTAGCTGCCTTTATCAGAACAGCCACTCTGATAAGAAAGATGCTGAAACTGTTGTGAAAAGCTATGGCGATAGGCAGGAAGCACTGCCATTTTGCTTCAACACAGTGAATGCTAGCAATGTATACATGTAAATAAAATATCAGAATGAAAGGGAAGAAGTACCATGAGAAACATAAATAGATGTGAAAAAAATTCACATAACAAGAGGAGAGGCAGGAATAAGTTAACTTTGAATCTAACATGAATTATTGCAAAGGGAGATGGATGGATATCCTCAATGAATATAAAGTAACTCCAATTAAAACATAAGAATTTAAAGATATCCTTTCATGGGGCACTGGGTGGCTCAGTTGGTTAAGACTCTGACTCTTGATTTAAGCTCAGGTCATGATCTCACAGTTCCGGTTCAAGAGATCAAGTCCCCCATCGTCCCTCAGCCTGCTTCGTTCTTTCTCTCTCCCTCTCTCTCTCTGCTCTTCCCCAGCTTGTGCTCTCTCTGTCTCTCTCTCTCTCTCAAAATAAATATATAAACCTAAAAGAGAAAAAAAGATATCCTTTCATGATAAAAACTCTCAATAAATACTTTAAAAAAGCCTTATATGACAAGTCCAAAGCTAATATCATACTCAACAGTGAAAAGTTAAAAACTTTTCTTCTAATGGGGCACCTGGGTGGCTCAGTCAGTTAAGCAGCTGACTCTTGATTTCAGCTCAGCTTATGATCTCACTGTTTGTGAGTTTGAGCCCCAAGTAGGGTTCCCCAATGACAGCACAGAGCCTGCTTGGGAATCTCTCTCTCCCTCTCTCTCTGCCCCTCCCCTATGCTCTCTCTCTCTCTGTCTCAAAATAAACAAATAAACTTAAAAATAAACTTTTCCTCTAAGATCAAGAATAAGATAAGGGTGCCCACTTCCAGCTCTCCTATTCAACAAAGTACTGGAAGTCCTAGCCAGAGAAATTAGGAAATAAAAAGGAAAAAAAAAAAAAAGACATCCAAATAAGAACAGAAGAGGTATAATTGTTTCTGTTTGCAGGTCACATATTGAAAACCTAGAAGACTTCACCAAAAAACTCTTAGAACTAATAAACAAATTCAGTAAAGTTGCAAGATATAATATCAAAGTACAAAAATCCCAGTTGTGTTTCTCTACACTAACAATGAACCATCTGAAAAAGAAATAAAGGAAATAATGCCATTTACAATAGCATCAAACACATTAAAAACTTCGGAATAAATTTAACTAAGTAGGTGAGAGATTTGTACCTGGAAAACTATAAGAGTTTAATGAAAGAGATTAAAGAAGACACAAATAAATGGAATGATATCCCATGTTCGTGGATTGGAAAAATTAATATTATTAAAATGTCTATACTACCCAAAGCCATGTATAGATTCAATGCATCCAATTAAAATTCCAGAGGCACTTTTTACAGAAATGGAAAAAAAATCCTAAAATTCATATGGAACCACCAAAGACCCCAAATAGCTAAATCAAGTTTGAGCAAGAAATGCAAGCAGAAAGTGTCACACTTCCTGGTTTCGAATCATATTACAAATCTAGATAGCATGATACAGGCACAAAAACAGACACATAGACCAATGGAACAGAATCAAGAGTCTAGAAATAAGCCCACACATAGATAGCTAAGTAATATTTGTCAAGGGAGCCAAGAATACTCAATAGGAAAAAGATAGCTTCTTCAATAAATTATGCTGGAAAAATTGGATATTTACATGCAAAAGAATGAAATTGGGCCCTATTATATACCACTCACAAAAATTAACTCAAAATGGATTAAAGACTTAAGTGTGTTTTTTAATTATTATATTTATTTTTTTATTTTGAGAGAGAGAGAGCTTACATAAGGGGGGGAAGGGCAGAGGGAGAGAGAGAATCTTAAGCAGACTCCATGATAAGCTCAGACCCTGATGTGGGGCTCAATCTCACGACCATGAGAAAATCACTTTTTTTTTTTTTTTAAGAGAGAGAGAGTGTGTGAAAACCAGAGAGAGGGGCAGAAAGAGAAAGAAACAAAGAGAATCCTAAGAAGGCTCCACACTCAATGCGGAGACTGACATGGGGCTTGATCCCACGACCCTGGAATCACAACCTGGGCCAAAATCAAGAGTCAGACACTCAATCGACTGAGCCACCCAGGCATCCCTAATGAGTTAAATATAGTACCTGTAATGGTAAAACTCCTAGAATGGCACACTACACAAGCCAGGCCAAGTAGTCCTTCCCTGTGATTTTAATCTTGAACCTTGAAGCAAGATGTTTCTCTCCTCTTGTGTCCTTATATTGGGATGATGTTAAATCCAAAAGCGCCTGGAGTGTACTCCCTGCCATTAGTGAAGGTTCCGCTGAGGGGGCTGAGATGTGCCATGAGTTGATAGTGACTACCTGTGCCTCACAGTGTAGGAAGAGACTCTTAAAGGAAGTTGGTGGGAGTTTCCTAGGGTGACTATGCTTCCTAATATGTCAGATGTTTAACTGTCAGCCGGTGTTTCTCTGAGGAAACATGGAAGACCAGGGAAGCTGCATCAGAAGCATCCTTGCCATGCTGTCTCCTGAGCTTAGTAAACTGTGAAACTGCCTACACACACACACACACACACACACACACACACACCCCACTTGTGGCTGTGTGGATGCTTGGTCAGTAGCAATTAATCCAATACACTACGTTGGTCTACATATGTCACAGTTTCTTCTGAAGGAGAAGAAAATGAGACCAGCAATAGAGAGAAACAGAGGTGAGAGCTGAGAAAGAACAAACTTTTGATCACATTTCAGCAGCTGGACCCCATCATCCATGAAGCCGGATCCAACCTCACCTTTCCCAGTTGTATGAACCAATAAATGCTCTTAAGTTGGGTATCATTCTATTGCAAATGAATGTGGCCTCCTGCAGAAACTGGAACCAGGAGTGACAGACCTAAATGTAGAACTGCTTGCGTCAAGATAAGGAATGTAAGGTCTCCCTATCTTTGACTGAAAGCTGGAATCCTGGGTATATGAAAGTGAAGCAGTGGGTTAAACTGTTATCTAGTATTTTGTGCCTTAGGCAAAGCCCCCACCGCCCTCAAAACGGGAACTTGTATGGACTTGCCAGAAAGGCATCAGGATATTCGACTAAGAAAACCAGATGACCCAGAACCTTCCCAAACACCTTTACCACTGCCCCCTTAGCCCCTGCCTAATGAGGGTCATATCTTTCCCTGTTATCAGCTTTGGATGAATCCTAGGGATGAAGACACCTCAATGTTTCACTTTTCTAAAAGACAGAGACAGAGATGGATGAGGTTAACCTAAAGCCCAGGCAATTATTGCCTAGGTACTGAAAGCACAAGGGTGGGAACCCAGACTCAAAGACATTGATTTAACAAGATTTTTGGCAGTTGTTACTAGCCAATGAGGCAACCCAAAATGGTATAATCAGACCAGCCACCAAGGTTTCAAGCTAACTATATTGTCCCCTGGGCAAACAGAGAGAGCTTTGTGATCATTCACTTCTTAAGACAGCCCACCAAGTCCCTATCATAGACAGTGGGTTGCTAAAGCAATAGAGACCCCAGCAGAGGAAGTCTCAGGACCATTCTTTCAGACATACTGATGACACCAATGGATGCCAATGGAGATACTCTCAGTAGGAAGGGCCAGGAGCACTGGGACAGACTAAGGAACACACTGCATGTCAAGAGAAGGGAGCCAACAGACCTGTAACTCACAGTGCAGAGGTGCTTGGGAATCTCTCTCTCTCTCTCTCTCTCTCTCTCTCTCTGCCCCACCCCTGCTTGTGCATATGCTTTCTCTCTCTCAAAATAAATAAATAAACTTTAAAAAATGTTAAAAAAAAAAAAAAAGTCCCTAGTTAGTCACACAAAGGCCATTTCTTTATTCTTCAGTTTCTCCATTCCTCCTAATTCCCCAATTATTAAAAGAGCATGGCAAAAGACCATAGCCACCTATGAAATGACTGCCATTTAAGGTAAATATAACCACAGAGATGGACATGAAACAAAAAAGATTTTATGTAGTATTTATTATTTTTTTTTATCTCATCCTAATTTTGGCTTTATTCCTCATCTCCCATTCCCATTCTTTTCTGGGAAATTCAAACTTGTTTTTTTTTTTAACAAAATGTTTAAAATCATGAGTATCTAGATTTATAACAAAATTTCTTTCCTCCAAAGGGGCGGGAGGCAGGGGGAGACACATCTTTTATTCTTATGCAGCATCTTCAAATATGCATGTTAATATATATTTTATAAACTATTTAAAATAAAACCCTTCATCCTTTGAGGTTATTGATATTTTCTAGTTCACTGACACATCTCCCATAATACATTAATTCTATCCATCTTCATGAATGAGGTGGGAACTATACTAAAAAATAGGATTTTAATCCCTGAGGTGCCAGTTAAAATGGACAAGGTTGCCATTGCAACACAAGATTTTTAAAAATCAGCCTTAAATAATAAGCATAAATCATGCTATCTGGATGAGAATCACCTCCATAGCATGGGGTCATTTAGAAAATTGCATTTACTGGGTTAAGTTCACCCTGCTATTCCTAGCCTTCATGCCATGAAAATCTTCCTTTTGTAAAGGAATAACACAAAGCAATGAAGTCTGCAGAAACTTCTGAGATCCTCAGAAATCAAGAGAAACCACAGTCCCGTTTCTCTAATCTCCACCCACATTGTTGGAGAGGGTTTTCAGCACCGTTCCAAGACCTGGAAAGGTTGATGAACTGACTTGGGTTTTCTACTTCTCCATGAATTTAATCGAAAAGGAAAGATGAGTCCTCCTGTCTGGGAAATGGGCGTGTCCTGCTTATCTCTGCCCCCAGGGCTTAAGCAGAACTGCGTTCAGCCCTGTGCCCAGCGGGCCCTGGCCCTCCCCGGCGGCTTCCTGAGACGCGGGCATCCGTTCCCGCCCCTAGTAGTAGCGGTTCAGGCTCCTGGTCCCGGGCACCTCGGGCTGGCCATTCATCCAGATCTCCCTGATGATGCGTTCCCGCTCCTCCAGTCGCTGGGCGCGCTCCAGCTCCTCGGCCGAGGTGAACACGTTCTTGTTCAAAGTCCTCTCGAAGCGGCGGTGTCTCCTGACAGAGATGTCAGACGCCGTGTCAGAGCTGCCGTCGTCGCTGTCGCTGCTGTCGCTGCTGCTGTCTCGGTCTTGCAGGAACTTCTTCCGGGGACGCTGTCGGCAGTCTGTGTGGCAAGAGATCCTCATCACCAAGGCGGCCAGAGTGAGCACCAGCCCGATGCACACGCCGGAGACAAAGTACAGAGCTGCGCGCTCGGGGTTTTCTGCGGGAGGAAACAGAGGCATTAGAGATGTCGACTCCAGATGCGCAGAGGAAACAGAGCTCCCGCCCACCTTGCACACGTCTCAGCACACCTCAAAGTTCCGATGGTTACACATATTGCCTTCCTATGTGACAAACTGCATACTGTATTCAAAACATAATTATCAACAAGTACTGAATCTGGGTATAGGATGTATGGGATTCTTTTCCTATATCCTTGTAACTTTAAATTTGAAATAATTTTGAAAAAAAGATAAAAGAAAGAAAAGTATTATTTAGCACCGATTATAAGCACAAGTATACTTAGATGTCATTTCTTTAAGAGATGTATGTGTCTAAGGGCACCTGGGTGGCTCAGTTGGTTAAGCCCATCTGACTCTTGATTTTCAGCTCAGGTCATGGTCTTACAGTCCTGATATCCAGCAGGCTCTGTGCTAGGCATGGAGCCTGCTTAAGATTCTCTCTCTCTCTCTCTCTCTCTCTCTCTCTCTCTCTCTTTCTTTCTCTCTCTCTCTCTCTCTCCCCCTCTGACCCTCTCCCCCACTCGTGTGCATGCTCAATTTCTCTGTTTCTTCTCTCTCTCTCTCTCTCTCATAGATGTATTGTGCTTAAAGCCCATTTTTGCCTATATGGGAAAATTCTTGGCTTCTGAATATGCTCCTACAACCCCTGAATAATCTTTTAAGCACAGCTGTAAGCAGCAGCAGTTGCTCCTGCTTCTTCCTCTTCTTCTTCTTGACAACAAATTTATAAATAAAACCAAGGATAGCTGCCTCTTATTCTAACTATACCATTACAGGTCTAGTCAACAAATGTAGTTAGCTTCCAAGATGCTCCCTGCACCACCCCCCCCAACCTCTTAGTATTCAGACTCTTGCACAAGCCCTTCCCTTTGAGGGCTGGACCTAATGGGCTGGACCCAGTCAAGGATTTCTAACAAATAGAATATGGCAAAAGTGATGGATGAGTCTAAGATTAGGTTATATAAGACTGACTTCCAATTTGCTTATGCGCTCTCTCTCTCTCTCTCTCTCTCTGGCTTTTCTCACTCACTTGTTCTGATGGAGCCAGCTGCCATGTTGTGAGCTGCTCTATAGAGCGGCCCACATGGCAAGGAACTAAGTGTAGCCTCTGGCTAACTGCCTGGAAGGAACTGAATCATGCCGACGGCCATGCGAGTGAATGTGGAAGTGAACCATGCCCTCCTAGTGCAGCCCTGGCCTTGCAGCTAAGCCAGTCTCAGATTCCTGACCCACAGAAATGACAAGATAATAAATGTGTATTGTTTTAAGTTTTAAGTTTTGAGGTATTTTGCTTTGCAGCAATAGATAGCTTATACAATCACAGACTGAAAGGCCAGAGTAGGTAGTTTATAATAACCTCATCAGGTAATTGGTGGGGGAGAAATTTGAACTTTTCCTTGGTGAGAAAAGAAAATAATCATTCTGTTGATGTGCAATATGCTTAGTGAGCCCAATGATGATCCCTGTATGATGTGCTCAACAGGATGAGAGACTTGGGGTGAATAACCTTCCCTTTCTAGGCAAGTATGAGAACATAGGGGCATGCCTGGCCTTGAGTCACAGGGCATAATCAATGTGATATGACCCAAGATTGCCATCAACAAATTAGTTTTCCATAATCTGTATTCACTTGTAAGTATGAATCAAAATACACATTGTTTTGTAGATTTTTAAAGAATGTAAGTGGTATCATATATATATATTTTTAATTTAAGAATATTTTTTAGAGAACTTTCCAGATATGTCAACAGAATTCTTTCTGACTGCTGCCCCGTGTTCTGTAGCGTGGACATATCAAAGTTTATTTAACCATTTCCTGAATACTATCAATATAAGTGGTTTACAATTTTTTTACTATTTTGAGCAATGCTAGAGTCAACATGCTTGTGTTCTTGTACACATCTCTTTATACACATGCAGAATTATTTCTACAGGTTAGTTACCTAGAAATAGAATAACTGCATCGAAGGGCATAGGCATTTTGAAGTTTTATGCATCCTAAATTGTACCCCAAAAAAAGGCTCTATCAGTCTAAACACAGCATATTGAACACATGTGTTTATGATACCTCCTTCTCTCCAAAACTCCTGCCAAAAAGACAGTTATGTGAATAAAATAGATATAAATTAGAGGTATGAAGAGGAGTGAAGAAAACAGAGGACACTAATAGTAGATGCAAGAGTAGTCAACAATGTAAATGTGGTGAAAGGGAAGTGACATCAGTATCATAGCAGTGTAACATATCCCTACTTTTTGTGTCTCTTGTTTTTAACAGCTAATTAAGCATCCATCCACAAACAAAAGTGTCTCTGTGGGAGTCTTGTGATCCAACAACATAGCCCAAGAAACCCGGGAGGAGTCTCGCCCACCTGATCATCCCATAATAGACCACAGACAGACTTCAGTTTGGGCTGTGGAACTAGCAACCCCAACCCCAACCCTTCCCAGCTGTGTTTGGGGAAAATTTTGAAAAGTGCTGACTTGGATGAAACAATTCCAGCACATCGCTTAAGGAAACAAACAAACAAACAAACAAACAAACAAACAATAAAGGGGTTTGAAGGAACTTTTCAGGCATTGCCCCTCCCCTCCAAGTTGACAGCACAGAATTGAACTATCCGGTGGCACCACTCTGTGGGGGGAAGTGAGAGATGTGTGTGAGTGCCTGGTTACCCCAGCTACGCTGGATGCAGCAGGGAAAAACGCATTTCCCTCCAGGAACATCCAGAGTCTGAAGTGGGACCCCCATGATTGAGGGGAGGGAAGAAATTGGGAAAGAGACAGATAAGACTATCAAAGGGCATTAAAGAGACATGGTTCATGCTGACTGCACTCAGGATGTCTGGAGAAAGTCCACCCACAATCCACTGGGAGAACCTCAGCCAAGGATCTCTCCACCAGCTGACAGACACCCCTCATGCCCCACGTGCTAAACCTACACTTTCCCTTGCTCTAAGGTGGCTCCTTACTCAGGCTCCAAGATTGGCAGCAAAAGAAAGCTGGGTAAACTAGAGTGCTATCAAAAAAATAGACTAGGATCTGTGGGCAAGAGAGAAACCAGAAACTTGAGCTGTAGCACCACCTTCTGGAAAACAAAAGGGAGGTTTCTAGTAGCCAGCCAGGTGAGCTGTAAGAAGATCCAGAAAAGACATAAAAGCTTTAAAAATTTTGCCACAAGAGGGAGTAAGAAGTGTGGAGCAGGTGTATAAATGCAAGTCCAGATAAAACAGGATCAATGAACAATATACTCCATCTGAAGGCAACTAGTGAAGATTTGAGGAAGTGTCTTTTACTTTAAAGACAAAGCAGCAACACAAAGCTATAAGGAACATGAAGAATCAAGAAACTTATCACCACCAAAAGATAATAATCCTTCAATAAAGATTTCAAAGACATGAAATCTTATGATCTAGCGGGTAAAGAATTCAAAATAACATGAGCTATAAAGAAACACAGACGACAATTCGATGAAATCAGGGAAAAAATATATGAACAAAATGAAAAATTTAGCAATGAGATAGAAACCTTAGAAAAGAACCAGACAAAATTCTGGAGCTGAAGAATTCAATGATTGAAATGAAAAATGCAATAGAGGGGCGCCTGGGTGGCCCAGTCGGTTAAGCGTCCGACTTCAGCCAGGTCACGATCTCGCGGTCCGTGAGTTCGAGCCCCGTGTCAGGCTCTGGGCTGATGGCTCGGAGCCTGGAGCCTGTTTCCCATTCTGTGTCTCCCTCTCTCTCTGCCCCTCCCCCGTTCATGCTCTGTCTCTCTCTGTCCCAAAAATAAATAAAAAACGTTGAAAAAAAATTTTTTTTTAAAAAATAAAATAAAATAAAGAAAAATGCAATAGAGAGAATCTGCAGCAGAGATCAAATGGAAGACAAAAATAAGTGACCTAGAAGCCAGTTGTTTTCAAATAACCCAATCAAAGGCAAACAGAGGGAAAAAAATGACAGAGTGAAGAAAGCCTATGTGACCTGACCATTCAGTCAGATGTACAAATATTAGCATAATCAGAGTTCCAGAAGGAGAAGAGAGGAGGAAGAGGCCAGAAAGATTATTTTTAAAATAATAGCTGAGGGCTGCCTGGGTGGCTCAGTCGGTTGGGTGTCCAATTCAAGTTTGGCTCACCTCATGATCCCAGGGTCATGGGATCAAGCCCCACATTAGGCTCCATGCCGAGCATGCAGTCTGCTTGGTTGTTCCTCTCTCTTTCCCTCTCTCTCTCTCTCTCTCTCTGTCCCTCCCCCCTGCTCATGTGTGCTCTCTCTCTCTCTGTATAAATTAAAAAAAAAAAAAAAAAATAGCTGAGAACTTCCAAAAACCGAGAAGAGGCTTTGGCATCCAAGTTCATGAAGCTATTAGATCACCCTATTATCTTAAAGCAAAAACACCTCCAAGACCCATTATAATGAAATTAAGAAAAAGAATCTTAAGCACATCTAGAGTAAAAAAGAGTGTAACTTATAAAGGAACACCCATTAGGCTATCAGTGGATTTCTCAGCAGAAACTCCACAGGCCAGGGGAGAGTAGAATGACATACTTAAAGTGTTGAAAGAAAAAATTGCCAGCCAAGAATACTCTATATGGCAAAGTTATCCTTCAGATATGAAGGAGAAATAAAGACTTTCTTAGAGAAACTAAAGCTGAGGCTATCCTACCTTACAAGAAATGCTGAAAGGAGTTCATCAAGTTGAAGTGAAAAAATGCTAATTAGTGACATGAGAACATCTGAAAGTATACCACACACTGGTAAAGGTAAATATGCAGTCTGATTTTTTTTTTTAAATTTTTTTTTCAACGTTTTTTATTTATTTTTGGGACAGAGAGAGACAGAGCATGAACGGGGGAGGGGCAGAGAGAGAGGGAGACACAGAATCAGAAACAGGCTCCAGGCTCCGAGCCATCAGCCCAGAGCCTGACGCTGGGCTCGAACTCACGGACCGCGAGATCGTGACCTGGCTGAAGTCGGACGCTTAACCGACTGCGCCACCCAGGCGCCCCAGTCTGATTTTAAAAACTCTAATTCTGTAACAGAATCACGTATTAGCCACTAAATGATAGTATAAGGTTAAAGGAAAATAGTATTAAAAATAACTATAACTATTACAATCTATTAATGGACACACAATGTAAAAAGAGGTAAATGGTGACATCAAAACTATAAAGAATAAAATGGTGGATCTTTTGTATGCAGTTGAGAAGCTTTCAATATTTTACTAGTGACCATGATGTTAGCTTTGGGTTTGTCATATATGGCCTTTATCATATTTAATTATGTTCCTTTTATACCCAATTTGTTGAGGATTTTATCATGAAAGAATGTTGTATTTTGCCAATGCATTTTCTACATCTATTGAAATGAACAGGGAAACAGAAGGAAGTGAAATCACTATCTTTAAGAGATGTCTGCATTCCCATGTTTGCAGCAGCATTATTCATAATAACCAAGACGTGGAAACAATCTAAGTGTCCATCAACAGATGAATGGATACAGACAATGTGTTGTGACCATAAGTACATTATTGCTAATTGAGATAAGTCAGACAAAGTAAGACAAATACTGTATGTTATCACTAATATATGGAATCTAAAGAGGCCCTCCTCACAGAAACAGAGGGTATAGTGATGGAACAAGGGCTAGAGAATGAGAGAACCGTAGCTGTGTTGTTTAAGGCTATAAATTTGTAACCACTAGATGAATAAGTCCTGGGGATTTAATGCACAGCATAGTGAATTACAGAAAACAATATTGTATTACAGGCTTCAAAGTTGCTAAGAGAACTTAATTGTTCTCACCACAAAAAAAAAAAAGAGATAATAATTAGGGGACGTGAGACACATGGTAGCTAATGTATGATGGTAATCACACTGCAATATATGAATATGCCAAGTCCACACCTTGTCACCTTAAATCTATACAATGTTATGTCAATTATATCTAATAAGAATTAATTGCTTGATATAAATAAATACATGTTCAGTGAAGGGGGATGAAACTGAACTCTGTCTGGTTGATATCCAGCAGAAACTGAGAGAACTGAGGCAGCTCTTGCCTTAAGGAGCAGACCAGCAGGGAAGCAGACCCAATCATTCTAGGACCAAAGGGAAGAGCTATTACGAAGCATAAAGAGGGATCTCTGGAAACATAAAGATAAGTGGAAAAGCTAAAGTTCAGATATGGGGCTCTGAGGAGGCTTTCTAGAAAAGATACCCAAATCCATGCTTTTACCAAGATGGAAAGCCATTGGGCAGAACTGCATCAGTTTGAAGCCTCATCTAAGTCATTTCTTAAACACCACTTACCTACCCCACTGAATTGTGGTAAGGGTTAAAAGTATTACAGATGACCAGCATAAAAGGATTATCCATGATCTTGACAAAGATAGGCATTCAATAAATAATAACTCACTCTATTTATTTTCTTCCTCCCTCTCTCCCTCTCTTCCTTCCTTCTGAGTTCTCTCCCTCCCTCCCATCCATCCCTCCATCCATCTAATCTATCTGTTTTCCTCCCTCTTTCCCTTTCTCCCTTACCTTCCTTCCTTTTCTCATCCCACCCTTTCTTCCCTGTGAATGTATTTCTCCATGTTTTTCACACCCTGCCCTCACAGCCTCCCATTACAAGTGGTTCTTGGGAACCACTATTCTCCCCTCTCCCAGCTTAACTAGTCCATCCTGTCCTGCTACTCCAACCAGAAAACATACTTTTTTGCCTACAGCAGTCTCAGACAAGGATTCCTAGAGAAGCCCAGCAAAAGCAATGAGAGAGAGCAAGGGAGTTTACTGGGCCTTACTGGATCCTGAGGAGGTGACTCAGGGTTGATTTTCACAGCTGATATAATTTGTTTTGGTTTTCTTCATCATGCTTCTGCAAAAATCGAAACTGTAGCTCTATTGTGGTTGTTTTTTCTCATCTCTGCTCCAGGTCACTTCCTCTTGGCCAATGATCCACCCTGGTCTTGGCCAGATCCAGACAGCTGTTAATTAGCCAGGAAGTAGAGTGGGGAGGGCTATTGCCGGTTGTTTTCCCTCAGTAAATAAAAATAAATGTATTGCTGTATCTTGCTTCCTGCAGGGTCATTGTTTTCATGAGCAGGAAAAGGCTCTATGTGGAGGTCCTGGGACTAATTTCATTTGCACCTTCAGAGGTCAGACCATGCCCAGCAAACTCTGCAAAAGAGCAGAAGCAGCCCAGGCCAGATCAGCTGGTCTCCGTGCAAGTGTAATTGGTTCTCCTGCCTAGACTTTTCTTGTTGGCCTCAAAGCTTGCAATCCCTTGACTGGAAAGAAAAAAAGTTTTACAGATAGGTTTTAAAGAGAGTAACGGGGCTTTTGTTGTATCAGAGAGTATTCAGCATCATTTCTTCTCTGAACTCTTCAGGCATTGCAAGGATTCCTCTTTATGAGATTCTGTCCCTCACCATAAAGAAGCGAAGACTCCTACTAACACTTCTGCCCTTTCTGAAATGCTGGAAAAAGCTTCCCTCCTTCTTCCATCCCTGACTTGTTCTTCCTCAGGAAGAGGGAATATTGGAGAATCCCTGCCCCACTAGGCTGGCTCTGGAGTATACTCCCTTGCTTTCACCTCTTTTGAGGCCATCCTCACCTTTTTGAGACCATCCAGGCCATAAACACTCCCCGAAAGAGGCCTTCTGTTCCCTTACCCATCATCCTAATCCACCCTGCTCACCTTTCTTCACCTGTGGCAGGAAAGACCTGCCATCGTATCACCCCAGGACTAAGGGGAGCTAGGTAGAAGGCCCAGAACATTCTCTGTTGTGGCTTAACCACTGCTATAGTCAGTACCCTATTCTGATGCGTTTCTGGCTCCTTGAGTCCGGAAGGAAGAGTGTGATTAATTAGCCCCTCCAATCTAGGCAGCACTTTATGTAGTTGTATTGTAATTAGTTATATAACTACTATTTTTCCCATATAACAGTGAGAAAATTGAGGGCAGAATCCACATGATTCACTTTGAATTTCCAGAGCATCTAGCATATTGCCTTGCTCATTATGTGTATCTCACAAATATTTATTGAATTAAACCATGAATACACAGTTTCTAAAAGTCCAGTTAATAAACTTATTGTATGTTGATTAACATGTATATAGATGTATGTAGGTGTATATATGTGTGCATACATATAAATGTACATGTATGTGTGTATATAGCATTAAAAGAGTAGGGGATGACAAAAATTTGTAAAACAACCATAAGCTCACAACCTGAATATAACTACATACTGTGTAGTGTAGTGAATGTTCTTCTGTTCTTTTTTCCTGTCATATGAATATGTACATATTTATTTATATTTACTTCATTATATTTATATAGTTTATAGATTTTTATCTGCATGGGTTTTTTGTTTGCTTTTAAGACTTTTTACAGCAGTTTTAGGTTCACAACAAAATTAAGAAGAAAAGACAGAGATTTCCCACATACTCCCCACCCCCACACACCCATAGCCTCTCCCATTATTAACATCCCCTACCAGAGCGGTACCTTTGTTACAGTTGATGAACCAACACTGACACATCATAATCACACAAGGTCCATAGTTTACATTCGGGCTCTAGGTGTTGTACATTCTGTGAGTTTGGACAAATGCATAGTCAGAGTACTTCTGTGTGTAACACTACTTCCTTTTCCACTTGCTTGTTTCATGTGTTGCCTTAGAATGCATTCTCAGAAAAGGAATCATTCTTGTTAAAGTACGCTTTTTTTTTTTTTATGTTTATTTACTTTTGAGAGAGAGACAGAGACAGAGACAGAGACAGAGTATGAGCGAGGGAGGGACATAGAGAGAGGGAGACACAGATTCTGAAGTGGCTCCAGGCTCTGAGCTGTCAGCACGGAGCCCAATGCAGGCCTTGAACTCACGAACCCCAAGACCATGACCTGAGCCAAAGTCAGATGCTTAACCGACTGAGCCACCTAGGCGCCCCCTCAGAAAAGAAATCTTTGTGTTAGAAGGGATATATTTTTATACCTCTTGATACATATCACCAAGTGGCTTTTCAAAAGTAGTACATTAAATTTTCTTGCCATTGGCTGTGAATGAAAGTACTACTTTTACCAAACCCTCTCCAGGAGAGTATATTCCAATTGTTAAAATTTGTTCAAATATTATAGGTCAATAAAAGGTTACTTTATTCCACAAAAATTTACTGTTAGTTTACAGTGCCTTCTGGGCTAAAGACACAAAGGTTCTCAACTCTCACAGGATTTCCAGAAGAGGGATGACACAGAACAGAAACTATGGTACTTTCTCCAAGCTCCAGATTTGTGACTATTAATTGAGTTATGGTGGGTTAGGTCCCCTCACTGTTAAGACACAATCTTTCTCAAGCCAGTCTCATAGGAAAAATGATTCAAATTCTAGCAACCTACTACATAGTCCACACCACTGTACTTATAATTACATATTCAAAGAATATTAGTTAAATGAAAAAATGATCCCCAAAACTTCTGCATTGGAAAAAATTATTGTAAACAAAGTTAAAAGACAAATGCCAAAATTATGAAAAATGTTTGAAATATGTAACAGAGACAAAGAGCTAGTGCATAAAGAGCATTCTAGAAAGAGCATTAAGAAAAAAGACCAACCAATAAAGAAAATGGACAAAAGATACGAACAGTTCACAGAAAAAGAAATACAAATGGCCCTTCAATATATGAAAGGATGCTCACCTAGAGCAGGAATTGGCACACTATGGCTCATAAGCCAAACCTGACCACCATCTGTTTTATTATTGGCACACAGCCAGCCGCTTCATCTATGTTTTATCTATGTCTGCTTTCATGCTATCAACACAGGAGTTGAACGGTTAGAACAGAGAGACTGTTCTCTGTTTATCTGACCCTTTACAGAAAAGGTTTCCTGACCTATGACCGAGAGAAACAGAAATTAAATGATATTTATGTATAGTTTTCATTTATCAGATTGTCAAAGACCCAACAGTTGGGAAATACTGTTGCAGGACCTTCTTATGCATCTTAAAAAGAGTAAATTGGTAAAATTCCTTCTTAAGTGGTGCTTTGATAATATTTATCTTAATTAGTAATTTATACATTGATCCAACAATTCCACTTTGGGGAATTTATTCTACAAATACACTTGAACATGTGTATATGCCATGGTTTGTTTTATTTATTGCAACTCTGTTGCCCATTTGAATTTTTTTTTTCAACGTTTTTTTTATTTATTTTTGGGACAGAGAGAGACAGAGCATGAACGGGGGAGGGGCAGAGAGAGAGGGAGACACAGAATGGGAAACAGGCTCCAGGCTCCGAGCCATCAGCCCAGAGCCTGACGCGGGGCTCGGACTCACGGACCGCAAGATCGTGACCTGGCTGAAGTCGGACGCTTAACCGACTGCGCCACCCAGGCGCCCCTCTGTTGCCCATTTGAAAAGATTTGAATCACTCTCACCGGCCATCAGCAGGGCACTGGTTAAATTATGGTTCATCTGTACATAAGAACAGGATATAGTTGTCTAAAAGAATAAGGAAGCTCTCTATACACTGCTATAACACATCTTTATGATACGTTGGTTGCTCGCTGAAAAAGGCAAAGTACAAAACAGTATGTATGAAATGCTACCTGTGTATAAAAGGGGAGAGAATGAGACTGTATGTTCATATTTCCTTACCTGTGCACAAAGGACCCTGGAAGGATGCAGAGAAGCCTGATGATAGGTCAAACTTGGGGACTGGATGGAGGGGCAGTTAAAACTTCTCACTATGTATCTTTTTATATTGTTTGATCATGGAGCCATGTTGATTCACTGATTTGTTGAGCATCTAATAGGTGCCAGACTCTATTCTAGAGGCTGAGGAAAGAAACAAAAACCCCAGTGTTCCTGGGAGCTTGTAGTCTATTCAGAGAGATATTAAATAAAATAAACAAATAAAATAGTTGTATGTTAGATGGTAATAAGGTGATAAGGAGAAGAAAACAGTAAAAATAGGAAGGAGGGTAGGAAGTGTCAGATGTGTGCTGGAGGGGAGCAGGCAGGTGGAGTGACCAGAGGGAATTTAACTGAGAAGGTGACTTGAAGGAAGAAACTAAAGGAAATGGAAGAGTGAGCAGGAGGATGTATTATCAATTCAAAACATTAAATTAAAGAGCAATCATTCCATTTAATCTTTCTAACCCTATTAGAAGTTATTCATGAGGCTATTACTATTAATGAGATTATTATCCTCATCATAAATTATTATATTATGATCCCAAGGGGTTGGCTGCACAGAGTTGAAACAAGAAATGTTAACTCCTCCAATCCAAGTGCTGAGATCAAGGGAAACAAAACATGTGTGAGGAGCACACGGATGAGCACCTAAGCCAGGGTGGGGGAGCAAAGAGAGTAAATAGCAGACTCTGAAGACTGCGAGGGAGCTAGCCAGTCGAGGACTGAGGGAAGAATTCTTGGGAAAGGAAATGACTGCCAAAGGCAAAGAGGTCAGAAAAGGCCTAGCAGGTGGTTTAGAATAATTGGAGTGAGGTGTTGGTCAGGGAGGTCTACAACTAAATGACAGCACAGAGAAGTCAAGTTCAGGCACTCAAAGCCCTGGTAAGCCACATAAGAAACTGCAGGTTGGAGAACTTACACTATCCCCAAATCCCTTCTCCCTTACTTGCCTCTGGAGAATGTCTTCTCAACCTCAGCACTATTGACCTCTTGGACCAGTTAATTCTTTGTTGTGGGGGTTGTCTTGTGCATCATAGGACGTTTCTCCACTGATAGATGCTAATAGTAGCCCCACCCCACCCCATTTGTGACAACCAAAAGTGTTTCCAGACATTTCCTGAAATCCCCTGTGGGGCAAAATCACACCTGGTTATGAGTCACTGGTCTAAAAGTTGAAAAAGCTTTGTCATTTTTTTCAGCTAAATGGTCATGTAACAAAGTTTTGGCCAGTGAAATATGAGAAGAGATCTACTGGAATGTCCTTCCTTTTTTTAACCATCTTGAATGAGGGCAAGAGTGACAGCAGCCACTGTGCAGCCAGAATAGAAAGAACATGAAAATCACGGAGATGCTGGTCCCTACATCTTTGAGCCAATGGACCACCTACCTCCAAACTTCTTATGAAGGTAAGATAACTCTTATATGTTTAGGCCACCAAGTTGAGATTTTCTATTATTTGCAGCTTAAAACAATCCTAATTATTAAAACATACAAAAGTGTTTGAACTTCATCCCAGAGATAAGTATTCTAAAGTATTCTAAAAAATAAAAAGAATTACATCATCATCACAGCTACAGTTCAGAAAGATCATTTTGCTATAAAACACAGTCTATGAAGCAAGACTGAAGGCAGGCAGACCATGGGAAATATCATTATGATAAGATAAGCAAAAACTCAGTGGGGCTTGGATCAATTCAATGATGGTGGGAATAAAATGGAGGGGACCCATATGAGAAACACTGAGAGGCAAAATAGATCAACCCTAACCAATTGTATATGGGCAGTGAATAAGGTATACCAAAGACTAGAAATCGTATTTCTGGTAAAACTGATGCCCTAGATGGTACACCAAAGAAAGAACAATTTAAAAAGAAGGACAATATTCCATTGCAGGCCAGGTTGAATTTGAAATGCTTACGGCACACCCAAGTGGTAATGTTCAGGGCATTTAGATACTTAGGTCTAGAAGTCAGAAAAGAATAAGGGAGTAGTAATTTTTAAAATATATGTATGATATAATTCTAAATCTTAAATTCCAATAAAATAACATTATTTATTACAAAAGTGATATCAATGAAGTATAGAATACTTAAGCATACAGCTAAGCAAAAGAAAATTAAAAATGCACAAATGCACTCATAAAATCCCAACATCCAGATATAATTTGCAGTAAAATGTGGTTACATATACATGTGAATATACAAATATAAATGGGATTATATTGTGTATACTATATAGTAACAGGCTTTATTCACTCAACAGCACATCCTTCTGCTTCAATTAATATTCACCCATTTTTCTGATTTTTTACTATTATAAACAGTTCTGAGATCAATTGTTCTCATAGTAAAATGTTTGCCCATGTCCCTAGTTAGGTCCTTAGGATAAATTCCTAGATGTGGAACTGCTGGCTAAATGACACACATGTTTCTAAGGCTTTTGACAGATGTTCCCAAATCATTCTCTAGAGAGGTTGTAGCAATTTACAATTCCATAACACTGTGAGTACTCACTTCCCCACACTGTCTCCAAAATTGAAATTATATACATAATCACTCAAATCTTTGAGAATTTTATAAAATAAAAATATGAACTCATTGCTTTTATTTTGCATTTGTTCAATTGCTAGAACTCAAGCTGTGTGTGTTTTATCAGCAATTTGCATTGTTTCTTTGGCAAACTGCTGATTCTTGTTCTTTGCTACTATTCTTTGAGACACTGATCTTTTATGGATTTGTAAAAACTCTTTATATACTATAAACTTTAGCCCTTCTTCATTAATGCTGCATTTTTTTCTCTTTGTTTGCATTTGTCATTTAATCGTAGGTTACATTTTGATAAATAGGTATTTAAATTACTAGAACTTCCAGGGTTTGAAATGGCTTTGTGATGCATGGGAACAAGATAGTGCTTCAGTCCCACCTGAGGTTTGATACCATGGATTTCCAATGGCTTCCATCTGCAAAGTTGTAGCAGGATTTGGTTACTTCAGTGCAGAGGGAGAAAGGGGAGAAAGTAGGGTTTGCTTAGAGTTAGTGTTTTGCCTGTTGTTTTAATCAGAAGCTGGACAAAGAATAAGGGAGTTGTGTGCATCAGCAAATATGTTGCTGAAATGATGGACCACGTGGACAAAATAAGAGTCAAGTGATGCTCTGGAAGAAATTAGAAGGGATCAGGGGCCCCTGTGTAGTTGAAGACCAGATTCAGCTGAATGAGAACATGAGACAGCTACAAGATTAGGACATGATTTACAATTTTCTTCTAACATACTTTTCATTATTGCCTCCTATCCATTTGTTCTGTTTTCTTCTTTTAAAACAATTATTTTTGTATCTGTTATATCCACCTTCATATTTTAAATTTTCTTAATTCATTTTCTTTACAAGGATTGTTCCCCCATCACACTCAGAATTAATTTTCAGCCATCAAGTCTATTTACTAGATCGAACACATTTTATTTTGGCCACTTTACTTTCCATTTCCTTGCATTCTCTTTTTATTTCAGCCCATATTTACTTAAAAGAAGCATTATCTTCCTGTCTCTCAATCAATATTTAATTCCAGAATATGCGGTTGGAAGGAGGAAGGTTGGAGGGGAGAGAAAAACAGGGCCATGTACTCCTTCGGCTCTAGCAAGATCACAAGACCCACAGTAAACACCAGACCATTCAATGAGTTACCACATTCAATGGTCACAACTCAGGGTCATGCCGGCTGAAATGGAAAACTGCCAGGAACCTCCTGTGCCAAACACAACTCCGAAGTCCAGTAGCCTGTATGTTCTCACCCGAGATACTTTTTTGCAACAGCTGATGTGCAAGTGCCTCTGAGGCCTTGGAACCTCCAGGCCCTCCCTGCCACCACCCACTTCATTTTGGGTTTGTCTTCACTACAGAGTTGAGAGGATCATCATTCAATTGCTTATGAAACAAGATACCAGAGTTTCAAATATCTCTTTTCCAACTCCAGTGCCCTTGCTCCCCAGTACAGCCTTGAAGAAAGAGCAAAGCTGAGATTCCTCTGGGGTTTGGTGCCTGGGGAAGGAGGCTGCGGGCACCAGACTTCCTTAGGGAGGTGAGGGGCTGACTGATGACCCAGGCCTTTACTGACCCAGGACGGGAGAACCCTGGCCTTGAGGCATGTGCAGGCCATGTGCTGCATCTTGCCACCCTGAGAAGTCCTCCTTTCTAAAATTAGGTTGCATATCATCCGAGATCCTCTCTCAAAGAGAAGCCATGAGCTTCCTCTATCCTCAACCCTGGCTCAGATTTGCCACTGTAAATAGAAATGTCAGGTTTTACCTCTGAACTCTGAGGTCACCACACATCAACCCCGGCTAGAGAAGCAGAAAGCAAAATTGGCCCTCTGATTAGAGGAATTCAAATCAGGGCCTCAGCCCCTTCCTTTTTACACAACATCCTGAGACAAGAGGCAAAACAAAACAAAGCCAAAGCAAACTATCAAAAAATAAAATTCACTCAAGCAGCAGAAAATTCGTCTGGTCACTCAAACCATTGAGCATTTTCATGTATTTTTTTTTTAATTTCAGCTTGATTGAGGTATATTTTCATGTATTTTTAAATGGCTTCTCTTATATGAACAGCATATTCTCTATTCTTAAGCATCTTGAGGAGACAGTGAGCTATATTCTTAAGAGTACAACTCTGAATCAAGGAAGGGGCAAGTAACAGACTCTCTCAGACTTACATGCTTCATGTCTTCACATCTCCCAGGAGATTATCAGATACCTCATACAGTCCCACAAACACATGCTCCCCACACAAACACACTCACACACACACACTCACATACACACACCTGGGTGGGGCTGAGAACCACGGCACAGAAATAAGCAGGCTGAGGATACTCCATGAGCCTCTCTCACCTGGAGTCAAGTGCACAATGACAAGTAATAATAGCCTCAGGCTACTTTATTCACTCACTTGAGCCCCAAGGAAACCAAATATTTTTAGCAAGATAAAACTTTGAAAGCCCACCCCCCCCCCCCGAAATCATCTGCTGAATTAGAGAATACCAAGCTTAACTGTCAAACCAGAAGATCTTTCATCTCAAAATTCAGCACAGCAGGATCCCTCCACTTTGTGTAGCATTTCTCTTCTGAGTATAAGGCCATTGATAGCCACTCAGGAGATACCCTCAGCCCTCAACCCTGGCCCAGACGAGACTGGACAACTACCTGAGACAAAGGAATAGGCCGCCAGGATGTTGCTGAGCAAAGCCATGTCCACACACTCGGCAATCACCAGCTCTGTGCTACGGCAGAAGGGCAGCCTCGACGTGGCATCCAGAGAGAAGCTTCCTGGAAATGCTTCAGCTGGATCAAGGTGGCACCTCCCTCGCTTCTCTTCTGTTTGGAAACACAAAGTAAGTGATGAGAACACATTCTGCTTTTCTGAGGCCATGTTCCAGGTAGCCTGGGCTCAACAACAAAGACCCAGTCCCCTAAATGCCAACCAGCCTTCCCAGCCAGGGATCTGGGGTCTTGTCCTCCTTTGCTCTGCAAGCTTCATGGCTTTCAAGGAAGTAGCAGCTCTGTACATTTCTGTTTTTCCTGGACCTTCCCCTCTCTCTTCCCCATCTCCTCCCCAGTTCCCTTTTTAACACTTCTCCTTCACCTTCCCTGCAACTTTCTATTGCATTCTGTCTGGCTCGCCTTGGAAGCACAGCCCATCATTACTTCAATCGCTCATTGTAACCCCAAGCAGCAGCCCACTCCTTGCCTGGCTCTGCTTTCTCCTGCACTGACAGTCCTTGTGTACTTTGATCCGTTTGCCTCATCCTACAGGTCACCAAATGTGCGTCTTTGGCAATGGGTCAGAGCTGACTATCGCAGAACTGCCAGAGTGGTTCCAGTTCTAAAATGCCCACAAGAACTTGGGAGCTTGAGCCCACTCCCTGCCCGCAGTTCCATGACTCCACCTGTGACCAGGAATGCGCCAACCAGCAGAATGGTCCCACCAGGGTTCAGAACAAGGACTTGGGATCTCAGTGTTAAGTGGCTCAGCCTCCGGCTGCTGGAGCACATCGTCTCTGCAGCTGCTGCTGCTGCAGCTCAGACCTGGCATTCTTATCACCCAGTTCACTCAGCAAAACCCTCGCTGAGATAAAGGGAGAAAGAAATAGCAAAGACCCTGACAACTCCTATTCAATGCTGCTCTAGGCTGAGGATGGGGAACTGAGTCACAGTGCGTGGAGGGATGTCAGGTTGGGGAAAGCTAAAGAAGCAGAGGACTCCAGTCCTTGGAGAAGAAGCAGGTTCTCAGGTGGGTTATGGCCTCAGTAACGTGGACCACACAAGGGGGCCTGGGGAGCTGCAGTTCCACAGGCGGATGGAATGGGTCACAACAGAGAAGACAACTCACGTTCTGGTGGATTCCAGTGGGCTCAGGGAAAACCAAAGCAAGGAAAGAAAGACCAGTGCACAGGTAAGACAGAAATAACCACAAGGTCATTGGAGCAGCCAGAGGCCCAGGAATGGCAGGATGAGGAGTTGGAGCTTCAGGGGCTGTGAGAGGGGCCGGCTACTGCTGAGGGACCCTGCATCTCTGAGCCAGAGCCCTGGGCCGTAGTCAACAGCCACTGGAGTTCTTAAAAGGTCACAACTATATGATACAAGTGAATAGTTGGAACCACCGCTCTGAGTTCAGAGACTGTTCTGCAGATCTGAGGACTTCAGGACCCAGGAAGAGAGTGAAGTCACTGGGAAATGTCTGAGCATGTAGTGGTATAAAACTATTTCAGATCCATTCCCTCCTATCTTTCCCCACTAATTCTACCATAGCACAAGTCTCGCCAGTTCATTTCTGGGAGTTTTGCTTCACCTAATCCTTCTGCTAACAAATTCTTCCTGCCCAATCTAGTGCACACTCTCACCAACTGGGCCATCTTGATAAAGTACAAACATAATCACTTCACTCCACAGCCCAGCCCTTCAACTAATCCCCATTAAACTTCTTCGCACAATACACAGACACTTCCACAATATCTGACTCCTACCTTAGCTCCTAATTCATCTCCTCGAGTCTGCACCCACACGCATATACACAGAAATGTCAACATGCCTAATGTTCCAACATTACCAGCTTACTTTTAGTTCCCCAAACATATCAAGCTCTTTTATCTTTTCATGCATTTGATCATGCTTTTCCTTTTGTCTAAAATGCCCCCTGCTCCCCTTATCTGTCTGGCAAATGTTTCCTTTAAAAGAGAATTCAAAAGTCCTATGGCAGTCTCAGAATCCCAATGACTTTCTTTTCCAGAAATAGAAAAGTCCATACTAAAGTTCATATGGAATCTCAAGGAATCTCAAGTAGCCAAAAGAATCTGGAAAAAGAACTGCGTTGGAAGTCTCATACTTTCTGATTTCAAAATTTATTACAAAGCTACAATAATCAAAACAATGTAGTACTGAAATAAAGACAGACATATGGACCAATTGGAATAGAACAGAGAGATCAGAAATAAACCTTTACATATATGGTCAGATGATTTTCAACAGCAATGCCAAGACCATTCAATGAGGAAAAACAGTCCTTTCAACAAATGGTGTTGAGAGAACTGAGTATCCACATGCAAAAGAATGAGGTCCAACCCTTACCTTATACCATATTAAAAATTTAACTAGAAATGGGTCAAAGACTTAAATGGAAGAACTAAAATTATACAATTTTTAAGAGAATGCATATGAGAAAAGTTTTATGACACTGGATTTGACAACAATTTCTTAGATAAATGCTGAAAGCACAGGAAACAAAAGTTAAAATAGATAAACTGGGCTACATCAAAACTTAAGACTTCTGTGCATCAAAGGGTGCAATCAGCAAAGTGCAAAGGCAACCCGCAAAATGGAAGAAAATGTTTGCAAGTAATATATCTGATTGGGGGATAATATGCAGATAATATAAAGAACTCCTAGAAAATCAACAACAAAAAATCAAACAACCTGATTAAAAAATAGGCAAATGACCTGAATAGATATTTCTCCAAAGAAGATACACAAATGATCAATAAACTAATGAAAAGATCCCCAACATCACTAATCACTAGGGAAATGCAAATCAAAACTACAATGAGATACCACCTCACACCCATTAGGATGGCTAGTATAGAAGGAAGGAAGGAAGGAAGAAAGGAAGGAAGGAAGGAAGGAAGGAAGGAAGGAAGGAAGGAAGGGAGGGAGGGAGAGAGGAAGGGAAGGAAGAAGGAAGATGAATGGATAAACAAAATATGGTATATACATACAATGGAATATTACAGACTTAAAAGGAAGAAAATTCTTTTTTTAAGGTCTTATTTATTTATTTATTTATTTAATATGAAATTTATTGTCAAATGGTTTCCATACAACACCCAGTGCTCATTCCAACAGGTGCCCTCCTCAATGCCCATCACCCACTTTCCCCTCCCTCCCACCCCCCATCAACCCTCAGTTTATTCTCAGTTTTTAAGAGTCTCTTATGGTTTGCCTCCTTTCCTCTCTGTAACTTTTTTCCCCTTTAAAAGGAAGGAAATTCTGACACGTACTACAACATGGATGAACCCCGAGGACATTCTGATAAGTGAAATAAATCAGTCACAAAAGAACTGTAATGAACCAAAATACTATAGGATTCAACATTTATGAAGTAACTAGAGTAGTCATATTCACAGAGACATAAAGTAGAATGGTGGCTGCCCGTGGTTAGGGAAAGGGAAGAATTGGAAGTTACTGTTTAGTGGGTACAAGGTACAAAGTTTCAGTTTTGCAAGATGAAAAGTATTCTGGAAATGGATGCTTGCACAACAGTGTAAATGCACTTAATGCCATTGAACTGTAAGTTTAAAATGGTTAAGATGGTAAATTTTGTTTTATATATATTTTACCACAATTTCAAAATAATAGTAATAAGGTGTTAATGAGGTACAACGGTGAATTCTGAAGGTTAATCCATTTAAAAAATCCTGCAATCTAATTTTGGTTTCAAGTTAATAGGAATGGTAGCAGAATTATTTTATGCTGATATTAAAATTGAAGTCAATTAAATTCTAATTTATACCACATTATGAATATAGTTTAATTACAAGTAAAAGATGTAATTTCACTTATTAAAAAATTGGATAGTAAATAATCTATCACATTAAGAGATTCAGAGGAAAAATATATCACATCATTACAGGCAAAAATATGTTTGTGTAAAATTCAATAAATATTCATGATTGAGGGGGCAAAAAAACAAGGTCCACTGCAGTAAAGCTCCAAATCACTCAAACCCTTTTTTTTTTTGGCTATCAAAGTCTCCAAGTATTCTTCTAATATTGCATCTATGATAGTGTAATTGGAGTGATCAGTTTACAGGTTTTCTTCTAGACTGAAAAGGCATCTGACGTATCCTTGTTACCTAAGCATCCAACACGGTGCCTGATGAAAGGAGACTCACAGTAAATGCTGGCTAGCCGAAAACCAAAAAGAGCATTTAGGCATGAGTTTTGTATGCATAAGTCTCTGAGGGTGTTTCTAAGCCACCTAGAACACCAAATGATACCAGGGCTGTGACTGGCTCTGAGCAGGCTGACTTATCACTAAAATTCTTCTGTATCTCCTACTGTGATGGTTAATTTTATGAGTCAACCTGACTGGCTATGGGGTGCCCAGATTAATCATTATTTCTGGGTGTGTGTGTGAGGGTTTTTCCAGATGAGGTTAACATTTGAACCTGTGGACTCACAAAAGTAGACCTCTGTCCCCAATGTGGGTAGGCATTATTCAGTCTGTTTAGGACCTAATGGAATGAAAGGCAGAGGGAGGACAAATCTGACCCTTTTTTCCTGTCTTACTGTTTGGGTGGAGACATCTCATTTCATCTTCTCCAGCTTCAGATTGGATTTTCGCCATTGGTTCTCAGGCCTCCATACTTTAACTGAATGATACCACAGGCTCTCTTGGGTCTCCAGCTAGCAGACGGCAGAGCCTGGGACTTCTCAGTCTCCATAATCACATATATATATCCTATGAATAGGATATATATACCCTACTGGTTCTGTTTCTCTGGGGAACCCTGATTGATACACCTACCAATATGAAGGTGAGGGGCATGAAGCATTCATCCACCCCCAAGTACAATTTGTGGTCTGTTCCTCAAGGAAGTCCCTTACCACTGGTTAGCTCCTAGAATCAATGATTCTCAACTTTGGGTAGTTTGCCCCCCAGGGCAAATGCAATATGTGGAAATTTGGCAATATGTGGAAACATTTTTGGCTGTCACAATTGCAGTGGGAGGTTGATATTGGCATCTGGTAGGTAGGAGGGAAGGATATGCTAAACATCCTACAATGCACAGGATAGTTCCCCACAACAAAGAACTAAATGGCCCAAAATGGGAATGTATCAAGTTTGAGAAACCCTGTTCTGAAATAAACATCATTCCTTCATTGACCAGTCTAAGTGACTCTCAGTGTTTGTGAACCTCGTGCTCATCACCAGTACCGTCAGGAAGGTGTCAGAGAGAGGGGTTGCTTGGCAGGCCTTGATCAGGACATGAGTGCAAGGTCTGGGCCAACAACTCAATATTCATAGTAACCAGAAGTGAATGGGTTCTTGGAGAATAGCTCACATTAACCAAGCCCTCAAGGGAACACATCAACCAATAGCAGTTTATTAATTCGTAACTGGAGAGTCAACTGGCACAAGAGCTAAATCAGATCCTCTTCTAGACAAGTGGATCCTGGTGATTATCATGGCAAGGGCAAAACTGCAACCAAGGAGCTGCATATTTTCAAAGACAAGGCTTTCTCCTGGTGATAACCCATCAGATTAATCCCACACTATTCTGGGGAAAATCATGTGTAGAGAGGACACTCCAGGACCAGTCAACCAGAATCACAGCACATTCTCTTTGGGCAGAACCCACCAGTTCTTACAATTCTTACTCTCTGACAGCTTTCTTTCATCCCTGACCTAAAACTCCTCCTAATTACCGACTAACTGCAACACAATTGAACAACCACAGCTTCTGTCCATCACTTACATCTCATAATTTTGTCTCCCTGAACACATGCTAGTCTCTTGATGAAGATGACAGCCTGTCTATGAGCACCATCTCGTAGACTGAATGGCTAATTGTATGTATCATATGCTATTTTCACAGGCTTCCATTCTAGAGGCAACCTCATTTCCAGTGGTACAAAATCATATTCTCTGGAACCTTGAGTCCACTCATTTATATTGAGTGTAATCACTGAATGTATAAAATAGAATGTGCCAGGTGATGATACGTTTCATCTTATACTTTAGTAGCAGCAATGAGTAGGCTCTGGTGTGTTAGCCCCCATGCAGGTTACTATCTCATTACATAGTGTGCAGAGGGTAGTAAAAACTCGTTATCCCCTTAGCTACCTGGGGAGAGATGTGCTGTCAGGAACAGAGGATTATCTGGCAAAAACAGTTCATCCCTGCTGATGCTGGTGTGAGGCAGTAAAGGTTCTGAAACTTGGTTGGCCTCAGTTGGCTTCTCAAGTTCTGAAAGAAAAGAGAAATGGCACAGAAAACATCAGAAAGCCATCACATGCTCAGGAGACCACATCATGCCTTAGACCTAGTGTCGTCATGCACCTCACAGAGAAGCCCAGATGATGTTTACCTGGACCTCTGAAAAGATGGAATAGCATCTCTGGAGAGGATAAAGCCCACTGCCAGATTTTAATGTGGAATTTGAACCAGACAGCCAAAGAAACTAAACTCCCAAGTTCATAGAAAGGGAAGCAAGGGGTAAAAGATCAGAGATGCTTGCTTCCTCTTTCCTCCAGTCAGCCAAAGCCCACAAAACAGCCAGAATGGGATGTGTCCACGTGGCCCCTCACCACTGAAATTTTCAGGCCAGCATCTCCCTGGAACAGGAAGGGAGGAAATTCGGTTCCCAGATAGCAGTGCCCAGATGGGCCATGAAATGAAGCCTCATGCAGCTCTGTGTAGGCACAAAAAACCTGGAAATGCTGATGTGTGACTTCGCACAGCCAGAAGTCTCAAGGCCTCTAGCTATGTTCAGCCCAGCTAGGGAGGCCAGCGGGAGTCCCTGAAACAACTGAATCCCACACAGCTTCTTTATGTTGCCAGCTTCACTGAAAAGTGTGCAGAAGGACTGGAGTCCATCCCGGAGTCCCTCTGCTCCACGCCTACACACTGTACCCACGCATTCGGTTGTCCGCACCACTTCCTGCCGACTCCTGCCGCATGTGACTTCTGCTGGTTTATTTATGTCTTCTAGATACTTATCCCAGCTGCCTCAGCCTCACAGAGAATTTGTGGCACTTTCCTATCTCCATTTGCCTCGTGAAGAAATTAAGGGCAAGAACGAAAAGGAAACTTGAAGCACAGAACTGATAGCTCTTTAGAGACTCAGGCACCAAAGGGTGGAAGCAGGTCTTTGATGCCCACTCACCCTCCCCTCTACACTATTGAAAACCACGCAAGAGCTGACGCCAACTTGGCCACATGGAGTCTGAGATGCAAAGGCTTGAATGGAAAAAGAGCTCCTACACCACAGGATGGGAAGAGGATACACATGGTCCCGGAGAAATTATTGCACAGAGAGAAACCTGCTTTTCTCTGCAGGACTGATAAACACCGTGACACATCCAACATGCTAGCCTACCAGCCACTTGGCTTCCTTTGCTCCATCAAACTTCCCCTCCAACCCACTGCAGCAAACCATTTCCAGGGACACATCTGGAAAGGCGCAACCTCTGAAATCTGGGCTGCGAGCTCCTTAAGAGCAGGGACCATGTCTTCATTCTGCTCTTTGTTCCTAGGCCCTCCCATAGTGACTATGGGTGACTGACTCACACTCAGAAATCCCACTCTCCAACCAGAACCAGAACCTTATATCTTCCTACTTCTTTCACCACTGGAATCAAGGATGAGGCAGAGAATTCTTAGGCTTGACACCAAAATTACATTCCAAAACAGGGAAAATTGATAACTTGGACACCATCAAAATTAAACACATTTCCTCTGTGTTAAGAGGATGAAAAGACAAACTATAGGGTTGGGGGTGGGGGGGGGGGTTGCAAATTATTTATCTGCCAAAAGAAATAGTATGTAGAATATATAAAGAATCTTCAAAAATAGTGAGAACATCAAATGTTGATAAGGATGTAGAAAAATGGATCACTCATACATTGTTCATGGAAATGTAAAATGAAACAGCCACTATGGAAAACAATTTGGCAGTTTCTTAAAAAAACATACAAACATACAACCAGCAACTGCATTGCTCCTTGGCATTTATCTCAGAGACATGAAGACTTAGGTTCACACAAAATCCACATAGGTATTTATAGCAGCTGTATTTGTAATAGCTCCAAACTGGAAACAACCCAAATTTCCTACAATGAGTGAATATTTAAACAAAATGTGGTACATCCATGACATAGGATACTACTCAGAAAAGCAAAACAAAACAAAACAAAATCTTAACTCATGCAACAACCTGGATGAATCTTCAAAAAATTATGCTGAGTGAAAAAATTCAATTTCAGAAGGTTGCATATTGTATGGTTTCACTTATATAAGATTCTTGTAGTGTCAGATTATAGAAATGGGGAACAAATTAGTGGTTTCAGGGGCTAAGGAGGGGGTGGGGTCAGAAGGGTGGTGAGCACACCTATAAGAGAGAAACAGGGGGAGGCTTGTGATGATGGAAATGTTCTGCATCTTGACTGTATCAGTGACAACATCCTGGCTGTGGTCATTGTACTACAGTCTTGCAAATTTTTATCATTAGGGAAACTGGTTCAATGGAACATAGGCTCCCTGTATTATTTCTTACAATTGCATGTAAATCTGAAACCGTCTCCAGAGTCATCCTGAATCATAATTTTCACATTAAAGTTTAAAAAGCATGAATCCAAAAGACTCAACCAAGATATCAGGGGAAATTCAAAATTCTTTCTTATAAGCAACAGTTGAAGGGAAGAGAATTTCATCTGGGGAAATCTTGGAGAATGAGATGGTGAGAGTTTCCTTCTTCTAGAATATGAAGGGATTATGCAGAAGAAATTAGACTTGGTTCATGCAGCACCAATGAACAGAACACAGGCTAATGTAGGGAAAACCTCATAAGCTTCAGGATCAGGCCTGAATTTAAACCTCAGCTCCACCATCCCCTATCTTTAAGACTGAGACAAGTTAGTTGACCTTATCATTAAAATGAGGCTGATTCCTATCTCAACCCATCAGTCAGCATGGAAGCAGAGAAACAAAAACTGTTTCAAGAATTTTCAACAGAAAGAATTTAATGCAGGGAACTGATTACAATGATAAAGATAGAAATGCAGGTGGAAGGTGAGAGAGAGGCTAAAATGTGAAGCCTCACATAAGAGATGACAAATTCGAGGGTTAAAGTACTTCTGAAATTGACATGACTTTTAAAGCTTATTTATTTTGAGACAGAGAGCAGTGGAAGGGCAGAGAGAGAAGAAGAGAGAGAATCCTAAGCAGGCTCCTCACTATCAGCAAGGAGCCCGATGTGGGGCTTGAACTCATGAACTGTGAGATCATGACCTAAGCTGAAATCAAGAGTTGGACACTTAATCAACTAAGCCACCCAGGCACCCCTCAAATTGACATGAGTTTTAAAAGATGAAATTAGTTGGAGTAAGGTTGTATGGGGTGGGACCATGAGGCAATCAAGAGAGCAGCAAAATTGGACAGCAGACAGTTGAAGGGACAAAGGGAGGACGCAGTGTTGCCCAAGAGCCGGGTCACCAGGAAGAATCTGGAATCACAGAGATGTGGCCACTACTAGAGGAGATGCTTGAGGAAGAGACGGAGGGAGAAAACATTGGCTTCCTCCTTTCCTCTACCCTCTAACGTCCCAGTGGTGCCTCCATGGGCCGAACCCAGCAGGAAACCAGAGCACCCTTGAGGCTGAGAAAGGCAGCCTGCAGGTTGGCTCCTGCTGTCCAAGATAGAACAGGGATCAGGAGGCAAATAGGCCCAGTCTGGTGCGCTTCTGGGTGTTTGTGAGGATACAGAGTATGTAAATGCCTGGCACATAGTAGGTGCTCAATAAATAGTAATTCCAACTTTTATGCGCCGGTGTTATATGATAAGCATTTAGAAGCACATTTTCTCATCACTTTATATCTAAATATATAGTAACACAAGCTGGGATATCTGGCTCATGCCACATGGACTCTGCCAAGAGTGCTTTTTTTTTTTTTTTCCAAATGGGCTACATATCTGAGAAATGTGAAAAGCAGCCCTGTCCTAGAGTTTCATTGTATAAAGCAAATGTTGAATTTCCACAGCTGCTGGCTTCCGCCTACCCAGAGGAACAGTTTCAGTGAAATATTAATCTCATAGAAAGCCACACTGGGGTAAGACTGCACAGTAATTCAAGCAGCATGTGCAAAATTTATTTAGTGTTGGCCAGGGATGGTTTTAATTATGTGAAGTCTTCAGAATGAGAAGAAAGTGACTGAAGATGCTTGACTAAATCAGTCACAGAGGCTCTGGATGCTCCCAGCACCCTCCCCAGTTTCGGTTTATTTCTGCAGGCCCCAAACCACAAACACAAAGGAAGCTTCCATGGAACAGGATTACAGCACTGCCAGCACCCAGGTGCAACCAGCAGCAGAAATGGCCAAGACAGGAAACATCAGCACCAGCAGTGCAGAGACCTCCATGTAGCATGAAGGTCAGGTGTCCAGGTGTGGGAGGATAACCAGGGCGGGACAGAGGGAGGCAGGATGGAAGATGCTTTCATCAAAGGTCCCAGGTGGATGCAGGGTGCAGAGTGTGCTTGCTGTGCACCTGCTGGACACCTCTCATTTCCTGGAAGTCACTTGGGGAGGTATGGTGTTGCACTTGAAGTAGCACTTGGGAGCTGAGAGAGGGCCTGTACCCATCCCTAAGGAACACATGTGCCCTGAGGACTGGACTTTGCAGATAGCAAAGTGGAGCCAGTCCTGTGGGCCTTAAAAATAGGCACCGGCCAGAAGCCACAAGGTGTCCCCTAAGCTGGTGGGAAAAAAAAACCCAGGAAGGCAGCCTCCAGGGCCCTGGCACCAGCCTGGAGACAGGGGCTTCTGGCCCAGGAAGGCCTAGATGAGTGAGAAATAACAAAGAGAACACAAATTTGCAAAGGAGATGGATGAGCAAAGGCTGGTCCTGTGAGGGTTTGGAGATGAACAACAAGGTTCTCATCATCAGCCCTAGGTCAGCCCATCAGGGGGTCAGTATTTAGTGCCTCAAGTCAGATAAGGTGCCAAAGCCAGGCTTGGTCGTAGCTGAGAGGAGTGACCTGACAGAGGAGTCCAAAACGCTGAGGTTGGACAAGGGAGAATGGGAGTCTCCACTTGGATTTGTCAGAGATCTCTCCAGCCCATTGTGTCCTAAATTCATTCCTCGCCCACCCGTTTCCTCTTTTCTCTACAGTGTTCATAATATCCTGAACCTCCCAATCACTCGGGTTCAAACTTGGGGGTTATCATGAGCCCTTCCTCTCTCTTGCCCTGAAAATTCTACCTCCTATCCCTTCTGACTCTCCGTGCTCTCGGCCACTTGCCTAACTCAAAAAAGCCTCCCACCCAACCTCCCCTCCCCCCCACCCACCGCCAGCATCATACACAGGAGCCAGGCTGAGCACTAGGAAACTGTTCTAATAATGCCACTCCTCTGTCCTAAAATCATCTCCTACACAGTAAAATTCTTTTCAATAACAGCCCAATGTCAAGCAAATAGAATCACTCTCTTCTTTGTATACTTCCCAACCAGTTCCACCTCTGGGTTTTACTCTGCTAAATGTACTTCTCTACATTATTACATTTCTGAGTCCTACCCATCCTTCAGGATCCACATCACATCACCTCCTGCAAGAACATTCTTTGATCTTCCCCTGCATACATAATTGTTCTCCCTTTCGGACTTCTATAACCCTGTGTGCCAATCTTCTGCATATAGTAAAAGCATGTGCTTTTTAAAAAATATTTTGCACTAGGCTATAAGCTGTTTGAAAAGAGGGGCCTTACATCATATTTTCCTTCATGGAGGAAGTATAGGAAAACCCTGGAACATAAAGTCTGTCCAGTTTGTAATAATTGTAAAGAAGTGTGGGGGAATACCACTGGAAAGGAAGAGAGCAAAACTGGAGTCGTGCTGTGATCCTGGAGTGATAACTGCAGGTACTTGGGAGTCATCAGTTGGTATGTGCCCTGACGAAGCACACCAAATGTAGAGGACAAGGTCCATGGCTGGACTCTAGAGGGAACCAGCCTGCCACTGTCAGCTGCAGAAAGAAGAAACTGTCATGTGGACTGGCAGGAAGTGGTCAGACAGAATCACAACATTCCTACCACACTGGGCCTGAAAAGAATTCCAGCCCTGTTGGTCAGCCATACTGACATGTCTTGAATCTCTGACAGAATCCTGCGTGGCTTTCTCTTTAGAACTGCAAGTAAGGGGCACCTGGGTGGCACAGCTGGTTAAGACTCTGACTTCAGCTCCGGTCACGATCTCACAGTTAATGAGTTTGAGCCCCGTGTCAGGCTCTGTGCTGACAGCTCAGAGCCTGGAGTCTGCTTCGGATTCTGTGAGTCCCTCTTTCTCTGTCCCTCCCCCACTCACACTGTCTGTCTGTTTGTCTGTCTGTCTCTCTCTCCCCAAAATAAGTAAACATTAAAAAAAAAAAAAAAAAAAGAATTGCAAGTAGGGCTGGACATGTGGGCAGACTTGTGGCTCCTTAATCAAGACCATCATTAAAAAAGGCAATCCACTTGCCGTGTTATTCCTAACCAGTATTCCTCACACAGAGGCTTTGGTCCACCACCAGAGGCACTTCCCCCAAGTCCAGGCTATCTGAGGCATCTGCAAATGTGGAGAACTCAGAAATAACGCCCCACCGAGGAACATGCAAATGGGAACAAGACACATTCCTAGTCATCTGATTCTTTTTTGTGTGGGCCTCCTGGTCCCCAGCTGACTTCTCCGTTCACTACAGTTAACGCCAGAGGATAGATCAGAAGGGTGGAGCAAAATCCCTGAGTTCAGGGAGTCTGCAAGGCCAGTTTAGTCCCTCGGGGAGATGAAGGAATGAGAAAGTCTAGGTAGGGGGTGTGCCAGCCTTCCTTGGCAGGAACCACGTCAGTCCTTGGAGGCGGGCAGCTTCCACCTGAGCCCTTCCTGATGGCTATTTGCCAGGGGCAGCTAGTCCCACAGCCACACAGGACCTGCTCTGTGCCACTGCAATTCAAGTCAACACAAGGCTTGAGCATCTGGAAGGTGAACATTCCCAAGCGGGGCAGACGTCTCTCTGATTCCAACAGGGAGGCCCTCCCAAGCCAGCTCCGGCAGCTTCCCTGAAACCACAGCTGTCTTACACCTTACTCTGATACACTGGAGCCCAACCTACATGTTTCGAAGGTTCTACAAATGTTTGAATCAAATTACATTTTTAAAAATGTTTTTCAAACCAGAAGCAGATACAGTCACGTGTGTGATAGGCCAAGCGTGAACAATCGCAGACCCCATGAACTACAGGTCAACACACTTATGCTCACTTCGGAATAAAAGGTTCTCCTGCCAAAACCGTGCATATGTTTGAACACATGTAATTAATTAGGAAAGCTGCAGTTCCAAAAAATGTCTTTTAACAATTCAGACCGCAGCAAGTCTCCTCATGCTGCAAAATCGGATGTGTAGATACTGCCACCCTGGGTCACGTGGGCCATGCTCAGTTAAATGCCAGGCAACCCTCAGGGGAACCATGGAGTGCTTGCTCATATATAGATCTAAGAGTGAACGGTACAGCAAGGAGTGACCACACAACATGCTGCACCGTGTATCACTGGCAGCTTTAGTGCTTGTTTTAGCCTCAGAGTGCTCGGCAAGCTTTTGGGTGCCACCTGGGTGGCTCAGTCAGTGGAGCATCCAACTTCGGCTCAAGTGATGATCTCGCGGTTCATGAGTTCGAGCCCCACGTTGGGCTCTGTGCTGACAGCTCAGAGCCTGGGGCCTGCTTCAGATTCTGTGTCTCCCTCTCTCTCTGCCCCTCCCCTGCTTGCACTCTGTCTCTCTCTCTCTCAAAACAAAACAAAACAAAACAAAACAAAACAAAACAAAAAAACAAAAAACAAATACACATTTAAAAAATTATTTTTAGAGTTCTCGGCAGGCTTTTAAAATACCAACTCAGCAATGCAGGGCCATGCTGTTACCATCCCCTCCTATAACTGATGAAGTGAAAATGACAACTGAAGTTTGGACTCCACCTGCCAAATTAAATTAACCTTTCCCTTCCCTTTCCTCCCTTCCCCTTCCCTCCCCTCCCCTCCTCTCCCCCACCTTCCTTCCTTCCTTCCTTCCTTCCTTCCTTCCTTCCTTCCTTCCTCCCTCCCTCCCTCCCTTCCTTCCTTCCTTCCTTTTGCTGTGTTAAAGGTTTTAAGTGATTACTAGAGAGAAACAGGCATTGGAGTTTCTGAAAATAATTTTAATAACATAATTAACATTTCATAATGATACACTATGTTTTGAGCAAGTGTTTTCTGCCAAACAAAGATATAAATAGTTTGAAGAACCTGTTCATCTATTCCTTTCAATCAGATCCTTTGTAATTAAGGAATGCAAACAGTTTTCACATAGGGTTAGTGAGTCAACATCATAAGCAATTTTTCCTGTATTCCTCTTTCAAAGTTCTGGGTTGTTTTAATCAGAATAACCTGAATCTACAAGGGATCCTGCTTAAAAGTGTTATCACTACCAATGGCTGGCAGTCATAATTTTCACAAGGCCATGGTGCTAATACAAAACACAGGGACGCATTAATAGTGAGGGTGTCTGGAGGCTGTACCCATCATTCCAGACCCTCCATTTCAAATTTTCATGTTCTTCATGACAATGTCATTGTTTCCATTATTCACTGTATGTTATAAGCTAGAGTTATCACAGAAAATAACATGCAACAAAATATTGGGCTTTTTTTTTCCATTTTACTCATTGATATGCCATATAAGATTTAACTTAAGGAGTTTAATTTTTATTTATTTTGAGAGCGAGAGCATGCGTGGAGGAGGGGCAGAGAGAGAGGGAGAGAGAGAAATCCATGCAGGTTCCACACTGTCAGCGTGGAGCCTGACTCAGGGCTTGATCCCACGAACTGTGAGATCATGACCTAAGCCAAAATCAGGCTGACTCAGCCAGGCAGGCACCCATCCCTTAAAGAGTTTTAATGCTAAAAAAATTTTTTAATCACTAGATCATTCAATACATAGAAGAAACCCAATATATTTAGCAGGAAGGGATTAAAGAACAGATCTTCTTGATTAGAAGGGCAGAAATCAGATGAGAGTTGATGTGCTTCAGCAGAGCCCCACGTACAAACTTGGGGCTCAAAAAGATAATTGGTGAATTATCAGTGTAGCAGAAATGGCAGTCTGTTGCTCCTAAAATTGGGAAAGGGAGAAGCTTTGGAAACAGAGACACAGAGAAGGCCACGGAGGCAGTTTTGCTTGTCCTAGGAGAACCAGGTTCCTACAGGCAAGGAAGCAGGCCTTTCTTCGTGTGAGGCAGGGCACCCCAGAGAGATGGCAGTGAATGGGTAGTCACATGTGGCCACTGACCACCAGGGCCAGCATAGCAGTGGTGTCGGCGTAATGGAGAGAATATCAGGAGCCGTGAGGTCTCTGGGCTTGTGGTAGAAGAAAAGTAATGGTCAAATGATTTAGAGGGAAGAAGTCCAAAGGAAAGTGCAGCTTGAAGTGAGTAGGAGCAAAGCACAGACTAGGAATCATTCATGTATTCATTCACTCACTCATTTATTGACTAAGCACCTATTAACACAAGCATGATACTAGAGGCTGGGGTTACAGAGATAAACAAGCTCCAGTCAGTGTCTCTCTGGAGGAGGCAGGTATTATTCCCAAAGGGGAGCACAGGGAGAAAGAGAGGATGGGGGGACAGAGAAGTGAGTCTCCAAGAAGAAATGGGAATTGCAATCAAGTGGGTAATAGCTGAGGATGGGGCAGGAGGAGCACATTCCAACAGAGACAGTACTCATGTAGAAAGACAAGATTTGATATGGAAATCTATATAGTTGGGGAATAGCAGGTGGGTCAAAAGGAATGAAGCACAAAGTGAAAGGAAAGGAACAGCAAGAGATGATGCTGTTGAAGGGACCTGGCATACTCTGCTAGGGAGCTTGGACTCTCCCCTGTTGGCACTAGGGAGCCAAAGAGGACACTAAGCTGGGGACAACACAGTATTCATAATCTGCATGCACACTTCCCTTTGCAATTGTTTCACTCCATTTGCTTGTGTGGCCTCCCACAAAAACTCCCTGAGAGCAGGAACTGTCTTTGTCACCTTTTTCATCTTTACGTCCTCAGAACTTAGTGTAGTGACCGGAATGCAACAGGAACTCAACACTTATATTTTACAAACTGGTAAATGAGTGAGCAAAGTGCCAAGTAGGGAAGGACAGTTTAAGAGGACAAATGCACTCGAGCATGGCTTAGAGAGCACTGGCCAGGGCAGAGGCTGAGAAGTCAGGAAGGGAAAGCATCTGAAATATGACAAATCAGGAGCCACTAGAGACAGAATCCACATGTCCCCAGCAGCACATCGAGGAAGTGGACAGAAAGATGACCATCGGTGGAGATACCTTACTTAGAGTAGATGCCACTCAGTCACCTTGGCCTCGGGAAGCAGTCTAAACTCCTGGGCTGTGTTATGAGCTGAGCTGTGTCCCACAAACAAACAAACAAACAAACAAACAAACATATGGTGAAGTCTTAACCTCAGTACCTCAGAATATGACTTTATTTGGAAATAGGATCTTTGCAGGTTTGACCATGTAAAGATGAGGCCATTAGCATGGGCCCTCATCCACTGTGGCTGGTGTCCTCATAAAAAGGGGAAATTTGGGCTCAGACACACACACAGGGAAGACGATGTGAAGACACAGGGAGAAGACAAAAATGCTACAGGAAGCTACCTGGCTACTAGAAGCCGGGGAGAAATCTGGATCAGATGCTTCTCTAGTGTCTTCAGAGGGAGCCTTGCCCTACTGATACTTTTTCTAGCATCCAGAACTGTGAGACAATAAATTTGTCTCACAAATTTATTATCTGTTGTTACCTGTAATTATCAATTGTTCTAATGCATTCGGTTTGTAGTACTTGGTTATAGCAGTCCTAGCGAGCTAGAAGGCTGGTGGTCAGAAGCAGATCAACAGCTGTGGCAGACACCTGTGTTTATCTCCCCAAAAGGCATTTCCCCTTCCTGCTTGCTGCAGGAGCCCTTTTGTTGTGTCCATCTGCCAGGGCCAAGGCGTGACGGGTCATGCGACTGATCCACGTCAATCATGGCGGTCTCTTTGCCATTCCATTTACCATGTGACCCAGTTCTGCTCACTAGGTCTCACTAAAAGGACTGCTGTATCCATGACATAATTCAGTTGTTCTTGGATATTTCTCAGTCTCTAAAGCCCTGTTTAAAATATTCAGGGCAGACTGTCTCTAGCTGAATCTGGACAGATACTAAATTAATGATCAGTGGGGTTTCTAGACAACCCAATGGAGATGGTAACTGAATTGATTTCCTTGACCACAACCTGGTCAGGTTTGTCCTTTCAGGGGCTAACCTTGGCCTCTAGAGTTTAAACCTACAAATTTTCCCTCATCTGATACCATTATCTCCATCTGACACTATTACCTCAATCCGACAAACATCTCCTGGGTATCTAAATCAGGCAGTGAATCAGACAATATTCTAATCTCAGCACTTGCATTCAGGGATTTCCTAATCTGTAACCTAATGCCACACTGTCTTCTCCATATTATAACATGCACAAATCATCAGGTTAGAACAGTAAGTCTGGGTCTGAGTTTTGCTGCACGTCCTCTGTCCAGCACAGAAGAGTAAGCTCACACCTGATATTTTCCACAGTTAAAACACACGTCCAGTCCTTGCTGTGCCGGAGGCTAATTGATAACCTTAAAGGGTGGAATGGGTCTTCACAGGGACAGAAAGAAAGGAGAGGAGGGAGCTGGGAGACTTAGGGAGAGGGACTTCATGCCCTGCAAGGAGGGGAGATTACATTTAGGAATGGCACAGGCTTTGACACTAGACCCAGGTTCAGTGTCAGCTCCATGATGTACCAGCTATGTGATTGTGGGCAAATGACTTAGTATTTCTACAGTTCAGTTTGGAAATACAACTTGATATTCTTAAGAATTGTGCTTAACAATGGGGCAATCTAAGTAATGCACCTAGCATGGTGTCTTGTGACCAGCAGGTTACCTCCCAGGATATGTGTGTGGTTCTGAGTCACACATACAGAATGTCTGAACTTTTATATATTTTTTTCACTGGAAGAATTGGTCCACTGAACATTGAAGACACAACAAGACATGTTCCCATCAAACTGGTCAGGTAGTCCTGTCACTTTCACCTCAGAGTGTGTCACAAACCATTTCTCCCTATGATCTTCCATTTAGTTCCCCTGAATTAAAGCGATGGCTCTTAACTGGCCTCCCTGCCTTCATTCTCTCCCAGTCCTCCAGTCGAACCTCCAGTGAGCCACCAGAATTGTTATTCCAGAACAGGGACTGGTTAACTACAGTCACAAGCAAATCCAGCCCATTGCCTGCTTTGTACATAAAGTTTTATTGGAACAGAGCCATGCTCATTCATTTATGTCCCATGGCTGCTTTCCCACTGTAGTCGCAGAGCAGAGTAGTTGTAGCAGAGACTGTAAGACCTGCAAAGCTTAAAATATTTACTTTCTGGTCCCTCACAGAAAAATTTTTCTGGACTCTTGATAACTTGTTCTAGTAGTACACGCCCCCCAATAACTCACCAGTCCCTCCTTTGACTGGCCTCCAAGAGAAAGTCAGTGCTGTGTGAGTTGGCTCTTGCCTATTTCCTGGCTCACCTCTTGCTACTCCCCTACCTGCAACCTAATCTCCATCCTCACTGAATGAGTGTCCTCCAAGCACAACAAGCCCCCTTCATCCAGAACACCTCTATTCCCTTTCCATATAGAATACTTCTATCTGTTCTTCACTATTCCTTCTTTTATGAAACCTTGTAGAATTGCCCCCCTCGGCCCTATCCAAAGACACTCCTTCCTTAGAAGTGATATGCCACCAATAAATGGGACATCATAGACACTAGATATGGATCTTCATATCTCTCTTCCTTACTAGATACCCTCACGTTAAACTGTCTTCTCTCTTTATCCCTCCTAGAGCACACTGTTCTTTCCCAGCATAGCATTTACCAGAGTTTGTAATTATGCATTTCTTTGTGTTTTATCTCTTTAATGTCTGTCCCCTAACAACTGTGAGCTCTAAGAAGGCAGCAACCAGACTGTTAAGATTCACCACCCATAACCATCGTGTAGCCCGGAGCCAGCCACACAGTAGTTGTTCAGTTTGTTGAACGAGCAAATGAGTGGACAGATGAAAAAAAAAAGATTTTACTAATAAATCAAATACAAATGAAAGAACCTAAGGCATCAAAACTGTTACTTCCTGAACATACCAGATATTGCCTCTCAGACCCTTCAGGTACTCCCATGGTCCAGAAGGTCAGACGGGCATAGGCACCACTGATGGTTCTGTTATAGATATTTGGAGCACGTATACAAACCCTCATTCTTGGAATCAGTGCGGAACGTATACATGGCCCCTTGCTGTATCAGTAAATTCAGACCCTGAAGAATTGGAATAAAGCCACATGTAGGATTATATCATTGAGTCCACGTCTGCACTGAACCATATAATTTCCTGACCATACCCTCCTGAAGAAGGACATCTTCTATTCCTTGTCTGTTGAGGAAGGATGGGCAAGGCTCCTGCAGTTTTTTTCCCCTCTGTCTCTAGGGAGAGTGTCTTGTCTGTCCATCACACCCATACCCAGCCAAAGGGTGAGAGACCTGGGTAGGACAGAATAGGGAGGGGTTTTAGGCTGAAATGATCCTTCCCTGGATCACTCCTACTCCAGTAGTACCTCCAATAGTACCAAGGGAACCTTCAAGTTTGAAATGTGACTCTTGAAAGACATACTGTTACTTTTTCTGAAATCCAAGCTCAAGATCAAGCAAATAATTCAGCTGAGTTGCTGCTTCATGTGGGGAAAAAAAAATATCCCAAAGCCATTTCCTGTGTAACCTTTCTGATTCTGGACCGTGTCTCTCTGGGAGCCCCATCCATAAAGGCTCTCTGTGAAGGTATGTGCATATCTCTGAGATGTATCCAAGAAGAGCAAAGATGCCATTTCAACCAAGGCAAATTTATGAAGTTGGCAGCCAAACCCTAATTCTAGCCTTGAGCCTCCGGGATGTCAGCACCATGAACTAAGGCAAAGCTGAATTTCTTGTTTAAGTCAAGCTTTTAACCCTCTGTGGTATCTACCTCTGGTCTGAACAACAAAAGAAACCTATGTATTAAAACACAGAGATTGTCTTTGGCTCTAGACAAATGTATCTTCTCAGAGCCTGTTGGACCTGTGTCCTTTAAGCCTGGTAACAAAGCATTTATAAGGAAATGTCAATATTTTCCATTATTAAGAACTTCAATGGCAGAAGCCAAATCATCTAGGGTCATTCTAAGTGTAGGGTGACAATCGCTTTATCATGTGCCTTCCATTTCCTGTCAGATCCAAGCAACTCTTTGTCTCCTGCAAATTACTTTCATCCCCAATCTCCTTTCCCTCCACTCAGATCATAGGTCTCATGTCCATTTCAAAGCCAGTGTCCCTCCCTGTGCTGTGAGTCTCTTCCTCTCCAGGCTTTGTGCCATCCACTGTCCTTACCAACCTGGTGTCTCCAGAGCAGACACTAATTCCCCATATGTGATGTGGGGCCCCAGCACACTGTGCTCTCTCAGAGAGTATTTCAAAGACAAATTCAGTGGATGATGTATTGTACGTGATCTGATATGATCTGGATTTAACCACACAGGATGCTTCACACCGGGCATTGTGAAAGAAATTTTCTCTACTCCCCCTAACATCTGAAGCACCTATCAGGGGCTTCTTGAATGATTTCCAACCATCAATATGGAAGTCATCCAGAACATGGGGATAAATATTAAAAATACGTGTGAAAAAGAAAAATGAACATAGAGATACTTCTCCCAGTGTGCACAGTGCATTTGCGGCCCTTCTGTGGGGCCCACTCTGACTCCGTCCCTCCCTTTATATATACTAACAGGTCTTTCCAGCTCTGAGACACTCCTACCACCCAAAACCTCTCTCTCGTTACTTCCAAAGCCAAGCTTCTGGAAAGAATTGCCTATACTTGGTATCAACACCTCCTCATTTCACATTTGTTCTTTAACCCACCTCATCTTCCAAAGTCTCCTCATCAAGTCACCAATAGCTCCCTAATTCCCAAATCCATGGATATTACACTTCTTGTCTTAGTGGATTTCCACATCATTTGATGTTATTGATTCCTCCCTCCTGGATACTCTCCTCTTCCACATTCCAATCTCTCATCTCCTCCTGCCTCTCTACCCAGCCCCTTCCTGTCATCTTCACTAGGTCCCCCCTTCCCCTCCCTCAGAGACCACCCACTCTCTGAGGCAGTCTGGTACAGACAGGTAGCACAGGCCTGGATCTGATTGCTTGGGCTAATATCCCAAGTCCATGACTTACTACTCTATGACCTCTGGCAAATGATTTGCTGCCCCTGTGCCTCCATTTATTCATTTATAAAATAGTTACAGTAATAGTTTTCCCTGGCAATGGTTATTGAGAGAATTAACACATAGAAAGTATTCAGAACATAGAGCATACACTCAATAAGCATCATAATTCCTCTTCCCATGCTCTCTCTTTGGGCACTGAGCCATACCATGGCTTCATTACCTCTTGTCAAAAGTTGGCCCTTGAGCCTTCCTTAAGACTTCTCTCCTGAATGTCAACCTACAAACCAGTTGTCCACTAGACATGTCTTCATGGCCATCCCTAAGATGCCTCAAGTTCAGTTTGTCTACAACTGAGCTCATCATCTTTTCCTGCAAGTTCCTGCAAGGCCCTCCTCCTCCACCTCCTCCCCCTCCTCCCCATTAAGTCTCCTAATGAATAATAGCCCCACTATCTTTCCTCTTGGTTGCCCAAGCCAAAATCCCAGAGTCATCCTAGGACTCCTGCCTTTCCCTTACTCCCCCACGAAATCAGTCACCAAAATGTGTCAACTTTATTGCCAAAGTATTTCTTGAGCTTGTGTCCAGTTCCCTGCCCTTATGGCCAATGTCTCAGAGCCTCAGCATTTCTCACCTGATGACAATAAATAACAATAATACTAAAAATAATTTTCACCACTATCATCACATACTGATTACGGATCAATCACAGTAGTAGACACTTCACATACCTCATCATACATAATACTGAACACCATCCATTCAAGAGGGAGGAATCGGGAGTCCCTGTTTTCAGATGAGAAGACAGAGGCTTAGAGACATTTAATAAATAGCCTGTTACACAAAGGTGATATAGATGGAGGTCTCTCTGCCTCCAAACCCCAGGCTCGTTCCACTCTTTAAAGTACAACAGTGTCCCAACTGGTCTTCCTGCCACCTATATTATTCCTCTCCAATATCTACTTTACTGCCAGAGGGGTCTATTTTTACAATGAAACTCTGACCCAGTGTCTCCTCTGTGTGAAATCCTGCAGGAGCTCTCCAGTGCCTACAGAATAAAATCTAAGTTCTTCATCAAGACTCTCCCTGATGTGGTTCCTTTGCCCCTTTACAGATCTGCCTCCCTTGTCTCCATCCATGCCTAGTCCCTTCCTTCCCTGGAGCACACCATGCCTGCTCCCCTGGCCATGTGGTATTCTTCCTGCTTCCTCTGCCTCTGATGTTCTTCTCTTCTCAGCAGCCTGGATGCCTCCACCTCAGCCTCCTACAAGCACGTCCTCTTTGACTCACCTGCTGTCCAAGCTGGGTGTAGGCGCCCCTCCTTTGGATGCCTGCAACCCTCAGCGATAGCCTCTAGCACAGAATTTTAGAGTGGCACCACAGTCACTGGTCGAGCACCTGCTATAAGCCACAGTTCACAGTAGCCTCCAGCAATCTATATCTTGCATTCAGAGAACTTACTTTACTTTTTAAAGTTTATTTACTTTAAAAAGTAAATAAATGGGGAATGGGGAGAACACAAGAAAGGGAGGGGCAGAGAGAGAAGGAGAGAGAGAGAATCCCAAGCAGGCTCCATGCTGTCAGCACAGAGCCCAACACAGGGCTTGATCTCATAAACCATGAGATCATGGACTGAATTGAAATAAGAGTGGGACGCTTAACTGACTGAGCCAGGCGCCCCCAGAGAACTTACTTTAATGAGATGAACAGCAAAATGCTGTAGGCTATCTCTGAGTGTCCAGTGTCCACACTGGATTGCTGAGGTTCTTGAGCAAGAGTATCGTGTCCTTCTTTGTGTTTCCAGGGCCTAGAACTGTGCCTGGCACAAAGGGTGTCAGTAAACACCGACAGTCTGAGCTGAGCAGACACACCAAAGCCACCAAGCTGCCTCTGTGAGCACACAAGCTTCCATCCCCAGGGACGCTCTTCACTTTCATGTGTGTCTTTTCCAGACTCTAAATGTCCAGGTCATTGCTTTCTGTATTTCCACAAAGCCCTCACAGTGCATCCTACTTTAATGTGCAGCAGAGTATAATGTTGGACTCCCCTTGCAGTGCTCATTCTGCCCACCCACAGTTTCCCAGTCACATCTCACCTTAGCAAGGAAGGTTGTTGCTGTCAGAGGGGGCTCACCCAAGTGGCACAAAGGATGGGAGCTTCAGGAAAATAATGCATGCGTCTTCCAGCAAGAGGCCCTTCCCACCCTCTCCCATGGGCTGCTGGGGCCTGTCTTGTCCCAATAAAGTGAGGGAGTAAAAGGACAAGTCAGCTGTGTTTGTGGAGGTGCCCAGAGGAAGACAGCTTTAGGCAGCCCTTTTGATCAGGGGTCCCCGTGCAGAAACAAGATCCCCTGACATCTGTTCCCTGCAGCTACTGACCATCTGAATGACACAGGCAGGAGGGTGTAGGGCAAAGGGGAGAGGCTTAAGTTACAGCAGGTGTTTTGTAAAAAGCCTGTTTTTCTTCTGAGTTTACGGCTGCTTCTCTGCTGAGCAGCACTTCCGCCTCATCTCACCTCAGAGGACAAAGTGCAAGCTGCCCGGGTGATCAAAGAGGAGGCGAGAGGAGGAGGACAGAGGTGCTGATCCCCAGAGCAGAGAGCTTCTGACTGCTTCAAACCCCTAAGAAGGCAAGGCCTCAGACATCAGGCAGGGGAGACAGAGAAGGGGGCAAAATGAAAACGAAATGGCCATTCCCACCCCCTAACTCACACCCCACAAAACCCACACGCCTGTACTTTCCTTTTTGCAAATTAGATTTCCTAAGAGAATCTTCGATGATAATATGACCATCCTGAAACTGTCTGAGGCCATGGGGAAGGGCTCGGAGTCCGGTGGCCTGATCAGATCCCAGGTCTGCCTATTGGCTGTGGGTGGGATCCTGATTCCTCCTCCAGTACCAACCTCAGAAGGTGGTGGTGAGGAGAAATGCAATGAAAGCAAGCAAAGCCCTTTGCAGGGCTTCTCACACCTACCCCAGGGGCTAATCGCCTACCAGCCACCACCCAGGGGGCCGCTTTCCCTGGAGGGATGACATTCCTCAGAAGGGACCACCCTTCCCTCTGCCTCCGTTCCCCGACCATTCCCTGACTGTGGGATTGAGTCTTCCTCTGCACCCACGTCTTCTCTGTCACTGCACTAAGCACAGTGTGCTGCATTGGCTGCTTTTCTTGTCTATGTCTCCATGCAGGCCTTGAGCATCCTGAGGGGATGGGATGTGACTTTCATGCTGCGGCATTCGTTCACTCATTTATCACTTACTAAGTGCCTCCTATGCGGCAGGGGGGTCACTAAGTGATAAACAAATGAAGGAAGTCTTGGGATGACCTCCAGAAACACCTATATCAATGGTCTGATCAGCAAGCACATGTATCCATCACCTGTGGTGAGCCGTACGCAAAAGAGGCTGACCTCGGGGTCAAACAGAGGGCTAGGAACACAAACACAATTCCCAGCCAAGGTGGCCACCCTGGCAGTAGATCTACCAGAGCCATGTGCTGGATTTCCTGTAAATCAGAGCTGATCAATCTCCCCTCACCACGCTTCTCCTTTCCTCCTTCCTCCCTCTCTACCTCCGTCTGGAGAAACCTAGCAATTGTGTAGCAATTCATACAGACTTTTGGATGCTCTAAAGGTAACATTCAAAAGCCCAGACTCAGGAGGGGCCATCCACACAGTTCATCAGCCAGGGCTTTGGAAAGAAAACAAAACAATCTACAATCACCATTGCAGCTTTGTTTGTGACTGTGGTTTCTTTGCTCACTGGAGATAGTGTCCCTCCCACGGCCCCTGGGCTCTGGTCCCATTGCCCTGGAGGAAACAGGCCAGTAGAAACAGGAGGGAGAGCCATCATTCAAAGAGCTCAGTACACCTGAGCTTAAAACGTCACTCCATTGTCTCCCTAAAAACAGGAACAGACTCCTGGAGCATTGAAAAGTTCATCACCACCCCTCCAGGCCCATCACCAGCCCTCATCATCACATACCTTCGCATCTGTCAGGCCCTTTCTTGGCTTTGTACCATGTACATGCAGTTTCCTGTCTGCCACACCCATGCTCACCAATACCCCCCAAACCCAGCAAGCTACTTTTCCATTAAGACCCTCCAACATCCTCCTCTTTCGGAAACGTCTCCTGACTCCCTAGTGGCTGGTGCCTTTCAGCCCCCAGGTCTCTGCTCATATCTCTAACTCCACTTAATACACTGTGATGACCTGTTCATGTGTCCTTCATACATCACAGACTATGACCATGATGATAAAGACCGTGACCTCTTCATGTTCATATCTCTGGCACCCAACACCAACTACTTATCCCATGTGTATTCCAAACCCACCCTGATACTTCAAGGTGCGATCTAGTTTAGTCTAAACCAAATGCCCCTTACAGCATCAGATTTTCACAAAGAGGCAAACACCAGTGGTAGATTTCACAGGGAACACAGCCCAAGACTAAACAGGTGAGGTGTCTTTCCCTAGAACCAGACACACAAGTAGGAACCAGCTTCATTAAGAATCTGCCTGCTGGTCAGTTAAGAGGTAATACTCAAGGTGGCGGCCAAGGTGTGATGTCAGAGACCTGAAAACTTGGCACTGGACCTGACATTCCTGTTTTGGGCTAGTTTACCTACTGGACCAGACCTTAAAAGCCTCAGTAAAAATGCAGGTGATGCCCCCAAAGATCTTGGATCCAACCTTTACTCCAGTCATTAGCACCCAGGGGAATCTGTTTCTCAGATCAGCCAGCTAGTAACCCAGACGAGGGGATAATGCCAGGAGGCAGTTAGAGTGTGGGGTGCAGGGGGACAGCGGTGCCCCAGGGGATCTGAGGGGTTTCGAGCTGAGGGACAAGGAGGTTCTCCCCCTGCTCCATCCTCAAAACCAACCTTACTGGAGTATTTCTGTGACCCCCAACAAAACACAAGGCCTTGCACATACCAGGTAGCCTCATCCCACTGAAGTTGGGGGGTTGACTTGCCAAAACAAACTCAGGGGGGCCACAGCTATGGAAGAAGCCAGAATACACAAATGTGCAGGTTATTTATGCAAGGCCATCTGGCCTACAGAGCAAGTGACCAAGGGAACAGCAATGAAGGGGCTCTGCTTTCAAAGGCAGTGCTGAATTCAGGGAAGTAAAAGATTCCAAGTTGATGAAGTGATCAGCTGTAAACCTCGTATCTGACATCACACATAACTCAAATAGGAGGTCAGGGACTGGTTCCAAACCTGGTTCTCCAAAACCCCATAGGGGGCATTAAATTCTCTTTACAAGTTTACTTTTAATATATAAATGGTCCTTATAACACTTGGAGAGAAAGTGCACTCTGCATTGAATCAAGTGTAAGGTAGGAGACCCAACTGGTGGCATTCACCCATCCATTGTACCTTCACTGATTGACTTCACCGGTATTTATGTGCTAGGTGCACACTGCAAAGGGCACGTGCTTGAAAAGGACAAAGCTGGAGTCAGATGGTTCCTGACCCCAAATCTGCACCTCTCTCCCCAGGCAGCTGTACTGACTCCATATCCTCCTCCCCAAACAGGAAATGCTGTCTTGACCCTACCCTTAGGGCACACTTAAGGCTCCATTTAGCATCAAGTTCACTGGTGCTGACCCTGCACTGTGACAGAGGACTGACCCAGTGTCCTGTCTCTCTGAGGATGGGTTCCGGGCAAGGAGGAGAGGAAAAGAACAAGAGTTGCAAAAAAATAATGGCACAATCTTAGCTCACAGGTGTGGTATGAGTAGAAAAGCCAGTGGACTTCTGCTTTTATTAATGCCCACAACTAACCCAGCTCATGTTTACTGACTACTTATTATATGTGGAGGACCACATATAAGCCTCCTGCCTGCACAGTGCCAAGAGTCTAGTTGTCTATGTGAATCCTGGCCCTACCACCCATTACTGTGTGACTTGGGGCAAACTACTTAGCTCTCTCTGCTTCCATTTCTTTGGCAAACAGGGCAATACCAGTTCTAACTTTAAAGGGACGTTATGAGGATTGAATGAGTAAAAACATAAAATTCTAAATTTGAACCATGTCCCGGCATGGAGGTGGCCATCAGTATTAAGATGAACAATTATTATCTCATTAGTTAGTTGCACCAGTCTGCAGAGAAGATAAGACTATTTCTTCCTCTTTTACCAATAAGGCTTTGAGAGACTGAGTCAACTTGCTCAAGGTCACAGAGTTAATAAGTGGCAGAGTTGGGATTTGAACACAAGCAGCCTGATTCCCAAGCCCACAAGCTTAACCACCACCACGAGTACAGCACTGTGCTAGTTCTAGGTACACAGAGACCAGTGTGGGGGTGAACAAAGGATCCCTATATAGTAAGCACTACAGGAAAGATATATTGAAAGAAAAAGGCAGAGAAGGGCCAGAGCTGGGGCAGCTGGGAGCAAGAGAATTGCTGTAGGAACTGAAGAATGCTTCACACAGCAGAGGACTTGAGCTTTAGTCTGGAGGAATGATGAGGAGTTTGTCGAGGAGGAAGAAGGGCATTCCAAAAAGTCAGGACCTAGAATAGCAAAATAGTAAATTGGGTGGTAAGGCGGGTGCCTCAAGATGTGGAAAAGGTGAGGCTGGGAAGGTAAGTTGAGGTCTTACTGTGAACAGCCATGTGAACCAGTGTTGGAGGTTAAGATGTTACTCTGCAAGATAGTGATTCGCAAAATTAATATGCACAGGATCTACCTTTGGTGCTTGTAAAACATGTGCAGATTCCCATCCCTTCTGTTAGCACTGGGGAGCCGACAAGGGTACTGAGACAGTGTAGTACCGTGGCCTGCTGTGGTTTTAACAATAGAATTCTGGCACTGGAACGCAAGGAGATTTGGGGACAGAGGCTGGTACAATCGGCCAAACTAGAGCAGATAAGAGGATGAGAGCTGGGAATAATAGCACTCTTCATGAACTGATACATTACACCAGGGTTTCTCAACCTCAGCACTATTGACATTTGGGACTGGGTAATTCTTTGCTATGGGGGGTGTCTGTGCATCACAGGCTATTTAACAGCATCCCTGGCCTCTGCCCACCAGATGAATAGCATCCTCTCCCACTTACCTGTTGACAGCCAAAAATGTTTCCAGACATTGCCAGATGTCACTGGAGAGGCAAAAATGGAAACCCCAGTTGAGAACAACTGCTTTAAACCCTCCCATCCCTACTTTACAGACAGGAGCTCCAGCTGTAGAAAGACACAGGAAGACCCCAGCCAGGATCCAAACACTCCAGCCACTGATCTTAACTGCCTCTCGGGAAAGAGACTCAAGTCAGCCTTCTGGGGCAGAATTATGTATTTCTGGAGAGACCGGATAATGATTAGAGGTTGAAGGAGTGAGGGTCAAAGATGAAACCTCAGGGCTTGGCACTGAACTTCGAGCATAGTAGGAACTAAATAAATCATTTGGGTTTGAAAAGCAACAAGTTGCATTTGCTCAAAAAAGAAAAAGTCTGATCCTCCACGGTGTGAGCCGTTGGGAGGTGATGAGTTCCTGCTCACTCCGGATAGAGGAACCCTGTATAGGGTTGGATATGGGATATGTGGTATAAACCAACTGGTACCCAAATCCTGGCTGGGCCCCTTCCCAGCTGTGTGGCCCTGGACACATTACCTGACCTCTCTGCATCTCATTTTGCCCGTTTGCAAAATAAGGGTAGAGTCCCTACTCAGAGGCTTGATGTGACCACTCAGGCAGTTTAAAAGCAAAATGGCAAGCTAGCACGATGTGGTTGGCCCTCCTCTCCTTCAGAGAGATATCCTCATTACTTCCATGCCTCCTTGCGTCCGGGATCCCGTGCTCCCCTCACTCCTTACAATCGTGGGGAACCCGGACAGAGCACCAAGGAGCCGCCTGCGCCCTTTTCCACCAGCAGTGCCTCCCACTGAGGCTTTAGGGGGCGCCAAGAGCCTTTCCACTCCGCAGTAGGCTCTGATTCCGGCGTCCTGGGGGTCGCCAAAAGCGCACGGCGAACTGGGTGCCTCCAAAAGGGGTGAGATCAGTGAGTTCAACGTGCGCCACAGAGATTTGGGGCAGGTCCGTACCCGGCAGGCCCGGGGTCAAAGCCAGTCGCTGCCGCGGGCGGGCCAGGTCAGCCCGTGCTCCCGGAGGCGGAGGAGGACAGAAGCGCCGAGATTTGGGAAGGAAGGACCCGCTCTCCGAAGCCCGGCTGCAGAGTCAGAGAGCTAAGAGTTTGGGGGTTGAGAAAAAGAAGCTAGGGGCGGGGGAAGCAACAGGAAAATTGGAAGAGGAAGCAAAAAAGAAAGCGCTGGGAAGCAGAGTTCCCCCGGGGACCCAGCCTACAACACCTGGGCAGGGGTTCAGGAACAAAGGAGCGGCTTCAGGTCAGAAGTGCTCTGGGTGCTTCCGAAGAGGGGGCGCTCGGGGGACGCCCAGGCCCGCTGAGGATGCCTGGCGCCCCTGCTCCCGGGGCGCGCTCTCGGGCGCCGCTTACCTTCGCCGGGGCCGCCGGCGCGCACTTCCGGGGGCTGCGCTCGGGGCGCGCGGAGCCGAGCCGGGGGACCCGGAGCCGATCACCGAGGGGGGGAAGCGGCAAAGCGGTGCCCCGGACTTGGGCTGGCACTGACGCCTCAGAAAGAAATCCCAGTGGAGGAGCCGCCAGGGCTGGCACGGGGCGCGGGGTCCTGGCCTCGGCGCTCACGGGCGGCCGCACCGAGCCCCGCAGACGCTGGAGCAACCCGAGTCAGTGGGAGGAAAAGGTTGTCTCATTTCCTTCGGTCTCCCCCCTCCTCCACCCCCGCGGCTCCGGACCTGCCCTCCCTCTCCCCCGCCCCCTTCCCCAAGCCAGCGGCCCGTGTGGGCGCTGGAAAGACGGGAAACCTGAACGGCTGCGGCGTGCGGCGCCTCCCTCCACGCCAAGTTAGTTCACGCTCCCCAACTCCTGCCTGCCTCCCCACGCTTCCGACCCACTCCAGGGCCGCGGAAGGTTCCCCATCCGCCGTCCCCACCCTGTCCCAGAGCTCTAGCCTTTCCCCCTGCTGGGATGAGTCGAGATTTGAAAGCAGACCTCCAAGCTCTTGCCAGCATCCATCTCTCATTCCTGTCCCGTCGCCTGCTTTGAGCCCCCTATTAAACCACCCAGCCCAGAAGACAGGATATAGGTACTTACTTTGTTAAATTTGATCAACTCCCCCCCCCCCCTCCATCGGGAAGTTTAAAGCCTGATGCATAATCTCGAAGGAATGTTCATTTTGATCAGAAGGAGAGTGCTGAGGTCTTTGTTTGGCCTTGCGTATTCAGAGTTGAGGTTCTGTTGGTTAAATTCAGCAACTATTTATGCAAAGCCTGAAAGGCGCTGAGCTGGGCGCTGGCAACGCAGAAATGAATCAGAAGGGCATGTTGTTCGTGGACCATCGTCCTAGGTGACTAGTACAAGCAGAGAGAAGCTCCAGGGATGCTGTGGTCTCTTAAGAGATAGGTCATTAAAAACAGCTTGGGCAGAGGCTAGGAGGAATGAGAAAGCCCCATCAAGAGGCAGTCTAGCAGAGAACATGGCCGGGAGTGCGGAGTGGTGGCGGGGGGAGGGGGAAGAGAATGTGGATCCAGTACATCAAGAAAGGATTCGAGCGGAGGAGCCGCAGGGCAGGGTGCAGTGGGGTGGAATTGACAAGAGACGGGGACCAAGAGCTGCTGGGGCAGATGGGGAGACGATGAAGGAAAGAAGTAACTTCCAGACCTCTGGCTGGAGTAACCAGTGGCCAGTGTATGAAGAGAATCCAGGGTGCCTTCTAGAGCTGCTACCCTAGTGGACTGGCAGTATTAATATCAACTGGGAGCTTGTTCGAAATAGGTACTTTCCAGTCCCACTTGACCTACTGAATCAGAATCTGCATTTTAGCACGATCTCCAGAAAATCACATGTGCGCTACAATTTCGGAAGCACTGCTTTCTAGACCACTGCCTGTATACTAGAGTGACTGCATATTAGACTGTGAAGCCCCTACTGTATATTAGAAATACCTGGGGAGCTTTAAAAACTATGATGAGGCCCCTCTTCCACCCCCTCAAATGCTTATTTAATTGGCTTTGGGGTGGGGCTCCAACATCAGTATTTTTGAAATGCTTTCCAGATGATCTAATACAGTCAGGATTGAGGACCACTGTTCTAGACTTATTCAAGAGCTACTTCATTTAATCTTGAAATGCACCTCTTCAGAAAAGAAAAGAACACCCATGTCTAAATGAAAACGTAAAGACTAATTATCTCTCTCCCACACAGAGGTGACTGGTCTGCTCAAAAGCACCCTTGTTTCCTAAATTCATCAGGAAAGCAGCTCTAGCCTCAGATGGCTGCTAAATTACTGTCTGAACTTGGGCACTACTCCCCTCTCAGGCCTCAGTCTACTTATCTGTAAAATACACACCTGACTAACTCTAGATTCCACACCCTAGCCTGTAAGGTGCCATGATCAGAGATCTCCCCAACTCTCCAGCTTTATCAGCAGGCAGGTGGAGAGGCCGTATTAAGAAGCGGGTTTTCCTGGTGTAATATGTGTGTCTGCCCTGTGCGTGGCCATGCACGAACATGAGGGATCAGAGGACTGTGTGCTGGGCACAGGGCTACACACATAATTGGTGCTCAATAAATGTGTGCTAAATATATGAGTAAATAATTAAACACACTAATGCCAATAGATGGCATAGATTTACCATAGTCTGGCCCTAATCCAGAGCCTATTTATTTGCCCCCCTAAACCTGGAGGAAGGACATTTGGAAATACTCTGATCCATGAACCTAGCTTTGGGTTTACAACGGCTGTTAAGAACTGCTAACATTTGTTGAATACTTAGGGCGCACAGGCATTGGACTAAATACTCTGCTTAGGATCACCTCATTTCATTATAATGAAGGCCACTGCTGAGCCCCTGCATTCCAGCTGGTTTTAGGAGCCACAGATACAGAAGGATGAGAGCTGCTGTCCAAGGCAGCCCCTGCCTCTGGTTGTACAGCTCGACCTAGGAGGCTCAAGAACCCTCTTGGGAGTCTTAGGCTCACTCTCCAGAACATACATATTTGCATAGAGACCAACTTTGAGGGAATGGCTTTGAAGTGACTGCTCCAGGGTCCTACAGAAACAGATACTCCCAGAAGCTGTCCCAGACCACCCCATGGGCTACGGCTGAGCCTTAGAAAAGGACTGCTCGAAGCTGCTGGCTTCAGTGAAGCGTGTGGATGTGCACATGTTGTACGTGTACTGGCCTCTCCGTTGCCAGGCCCTGCGCCCTTCCTTGTCACATATCTTTCTTTTAATCCTCACAGCATCCTGACAGGTTTGTCCCTGCCACCATTGCCCATGTCCACTGCCATCCCCACCCCGGACCCTGCCCCTTCCATGGAAAAGAGTCCTCACTTCAAGTCCCATTCACTTGTACAATTACATATCAAGAAAACTCTCTATGCTCTATTTTCCCACCCGTAAAATAGTTGTCTGTGATTGCCTTTTTATTCAGGTATTTTGTGTGGCTTGACACCCCATAGCCTTAGAGGTGATGAGGGGACATAACCTGTAGACTAAGAGAAATTGAAAGTAATCAGGGTCTCATCTTATTTATCCCAAGACGAGAAGATCCAGCATTTCCCTAATAGCACAACTATCATAAAAGAGGAAATCTTCTATTTTGCATCTCTAGGAGGACATCATGAAAGAACAGCATTACCCAGCGATTCCGACATTAGGTCAGATGTAAGGAAGGGGCATGAGGCCCCTGTGCCAGACCAGGGCAGATGCTCAGTGGCCGCCCTGCAGAGCTGCTCCCCCCGGGCCCGTAGGATCTGCTGGACTGGCCTGAAGGGTGGGGGTGGGTGAGCGCACAAGCCGGGGTTGAGATCCATAGGACAAGCTGGACAGGGGCAGAAGCAGGAGGGAGCCCATGTGTGCAGGTGCAGCGTGCAGCTCTAGGTACAGCCAGGGATGGGGAGTTAGAGAAAAAAGTTTATCCCAGGAAACCAGGATCTGAAGTAACCACTCCATGGTCCAGGTCCAGGCCTGGGAGCTGGGCTCCAGTGTGAGCAGCCTTACTGGTGTGGCTTCCAGCAGGTCCGCTCCTCCCTGCAGGGGTGCAGGGCCCCCAGGGCACCGGTGCCCAGAACAGGGCTCCACCACCGCACACTGACGTCCTGGGCCACAGCATATCCAACTCGTGGGAAGGTCCCCTCCGTTGGCACAAAGGAGATGCGGCGGTTCTAACCACCAGTGAGGGGAGGCTGTGACATTCCTTCAGCCACTTCATGATGGCAGGATCAGATAGGAGGACCCATAGGTCTGCATCTGGGCCCCATGGATTAGCTGACCAGGATCCCAGACACATCCCTGCTGCTTCCACTTTCAAAACTCCCATCCACGTTTCTATGACAGCAATGTGACCATTTTACAAAAAGCTTGTGGTGGCAAATTTTACTGCTGGGTTTTGCCTCAAACAAAAATATGACCTCAGGCTTTGATTAGCCCCATTTTATTGATAAGGAAACCAAGGCACAACACCCAAAGGCAGACAACAAATTAAAGCCAAGCTACCAGCTGAATGAACTAAGGTGAGACTTGCAGGTCTTAAGATTCTACCCTGAAATGATGAGCTGCAGCACTGAGGTTTGTCCAGTGTGTCCTCAGTCCAAACCACCCAGCCCTGTGCAGCCCATGTACCTATCGGTGCAGTTCAGTTAACTGTCATTTCCTGCAGACCACTTGCCCGTCACAGGGAATTGTCCAGATACCATAGGGAACCGACACGTGACACTCGGTCCTCACCTGGGGAGTGTTTTGTAAGAACAGGCTGGACATCAGACCAGACCAGTTGAATCAGAATCTCTATGGGTGGGACTTTTTTGGTTTTTTTAACCTCTACAGGTAATCAAAACATGCAGTCAGGATTGAGAACCATTTCTGTAGGAAATGCAGAAACAAAACCTAGGTCCCAACAGATGAGAAGTTTATAAAACAGTAAGCTCAGTCTAGGGGTGGATGGTTTCCAAAAGTCATCAGGAAAAGGAAAATACTGAAATCACTCCCTTGTCCAAAGCATGTGAAGACGATGCCAAACTGACAAAAATCCCTAGATTTATCTCAACCTTGAGCGAGTGAGGTCATCCCCACATGGTCAAACGTAGGAAATCTGGTTCTGGCCCAAGAAGGTACAAATGATTGAAACCAGAATCCTTGCCCCTTCTCCTATGGCACTGCTATTTACAAGAAGCCTTCAAAAGTCCAGCGCTTATGAATTCCAGAAGTAGTAAATGATCTCCAGGAGCGACAGAGCAGTCATGTAAACCGAATAATGAAAGACAAAGGAAATTGCCTCATGGCCCAATGAGAGGCTAATGGATGTGCAGACAGAGACACCAATGTGTCACCATTAATGATGTCACTTCGGGAAAATCAAGAGGCCGGGATTTTTTTTTTTTTTTTTTAAATGCTCTGCCCTGTGGTCATTTCACATTTATTCATCTTATTCGTCTTACAAAAGTGAGCTTGGAAAGAAAATGTGTACTTGTTTAAAATATTAGTTTGGGGCAGCAGGACAATTTCTTTTTCTTTCTTTCTTTCTTTTTTTAACCCACTGTCTCACCTTTAACTCACTGTCTCACAACAGCCTGCTCAAATGAAACTGCTCATCTGATAGTCTTAGCTACTAACACCTCCCAGACAGCAAAGGTCAGAGAATGCAACACACTCTTAAACAGGCCAACTTTTACCAACTTTTTACGAGTGCTAATGGATGCCTTTAATCACCAAATAAATCAATGTTGATGGCTATGTCCTCTCTGAAGTTCTATTTTCCAGATGTAGACAACCAAATTATAATATCCATGTGCCCAAGCTTTCTCTTCCTTTTCTGCAAGTGAAGTTTTACCTGTACAGAGAAATATGAGGGGATGCTGGGCACAGCAGTCAGTTGTTTCAAAGAAATTTTAATAGACTGAAAAAGCCCAGGGAATATAAGCTGTACAGATGAGTCCCTCCTCTCCTGCAATGTGCTAATCACCTCCCCCACCTTTCTTAAAATGTGGTGTGCCCAAAAGGGACGAGATAATGAGGAGAAAACAGCAATCAAGCATCGTCTCTATTCTGTTTCAAAAGGGAGGCTTATCTCTCATGAAATTATTTCTGTCACAGGCCCCAGTCAGAAGAATTGAAATCTAAATACTCTTGGCTCAACCACTGTGTCTTACTTGGAATACTAGAGTAGAAATCAAAATATTTCTCTAGCCAGTTGCTGCTACCCAATACATTACCTCTGATTAATGATGGCTCGTGGCCGTCGAAACATATCCACCAGCTAAAGCATAAACATAGCCTAGTATAAACTTTGCATCTTTTTTCCCCCCTCCATTTTCCATAGGGAGATTCTCATGCCCAGGCTGACACCTCCTTTACTTTCTTCATCTCAGCCAACAAGGGTAAATACACATAAACGGAACTTTAACAAATCATACAAGCAACAGCAAGCCACTCTAACCAACAGCAAGCCACTGTAAAAGCGAGAGTTTGCAGTTATTAAAAAATATATATATGAGAAGACCGAACTGTGAAGCATGCCTAGTGAAACTGCTAATAGTTGTCCTTTAAGAAAATGCAAGTTCGATCTTTTAGCCACAATATATATGACCCTAAAAAGTTACCCAAAATATAAATATCTCTTTCTACTTTTATGTTGAAAATACCGTGGACTCATTATAAAACTGAAATATCTTACTATAATTTTAGTCTCATGACCTATTTAAAAATTATGTTTTGGGGTGCCTGGGTGGCTCAGTTGGTTAAGCGTCTGACTCTTGATTTCTGCTGAGGTCATGATTTCCCAGTTTGTGAGCTGGAGCCTCACATCCAGGAGCCTCACATCCTGGCTGACAGCCAGGAGCCTGCCTGGGATCCTCTCTCTCCCTCTTTCTCTCTGCCCCTCGTACTCAAAATAAATAAACATTTTTTAAAAAATTACACTTCAGGAGCACCTGGGTGGCTCTGTTGGTTAAGTATCTGACTTCGGCTCAGGTCATAATCTCACGGTCCATGAGTTTGAGCCCCATGTCGGGCTCTGTGCTGACAGCTCAGAGCTTGGACCCTGCTTTGGATTCTGTGTCTCCCTCACTCTCTGCCCCTCCCCCACTCACACTCTGCCTCTCTCTCTCTCTCAAAAATAAACATACATTAAAAAAAAATTACACTTCATATGTGGCAAATTAAAAGTCACATTTTTAGAGGAATAAGAAATAGTAGAGCTTAAAACAGACTATAAAATTTAAATTAAATTAGCTCAACCTACCAGTGTAACTGAACTGGACATTGTGCCCTCTTTCAGTGTTTCCTTACAAGACTGCCTGCAGTGGTTCCAAATTCCTCCAAGACTCATTTCCTATAAATGTGAAAGGTGTGAGCTTGAGAAAACCATAGACAAATTAGAGCGTGTTGGTCTGAAAAGTAAATGGGCAAGCAGGACAGATGACAAAACGTACCAAACTATCCATTTCCTTGAAGAGAGTGCACTAACCCAGTGCTAAAACTAGAGTAATTTCTATTACTCACCTGGTCTGTGCAACCAGCAACCAGCCTTCTGTGTCTGGGCACAGCTGATGGAGTTTGGGATCTACTTTGGGTGTGAACAAGGGGTCTAAGTCCATGGTCCTAACAGAAGAAGAGATGATAAATGAAAGGCTTGATTCATTTGCTTCACCTAAAAGTCCACACTTGGAATTCTTTAAATTAGTGAGTTTGATTAATGTATTTACCATATGGCCCATTTGCTTTATTTCTAATGGTTGAATGCACTTCTCAGAGCACAGGGTTTATTCGTAATGAGATGTACAGGGTGACAGAGCATCCACGCAGATGTGTGAACTAAAGCCCCTGGGCATACAGGAAGTTTGGTCAGGTTACGGGGTCTTCTCTGCCCTTCAAACCCCTGCTTGCCGGAACTTTCTTCCTTACTCTACTTCCTCTTCCCTTGTCTTTGATCTTCCCACTGTATCCTTCCCTGCAACCTTGAACATGCCGGAACCCGTTCCATCATTTAAAACACATTAATAGGGGCACCTAGGTAGCTCAGTTGGTTGAGCATCTGACTCTTGATTTCTGCTCTGGTCGTGATCCCAGGGTTGTGGGATTGAGCCCTACATTGGGCTCTGTGCTGAGTGTGGATCCTGCTAAATAGTTTCTCTCTCACTCTGTCTCTCCAAAATTAAAAAAAAAAAAAAAAAACCCACATTATTGTTAAATAAACCTTCTACATTATGTACCCATTTATTGATGCTTCTCTAAATACAGTAAAACCTTGGATTGCAGGTAACTTGTTCTGCCAGTGTTCTGCAAGACGAACAAACATTTCTAATAAATTTTAACTTGATAAACAAGTGATGTCTTGCAATACGAGTAGTACTTGACACAATGTCACATGATCACAACTGAGCCAATGGTTCTTCTTTCTCTCTCTCTCTCTCTCTCTCTCCCCCCCCTTTCTGCAGGATTGTGGGTGATCATCTCTCACCCGTGCTCAGAGGCTTGGTCTCAGGCTGCAATGTTTGGCAGAAATCAGTGATTTTTCGGAACATTGGGAGGTGCCCACAATTGGCACTAGTGTATTTTTTGTCAAAGCACCTATGAACCATTCTTTGCTTTTCCATCCAAGAGTAAGCTTAGGAATGCTTTGCTTCATTCTAGGTCAGGCCACCTGCAGGTATAGACCCTTTCCTCGGCTGCATTAAATATAGTATATGACAAGAGTTCATTAATACTGTACTGTGCGAGCGTATACAATGGTCCCCATGCAGAAAAGGATTCCATGGAGCCGAGAGATAGCAGTGATTCCATTAGTGATAGTGGAAGTCATCCTTATTATAATTATTTTTATATGAATATTTTGGGGTTGTGGAACAAATCATCTGAGTTTCCATTATTTCTTATGGGGAAATTCGCTTTGATGTACAAGTGCTTTGGATTACAAGCATGTTTCCAGAAGGAATTATGCTCACAAACCAAGGTTTTACTGTATTTATTTTCATAAGCAAAAGTCTCGAACAAATGGGTGTGTTTACCATCATTACTTTCGTAACCTCCATTCAGTACTCAACTCACTGTGGTCTGGTCTGTTCCCAGCACTCCCCTGAAACTGCCCTCATTAATTAAAGTCACCAAGAGCCCCCAAATTTCAACATCCAGTTACTGCTCCTGAACTTGTGCTGGTGACCTCCCTGCAGTGTTGGCCATGATTGGTCGCTTCCCTCAGCACACTTTCCCCTTCACGTGTGCACTTCCCCATCTCCTAGATCCCCTCCTACCTTTGTGATCCCTCCTCCTTTGTGACCTTCCTGAGCTGGCTTTGCTTCATAACAAACACATCTGTTCTTGTCACTAAAATCCTTCAGGGGTCTCCCGCCTCTCACAGGATCCAGTCTAGATTCCTTAGCCAAGCCCCTCAGGTCAGCCCCTGCCTGCCTCTCCCACTCATCCAGTAACAACCTGTCGAGCCTTCACCCCATCAGCCTCTTTACAGGCTCCCAAACATGTCAATGCTGTTTCACGCTTCTGTACCTTTTGTACAAAATGTTCTCGACGCCACCCCCATCCTCCCCTGAGGAATTCCAGCTCATCTTCTAAGACTCAGAACAAAGGTGAGCAATTCTGACAAGGCTTCCCTGCCCCCAAATTGAGGCAGAGCCTCCTGAGTCTGCAGCATCAGTGACACGTCTACACTGTGAGCTCTGCACTGTGTCGCCTCATCTGAGGCCCGGTGCTGCCAGGGCAGTGGGAGCTGGTTCTGCAGAGTTTGGCGCAGTGCCTGGCACTTAGTAGGTGCTACTACATGATTAGGGTGCAGGGGACATCACGCACTTATTTCTTTGAATTGAATTGAATTGGATTTGCTCTGAGCTTCTGACTGTCTCCATAAGGAAATGTAATCTCAGTCATTATTGGGGCATGCCATCTCCCCAGGGTCAGGGGAAGGTCCCTGGTGACGTAATCCATAAAAAGCATGCAGAGAGGGCCCTCTGGACTCTGTCCGCACTTGTTACCACATCTAGGCTTATTGTCCAAATCCTGCTTGGAACCAGGGGGCAGTTTCTGCTGAGGCCTGGGTCTTGGAATTTTTTTGCATAGATGTTCGTAAGGCCACGGCCCTTAATGTTTAGCTATTTCTACATCCCCCCCTCCCCCTCCAGCAGCCCCCAGTGTGGGTGCTGGGTCCAGGTGTTCACACTTCATGAACACCCCAGTGATCCTGTTCTTTCTTTCCTATTCAGGGACTCCCTTAGCCTCAGTCAGGACGCACACCCTCAGAAACTCAAAGCCACCCCTCTCCCCTTACCGCACCCCCATATCCTTCCCCCCAACTCTTCACCACCCCACCCACCCCCGCACAGAACAATACAATTCCCAATTCCCCTCAATGAATGTAGGCAGCTAAAAAAAAAAAAAAAAAAACAGGAATAAGGATGACTTCTCCTACTAGAAAGTCTGTTTTCAAAGACAAGGGCCCCCCAAAACAAGCACACACCACGGTCTTCCTACCTTCTTGAGGCAGAGGAAAGAAGAATACAGCAAAAAGAACACGATACAAAAGAACATCTCAGTACATTATTGTGCCACATAACCTTCAATGAATTTAATTAATCACGTAATTAAAAGCAGATATGCCCATGAAAAACAAGAATGAATTTGCTCTCCCAAAGAAAGACACCTCCACCTGGCAGCCCTCCTCACTCAGACTAAGCCTCCTTATTCCTGCCCCAGGGAGGGAGGTCTAAAAATCTCTGGGATCCTCCCGTCTGTGGCCCAGGACGCCACTCACATGGCCAAGTTTATTTGAGCTGCTGACTTGGATTGCTGACATGGGCATTTACAGCAGCTGCACTAACCCACTTTCTCTCATGGATGATTTTAATCTCTTTAATTTTTGCCCAGCCTGTGAGAAAACTGGGAGAGAGCATGGCTGGGAGGGGGCGGGAGGTAGACGGTGCAGGTCAGGAGCTGAGTGGTGGTTAAATCCTGTGGGAGGAAGCAAACGCGTGTGTAATCCTTTCAGGAAAACAAGCATTACTGGGGAGGAGAAAGCTGCCAATGTAACTTTGTTCCAAGAATAAATAGCACATTTTCCCTCAGTGTTTGCTTTTCTCTCTTTGATCCCCGTGAAACCCTCTGGAAATGCCTGGCCAGCATTTTTTTTCTCCCCTCCGAGCCTGGGGAGAAGGAGCCACAAGCACCCCCTTGAGATTCCTCAAACACAGGCATAAAGTAGAGGCTCCCAGGTGATGCTGGAGCCAGGGAGCCTGTAGAAGCTGAGGACCCAGGCATTTTAGCGAGGTTTAGTCACCACAAATATGCCACGGTGTTTCCAAACGTGTCATCACGATGCCCAGAAGCTGTTTAGAAGGGAATAATAAAAGAGAGGGTCTATGGCCCTCTGGGAGCCACTGGGAGCCATGACAGTTTGCAAACGGAAAGAAAAAGCAGAGCTGGTGTGGGTTAATGTTTAGCTTTGGTCCCAGGCAGTGGTAAATGCCTGCACGCAGAGAGGCTGACAAGAACATGCCCTGGCCATGGGGAGTTTATGGTTCAAATGTTCTAAAAACCACAGTCTGTAGTTGCATAGTTTTCCCCTCTTTTCCCAGATAGCTTCATTTCAGGGAGTTGAAGGCAGGACAATACCAGTGAAAGATAACGGCCTTGGCATCAAACAGACCTGCACCCAGTTCTGGTTCTTCCACTTACTCGGTGTGAAGCAAGGTTAGTACTCGGTTTTCTCAGCTGTTGGTTGGGAATGATAATGCTTACCTTATAGGACAGTCGTGGAAAAGGTAAAAAGTGTGTAAACTTAGCATCATGCTTGACTCTAAGCGGTCAATACATGCCAGTTCCTTATCACCACTGTCTCCCCACAACCTATCATTCAAATCAGAAAATACTAATTAATGGCAAGACCTATACCAGGCTTACAGGGAAAGCCAAGAAGTAGAAAAACCCACTCAGTGGGCAGCTACATATAGCATCAGTCTTCAAGTCTGGAAGTAACAGGTACATGCATTGTCATAATACTATGCAGGAGGCACTAATCAAAGGCTGATCCTGACAGTCAATTCTAAGGGTCCCCCAGAGGGTATAGGTATCCAAGGGAAAGCTTTATGGAGAGGTGTGGACTTGCTCTGAACAAAGAGGCAAAGAGCAAGACATATTTTGAAAATGCTAATAGACTTACACTCCTTAGGATCCCCTTAAGGGAATTTTGGGAGATTTTTGGAAAGGAAATTGGGAAATACAGTTGATTAAAGATGATGGCATATTCTTTGTCACTATTCCTATGGAGAGGTAGCCTTTACTTCTCCTATTCTTGAATCTGGGCTGGTAGCAGAAACATGCCATGCCAGTTTGGGACTTAGCCTTTAAGAGAATCAGCAGCTTGTCCTTCCTGCTTCTTGGAACTTTTGCTCTTGAGACACTGTCTCTTAGAACCCAGACACCATGCTGTGAGAAGCTCGAGCCATATGTAGAAGCCATATGTAGGCTCTTTGATCAAATCCCCAACTGAGCTCCTGGCCAACAGACATTATTAAGACTAGCCATGTGAGTGAGCCATCTTGCATATCCCAACCCAGTCTAGCCCCAGATGACTGCGGTTGATGCCACATGGAGCAGAAGATCCACTCAAGTGATCCCAGCCAACCCACACAAGAGTGAGAAATAATAAAATGGTCCATGCTGCTAGATACGAATGCGGGAGTGGTATGTTATATGGCAGTAGACAATTGAAACAGGAAAGTACTTATGGGAGGTCTTGAACGCCAAACACCAAAGTGTATACTTCATCATCAATGCCATCATCATTATCGAAACTGTTAGTAAATTATCACTATGTGCCAGACACTATGTTATAAATTTTTAATACGCTCTTAAGATTTAACCTGCTTTTAAACTTGTGTGGTAGGTACTATTATTCATACTTAATAGTTAAGAAAACTAATATTCAGAAAGTTTTAGAAATGTGCTTAAGATTATACAGCCACCAAAAATAGTAAAGACGGGATTCAACCAGTCACACCTGACCAATCTCAAACCTGCCATCTTCTTCCTGCAAAAAGAATAAGCAGTTGGCATGCTAATAATTTTTGGAGCTACAAACAACACTTCCAGCTGGAAATTGGCAGCCAGTTTGAAAAACACAAGCTGAGGTGCCTGGCTGGCTCAGTCAGTAGAGCATGTAGCTCTTGACCTCAGAGTCATGAGTTCAAGCTCCCACATTGGGTATGGAGCCTACTAAACACACACACACACACTCACACCCAGCAAACTGCCTGGGCTTGTCAAATCCAAGCAAAAAAATGGCAATGAGTCTAACTCCATTATTTAGTGACTGTATAGGTACGTAAGACAATATAGGAAATATAAGAATGAAAAGTTTTTAAATAAGGGATAGTTCAGGAAATTAGAAACTACTTGTATTAGTTATCTCTTTCTGCATAATCACACGCCCCCCCCCCCAAAAAAAAAGCCTTAGTGGCTTATAATAACAATAACCATTTATTATTTTTCATGGTTTCTAGGGGCCAGGAGTTTGGAAGTGGCCCAGTTGGGAAATACTAGCTTGGGGTCTCTCAGGAGGTTGACTGGGGTTTAAGTCATCTGTGGACTTACCTGGAACTGGAGGGTCCACTCCAAGTCTTCACTCCACTCACACAGCTGGCAGACTGATGCTGATTATTGGTGGGTGTCTCAGTTCCCCATCAGGCAGGCCTTCCAGAGACCTGAGTGTCCTGGTGACTCGAAAACTGGCCTTCCCCAGAGCAAGACTTCCAAAAGGCCAACGCAGAAGCTGTAACGTCTTTTATGACCTGGTCTCAGAAGTCATACACCATTCCTCCCACCTGACTCTATGTACAGAGCCATCCCTGATTGACACTGGAAAGGACTCCGTGAAGTCGTGAATACCAAGAGAAAGCAATCGTGGGGCTGTATCAATGTGGCTACCACATCCCTTGATGTACTCTAAGTAATAAAGACTTTAAAGCAGGGCATTTGAGGCTTTCACATGTGTTTGCAGGACAAGGGAGCAAAAGTCAAGGAGTCTATTTGTGATGATCTCAGCCTGCATTACCATCATAAGAGGGTCTGAAGAGCTTACTTGGAAGCTGCTTTAGATATCAGAAAACTTTGAGAAATTCCTTCCATCCATCTTAGCTGGCAACTCTGAAGCAAGAGATTCTCTAGAAGCTACTGTTGGCAATCTCAGCTGACTACTGTACCCGAGAGGTTCTTTCATAGGAAAGGACCCTGCAGCTGCTGAGAACTTCACACCTGCCTTTGATGAGCGTGGACTTTCCCACTCCTCTGCCTTCCAATCTCATGCAAATGCCTTTCAGTGACCAACATGACCCTGGGATCATAAAGAGAAGGGAACTCTGGGAAATGTCATTCCTGGCCTCTCCTTGGGTGATGCAGGGAATCTGTGGGTGGAAGTGGGTGGTGGTGATACTGAGCTGACTACAGATAATCCAGCTGAAACTTTGGGGGGTTTTCAGTCAGTGAAACATGCATAATACTATGCAAGTTTGACTTGAAATTCTCCCTTCTCCAAAGACAGTAAAAACAGTTTTTAAAAAATGTTTTTAATATTCATTTATTTTTTGAGAGAGAGACAGAGCACGAGAGAGGGAGGGGCAACAAAGAGAGGGAGACACAGAATCCAAAGCAGGCTCCAGGCTCTGAGCTGTCAGCACAGATCCTGACGTGGGGCTCGAACTCACAAACCGTGAGATCATGACCTGAGCCGAAATGAGATACTTAACCAACTGAGCCACCCAGTTGCCCCTAAATGTTTTTAAGTAAGATAAGGCATGCTCACAAACAAGAATGAGATAGCAACGAACAGGGGCTGAAGCCATAAATCTGTGAATCCAGAAATGGACAGAGAGGGTTAGAATCATAGCCCTTTAGGGATGTGATGGACTTAGTGTTTCCCCTTAAAATTCATGTTAAAACCCTAATCCCCTTGTGACAGTATTAGGCGTGGAAACTTTGAGAGGTGATTAGGTTTAGCTCAGGCCAGGAGGGTAGAGTCCCCATAATAGGATTAGTGACCTTACGAGAAGAAGAAGAAAAACCAGAGTTGCTCAGTATCTCCAGAAGCACACAAAGAGGTTATGTGAGCATATAGTGAGATGGCAGTCATCTGAAGCCAGAAGGCCAGCCCTCCCCAGGAACTGAAACTGCCGGCATCTTGATCTTGGACTCCAGAACTCTGAGAAATAAATGTCTGTTGGTTAAGCCACCTAGCCTGTGGTGTTTTAGCATAGCAGTCTGAGCTAACTAAGATGAGGAATTTCAACTCCTGAAGCATGATGAGACTTAAAAGCACCCTGTGCCTGCCAAGACACCAGAGCTAGGCTCACCTCATCAGCGATGACCACTAAAAGCTGAGACCACACTTAGGACTGTGGTTTGTTAACAGTTTGGCTTTACATCAAGTGATTGTCACCCATCCACATCTTGAAGAGAAAGGCCTTACATGTATTATCTCCTTATTGAAATTCACAACTTTCTTACATTAGTTTCATCTTTTTAACTTCCCCAAATTATTTCATTAGATTTACCAATAAATTCTACTCTCTTTGCCTCATTTCTTCCATCCCATGTCATCAGCATGAATGTACATATCTTCTTGCTGAAGTATATCCTTTAGTAACTCTTTCTCCAAGGGTCTATGAAAGGTCAGTACTCATGCTTTTTATATTTCTGAGAATAGCTTTATTTTCTCTCCTCATGTACAGGAGTGTACAGTTTGGGTACAGTTTGGGTACAGTTTATGTATCTTTTTCTCTCCTCATGTACAGTTTGATTGGGTACAGAATTCTAGGTTGGCAGAGATATTCCTTCATAACTTTAAAGGTGTTACTGTCTTCTGGCATCTATTGTTACTAATGTAATGTCTTTTGTCAGTTTAGCTGGTTTTTTCTTTTATCTCTATTAATTGGTAACAATTTCTCTTTATCCTTCATGTTCTGGAGTTCCCATTAATATGTCCACTTGTGAGTTTATTTCATCCTACTCAGCACCCTGTATATTCTTACAATCTTAAAACTCATATTTTTCTGTTGTTCTGACATTCTGCTATTATTGCTTCTAATATTGATTTTCTGCCATATTCCATTTCCTTTATTTTATACTTCTTTATATCCTCTTTAATTTGTGTTGGAAACTTTTTGCCTGCCTTCCATATCATCACATTCATTTTTTTTTAAATCTCTAGCTCTATAGCTTCTGTGTGATTTCTACCATACCATATGCCAATTCATCAATTATCTCTAAAGAGTTCCCAATCTAGAGCTTATTTTATGTATTGATTTGTATTTTAAATTTCAGAGAATATACTGACATTTCTAGGATTTCTGATTCTTTTTTTTTTTTTTTTTTTTTTTTTTTGCTATGTCAAGATTCTCCTATGTTCAGGATTCATATCGAAATTGTTTTTGTTTCACAAATCCTTGTTCTTCATATGGATATTATTCTGTTCCTTAACTCTTAGAATATTGTATTCATTTATTTACTAACCTACATATAGGGTTAGTATATATCATTACAATGTTATAATATATCATTAGAATATATTATACATATATGGCTAGACATATGAATTCCTTGTAATGATTCTTATCACAATTACTCTTGTTAATCCCATATTATATATGGGGAAACTGAGATCTGGAAAAGTAGTTGAGTAAAAGCCTTCCAGAGTAAGACAGTAAGAGAGAAAGGAATTCAAATTTATTGTAATGTTTTACTTATCTTAAAAGGGTGAATTTGTGGGGCGCCTGGGTGGCTCATTCGGTTAAGCATACCACTTTTGGTTTCGGCTTGGGTCATGATTTCACAGTTCATGAGTTCGAGCCCCATGTCGGACTCTGCACTGACAGTGTGGAGCCTGCTTGGGATTCCCTGTCTCCCTCTTTCTATGCCCCTCCCCTCCTTTCTCTCTCTCAAAATAAATAAATAAAACTAAAAAAAAATAATGAAAGGGTGAATTTGAAGGAAGAAGTAGAAGATATCTGGTATAATCTTCTTATCAAATTAACATATAAATTCTATGCAATTCTAATCAAAATCTCAATAGGCGCTTTCATTGAAATGGACATATTTCTTCTAAACTGCATATGGAAAAACAAAAAGCCAAGATGCAGCCAAAATAATTCTGGAACAAAGAACTTACCTTATAAGCTACATAAGCTTACTATAAAGTAGGACAGCAAGAATAACAGCCCAGAGATGGACAAACAGATCAGTGGAATAGAATAAAGAGCATAGAAATAGACCCAGTATAAAGTAGATATATTAAAGTCTTTGGTATAGAGTAGATTGAGGCATTATAAATCATTGGGGAAAAGATTATTTAATAAATGGAACCGAGACAACTTGATTTCCATATAGAATTTTTCACAGCTAGAAAATGCCATTGAACCTCCATTTTACAACATTCAAAAAATAATTTCCAGACTGAATGAGAAAATAACAGTATCTATATGACCTTGGAAAGGAAAGGAACTCCTAAACAAAATACAAAAATCATAAAAAAATCATAAATCATAAAGGCCTGATTGATTAAATCAAAACTATAGCTTCAGTACAATAAAGGTCACTTTACTGAGAGGGATAAGTGTTCCTTCCTGGTATTCACAGAATAACATAAATGGATGATTAGCATATGAAATACTAGTACAAGGAAAATGAAACAAAATAGCACTGAGCTTCCATTTGACATTTCTCAATGGGACAAAAGCTTAAAGTCTGACATATTCCTTTTGGCTAAGGTAAAGAAAAACAGGAATTGTCAAAACTGCAAATGTAAGTTCTAATTGATTCAACCACTTTGGAGAATCATTCCATAAAAATTGGAACATGGAAGGTGACAACCCACTCATTCCAACTTCAACTTAATACCTGAGGTGAAGACCTAACCCTATGCTCTAGAAGAGAGCTCTGTTTGCAATCATAAAATATTGAAAACATCCCAAACGTCCATCAGAAGGAAAAGAGATAGGGCATTTGGGTGGCTCAGTCAGTTAAGCATCCGACTTTGGCTCAAGTCATGATCTCATGGTTCATGGGTTCCAACCCCTCATCGGGGTCTCTACTGTCAGTACAGAGCCTGCTTCAGATCCTCTGTTCCTCTCCCTTTCTGCCCCTCCCCCACTTACACTCTCTTTCTCTCTCAAAAATAAACATTAAGAAAAATTTTTTTTAAAAAAAGGAAAATGGGTAAGTACTGATATAAATAATAAAATATAATACAATTAGTGGCTGAATTTTTATTATATGTTTTTATATACTTATTCTATATTTTATTTATTTTATATGTACTTTTTATATATCAGCATAAATAACTTTCAGTAATATAATGTTGGGTGGGGAAAGTTGCATATATGTACCATATGAGACCATTTCTGTACATTTTGTGAAAAACGATGATATATTGTTTGTGGATGTATATGTATGTACATTTATACATGACAAATTCGTGGTAGTCCTTGCTTCTGGAGAAGGAAGAAGGTGAATGGAACTAGGGAGATGAGCAAAAGGAAGTTCAACTTTATTGTAATGTTTTACCTCTTTAAAAAGAAAAAGAAACAAAAGCAAATTTGACAACCATTTATTGGTTTTTGGAGTTCAGCGCATTAATGTTCATTCTCTGTAGTTCTTTTGTATTTTTCCCCCAATTCAAAAATCAAAGACCTGTTGCCCTTTCTATCATAACATGTGAATCCATCAAAATGTTTTAATACTTTCCTATGCTTAAGATGCACTGAGAGTCAAGCAGGATAGCACCAAACATTGGGCTAACCTAGAAGCCTCAGGATTTCTAAGAGAAGACAGCCATAATGGAATTGGTGACCCAGAATTGATCAGAGGGTTCCATATCCTGCAGGAGCCATGCTGAATGCCACCAACCTGTCAACTTCAGCTGCCTTAAAGCAGTCTTCTTGTCCCCACAACCTATCTACCTCACATGTTGACCATGGCCAGGTCAACCCCTGGGCAAAACAGGAAAACCTGACCAGGGCTTAATATGGAGAGAGTCAAATGATTCATAAAATTTTTAGCCATACTAACTCTGAAGCTATAACATGCACTATCCTGGCAGAATTCCCTCAGAGCTAGGATTAGTAGGGAGGGCTTTTTTTCTTTAGCAAATTCTCAGACCCAAGGGATTTCATTACCTAAACCAGATGGTTCCCAAACTCTTTCTATACTAAATTCAAACCCTAATTGTGCTGGCGGTGGTAAGCTGGTTCTAATTAAGTAAAGTTAATTCTCCAGGCCCAAATCTATACCATGCCAGTTTGCTGAAGGAACACGTAGAATATGATCAAGGAAGTAGTTAATAGTTTCCAAGAAATCAAAGTGAAGATTAATAAAGTAATATTCAAATTTTCAAACAGGGAGAAAAGCGAATCCCAGGAATTATGCCAATTAGATGGAGTCTGGAACATATTAGTGACTATGAAAATAAAAATATAACAATATGAATGCAAGGCAAGTTCACATGGGTTTTGGAATCAGGCAGGCCTTGAAAGCCAGCTTTACCCCTTTATGAGAAATAGAAAGTTGAAAATATGCTTATCTTCTCTGAGCCTCTGTTTCCTTTTCTGTAAAATAAATTATTAATACTTACCTCCACAGGAGTTTTTGTGAATATTATAAGTGGTGATGAAGGTAAGACATTTATCATTGAACCTACACATACCAGTTGCTCAATAAAAATAGTGATGATGCTGATGGTGATGAAGGTAGTGATGATTTATAAGCATTGAGAGAGAGTGCAATGATCATTAAAGACTGGGAAAGATATATTAATAGTTGTTCCAGACTGATTTCACTTACTATTTAACTTGGGTTGTTAATCTGAAAAATGAAGGAAATACCATTAACCCTATTCTGTCTTCATTTTATTACAGCAGAGTCTTTCGTTATGTGTTCAAAATGATATCATGTTATCTATGAGGAGGAATATTTGGTCTGTTAATAATCATACCAAGGTACTAATTTTGCTTATAACCAAGATGCTGCCTTTTAGTAGTTTATTATTTATTGATGGCTTGGGTCAATTCATAATAAAGATTTACATTTAGACGTCCCTAGATATGAAATTAACTTATCAGATTGGGACAATCTGTATTTTGTTGAAGATAACAACTGTATAACTTTCATTATCACCTCTCCTAAGGAAAACATTTTAATGTGATTTAACCTCTCCATAAAAGAAATTAAATACTAAGGAAAAAGATTTTGTTGGGTAGGGCTGAGCTTTGGAGAGCCACAAACCATTGAAATGTAGAGGTATTTCCACTAGTCACGCCCACTGAGAAAGCATGGATTAAGACAGAGAAATAACTCCATGCATTTTATTTTATTTGAACAGGCAATATTCAAATTCATATGATATCATAAGCATTTCCTCATGTTATCACCAACTTTTGATTTGGTATTCACATTTTATTTGAAGAGACATTCAGTATGAGTCAACAAAGAGATACAGCTGCTAAAGGAGGTATCATAATCATGGGCAGTGTCAAAAAACCATTACTTTCGTGTTGAAGATGGAAGTGGTAGAAATTCTACTATACTTCATGTTGATGAGACTGCTTAAGTTTGGATCCAGTGCCAGACAGCAAACCACCAGTGAGGTTCTGACAAGCTGCAAGCAATCTGAGTTGTGAAGCTTTGCCAATTATTACACAGGGAGCCAGATCATATGAGGAACCAGTTCACAGAAGGAAAACTCAAGGGGCTCAGAGTGATCAGACGGAAGGAACATGATAATTATATTCAAATACTTAAAGAAGGAAAACAGGCAGGAAACTGTGACTCAAGAATCCCACCCATAAGGCTGGAGTCAGGAAGATATTATTAGCTATGCAAGGACCCAGAAAACACACATCTCATCTCCTTTTCCTGAATGAACTACTATCACCATGTTTGTTTGTTTTTTTGTTTGTTTTTAAGTTTATTTATTTATTTTGAGAGAGAGAGAGTAGGAGAGAAGCAGAGAGGGAGGGAGAGAGAGAATCCCAGGCAGGCTCTGCACTGTCAGCACAGAGCCCAACTCGGGGCTCAAACTTAGGAACCATGAGATCATGATGTGAGTGGAAATCAAGAGTCAGACACTGGCTGAGCCACCCAGGTGCCCCCTATTACCATGTTTTAAAAGTTGAATCCTAAAAGCTATAGGGTGTCTTGGGTTGCCTCCTAGAACAGAAAAAAAGACATCAGGAAAAAAACTAGGGACATCTAGAAGAAGTCTATACTTTAGTCAATGCATGGCACCTAAGTTAGTTTCTTTTGTTATGTACCATGGGTATATAAGAGGTTTTTCAGATTTCCCTGTTATATTTGAACTTCATGCTGGAGAGACTTTCTCTGGAGTTTTGAGTCTAGTCCTAGGCAGCAGACTACCAGCCTAAGAAAATAATTTTTAAAAGCCATATGCACAAAGATGTTCATCACATCATTATATACACCTGTGAAAATTGGGAAACAACAATATAGGAGCTGTTAAATTATGGTACATCTCTATGACTACATGTCTTGAAGCCATATGAAGTTAATATTAACATAAGGAAATATTTATGATGTAATATGAAATTTAAAAGCTGGATACAAATCTAAGTTGGAGGCCCAACTACTATGCAACTTAAGTGAATAGAAAAAAAGACACTCAAAATGAACACACATTTCCTCTGGATACTGGGTTCTTTTTCTGTTTTCTCTAATAGGTATTATATTACTTTCATAATAAAAAAAAAATCCATACAAAGATTTGAGCTAGTTTCATTGTGTCAAGGGTTTAGAGGCCAACCACTCTCCTCTCTCCCCCAGGCTTTGCCTGACTATAGAATGTTGAAGGGCTGCAAATTAACGTCTGAAGATTGCACAGCATAAAACCACTTATAAGGATTTTTTTTAAGAACATGAACTATGGCGTAATCCATTAGAACTGAAGAAAAAAAAACTGTCTGCATGCTTCTAAGTCACAAATGGCTTAGACGAAAGAGGGCCAGCAAGATAGAAAAGTATGCCAAAGATATCTCCACTGGAGATAAGTGTCCTGTATATAAAGATGGAAAACAAAGCCGGGGTGGGGGAAGTGAGGGGGATTAGAATCTGTCACAGATCTTGGACAAAAATCTAAAATTACATTTTAGTGCGGACAAATGTTTGTAAAATAAGTGTGGCAATAGTCCAAGCTGAAAAACATATATTTAAGGATGGCATTTATCCAGAACAAAGATTTAAGTGTTATTACCAAAAATGCATCATGCAACAATCATCATGCAACAATCATCATGCAAAAAAAGACCAAGGAAAATCCAAGTCACGGAGCTGAAACGCCACAGGCAAAAAACAGAGCATAAAGCATGCAGGGATTGCATTGTATCATGGACAGCCTTTGCTTGAATGAGTCTGTCATTCCCCCTGATGAGGGCTCCTTACAGAAAGCTGATGAAAACGGAACCTTAAGCACAAAGATGAAAGAGAGCATCATCCCATTTACATGGGGGAAAATCTGGCCAAATGATACCAGCACCTGCACCCATCTTGCACAATCATCCTCGGGCATTTAGGAATCCTGAAACTGTTGTGGAGACCAGCCAAGAGTCAGAATCCCTCCAAAGATACCCCATCCAGCTGGGCATTTTATTTTTCCAGTGATGGGCCGCAGATGTGTATGAATTGTATGTAGGTTTTACAGATATTCCATTTGCTAGCCAGAAATATGGGCCTTTTTAGCTTGAATGCCAAAGCAAATCAAAACATATTTTAATAAATTTTGTTTCCATAAAACATTTAAAGGCCTGTTACTAGTCTGAATTCAATTTTGTTCCTGTTAATTATGGATATGGTTATCAACAGGCTACATTGTTATCAAGCCTATGGAATATATTTGTAGTTTAGTCTAGTATGTATATCCCTATCTCCAGAACTTCAGGATTATGACTTCTTCCCAGTGGATACAACACACTTTTAACCCAAATAGTCAGACTGCTGGGAGCTAATGTTCAGCAGTTCTGAATATCTTGAAGTTTCCATTCCAAGAGCAGCTACAGAAACATAAATAATGATTCATATGCATTTTAAAAATTTGAGACTTTCTTTTAATACTGTGAATTCATTTCCATCAAGTATCTACAATTCCCACAAATCTATATTCCCTCTGAATTCAGGGCAGTTTGATAAGGGAAAATATGTCCAATTTGAATCTGAATATCTTTACTTTACCTTCCATAAATGAGAGGTCCTCTTGACTTTTTCCCCCTGCAGTTTCAAGGTCAGTGTGTTCACGTCTTGTCATTTCTTCAAGGATGTAAATTTCTCTGAGCCATTGAGAACCAGATAAATGGGATCTCTCAGGATACAGTCAATTTCCTCAAACTGGTGATCTGAGAACAAAGCCCAGTTAACCTCTTCTGACTATGTTAAATAAAATAAACTTTTATTTTCTGCTTCATCTTATTCAAATATTTCTCAAGATACAGTCTTGAAGAAAATTCAGCCGTGTTTACTTTCTCTTTCTTATCGTGTAAGAAAACCTATACAAACATTCACAGGAGAAAATTTCCTGATAGATTCATGGAAACTATCTTGCGGTCACCTATCTTCTCTGTTAACATAAATGTAGATTCCAGTCCTACTCTTCATTGTGGTGGCCCATCTGTGACACAAGAACTGAATTTTCCCAAGGTACTGTGTATATCAGTGGGGGGGGGGGGAGGGGGCAAAACCCCACATCACCCCAGCATCAAATAACACATTGACTGAAACTCACTGAGATCAAGAGTTGGTCCTTTTTCTCTTGTCCTGTGCTCACAGGTGGAAGGAGGTCATACAGAGCCTGGGCTACTGAAAGGGAACAAGATGGAAAGGAAAAATTAAGGGCTGTTTGCCAAGGCCCACCGTCCATGAGCAGAGTTTCCCCTGTTCACTGGAGGCAAAGCCCAGTCAAGGAGAAGTTGCAAGGGCATATATTTGTCATGGGCATGAGCAACTTACAAAAATATTGCCCCAAGCCACAAGCCACAAGCCAAGGCTGCTCTGTGAGATTTACGGTTTGTTTGTTTCCATCTCATTTGCTCCAGGTTTGTTGGAGGACAGTTTTGTTCCCAGGAGACTTATTAGTGAGGGCTGTAGACGTGCTGCAACTTGAAAACGGACTAGGATATGAATATGTAAATAGTATTCAAAAACAATGGACACATGCGGCTCATAAGTCAGGATTGGGCCTTTGGGGAAATGCCAGTAGACAATACGGTCAGAGATAAATCTGAAAATAGATTTTTTTTTTTTACACTGTCAGGATTTCTCCCTTCTATCTATCCTGTTTAGCTTACGTAAATAGTCTAGCACAACTAAGGATAGATGAGAATATTTACATTAATGAGACAAACCACCCAATCTTCCTCTGTTCTCTTGCTCAAGAGAAGCATTTAATATTTCAGAATTATCTGACTGAATAGAGCAATATAAATCAGGTCGGATGAATTCTGATCTTCTAATTCAAGATGGCTGACAGATTTCACGTGGTAACTTCTGCTTTCACTCCAAATTCTTAGAAAGGATAATCCAGTATTGGGGTGCCTAGGTGACTCCGACGGTTAAGTGTCCGACTTCAGCTCAGGTCAGGATCTTGCAGTCCATGGGTTTGAGCCCCACATTGGGCTCTGTGCTGACTGCTCAGAGCCTGGAGCCTGCTTCTGATTCTGTGTCTCCCTCTCTCATTGCCCCTCCACTGCTCATGCTCTGTCTCTTTCTCTCAAAAATAAATAAGCATTAAAAAAAATTTAAAAAGAAAAAGAAAGGATAGTCCACTCTGAAAAATAAAATGTGGGGCACCTGGGTGGCTCAGTCGGTCAAGCTCAGACTTTGGCTTAGGTTATGATCTCACCATTTGTGAGTTGGAGTCCTACATCGAGTTTGCTGCTGTCAGTACAGAGCCAGCTTCGGGTCTTCTGTCCCCTCTCTCTTTGCCCCTCTCCCACTGATGCGTGCTCTCTCTCTCTCTGTCTCTCTCTCTCTCTCTCTCTCTCTCTCAAAATTAAATAAATATTTTTTAGAAATTTTAATGAAAAATAAGATGTACCATCAGTGGACCAGAAATCAGGGAAAAGTGACTAAAACATGGAATACAGATAGGATTGGATTGAAGGAGAAAACCACAATCAAAATGCACACAGAAGTGGGCACCTATGAAAGACAAAGCAAAAACAGGGCACAGCCTACCAGGAGGTCAGAAAAGGAGGGTCCTGTAATCACTAACTGGGTTCTTCTCTAAGCTTCAACTGTAAGAGCCACCAAGTGTGTAGCATCCTTCCTCCTTCCTCTCTTTCCATCTTCCCTTCTTCCTCCCATGCCTCCCACTTGGACTGATCAGTTGGATCAGGCAGCAAACAACTGGGCTATATCCGCACTTACGGATGAGCAATAAGCACATGTGCTTGGACAGAGAAGCCGACTCTTCCCTTGGGCAGCTCACACCCCCCAGCAAGCAGGAGGAGCTCTTCTGCCCGAGTCTAACTAACAAGGTAACACACCTAGCAGCAATTTGCTCCTCATTAGCCACACTTTGGGTGCACTAGAGTATAAGTACAGCGTGCAATGCCTCTCTCCCCTACCTCTCACCCTGTGCTATGCAGGCTAGTAAGCAGGTAACACGTGCATCACAGCTAACAGACAAGACCATATACAGAGAATTGCTTATAATCACAAATCCTCAAACATTGAAGGAAAGCTAACACCTTTATTTTTGAGGGATTCTTTTCATTAAAATTTTTAACATTTATTTAGTTTTGAGAGAGAGAGACAGAGCGTGAGCCGAGGGAGGGACAGAGAGAGAGGGAGACACAGAAGCTGAGGCAGTCTCCAGGCTCTTAAGCTGTCAGCACAGAGCCTGACACGGGCTCGAACTCACAGACCTTGAGATCATGACCCGAGCTGAAGTCTGCTGCTTAACTGAGCCACCCAGGTGCCCCGGAAAGCTAACACCTTTAAAAAGAGACACCAAGATTTTGGATACTAGCCCTTTGTCCGATGTGTCATTTGCAAATATCTTTTCCCATTCCGTTGGTTGCCTTTTAGTTTTGTTGGTTGTTTCCTTTGCTGTGCAGAAGCTTTTTATCTTCATAAGGTCCCAGTAATTCACTTTTGCTTTTAATTCCCTTGCCTTTGGGGATGTGCCGAGTAAGAGATTGCTACGGCTGAGGTCAGAGAGGTCTTTTCCTGCTTTCTCCTCTAAGGTTTTGATGGTTTCCTGTCTCACATTCAGGTCCTTTATCCATTTTGAGTTTATTTTTGTGAATGGTGTGAGAAAGTGGTCTAGTTTCAACCTTCTGCATGTTGCTGTCCAGTTCTCCCAGCACCATTTGTTAAAGAGACTGTCTTTTTTCCATTGGATGTTCTTTCCTGCTTTGTCAAAGATGAGTTGGCCATACGTTTGTGGGTCTAGTTCTGGGGTTTCTATTCTATTCCATTGGTCTATGTGTCTGTTTTTATGCCAATACCATGCTGTCTTGATGATGACAGCTTTGTAGTAGAGGCTAAAGTCTGGGATTGTGATGCCTCCTGCTTTGGTCTTCTTCTTCAAAATGACTTTGGCTATTCGGGGCCTTTTGTGGTTCCATATGAATTTTAGGATTGCTTGTTCTAGTTTCGAGAAGAATGCTGGTGCAATTTTGATTGGGATTGCATTGAATGTGTAGATAGCTTTGGGTAGTATTGACATTTTGACAATATTTATTCTTCCAATCCATGAGCAGGGAATGTCTTTCCATTTCTTTATATCTTCTTCAATTACCTGCATAAGCTTTCTATAGTTTTCAGCATACAGATCTTTTACATCTTTGGTTAGATTTATTCCTAGGTATTTTATGCTTCTTGGTGCAATTGTGAATGGGATCAGTTTCTTCATTTGTCTTTCTGTTGCTTCATTGTTAGTGTATAAGAATGCAACTGATTTCTGCACATTGATTTTGTATCCTGCAACTTTGCTGAATTCATGTATCAGTTCTAGAGCTCATCAAACTCCACACCCGAAAAACAAAGAACCCAGTGAAGAAATGGGCAGAAAACATGAATAGACACTTCTCTAAAGAAGACATCCGGATGGCCAACAGGCACATGAAAAGATGTTCAACGTCGCTCCTTATCAGGGAAATACAAATCAAAACCACACTCAGATACCACCTCACGCCAGTCAGAGTGGCCAAAATGAAGAAATCAGGAGACTATAGATGCTGGCGAGGATGTGGAGAAACGGGAACCCTCTTGCACTGTTGGTGGGAATGCAAATTGGTGCAGCCGCTCTGGAAAGCAGTGTGGAGGTTCCTCAGAAAATTAAAAATAGACCTACCCTATGACCCAGCAATAGCACTGCTAGGAATTTATCCAAGGGATACAGGAGTACTGATGCATAGGGGCACCTGTACCCCAATGTTTATAGCGGCACTCTCAACAATAGCCAAATTATGGAAAGAGCCTAAATGTCCATCAACTGATGAATGGATAAAGAAACTGTGGTTTATATACACAATGGAATACTACGTGGCAATGAGAAAAAATGAAATATGGCCTTTTGTAGCAACATGGATGGAACTGGAGAGTGTGATGCTAAGTGAAATAAGCCATACAGAGAAAGACAGATACCATATGGTTTCACTCTTATGTGGATCCTGAGAAACATAACAGAAACCCATGGGGGAGGGGAAGGAAAAAAAAAAAAAAAAAAAAAAAGAGGTTAGAGTGGGAGAGAGCCAAAGCATTAGAGACTGTTAAAAAACTGAGAACAAACTGAGGGTTGATGGGGGGTGGGAGGGAGGGCAGGGTGGGAGGGAGGACAGGGTGGGTGATGGGTATTGAGGAGGGCACCTTTTGGGATGAGCACTGGGTGTTGTATGGAAACCAATTTGACAGTAAATTTCATATATTAAAAAATTAAAAAATAAATAAATAAAAAAAAAAAAATACATGTTGATAAAAAAAAAAAAAAATAAAAAAAAAAAATAAAAAAATAAAAAGAGACACCAGACTCAAGGAACACAAGAACCTGACTGATGGAAAACAGAGGTAATGGGGCATCCAGGAAAAAACAAACACAAAAAAGTTGAAAGAAATCCTCAGAAAATAATTGCAGTGAATACAACAGATAAAGGAAGAATATGCAGAAAATAAAAGGAATGCCAATAAATCAGTAAGAAAAAGACAAGCGGTCCAATAGGAAAATGAGACAAGATTCTAAAGAAGTAATTTATAGAAATAAAAATATAGAAACAGTTTAACTGCACTATTAATTGGAGAATGCAAATATCATTTTCACCTTTGAGATAAAAGTTTCTTAATATAAATGATGGAAAAAAGAGTGGGAAATGGCGGTTCTTATGTGATGATCCAGCCACCTGGAGGGAGATTGGAGAGTTATCTATTAAAATGAAAGTCTGAGACTTTTTGACAAAGCCATTCCATCTTTCTGTATGAACTCTAAAGAAACATTCGCATATTTGCACAAATCACATATTAAAGATGTTTGTGGCCACACTATTTGTAATACAAAATCTTGGAAATAACCTTAATGCTTTTAAATAAAGCATGGCACAGCCATGTTATGGGAAACAATTAAATAGAAAACAATCAGATTTCTCTATACTGACATGGAAAACTTTTTTTTAAGTTTATTTATTTATTTTGAAAGAGAAAGAGAAAGAGAAAGTGGGGAAGGGGCAGAGAGAGAGAGAAAGAGAGAATCCCAAGCAGGTTCCATACTACCATTGCAGAGGCCGATGTGGGGCTCAAACTCACACACCTCAAGACCATGACCTGAGCTGAAGTTGGATGCTTAAATGACTGTCACCCAGGCGTTCCAACATGGAAAACTTTCTAAGATATGTTAGTAAGTGAAGAAAGAAATCTGCAAACAGTAGGTACACTGGATTCCATGTATGTAAAGAAATAAAAATTAAAATGCATGAATACCACCTAATTTTACAGGTACATTTTTGTGTGTAAGCATGTGTCTAAAAATTTGAAGGGATCCACATATAATTGATGACAACAATCCACCCTTGGAAAAGAGAATGGGAAATGGGAATTAGCAAAGAGGGGTTTCAGCATTATTTGCAATAATTGAATTATCTGTTAGCAGAATATATACACATATTACTTGAATAAAACATTAAAGCTTCTAAATTCAGAAACCAAACTCAAATATAGATCAAATAGGGAGATACTTAATTATTTGTTAACTGGTAACATAAACACACCACCTAGGATACCAGGAAGCATTGGTGGCTATCTTTGCAAACAAGATGAAATAAAGCACCTATTCAGTGCACGTTCTCATCCCAAGGAAAGGAACAAGGATCAATGGCAAGCTGCAGCTGCCTAAGGTGTAGCACCACAGCTGGCTTCGGAGACAACACGGCCCTTCCTCTCTCTGATACCAGGATTCTCAGCATCTCCACTACAAAATGAGAGAAAAACTACCTCTAACAATAAAATCTGAATATGTAGAGCTCAATTTTGCTGAGTGTAGGAAACCCACATTCATTTCACTGACAAAAAGATCATCTCACACCATCAGCTTTTCAAAAAGGTCAAGAAACGTGCCTTGTAAGACCTAGCCCTTTATTTTTAAAAAATTTTTATAAGACAGCCTTTTGAAAAGATACTATTACACAATGTGGTTTATACATTTAAGTAGAATTTTCACTGAATTAGTTTATGCCCCAGGATCCATCGTTATTAGAGTCCCCTGTGATAGGCAAACAAAAGCTATTACCTTTCAACTGGTAACATCATGTTCTCAACGCTTACTGGCTGTTCTGAGAATACTGACAGTTCCCTGACAAGTTTACTGGGGGGAAAAGTGTTCATTCATGCAAGAAAGGGAACAGAACTTTGTGATTAATAAGTCTATAAAGAGGAAACACAAAAAAATTCAAATTGGCTATGGGGCATATCCTTCCCACTAGGCACAGAGATAGGAGGCTTCAGAGTGATAAGCCTAACATCTCTGGCTACATCATTTGGCTAGCTCAATGATGTTATAATACAAGTGTCCCCCAAATTTCAGTGGCTTCAAACAATAAAAATTCTGTTCTTGCTAATATCATGTGTCCATTGTGGGTCAGCAAGGAGGCCCTATACATCATTCTCAGTCAGGGGATCATGCTGAGATAACAAGTACCATCCAGAACATTGCCAGTCACAATGCAGTTTGAGAGAGAGAATTCTGGAGGCTTTTGCACTTGTAACAAAATGCTCTGACCCAGGAGTGACACGTATCACTTCTGCTCATTAACTAGAGTTATGTATATGGTCCCACTCCATCACAGGGATCCAGGAAATGCAATCTTAGTATATGAGAAGAGGAGAAAGCCATAAATATTTAGCAAACAACACTAATGACTAATGGGTTCTTTCCTTTTATTTACACACATTGGCTTGGTCCAGGGGCATCAGAGATATCCAGGCCATCATCGCATTAAGTGAAGAGTAAGTATTTTAAGAACATGGAATCCCCAGGCTGGCTTAACTGGAGAATAGAAATAACTCATTGCACCCAGGAATTTTAACATAAATGGAAACATTTCAGTAATATCTAGTTTAGGATAATCTGTGCACATAGGTGATACTGGCACATTTCTCTCAATTGCAAATGACTCATGATCAGTGTGGCTCCCAAAGCTGGCTGATCTTCAGAATCACCTGGGAAACAAACAAAGATGGAAATGTCTGGGTGTTACCCCTAAGAATTCTTATTCAATATATGCTGGAATGTGCCCTAAGAATCTATGTACCTAACCCCTGGACTCCAGGGATTCTTATGATCATTAGGTTTGGTAACTTTCGCTGAAGACATTCAAGTCCAGCAGTCCTCATGCAAGGTAATGCACCAGCCTTTCCAATGTCACAGACCACTGAGACTGGTGAGCCATCAGGCGACCCAAAGGAAGTCACGAGCGCCAATAAAATAGAGTGAAACAAACACTGGCTGAGGGTCATAACACCTACTACTTGGTTCTTGTTCTGATTATCTATTGCTGCACAGCAAACCAGCCCAAAACCTAGTGGCTTAAAATACCAACAAGCATTTCATTTGCTCAAGATCCGCATTTGGGGCAGGGGTCTGCAGAGATGGCTGTTTCTGTTCCATGTGTTTCCAGGAAGGAGTGCTTGCCTGGAGCTATAGGATCCACTACCAAGTTGGCCACACAATATGGAGTGTCAGCAGGGGCTGTTGACCAGGGACCCCAATTCCTTTCTCTGTGTGTCTCTAGGGTGCTACTTGGACTTCCTCCCAGCACGGCATCTGGGTTCCAAGAGTCCATGTTCACAGAGCAGGAAGTAGAAGCAACTGGTCTCTTAAGTAAGGCCTGAGTCCAGAAACTGGTACCATGTCACTTAGCTTTCTATTAGCTAAGTGGTCACAGAACCTGCCCAGATTCCAGGGGAGGGATACAGTTCTGCTCTCAGTGGGAGCAGTGTCAAAGAATTTGCAGCCATCTTTAATCTGCCACAGTCCTCGATATGCCTTTTGGGCCTCAGGCTTCTCACCTGTGAAATCAAAGAGTCAAACTGGATTATCTTTGAGGGCCTTGCCAACCCCCAAAGGCGATGAGTCACTGGATCTGATGCATAATTTGCTGACTGACAAAGAAGCCCAGTCTGCAGGTCCATGCCCTTTGTAAACCAGCATGCATGCGGTGACAGTTTAACAGAGCCTGACAGACATGCAGAGCTCACAGGGCAGCAATGACCCTGGGCGCCGAGGCCCCTCTGCATTTCCCACTAGACTCTCTGCTGTTTTTCTTCCCAAAGCCAAAATTGTATCCTAATTCCTGGAACCTGACAGCAGCTGTCCTGAGGGCTTCCTAACCATCCACGTCATTCTTGCCCCATCTCTTGGGCAATAATTCCTAAGTTAAGCATGCAGTAAATGAACAAGAAATCTAGACGGGAGGTTGGCAAAACTCACAAGCACAACAAAGGGCTCGGTAGGTGGGCCCTAGTCCCAGACAATCTGGGTTCAAACACCCCCAGGACCACATTCTAGCTGCGACCATTGGATAATGTGATTTCATCATTTTAAGTTTGGTTTATGTTTTAAAATGGTGATATAGATAGCACCTATCTCAAAGAGTTGTTGCAAGACAACAATATGTATTTTATAATACATATTAAACACTTAGCACAGAGCCTGATCCATAGCAAACACTTGATAAATATTAGCCATTGTTTTTATTAAGTCATAATGCAAATAGACACTCTGGTCATGGTTTGCCATACATTTTCCAGAGCCGGAGAAGATGGGTCTTACTAGAATGAGAAATGTTAGCCCAGCACTGCCGATCTATAGTCGGCCTGGCCACTGGTCACCAGAGCCCCATGGGGGAAAAGAAAAGGTGACCATGCAAACATCTCTCTCCTGCTCACCCAGCATCTGTGGGTGGAGAGTCCACACTGGCTGAACATTGCTGACCCAGTGACTCCAGATCCCAGTGTGGACACTCATCTCACATCCTAGGCCACCCAGAGCCTGGAGATATTTGTTGAATGTCTACCAGATGCAGAGCCTCCAACAGAGAACAACCCAGCCAAGGAGGACCCAGCCCTCCTGGAGAGCACGTTCTATTGTTTACTATATTTTAAAGGCACACCTTTCAGAAGTCCTCGGCTCAGTCACTGGAGACTGCCCTGACTCTCAGTCTCACATTGAAGAATCTGCAGCTTTCTCTGATACCCAAAAGCTGGCTTTGCAGACTCTCTTACGGGTGAGTGGGTGTGTGCGATGGGAGGGGAAAGACTGTGTACACTCTGGACAACACTTTTATGGCCATATGGGAATATTTTGGTGATGCTGTAAAGTGTAATTCCTCAGTGTTATTACAAAACTGCCAGCTCATTTCTGAAGAAATGCAAAACACAAACAAGCCGGCCTTGTTTGCTTTATCAATGCTGTACTGTAGTGCTGGGTTTAGGGAGGCGGCTGCCCCAACAACATCTTGTAATGCCCATGCTGACTCCTTCAGGAGATGGCTCCAGGGCTCCACGGCTTCCTAAATAAGGGAAAAAAGGCCATGTCAAATGTGGGGGAGAGATTCAGACCTGAAGGAACCAGGCAACAGAAAACACAGCCTGGCACTGCAGTGGGTGATGGTCAGCTCCTGGTAAAGCAAGGGCACAGGCCAGCTCAGTGTCAGCCATGCCCACAGAGTCCCTCACACACACACCATGCTCTGACCCTTCTTCTCAGTCACCTCCTACATGGGATCCTCTGCCCCCTGCACCTCCTTAAACAGGACCTTCCCCAAGGTTTCTCTTCTCGGGCCGCTCACCTGTTTGCTATGATCACCTCATGCTGGTGTCTTTTGCTGATAGATTCTAAATAAAGATGCATCCCAGACATCTCCCCTGAGCCCTCACTCCCATCTATCCAGAGGCCTCCTGGACCTCTCCACCCAAGGTCCCATGGCCCTTCAAACTCAGTGTTATAGGTTGAATTATGTCCCGCCGCCCCACGGACAAAGGACTGACATCCTAACTCCCAGTACCTATGAATGTGACTTTAAAGGGAAATAGGGTCTTTGCAGATGTAATCAAGTTAAGATGAGGTCACTGGGGTGGGCCCTAATCCAGTATGACTGGTGTCCTTCTATGAAGAGAAAAGTGCAATAGGAAGACACACACAGGGAGAACACCACATGAGGACACAGGCTGAGATGGACCGACGTGGCTACAAACCAAGGACACTAAAGGTTGGAGGCCACCAGCAGAAGCTGGGGAGAGGGAAGGGAAGATCCCACCCAGAGTCTGGGATCAAGCCCTGACCATGCCTTCATGAGGACTTCCATCCTCTAGAACTGTGAGACAATTCCAGTTCTGTTGTTTGAAGCCATGCAGTTTATAGAACTTAGCAGCCCTAGGAAAGGAGTAATGTCAACATGGCCCAAACTGAGTTCTCCATTTTCTGCCTTTCTCAGACTTGCTTCTCTTCTGCTAATCTGTGTTGTGATAAAGGAAACAAGCTGCCGAGTCAGAAATTTGAGAGTCCACTTTGACCGCCCCCCACCCCCGTCCTCATGCCAGCCCATCATCAAGTGCCGAGTCACATCAACTTGACCTCCTTTTACTGCATGAGTCTCTGCCCTGGTTCAGCCTGGTGCCTTCACCAGGAGAATATTGTAGTGACCTCCTTCCTGTTTTGCACACTGGGCCAATCTCCCTTCATCTGACATCATCTGAGACCCCCCCCCCCCACCTTCACTTACCCTTCTCATTCCACTAGTGTGATCTAAAACCCCTCATGTCACACCCCTGCTTAAATCTTCCACAGTTGTTCCCCCTCTAAGCTCTAAACTCACAGGCATGGCCTGCAGGGACCTTCATGAATGAGTTGGTTCCAGTATAACTGCTTCCATTTGTCTTCTTTCATATACTCCTTTTCCCCAACCTTGAACTTGATGCTCAAGCAATATTAAATCACTTAAAGCTTTCAGAATATGCCTTCATGTCCTTGCAGGGGCTGGTCCTAGTGCCAGAAACATCACACCATCCTCTTATTTCCTGGTAAACGTCTGTTCATTCTTCACATCTTTGATTAGATATTTCCTCACTTGTGAAACCTTCCAGACTTCCCCCAGGCAATTTGGGGTAGTCTGTGTTCCCTTGGTCCTATAACGATAATTATCTTCTTTTATTATAACTGGGCTATTTACAGGCCTGTCTCTCTACCATGCAATTTTGAGGGCACAGACTATGTTTTCTTCTTGGTATTTCTAATGCTTCACGTTCCTTCATTCGTTTCATCCTTCTTTCCTTTATTCGTTTGACAAACATTTATTGTATTTAGCACCTACAATGAGCTACACAAGGCACTAGGGACACCATGACAAATGCTACTCCTGCCCTCTTGGTAATTACCATCCATTGGGGAGAACACTAAGCTAGCAGGTGATTGAGGGGGAGGCCCACAATCCCTATAGCCCACAGGGATATAGGTACAAGGAGCTATTGGAATAGGTAGGTGGATACTTTGCCCAGCCCATGGGAAGGAGGTCTATGGTGAGAACAGAATGTGGTCAAGAATGCTTCTGGGAATGCACAGCTGGAAAACAGAGGGGGAAAAAAGCAAAACAAAAGGAAAAGAGGCTGGTAGTGTATATGGACACCAGATCCCAGGGGCCTTGTAAGTCTGTTAAAGAGAGTGGACTTTATCCTGAGGGCCCGATGAGTCATAGAAGTGTTTTAAACACTTTGTCCTTTTTTCCTTTTAAAATTGCCTTTATCCAATTGCTTTTAATTTAAAAAGCAAAAACGTGATTCTTGTAATAAGCATAAAGGCCAAAAAGACAGAAACAAGAAGTTAAAAATCTTTCCATCTCATGCCTCCGCCTTGAGGTAGCACATGCTGTTAAGACACGCTTCTCGACACTGGGACAAATACACGCAAACACAATATGGGCATGTGCATTCAGTTTCATCTGCTTATTTGAATTTTTTATGAAAAGGGATCATAGCGTACACACTTTCCGCAACTTGCTCTTGCACTTAATATATTAGCATCTCTCTACATGAGTATGTTGATAAATCTAACTCTTTTTGATAGCTATGTAATATCCCATAGCATGGAGACACCATGTTTATTCAGTTCTTTTATTGTTGATAGATAACTATGCATTGCCCAATATTTTGCCACAGCAAAGAGTGCTTCTGTAAACATTCATGTGCGTATATTCTTGGGTAGGGGTGTTTTTACATCTACTGGAATAACTGCCCCCAATGGGTTTGCTGAGTCAATGGTGGCACTTTAAACTTTAAAAAGCATCGCCAGATTATTTTTCATGGAGGTTTCAGTGGTTTGTACTCCTACCAGCAAGGTATGAAAGCGTTCATCCTCCTACATTCTCTCAAGCACAAGATGTTACTGGTGTTAATTTTTGCCAATCTGACAAATAAATCATTAAATTTGATAAAATAAAATCATTAAATTTGAACTTCCTTTTGACCAATCCTTTTCAGCTCCACTTTAATCTTTATTTTCTCTTCTGTGACTTACCTGTTCATGTTTTCCCCTACATTCCTATTGCCTTTTGCCATTTTATTACCAGTTTATATGAGCTTTGGGTAAATTAAGGATAACGTCTTCTCATATGTGCAGCCCAGGTTTATCTGAATCTATAGTCTGTCATATGACTTTCCTTATGGCATTTTTTTTTTCCTTAAAATTTGAAAAAAAAAATATGTAGGCATGTGTCCTTTTTTCTCTCCCTTCAGTTTTGGGGATTTCTACAATTATTAAAAATATCCCTTCTACTCCAAAGTTATACAAATTTGTAAATTTGGAAAGTGAGTTTTCCACTAAATTTTTTTCAAATACTTTATGTGCTTATTTGTTTACTTAGAATTATATCTTTAACCCAAACCCATCTGAGATTTATTGCTGCATACGGTATGAGGTAGTAGCTACCTTGCTTTTTTTCTCCCAGAATGAGAGCCAATTAGGTCAACACCATTTCTTGAATCAATCATAATTTTCCCACTGAATTGAAATGTCACCTTTATCCGATTTTAAGTATGGCAACACACTACGTTCATTCCCGACATCAAGCCTATTCCACTGAGTTATTTATTCAGGTGCCAAAATACATTTTCTCGATGACAACACTTTATCTTAAATTTTAATATTTGGTGAGGTAAATGTCCCCAATTTTCTTTTTCAAAATTGTCACAGCCTACAAGTGCTCTGTTATGATGCCCCACTATAATTATGCTTTTCCATTAAATTCATCTGTGTTTCAAAGAGGTTGTGGTTAAGAGAGCGGCAGCAAATCCTGGATGGTTGCACGAAGGAACGCCAAGTCACTCACACAGCCTCAGTCCCCGCAGGCACCCTTGCAAGCAGCCCCACACGCCAGTTCCTGCCCACCAGACTACCTGGATGTACCTCAGAACTCTGGGCCTTGGCTGCTTTTCTCCCCTGTCCCTCAGGTTCCAGGGATCACTTCACCCAACTTGTAGGGGCAGCCTGACCCTGCTCGCCCCTGGCAGCTCCATCCCAGGCAAGTGGGGCTGCCTGCTTGGGGCTTTTTCCTTCCCTTCAGGTTCCTGCCAGCTCTAGGCACAAAGGCATAGGGGACCAAACCCCTGCACGGCTAACTCCCTGCTGCTGCAGCTGCCCAGGACATGCTACTTTCCAGCACAAATGCTCTCCTCCCAGCAGATGTTTCCCGGTTTTGCAGACCACCCTTTGATTTCTTCCTGGGGCACCACCCCTGACTCCCCGCCCGGCCCTCCCAGGCACCATCATTCTGGCCGCCTCCTCATAGGCATTGCTGATGGTAGCAGGAGGGCAATAAAATCAGAAACATGGTATTACGGGTTGAACCATGTCCCCTAAAAATTCCCACCTTAAAGTCTAACCCCCAGTACCTGAGAATGTAACTTTATTTGGAATTGGGGTGATGGCAGCTGTAACTGTCATAAGCGTGGACCCTCATCCAATAGGACTGGTATCCTTATAGAAGGGGAAATTTTAGACACAGAGGCACACACACGGGGAGAACGCCATGTGAAGATGAGGGCAGAGATTGGGGTGGTCCTGCTAAAAGCCAAGGAATGCCAAAGACTGCCAGCAAACCTCCAGACGCTAGGAGAGAGGCTTGGAACGGATTGTCCCTCCCAGCCCTCGAAGGAATCAGCCCTGCTGATAGCGTGACCAGGGACTTACTTCTAGCCTCCAGAACTGTTAGGCAATAAACTTCTGTTCCTCGAGCCACCTATTCTGTGGGGCTTTGTGACAGCAGCCCTAGAAAACGAAGAACGCACAGCTGACACAGCCGAAGGCAGGCTGCCTCCCCTCTCTGGTCTTTGCTGGGGTAGGATCACAGCAAGCTCCAAAATGCATTTGGGGCCACAGTGACTCTGGCCCGTAGAGTCTTGACTCTCCCCCGGGGTGGAAGCCCCTCAGGCTGTCCATTGCTACCCTCCTCCTGGACCCCTCCAGAGGCAGACTGAAGGCTGTGACTTCACAGTAGGGAGTGGAGTTCAGGAGGGGAGTGTTTTGCCTAAGCTTCAGGAGTTCAGCAGGAAACAAGAAGTTAACCACAGCTCCGCAAACTACCCAAGCATGGCATGCTGAGGTTTCTGTGACTTATCCTCTGGTGCCTTCCCACTGTCTCTCTGACTCTCTTGCACAGGATCCTCACTCTGAAATGTGTGCAGATAATCTGTAGTCATTAGGACTGTGTCCAGTCATTCCTCCCGCCACCCCAGGGCCTAGCCCATGGCCTGCCTCAAGTGGATGGTTGCATGGATGGATGGATGGATGGACGGACAGACTGACAAATGGACAGACATTCAAGGGGATTCTTTGAGCTAAACTTTCTGTGGTACATGATTCAACAAAGCAGCTGTGAAGTCATTACCTCAAGGAGCTTCTGGGAACTGAGTAAGCCATTGAGTCCCTGTGGATCCCTATTCTTGCCACATGGACCCTGCATTCTTTCTCATTCTCTCTGGACTGAAAATTTCCCAAGTGCTAACCACCACAGCAAGGCTTCCAAGTTCCCTTCTATTAGTGCTCCCTCCTGGCAGCTCTTTACAATACTTCACACAAAGGAGGTTTAAATAGACTCTGGCAATCTCCCTGGAATTCACAGCCAGCCCCCCAACCCAAAAATCTACCAAAAGCTTCAGACAAAACCTAAGAGGAAACTGCATTTAAAAATGGATCTCTTTCCCTGGCACCTGAACAGCTTCTTTTTAGAAGGCACAAGATCATTTTGAAACAACTGTTCCAGGGAAGATGTGAAGAAGCAAAACAAAATAAAACCCTGAGGCCTATGTGTCATTGTATTCCAGAAACTTCCACAGATGGGAACTGCACTGAGGAGGGTGGCTGCCAGAGAGCCAGGGAGAGACTGCAAGAGACTCTGGGGACTTGAGAACTGGAAAGGGCCAGAACAGTGCCCTGAGCTTGGCCCAACTTGGCTCTTAAAGAGAACCCCACCACTCATTAACCAGCCCTAAAACCTGCTAAGTGAAAAAGAAAAATAAATGAGCTCATTAAATCCAGAAGGAAGGAAGACCTGGAGGCTTAACCAAGGAAATTCCCAACACCCAGTTAGAAAAACAAAGGGGTGTTGGGCACAATTAGATTCAAAGCCAGGAGTAGGGTCTGGCCCCCAAATGAGGGGGGTGAGTCATTCTGTATTACCCTGTAGGGCTGGAAACAGGCGCCTGAAGGGGGAAGCAGTGCTCAGAGTGTGGCCGGCTGGGATGGTCCCTGTGGTTTACCAATTCCAGTGGTCCAGGTCTGGCCAAACTGGTGGGGAAGTCAGTTGGGAAACACAAGGGGAAGTTCCAGGAGCATGACGAGTTCAACCCATCCTGCGGTAACTGCCTATGACAAATACAGCCTCAGGTTTGGCTTACGAAGGCTGTTCATCACTTCATCCTTTCCTCCCCGTTCATCACCCGCTTACCGAGGACTGACCATCTACATGCAGACACTGCATCACATGCACCTTCATACCTGCCTTGCGCTTGGTCCCACTCGGCTCTCTAGGTTCCTTGCTCCTGGCCCCAGCTTCATCCCCTGACCATGGCCCCCTTTTGAGGGAGATGGCTTCCGATCTCCTTGTTCCTGAGTGGTTGGGGCTCTGATCATTCCTGGCATCTACTTTTGTCTTGAGTAAAAGAGAATTCCCCTCCTACCAGCCTCTGGGCCTAAACAAACAATGAATAATGCCTTGAATAATGTCTGTTGCACTGGGGCCTCAACAAGAACAATGGGAACACAGATGAGGGAGTGCCTAGCTCCACCTGTGTGTTAGGGGAGCCCTGGGGAAAGAAAGCCTTCTGTGGAGGAGACAAACTTTCCCCAAGTGGAGCAGGGTAGAGGGTGAAAGTAACTCCAAGGAGAGGAGCAGTGGGAGCAAGGACTCAGAGGTGTGAAAGAGGATGCCAGATTAACAAGAACCCATATGCCACCAAGAAAAAGAAGTGGTCATGTTCATTCTGTGTCCTTTGCTCCCACCCACTCTTTCTGCCAGGGACTGTAAGTCAGAATGATTTTCATGGCTGACTCATAGGCAAAGCTATCATTTGTCTAAAATTGAAATTTCATAAGGAACCCTGAAATATGGCAAGATCCACACCCAATTATATTCTCCTTGCCATCCTCTTCCAAAGTAGACACCATTCCCAAGAAAGAGGCAGCATAGCATTATGGGACAAGGATGAGTTGTAGGGTCCTAAGATCTGGGTTTGAATCCCAACTCCACTAATAACGAGCTGTGTGACACTGGACTGGTTACTTAACTTCTCTGAGCCACTTTCATCTGTAAAAGGGGGGTAATAAATACCTACCAAATAGCCTGGTCAGGAGGATTAGAAATAACATATGCAAAGTATGTCACCCCCACCCACCCCAGATGCTTTGAGTATAGCCCATGTTCAAAGATGGCAGCCAGTGTTATCCTGGATACTGGGATGTATCATCCCACCCTGGGAGGCCTCTGCTCCCTCGGGTGCCTGGCTCCTATTGAGTAAAGGTAAGGGGTGGTTTAGTCACTGGTGTGATATCCAGCACTCTGTGACTTCCATCTCTGAAAACAACAACAACAACAACAAAAACCACTGGGTTCACCACTCTGCATCTGAATGGAGTCTACCCTTTGCTCTTGCAAGCTTAAAAAACTAATTGCCATGCATGAGCAAGCCCTTGGAATCTAAAGTCACTTCCTTAAGTCGGAGAGGTTGTACCTCTGCACCTTTTCAAATGTGCTCCCAGAGGTCTGCTCTGAAGGTCAGGGCGACGGACTGTTCTAGATTTTAAAGCATGTTAGACACAGTTTTACTTTGAGGCAGAGTGACTTACAAGAGGGGTGCCTGCGAAAGATTAAAAGATTACATTTGTCGTCCCCTGCTTTCGTGGGAAAAGTACCAATTTCTTTTTTGGCCTGTAGACTCAGACAAAACCAGCGTGGTGGCCTTCATGGGCTGTTGAGCAGAGGTGGAGGAGAGCAGCAGGGAAGAGATAGGGCATCCTGGACTCCCCTCACGAGTCACCGAGGGTAATTTTCTCAGAAGTCTAGATGGATGCCAGTAAGCCCGCTGTCCAGACAGGGGAGGTGATAGAGCTCGCTTTGTGTTTCCAGTTGAAAACAAAGGCTCGTTAGGATTCGCGGCAGCCTGTGCTGCCCTGGGGCTCCAGGGACCAGCTGGCACCTGGACGGCGGCTGTGAAAAAACACTGGAGGCAGAACTCAGCTGAGCTGCAACCTCGTGAGCTCAAGTGGGGGTCACCCCTAGCTGAGGTTACCGCTGAGGGAATGGGGTCACCCGCCCCGGGAGAACCTGAGCGGCTGCGCGGGGACGCGGACAAAAGCCGCTTTGTGGAGGCGGCGAGTCCCTCAACGGCGCCACCGTGTGGCAGCGCCGGGAAGCGGCGGCGGCGGCGGGCGCCGCGGATCCTAAGGCCGTCTCTCGCACGCCCTGACCTTCTCCCACCTTCTCTGACAGGTGAGGGGGCTGACCTCAAGGAGATGCCCGTTTTCTGCTAAGTAGGTGGAGGTTACTTGCCATGTGTTGGAAAACGAAAGAGATGTGTCCGCTTTTGCACAGCAAGTTTGTGGGCAGTCCTACCCACTTCCATACTCAGTTGAATTTAGTCCCAGCCGATAGCCTCACCTGAAAATTGATGACTCAAAGGCCATTAAAGTGAATGAATAAGGACTGCTTAGATGTTAGGCTGTCCCGTCCCCGGGTGGTTCCGGGTTCCTTATTCTCAGAACAGACATTTTGTGAGCGAGGGGGGAGAGAGCAGAGGAGCAATGAACTGAGAGTGTCTGAACTTGACACTCCACCTGCCAGCGTTTTCAGCTACACTGTAACAGAGCTGGCAGATGGGACTTTTCCTGTCGTAGTCTCACCGGGCGCCGCAGAGTTGGGTGTGAGCCAGCTCCCCGTACTACAATTCAGAGGACATCTCCTGGAGCAGGTTCTGTGATCCCGAGCCCTGTCCCCTAACTGGGAACACAGAAGGGTCTGTGCAGTGCCTGGAGAGGAGGGGAGGAGCTGTGAAAAGGTTTCTCTGGAGGGCACTGTGGCCAAGGGCGCATTTCCGTCTTGGAGGAGTTTTGGGGGGAGGCCTCCTCCCCTCCAGCCTGAGGAGGGGCCTTCCCGGACATCCCAGTGCGCTGTGTTCCCACAGGGGCAGGGGTGGGGGCTGCAGGGGTGGGGGCTGCAGGGGTGGGGGCCGGAGCGGTGCAGGAGGTGCTCTGATTGCTGAGGCGTCCGGGGCAGCAGCACAGGACAGAAGAGGATGCATGTGACAGCTGCTGTCCCGGGACTCATCAGTGAGGACCTGCGAGGGCTTCCCAGACCTGGAAGAACCCGGTTAGGGAGGTTTTTAAACTCTGCCAGAGAGCAGAGTCTGGGAGGCCGAGGTGACCCCAGCAGTGAGATTCCACGCGCGGTGGGCCACCCTCCAAGCCAGGGGCGCAGGAGAACATCCAAAGAGACGGAACACACTGCCCACGTCACGGGGGCTGTGGTCCGAGGGAGCCGCAGAGGGTCTCTGAAGAGTCCCTGCAGGCGGCACAAGGGGGAAGATTCCGGTTCAGATACCTGCCTCTTGAGGAGGATCCCTCAGACACAGTCCCACCACCAGAGACCCTAATAATCTCACCACCACCACCAACCCCCACCCCCCCCCCCCCCGATTGCCAACCTTCATTAGCAAGCCGTGGGGACAGAAACCGAGAAAGTTAGAAGCTGACCACCTGCCTCTTAGACAGCGGGTTTTCACCAACCTCCTGCTATAGCTAGGAGGAGGGAGCAAGATTAAATGCTAATTTCTATCCTGATTTTTTTTATTATTATTACACAAATCAGCCTTTCTAATTATTTGAGTGAGACTATTCGCAACTGAAGTGATTGCAAGACTGTTATGGTCCGAGTGAGAGTGGAAAAGTCAAGGGTCCCAGGCAAATTTTAAAAGGTGGTAGAGCAAAAATAAGCATATATTTTGATTATGTCCCACTTGGGTTTGTTCAACATAGAAGTTGCAATATATGCAACAAATCATTACTGGGCACTCCGCCTGCATCACTCCCTGCTGAGGAGCTCAATCTTCTACCCTCCAGAGCCTGCTAGAGAAAGTTTAGTGCCTCCACTGGGACCCTTAGTGGGAACAGGAAGTAGCCCACGCCCTGGGGATCACGGCAGACTGGGTGCTCTTGAGTTCAGAGATCTCTGAGGTACTCCCTCTCTCTCTCTTCCTCTCTTCATTGAGGACTCCATGGTGACGGCCTGCCCCATGAGGCTCTGCCCAGCTCTTAGAGGACACCACTCTCCAGGGGCTGCCCCAAACCTGGTGATGCTCTTCAGGGCCTGGGGAGGAGGCTGAAGAGGCAGTTCTGGGCCTGAACTTCCCTGATTCTCCCTGTCACAGCGGTTCTCAGCTCTCTCTCTCTGCCCCACCGCCATCCCCAAACCATCTGCAAGGTACCAACTCTTCCCCCAATGACTCACATCCCACCTCTGCCCCTGAGCAGCCCCCCACCCAACATCCAGTCTTCTCAGGACTGCAACCTGCCTCCACAGTCATCTCCCTGCTGCTGTCGTGTTTCCAGGGACAGACCAATCAACAGTAACCATCGTCTGCAATCCCTTTCCCTTCCTCCTTACATCCTGTCCCTGCCTAGAAGTGGGACAATGTTGTGATCCTCATTTTACAGGTGACAGAGGCCCATCATGGTAGGCCATGACGTGGGTACTGAGTAGCGGTGTCAGAACTAGAAGGGATGTCTCTGGTAGAGACTCTTGGAGGAAGTCACCTTTGAGCTGAAACTTAAAGAATGAAATCAGAGTTAGCCAGATGAAGAGGAAGATGGGATTGGGAAGGCCATTTCAGGGTGGAGTATGCTTGCAGGCAAGGAACCAAGAAAGATCATGAGTGATCACATACTGTAATTTCTTCTCTAAGTCCTTTGATGCCTCCTCACTGGGTGTGGCAGAAAGGCTGAGTCTGTCTCTGTAGAAAGCCCTGTTCACTCTCCAGCCTTGGCTGCACCTCCAACAGGCTCCCAGCACTCCGGGTGCCATGTACTTCTCTCTGTGTACTTCTCATGATTTCACCCTTGGTGCCTTTGCACAAGCATCTCCCCCTTGCTTCCTGGCAAGATTCAGCTCAAACGTCAGCTGCTCTGTAAAGCTCTTTGACCTCCATCGACACAGTTGTACTTGCTTCCCTCAGACCTATGCACACGGCCCTCACATGCGCATTTGTAGATTTGCCATTGGCCCAGGGACTGTGCAAAAGGTCTTCACAGGTAAGGTCTGCGTGTTTCCATATGTATCCCCAGTGCCTGCAATACATCTGGCACAAAGTTGATAATCAAGCAACTGGGAGAGGGTGAAGAAAAGGGGAAGAGGGGGAAGAAGTAGCCAAGGTGTGTTGATTTCAAGGTCACACCATTGGGAGTCTTTAAAGTACTCATGTCTATGTTGGAGCTCAGAGAATCTTGTAAGGCTTCATTAGGGTATAAGCACACCACACTTTTGTGGACACAAATTTCATTTTCAAAACAAGATAAAGTGACGTCGGAATATTTTATATTTGTTTGTTTCTTTTTTAAAACAGGGTTATATTCCATTTCAGGTTCTACTCCCATAACGAACTCATCCTCAGGAAGATCACCAGTCTGGTGCCTTCACACACCCACCTGTTCCCAGGGGCCACTTCAGCCCGGCTCTGAGATTTCACTGCATACCACCCACGTCTACATTTAAGGTTTCAAAGGGTACTTCTGCTTATTTGTTCTTCTTGCAAAATACCCAGATTAGTTTTCAGAATCTCAGTTAAATCTACGGCAAATAACTTATAAGAAAGGCAAGGGTTGGTCACTGAGTAATTATTACTTGATTTGTCCCCAGCTTGCTTGTGTCTCGGCCCCATTCTCCAGCTCAGCTTGGCATAGCTTCTGAGTTGTTCGGTAAATGGCCCTAACGTCCACCAGCAGGGTAGCAGCCAAATGAATTGTGGTGCAACTATGAGATTTAACACTCGGCAAACATTAAGAATGTGTTGAATGTTCATGTGTGTTGACACAGGAGAATGTTCCTGACTTCTCATTGGGTTGATATATACACTGTTCTTTATGAAGACAAAAAGGATCTGAAATATGTAAACCAAAATATTTATTATTTGTGTTTCTGTAATTTTCAGAATTTTAATAATGAACTCAAATTGTTTGTGAAAAAGTAATAATTTTAAAAATTTAAACTTAATGATCAAAGTAAAAAGATTAAATGTATATTATAGTTTATGCTGGGTCCCATGTGTATTACAAGGTATTATATTACAAGGGAGGTTTTACTCCCCAGGCCTTTCAGGAGGCCTATATTCCCCAGATGTTGTCATCTGGCAAGGTGCCACTCCTATTTCAAGACTGAGTTCAGTTGCTCCACTTCTGGGGACTCTTCCTGGGGACTGTATAAGACTCTTCCAGGTCTGTATAAGTGCCATTTCTGACCATTCCCCCAGGCCACTGGGCCAGCTCTTACCCCAGCAACCATTACATGTAATGGTTTTCTCATAGCACTCCCTGAGCCCTTGTGAGGGGATTATTCAGCTCCTTGTCCCTGGGTCTACTTGGCACAGTGAATAATGGATGACCCAGGGGCACCTGGGTGGCTCAGTCGGTTAAGCACCCAACTCTTGATTTTGGCTCAGGTCATGATCCCAGGGTTGTGGGACTGAGCCCTGTGTCAGACTCTGTGCTGAGCATGGAACCTGGTTGAGATTCTCTCCCCACACCCCCTTCTCTCTAAAAAAAAAAAAAAAAAAAAAGAATAACAGACAACCCAATACATTATTGATATGTGTCAATTGATATCAATGAGCATGTCATTGATTTTCTATAAATCTCAGTGTCCTCATCATTAAAATGGGGATCAATGTGCCCATCGCACATTGGTAAGGATTAAACCAATGCTTTGTGCACTGAAAAACATGGCAGAGCTCAGTGGGCCTCACAAGGAGGGCATATTTGACAATCAGAACCCGGCGTCCACACCACAACCCATGCTGCGGGCTGTTGGCTAGTGAGACAGTTCCATTAAAAAATCACTTTCTGCAAGCAGTGAAGGGGAGTTTGTCTATGTGTTTTTGTTTTGTTGTGTTAAGTGAGAATATGGTGGTCCTTTAGCCTCCAGCCCTCTTGCAAGCTCTCCACCAGAGGGCAGTCTAAACAGAGTCAAACGTAGGCCTTCCAGAGCCTGGAAGGACATGGTTTGCAGAACCAGGATCTTCCTATAGCTAGAGTATGGTTTTGAGCAACACAACTATTTTATTTTTGTTATTTTTAATGGAAAGTCTTCTAACCTGTGTCACAACTCAACACAACACTGTAAGCAGACTTTTATAACCATTTCATGTCATTATGCTTGCTATGTTTTCTTTTAGGTATTAACATCATGTACAAATAGTAATGATAGTTAACACTGATTTGGGCCTTACTGTGTTGCAGACACCATTCTGAATATTGTGCATGTATTTGCTCATCACATCTTCAAAGCAATTATAGGAGATGGGTGCTATTACTATCCCCATTTTCCATATGAGGAAACTGAGACCCAAAGTCACAAGGCACAGCATATGAACCCTAGTACTGTGGCTCTGGAGCCCACATGCTGGGCACTATACTACAGCTGTTCAGCAACACTCCACAAAAGGCACAGGATGGAGAGAAGAGCTGGGTGTGGACTGTGCATCCGTTTCTTATTCCATTATGAAATGAACACATACATAGTTTTTTTTTTTAAACTCATTTTTTAAGTTTTAATGTTTAATGTTTATTTTTGAGAGAGAGACAGAGACAGAATGTGAATGGGGGAGGAGCAGAGAGAGAGAGGGAGACACAGAATGGGAAAAGACGTTTGCAAATGACGTATCAAAGGGTTAGTATCCAAAATCTATAAAGAACTTATCAAACTCAACACCTAGTGAACAAATAATCCAGTGAAGAAATGGGCAGAAGACATGAATAGACACTTTTCCAAAGAAGACATCCAGATGGCTAACAGACACATGAAAAGATGTTCAGCATCACTCATCATCAGGGAAATACAAATCAAAGCCACAATGAGATGCCACATCATACCTGTCAGAATGGCTAAAATGAACAATCAGGAGACAACAGATGTTGGCGGGAATGTGGAGAAAGGGAAGCACTTTCGCACTGCTGGTGAGAGTTCAAACTGGTGCAGCTACTCTGGAGAATAGTGTAGAGGTTCCCCACAAAATTAAAAATAGAGCTACCCCACAAATCAGCAATTGTACTTGTAGGTATTTATCCAAAGGAAACAAAAATGCTGATTCGAAGGGGCACATACACCCCAATGTTTATAGCACTATCAACAATAGCCGAATTATGGAAAGAGCCCAAATGTCCATTGACTGATGAACAAAGAAGATGTAGTACATATACAATGGAATATTGCTTAGCAATCAAAAAGAATGAAATCTTGCCATTTGCAACAACATGGATGGAACTAGAATGTATCATGCTAAGCAAAATAACTCAGAGAAAGATAAAAATCATATGATTTCACTTATATTTGGAATTTAAGAAACAAAACAGATGAACATGGGTGAAGGGAAGGAAAAATAAGATAAAAACAGAGAGGGAGGCAAACCATAAGGGACTCTTAAATATGGAGAACAAACTGAGGGTTGCTGGAAGGGTGTTGGGTAGGGGGGATGGGCTAAATGCATGGTGGGCATTAAGGAGGGCACTTGTTGGGACGAGCACTCGGTGTGGTATGTAAGTGATAAATCACTAAATTCTACTCTAAAGGAGGAGGAGGAGGAGGAGGAGGAGGAGGAGGAAGTAATGGGAAGGAAAACAGTATCCTTGCCTTCAGGGATTCACAATGGTATAATTAGATTATGAACTCTAAAAACTTTGATTTAGCCTTGGGTAAAATGATGAGATGACAGAGATTTCACTAATATTCTACTAGAGGGCTTGTGCAGATATAACCATGTTGACAACTACTTTGAGAATTCCTAGTTCTGTTCTAGCTATTGCCCTTCTCAGTAAAGACAGATAGTGCAGGTTAGGGAATATCGTGTTCTGAGGACTAGAGGGGCAGAATGAACAGAATACATAGGCCAAATAAGATGAGGTCTTCCTTAAGTTTGAATGGATGCAGGTGTTTCTTACTATCCTAAATTATGATTTCTCTCTTTAATGTTTATATGCGAGAATCAAGAAGCTTCATGATTTGGCACATTTATTAATTTGCTATAAAATACTTATTTTTCACAACAACTGCGTGTGTGACATTCAACGTTATCTTTGGGCTCTTAACCCATGGGATGGCAATCTATAGCCCATGGGCCAAATCTGGCCTGCCTTCTATTTTGTTTTTAATTTTTTTAATGTATATGTATTTATTTTGAGAGAGAGAGATCAATTGCTTGAGCAGGTGAGGGGCAGAGAAAGAGGGGGAGACAGATAATCGCAAGCAGGCTCCACACTGTCAGAGCCCACACAGGACTGGATCCCACAAACCATCATGACCTGAGCTGAAATCAAGAGTCAGACACTTAAATGACTGAGCCACCCATGTGCCCCTCCTGCCCCTGTTTTCACACGGTCCGTGTGTGTTAACCATGTCTTTTATTTTCTGTATTCTGATGCTCTGACACCTGGACCCTGGCCTTCCCTGAATTAGTCAATTCTTAAAGACGTATGAGCACACTGTTCAAATACAAATCAACCAGTCTAGAGCCCACACACCCGACCATCCCCTTTATTGGGCTCTCACACTCCAGGCCACTATCCACCTGCCCTAATCCCCCCAGGGCCAGGTACTAGATAACCAGGGACAGACCCTGTGCCCCAGAGCCTGCTGAAATTATTCAAACTAGCCAATCCTAAGCATGCTTACCCTGACTCACTCATTCCTTCCCACAGAAACCAGAAAAAAGGGATTTTGCCTGCAATTTCTCCCTGTTCTCTGGAGTGACCCTAGTGCTTCCTGTGTGCTCTCCCCTCACCCATCCCTTAACATGATGGACCCTTTCCTCTTGGGAACTGTGAGTAACAAACTGTCTTTTTAGTGGCAGTCATCTGATGTGTAGACCTTACTAGACCTCATATTTTCTATTAACTGGTATATTTTAGGAGCGCCTGGGTAGCTTAGTGGGTAAATCATCTGACTGTTAGTTTCGGTTCAGGTCATGATCTCATGGTTCATGAGTTCGAGCCCCGCATTGGGCTCTGTGCTGACAGTGAGGAGCCTGGTCAGGATTCTCTGTCTCCCTCTCTCTCTTCCCCTTCCCCACTCACACTCTCTCTCACTCAAAATAAATAAATAAACATTTTACTTAAAAGAAATGGTATATTTTAAAACATGATTAGCTAAGAATGGCTTTCACATTCTTAAATAATTGAAAAAATCAAAAGAAGAATAATATTTCATGACACCTGAATATATACGAAATTCAAATTTTATTGGAATCCAGTTACATTCGTTCATTTACATATTGTCTGTGACTGCTTTGGCCTTACCATGGCAGAGTTGAGTAGTTATGACAGACACCTTATAGCCCACAAAATCTAAAATATTTACCATCTTCGCAGACATAGTTTGTTGCCATCAAAACCCTTAGTTCTTTTATTTGCTCATTTAAGCTATGAACTTGTATCAGTTGGCCCATTGCTCTCTGTATGGTGCAGATCCTGTCATAATTTGAAAGATTCAGAATCTCCGGATATAGTTTTCTTCCTAGGGTCTACGCCAACTCTCTGAGCCTCCATTTATTTATTTGTTTGTTTGTTTGTTTGTTATTTTACTTATCCTCAATAAGAACATTTTATTGTGACTCAGGACAACCAAATAGATAACAGAAACAAATTTCATGAGACATTATTCATCCTGATAATGTCTGGATCACTTTGATGATTTCTGTTCTCTTCTCCATTTTTAAAATATACTGCTCACAATCTACTGCTTTCAAAACCCACTCGTGAGTCAAATTTTAATTAACATCATGAATCTAACAGAGTCAAATCCAAACAGCACAAAGTGTTTCTCTTATACACACTCTGTGGAGGAGATAAAAATAGAAACAAATAATAGCAATAAAGCACAAAAAACATAAAACAAGTTTTAAAGAATGCTCTAGAAGCAAAGAGAAGAAAGAGATAATTTTCTTTTTTCTTAGAGCTGTTGGACAGGGTTTCATAGAGCAAGTAGGATTTGAATTTAGTCTGGAAGGATGGTCAGAAAACCCTTAGTAGAGAAGAAAGAGAAAGGGAGGATTCATGCCCTATGAGAAAGGCATGCTCTATAACAGCACCTGCAGGAGGCCAAGGATGTCTTATTCCGCCACTCATTTCCAGTTCCTAGCATGTTTGACACCCAGTAAGTGCTCACTAAATGTTTGTTGTGGGTCCACATAGTAATTCCTCTAGGACCTACTCAGTCCCCATACTATCTGCTTTTAAATTCTGTAAATTTGAGGGACACCCAGGTGACTCAGTCAGTTAAGCATCCGACTTTTGGTTTTGGCTCAGGTCACGATCTCACGGTTTCATGAGTTGGAGTCCTGCATCAGGCTCTACACTGGCAGATTGGAACCTGCTTGGGATTCTCGCTCTCTATCCTCCACTCACACTGTCTCTGTCTCTCTCAAAATAAATAAACAAACTTAAAAAAAAAAAGAAAGAAATTTTGTATGGGACGCCTGGGTGGCTTAGTTGGTTAAGTGTCCAACTTCAGCTCAGGTCATGATCTCCTGATTTATGAGTTTGAGCCCCACATTTGGTTCTCTGCTGAACAGCTCAGAGCTTGGAGACTGTTTCTGGATTCTGTGTCTCCCTCTCTCTCTGCCCCTTCCCTACTTGCACTCTCTCTCTCTCTCTCTCTCCCTCTCCCAAAAATATATAAACATTAAAAAAAAAGAAAGAAATTTTGTAAACTTGAGTTTTTATGTCCTATTTTCTTTCTTTTTTTTTTTTTACCACATTTCTATCATGTTCATTTAAAAAAATTTTTTTTATTTAATGTTTATTTATTTTTGAGAGACAGAGCATGTGTGGAGGAGGGGCAGGGAGAAAGAGAGACACAGGATCTGAAGTAGGTTCCAGGCTCCAAGCTGTCAGTACAGAGCCTGATGCAGGGCTCAAACCCATGAACTGTTAGGTCATGACCTGAGCCATGGTCGCTTAACTGACTGAGCCACCCAGGTGCCTCTAAATTCTTGAACTAACTTTTGTTGAGGGCATACTGTGAGTAATGTTTGAAATAAAGATCCCAAGTTGGTTTCTACTACTCTGTCTGCCAGGTTTAGTTCTTAAGAAGTTTGTCAAGGGGTACCTGGGTGGCTCAGTCTGTTAAGGGTTTGACTCTTGATTTCATCTCAGGTCATGATCTCATGTTTTGTGAGTTAAAGTCCCACGACCAGCTCTGTGGTAACAGTGCAGAGCCTGGCTGGGATTCTCTCCTTCTCTCTCTCTGCCCACCCCACCCCCCACCCTCCACCACCAAACTTAAAAAATACTATTAAAAAAAAAAAGAAATTTGTCAAATCCATACTGGATGTCTGTCTTTCCACCTGAAACCCCTTTGTCTAGCCTACCATTTTAAACAGCCTCAGCAGAGCCCCAATACTATAAGCTTAAGACCTAAAGAGGCCAGAGGGTACTGCCTGCCCCACACTTTCTTTCTCTGAGCCCACCCTGTGTTACAGCAAATACTCGGCACCCAGGAAAAGCGACATGCACTCAGGGAATCAGAGAAGACTGTTTATTGTGCACTTGTGCTGGCCCAGCAGAGTCACCTCCAAAGTCTGAGCCCTGAACCTTGACATTGGCCTCCTTTTATGGCCGGGATGGTAGGGGGTTGAGAGACAAAAGAAAAAGGGGAGGGGACACTTATCAGTGGTACTTGGGCAGTTGGTGGACATAGGAGGCAAACAAGATTACAGAAGCCAAAAGTATGCAGGGGGAGTATCCAGCCTTGGACATCTGGCTGGCCCCTTTTATCTTGTTTTTACTAGATTTTCTTCTCACTTCCCCCTCTTAATTCTCAAGCTGCTGTGGCAGACTTAGAGAAAATCAGTTTGTGGGGGCCAGGGAACCCTTTGCTGCCATGGGAGGAGGGGCAAAGACCATTCTGGATTCTTCCTGCTGGACAGGGATGCTGAAGGGAGGGGTGAGGCAGCTAGGGTTCTTCATCATCCAAAGGAGAGTAGCAACAGCTAGGATGGTCCAACTGGAGCATCATCTGGAGTTTTATAACTTCTAGATGAGAGGAAACAAGCCTGGTTAGCATATTAAGAATATAAGGACCACACAGGAGGGCTCTGAAAAGCATTAGGGGAGGACAGCTAAAGGGAGGAGCCAAGATGCCCAATTCTATAAGTTGCTCCAAGAGTTCCATGAATCTGCTAATTCCTGTCTTTGTTGATTCACTCCCTCAGCTGCTGGACCATTTTCAGACTATCCCCAATTGGTTTACATAGAAGCAACATTCTTCATGTAGGAAAAGACATAGTCCTCCCCTTTCGGCAGTTAGCAGGTCCAGCCCTACAGCAAAGAGTATAGCAACAAGTATGGAAAGAGAAGTAGGTAGGGGATGACAATGAAATCTGAGAGAGAATGATTTGCTGTAGTTCATTTAAGTTGCTTGATTTTCCTCAAGCTTCTGGTTACAGAGAGTTCTCAGGTGTTGGCTGCAGGCCACTTATCGTCTGCTATCTTCTTAAGGGGGGTCTGGAGAGGATTATCCTGGTTAGCAGTTACTTTCCATTTCGAGTGGTTGTCAGGTGACAGGTGGTCTGCCTTTACTCGGGAATGGTGGATCCAGGTGGTTAGTCCTGCAACCTTGAGAACTGTGGGCGTGGTTAGCACAATTAAATAAGGACCCTTCCAGGTAGGCGTAAGTGGATTCCTTCTTCCAATCTTTTATCCAAACCTGATCCCCAGGTTTGTGGAGGTGTACAGTTATTCCTAGGGAAATAGGTATTCTGTCTGTCACTCATCTATGTGCCTCAAATACAGTTTTCTCTAATCCTTGTAGTTGTTTTTGTATTTCTAAATTCCATAGCTCTGTCAGGTCCCCCTTGAATTTGGCTAGTGGAAGGGTCTTCCGTATAGGATCTCGAATGGAGAGAATCCCATTTTTGCCCAGCGTGTAGAGCATATTCAGAGAAGAGTTAGTATATCTGGCCAGGGCAAGTTAGTTTCCTGACATAGTTTTGCCATGGCTGATTTAAGGGGTCCGGTTCATACATTCCACTTTCCCTGAACTCTGGGGCTGGTGGCTGCATGTAAGTTCCATTGGATACCTAGGGCTTTGGCTACTTGCTGCACCAACTTGGCCACGAAATCTGGGCCGTTGTCTGAGCCTATGGTTAACGGCATACCATGTCTGGGGATGATATCCCTTGGCAGGGCCTTGGTTATTTCTCTTGCCTTTTCTGTGTATGTGGGATAGGCTTCAACCCAGCCCCAAAACATGCAGATGAATACCAAAAGATATTTGTATCCTTTACTGGGTCTTATTTCAGTAAAGCCTACCTCTAAATCTTCGCAGTGTGCCTGACCACAGCATTGGATTTCCATGGGCCCAGTGGGGACTTGTTTGGCATTATTTTGAGCACAGAGGAGGCAGCATTGAAAGACTGAGGCACAGAGGGACAGGAGTTGAGCAATTACATAGTAACAGCTCAATAAGGTTTCAAGGGCAGTTTTTCCTAAGTGGGAGAGCTCCTGCTGTTGGAGAACCACCTGGTAGGCTAGCTGCTCCGGTATGTATAGACTCTCTGGTCTGGAAGTACTCACCATCTGTCTTTTGTCTGGCTTCCTTTTTCCTATTGTGCCCATTTTGTTTCGTGGATTGTGTACCTTGGGGAAGTTGGCAGTTCTGAGGCCAGCATGATTGTTGAGGTTGTTGTTTCTTTTCCCACTGCTTGTTTAGCTGTGGTGTCAGCTCATCGGTTACCTTCTGACACTGAGTCCTTTCCTCCTTGGTGTCCCTTGTAGTGGATGGCTGCTACCTCCCTCGGTTCCCAGACTGCCCTTAATAGGGCATTTAGGATTTCTTCCCAATTTTTGATTTCTCTTCCTCCTGCAGTCAAAAGTCCTCTCTCCTTGTATACAGCCCCATGTACATATACAGTGGCCAAGGCATAGTGCGAGTCAGCGTACGTGTTGGCCCGTTTGTCTTTACTGAGTCCTAGTGCTCTTATTAGGGCCCACAGTTCTGCTCTTTGGGCTGACCATCCTTGTAGAAGGGCTGCTTTCATGACCTCAAAATCAGAGACTTCTGCATAACCAGAGTATCTTTTGCCTTTGTTCATGAACCTGCTGCTGTGGGTGTACAGGACAAGGTCAGGATTTTGTAAGGGTCTGTCTGATAGGTTGGATCGGCTAGAATAGACTTCATCAAGTACTGGTAGCCAATCATGTTCTGGGGGCCCCCGCCACTGCAGACAAGAAAGTGGCAGAGTTTAGAGTTTTTACAGCTTCCAATCTTAGTCGTCGGTTCTCACATAGGTGTCCCTGATAATGTATCACCGGAGCATGCATTAGCCAGTGTCGCCCTCTGGCATCCATCAAGGTAATAACAGAAATGGGGAACCTTAACATTTAGGTTTTGCCCCGACGTGAATTTGTCTGCTTTCTTGATTAAAAGTGTGGTGGCTGCCAGTGACCCTCAGATAGGGTGACCATCCCGCTACAACTGAGTCAGTCTGCTTTGAAAGGTATGCCACTAGTCTTCACCAAGCTCCAAATTCCTGGGTGAGAACCCCCAGAGTCACCCCATTCTTCTCACGTACAAACAGGTTGAAATCTCGTGATACATCTGGGAGTCCCAAGGCTGGTGTCTCCGAGAGTTTTGTTTTTATAGTTTCTAATGCCTTTTCTTGACTAGGGCCCCATAAAAGGAGTGCTCTCTCCTCCCCCTTAGTGCCAACTCCAAGAACCCTGGGATCCATATTCAACAGAATCCTGCTGCTCCCAGGAACTCTCAGACCTGCTGGCAGATAGTGGGAGCTGGAATGGCACAGACTGCCTGTTTCCTTTCAATTCCCAGCAACCGTTTGCCTTGGGTAAATTTTAAAGCCCAAATATTTCACTTCCTGCTGGCAAACCTGTGCCTTTTTCTTTGATACCCGGTATCCTGCCTTGCTAGTAGCCTGAGTAGGGCCCTGGTTCACTCCCAGCACTGGGTCTGTGTGGGACTGGCTAGCAGAAGATCGTCCACATACTGAAGGAGGACACATCCTAGGTCCCGTCCCAGAAACCTGGCTAAATCAGATGCCAGCACCCCACTGAATAAGGTTGGTGAATTTTTGAATCCTTGTGGCAGTCTAGTCCCAGTGAACTGTTCCTTTGCCCTGTGGTAGGGTTTTCCCATTCAAAAGCAAATAGGAGTTGGCTATTAGGTGCTAGCTCGAGACAGAAGAAGGCGTCTTTTAAATCTAGGCATGTGAACCATCTTGCTTCCAAGGGTATGAGTTCTAGTAGAGTGTATGGGTTAGACAATGCTGAATGCAGTGTGATGACTGCTTCATTAATGGTTCTTAGGTCCTGTACAGTGCGGTGACCATTTGTCCCAGGCTTTTTCATGGGCAGCAGAGGAGTATTCCATGGGGACTGGCATCATTTTAGAAGTCCTCATTTGAGTAGCCTGTCCAAGTGTGTCTGGATCCCTAGGTGTGCCTCCCATGGGACCATATGTTGGCATATTTTGACAGGTTGGGATCCAGGCTTTAGGTCAATTAATATCGGGGGGGGTGTTTTTTTGCCAGACTACGGGGGTTTCCTTCCACCCAAACTGAAGGGAATTCAGCTTCTAGCTTGGAGGTGGGGGGCTTGCAAGTAAAATCAGTCTCCTGGGGTAATATGTAGAATGAGAAGAGGAAAAGAAAGAGACCAAAGACACAGCTGAAGGAGGACAGGGAGTGGTGGAGCAGAAATGTGACGTCTGCTGTATCTAAGGCCCTTGGAGGAGCATATTCCTACACCAGGAGGGTATAAAAGTCCCTTCAGGAGACAGGTCTTGCTTCCAGATTTGTCTCAGTTCCCCCCTGATAGTTCCTATGGTTCCACTTTGCTCCCTCGATATCCCTGGGTCTTTGATCAGCACTAAAACACCTTTCCAGCACCATCTGTGGGAGGAGAGATTGTCCTTACAATCAGAGGGGCCCACATGTCATGCATGCATCTATGGATGCTAAAAGTCATAGAGTACTGGGAAATTGTACACAAATGCACACCTGTCCTTCTCAAAATGCCAGTAGCCCTTTCTCCTTTGAAAAACTTTGGAAGAGAGATCAGTAAGGAAGTGATTGCAGATCTACTGAAGAAATGATGTAGACCTAAGCCAGAGCAGTGTCTAAAGGATCCAGAGGAGGGGATGGGTGTGAGGAACATTTATGAAGTAAAACTAATAAGACAGGTCTTGGTTGGTAGATCCAGGGTAGGCCAGAGGGAGGAGTGAGTGAGGATCCTAACATTGTGGTTTGGGCAGCTGAATGGCTGAGTATTTCATCCATCAAGATAAAAATACAGGAGCGTATCTGGATAGGTAGGAAGTGATTAATTTAATTTGGAACATGGCAAATTTGAGATCCCCCTGGGAGATTGTGTGGAGATGACCAGCAAGCCAGCGGTCTCTGGACATATAAGAAACATATGAGAAGAATTCCACACAAGGGACTAAGAGGGAACAGCCATGTTTGGGAACCATTCATGGCCTACATGGACTGGTAGCATCTGTGGGAAACAATCTACTAACACACACACAGACCACTGGTCATTCTAGGTCGGCCATGCTTCCCCATTGAAGCCTGTCTGTGGCCTTGATGATCCGCCTGCACAGATAGTCTGTGGCTGGTAGTCCTGGCTCCACCAGAAACAGCACACTCTCCCTGATATGAGCTGGACCAAACCTTGGCAAGTGCAAACTTAACAACCCTGGAACTTTCATAGCTTCTCTCTCTCCTGGGAGAAACAGCAAGGCAGAGAAAGATAATAAAACCAACCAATCATCAAGTTCTATCCCAGGTGTTAGAACACGGTGGCTGGGGAGAGGCATTTAAACCACAAACCCTTCTCACTTATCTCTATCTGGGAGATAAATTTGATGCAGATTATAATTTTTGTCAATGTCTCATAACGTCCTTAGCAAACACAGCTTCAAACTCCCCCTACCTACAGATTGCTGCATATAACTCCTCCTGCAAAAAGAAAAAACAAAAAACCTGGGACTACCACTAATCCCATCACTGCTGCTTCATGGACCTCACATTCTTATCCTTAACCCTTTCTGGGATGTGTCAGCAATGTTGAGTCCAAGGAGGAAGGACTCTCAGAACCTGGCTCCCAGTGGAAAAGGACTGGACTGGAGCTGGCTGTCAGGCCATGATTTGTAGATTAGAATTATGCCTGCCTCTGAGTTCTGCAATAATACTACTCGATATTCTTCAGGAGGATAATTTCTTTGTTCATTTCTTTTGTTTCTTTCACTTGTTCTTTTTATTGAGGGTCTCCTTTCTGCTGGTTTTGGAACACCCTAACTTTTCTCTCTACGTGTCCCTTGTTCATTAGCCTCTGTCTTACATGAGGGAGTTTATACTGGATCACAAGACTCATCTTCTTTCTCCCATTGCAGTAACTCTTCTCTCTCAGACCTCAAATCAGGCTGGAGATCGGGGATGTAAGACACTCCTTTGCTGGGCCATTTAAGGAGGGCTCTCCAAAGGGATGGCACTTGCACTGAATGGAGAACATTGGACCACTTCTTGCACTCACAGCTTGTATTTATTTCAAAATATCTTTGCTTAGTTTTTTAAAATGCAGCTCTCTCAGCACCTGCAGCAAATTCTCCTGGGATACGTGTTAAACTCCCCAGACCATTCAATCGGATCTCTGAGGGTAGGGCTTACAAATCTCCAGGTTAACCAAATATCCAAGCTGCTTCTTAAGAATACAAGACTTGAGAATCACTATTATAGGCTGAGAATTTTGATAATAACTATCCATGCTTATTTAACACAGCCTCAAATTATCTGAGTAGGGTTTTTCTTTTATTTTCTTTCTTTTTAACGAACAAGTGCATTTCTTTTAATATAATCTCAGCCAGATGCTTAAGACATGCAGTGGACCAGGTCACTGGTTGCAGTTGGGAAGGGGTAAGGATTGGTGTTCTACCCTCAGACTCCACGTTCACCAAATTTTCTCTCTTCCCTGCTCTGAAAAGCACAGATTTAGGGATTTGATAGACCTGGCTTGAATCAAACAGTCATTTAGCTGAGTGAAAGTGGCTTTGAACATATTAAGCTCAGTGTTCTTTGCATATACCAGGATCAATAATACCTAGCACACAGTTTCTGCAAGCGTGGTCTTGACCTGAAGACACCCCCTTGGTTGGCTGATGCCAACGCCCCTCAGAGGAAAGGCCTGGGAATAGCATTAATTGATTACTATTTAGTTAGATTTCTGCCACTTTGAAGATGTACTCACTACAAAATACCATTCCACAATCAGCAGCCCCTCACATCTTCTTTGATAAATTGATCAAAGGAATATTAGTGCTAGAGGCTAAATCTAGTGACTTGTAAATGACTACAAAGCGGTATTTTGCTAATGTGGAGCTAAGAGATTAAAATTTCTTTAAGAGGGGTGTCTGGATGGCTTAGTTGGTTAAGCATCTGACTTCAGCTCAGGTCATGATCTCATGGTTCGTGAGTTCGAGTCCCACATGGGGTGAGCACTAGCCCCACTTTAGGTGAGCTCTAGCCATGCCTTGCATGAGCCCTGCTTCTCTCTCTCCCTCTCACTCTCTCCCTCATCTCTCTCTCAGAAAAAAAAAAAGAAAAGAAAAGACAAAACTAATCAATAGAATCCAAGAAGTTTTTTCTTGAAAAAAAAAAAAAAAAAAAACAGGGGAGCTTGGGTGGCTCAGTAGACTAAGCATCCAATTCTTGATTTCAGTACAGGTCATGACCTCATGTTTTGTGGGTTCAAGCTCCACATCGGGCTCTGCATGGACAGTGCAGAGCCTGCTTGGGATTCTCTCTCTCCCTTTCTCTGTGCCCCTCTCCTGATTGTGCCCTTGCTCTCTCAAAAATAAATAAATAAAACTTTTTTAAAGTTTTAAAAAACACCAAAAAAACCCAACTTGTTTCAAAGTGTTAGTGTTTGCTAGGAAAGCATGTTGCAAAGGTGGGGGACAATGACATGACCACCCCATGAGGGATTATTTCTGATGGGTGCTACTGGAGAGGTGTTTGTGGGCCCGCACCTCCCTGGGTACCAGGACAATGAGCTGTTGCACTGAGAGTGCACAGCTGGGCTGACCTGTGTTGTCACTGAGTGGCCAGTCTCTTCTTACCTTGGGAAAGTGAGAGGGAGATAGCACAACCTAAGTCAAGGTCTTTGCAGATCTTGTCTTGGTTCATTTACTTAGTTGTTCATTCTGGATGACCTTCTTCCTTCGTAAACATTGTCGACAGAGATGTTGATGTTTTCTTGTATACTTTCTGTTCAATTCATTTTCTGGGGCATTTTTAACATCACAAATGCATCTTTGCTGATAATATCAAGGCATATAAAATCAGTAGCTTCTTCTTAAGGATTCTACACAGATCAAGCAACCATTTTTCCTGTACCTTTAATTTAATTTATTTTTTTTAATATGAAATTTATTGTTAAATTGGTTTCCATACAACACCCAGTGCTCATCCCAACAGGTGCCCTCCTCAATGCCCATCACCCACCCTCCCCACCCTTTCACCCCTCCCCCCCATCAACCCTCAGTTTTTTCTCAGTTTTTAAGAGTCTCTTATGCTTTGGCTCTCTCCCTCTCTAACTTTTTTCTTTTCCTTCCCCTCCCCCATGGTCTTCTGTCAAGTTTCTCAGGATCCACATAAGAGTGAAAACATATGGTATCTGTCTTTCTCTGTGTGACTTATTTCACTTAGCATAATACTCTCCAGTTCCATCCACGTTGCTACAAAAGGCCATATTTCATTCTTTCTCATTGCCAAGTAGTATTCCGTTGTGTATATAAATTACAATTTCTTTATCCATTAATCAGTTGATGGACATTTAGGCTCTTTCCATAATTGGCTATTGTCGAAAGTGCTGCTATAAACATTGGGGCACAAGTGCCCCTATGCATCAGCACTCCTGTACCCCTTGGGTAAATTCCTAGCAGTGCTATTGCTGGGTCATAGGGTAGATCTATTTTTAATTTCTTGAGGAACCTCCACACTGTTTTCCAGAGTGGCTGCACCAGTTTGCATTCCCACCAACAGTGCAGGAGGGTTCCCGTTTCTCCACATCCTCTCCAGCATCTATAGTCTCCTGATTTGTTCATTTTAGACACTCTGACTGGTGTGAGGTGGTATCTTAGTGTGGTTTTGATTTGTATTTCCCTGATGAGGAGCGATGTTGAGCATATTTTCATGTGCCTGTTGGCAATCTGGATGTCTTCTTTTTTTTTTTTTCTTTTAATTTTTTTTTAACGTTTATTTATTTTTGAGACAGAGAGAGATAGAGCATGAACGGGGTGGGTCAGAGAGAGAGGGAGACACAGAATCTGAAACAGGCTCCAGGCTCTGAGCTGTCAGCACAGAGCCTGACGCGGGGCTCAAACCCACGAACTGCGAGATCGTGACCTGAGCTGAAGTCGGATGCTTAGCTGACTGAGCCACCCAGGCGCCCCATGGATGTCTTCTTTAGAGAAGTGTCTATTCATGTCTTCTTCCCATTTCTTCACTGGATTACTTGTTTTTCAGGTGAGTTCTTTATAGATTTTGGATACGAGCCCTTTGTCTGATATGTCATTTGCAAATATCTTTTCCCATTCCATTGGTTGCCTTTTAGTTTTGTTGATTGTTTCCTTTGCAGTACAGAAGCTTTTTATCTTCATGAGGTCCCAATAGTTCATGTTTGCTTTCAATTCCCTTGCCTTTGGGGATGTGTCAAGTAAGAAATTGCTGTGGCTGAGGTCAGAGAGGTTTTTTCCTGCTTTCTGCTCTAGGGTTTTGATGGTTTCCTGTCTCACATTCAGGTCCTTTATCCATTTTGAGTTTATTTTTGTGAATGGTGTGAGAATGTGGTCTAGTTTCAACCTTCTGCATGTTGCTGTCCAGTTGTTCCAGCACCATTTGTTAAAGAGACTGTCTTTTTTCCATTGGATATCCTTTCCTGCTTGTCAAAGATTAGTTGGCCATACATTTGTGGGGCCAATTCTGGAGTCTCTATTCTATTCCATTGGTCTATGTGTCTGTTTTCATGCTAATAAACCGTGCTGTCTTGATGATTACAGCTTTGTAGTAGAGGCTAAAGTCTGGGATTGTGATGCCTCCCACTCTCGTCTTCTTTTCAATATTACTTTGGCTATTCGGGGTCTTTTGTGGCTCCATACAAATTTTAGGATTGCTTGTTCTAGCTTCGAGAAGAATGCTGGTGCAATTTTGATTGGGATTGCATTGAATGTGTAGATAGCTTTGGGTAGTATTGACATTTTAACAATATTTATTCTTCCAATCCATGAGCACGGAATATTTTTCCATTTCTTTATATCTTCTTCAATTTCCTTCGTAAGCTTTCTATAGTTTTCAGCATACAGATCTTTTACATCTTTGGTTAGGTTTATTCCTAGGTATTTTATGATTCCTGGTGCAATTGTGAATGGGATCAGTTTCTTTATTTGTCTTTCTTTTGCTTCATTATTAGTGTATAAGAGTACAACTGATTTCTGAACATTAATTTTGTATCCTGTGACTTTGCTGAATTGATGTATCAGTTCTAGCAGACTTTTGGTGGAGTCTGTTGGGTTTTCCATGTATAATATCATGTCATCTGCAAAAAGGGAAAGATTGACTTCATCTTTGCCAATTCTGAATCCTTTGATTTCCTTTTGTTGTCTTATTGCTGATGCTAGAACTTCCAACGCTGTGTTAAACAATAGCGGTGAAAGTGGACATCCCTGTTGTGTTCTTGATCTCAGGGGGAAAGCTCTGGTTTTTCCCCATTGAGGATGATATTAGCTGTGGGCTTTACATAAATGGTTTTTATGATGTTTAAGTATGTATCTTCTATCCTGACTTTCTCAAGGGTTTTTATTAAGAAAGAATGCTGAATTTTGTCAAATGCTTTTTCTGCATCCATTGACAGGATCATATGGTTCTTTTCTTTTCTTTTATTAATGTGATGTATCACATTGATTGATTTGCGAATCTTGAACCAGCCCTGCATCCCAGGAATGAATCCCACTTGATCATGGTGAATAATTCTTTTTATATGCTGTTGAATTCGATTTGCTGTATCTTACTGAGAATTTTTTCATCCATATTCATCAGGGATATTGACCTGTAGTTCTCTTTTTTTTGTTGGGTCTCAGTCTGGTTTAGGAACCAAAGTAATGCTGACTTCATAGAATGAGTCTGGAAGTTTTCCTTCCCTTTCTATTTTCTGGAACAACTTGAGAAGGATAGGTATTATCTCTGCTTTAAATGTCTGGTGGAATTCCCCAGGGAAGCCATCTGGTCCTGGAATCTTATTTGTTGGGAGATTTTTGATAACTGATTCAATTTCTTTGCTGGTTATGGGTTTGTTCAAGTTTTCTATTTCTTCCTGTTTGAGTTTTGGAAGTGTGTGGGTGCTTAGGAATTTGTCCATTTCTTCCAGGTTGTCCAGTTTGTTGGCATATAATTTTTCATAGTATTCCCTGATAATTGCTTGTATTTCTGAGGGATTGGTTGTAATAATTCCATTTTCATTCATGATTTTATCCATTTGGGTCATCTCCCTTTTGTTTTTGAGAAGCCTGGCTAGAGGTTTATCAATTTCCTTTATTTTTTCAAAAAACCAACTCTTGGTTTCATTGATCTGCTCTACAGTTTTTTTAGATTCTATATTGTCTATTTCTGCTCTGATCTTTATTATTTCTCTTCTTCTGCTGGATTTGGGGTGTCTTTGCTGTTCTGCTTCTATTTCTTTTAGGTGTGCTGTTAGATTTTGTATTTGGGATTTTTCTTGTTTCTTGAGATAGGCCTGGACTGCAATGTATTTTCCTCTCAGGACTGCTTTCGCTGCATCCCAAAGCATTTGGATTGTTGTATTTTCATCTTCATTTGTTTCCATATATATATATTTTTTTTGACGTTTTATTTATTTTTGAGACAGGGAGAGACAGAGCATGAACAGAGGAGGGCCAGAGAGAGAGACACACAGAATCTGAAACAGGATCCAGGCTCTGAGCTGTCAGCACAGAGCTTGATGCGGGGCTCGAACTCACGGACCGCGAGATCATGACCTGAGCCGAAGTCGGCCACTTAACCTACTGAGCCACCCAGGTGCCCCAATTTCCACATATTTTAAGTTTCTTCTGTAACTGCCTGGTTGACCCATTCATTCTTTAGTAGAGTGTTCTTTAACCTCCATGCTTTTAGAGGTTTTCCAGACTTTTCCCTGTGGTTGATTTCAAGTTTCATAGCACTGTGGTCTGAAAGTGTGCATGGTATGATCTCAATTCTTTTATATTTATGAAGGGCTGTTTTGTGACCCAGTATGTGATCTATCTTGGAGAAGGTTCCATGTGCACTCAAGAAGAAAGCACTCTGTTGCTTTGGGATGCAGAGTTCTAAATATATCTGTCAAGTCCTTCTGATCCAATGTATCATTCAGGGCCCTTGTTTCTTTATTGATTCTGTGTCTGGATGATCTATCCATTGTTGTAAGTGGGGTATTAAAGTCCCCTTCAATTACCACATTCTTATCAATAAGGTTGCTTATGTTTGTGATTAATTGTTTTATATATTTCGGCACATAGACATTTATAATTGTTAGCTCTTCCTGATGGATAGACCCTGTAATTATTATATAATGCCCTTCTTCATCTCTTGTTACAACCTTTAATTTAAAGTCTAGTTCGTCTGATATAAGTATGGCTACTCCAGCTTTCTTTTGACTTCCAGTAGCTTGATAGATAGTTCTCCATCCCCTTGCTTTCAATCTGAAGGTGTCCTCAGGTCTAAAATGAGTCTCTTGTAGACAGTAAATAGATGGGTCTTGTTTTTTTTTTCCATTCTGATACCCTGCCTTTTGGTTGGAGCATTTAGTCCATTTACATTCAGTGTTATTATAGAAAGATATGGGTTTAGAGTCATTGTGATGTCTGTAGGTTTCATGCTTGTAGTGATGTCTCTGGTACTTTGTGGTCCTTGCAACATTTCACTCACAGAATCCCCTTTAGGATCTCTTGTAGGGCTGGTTTATTGGTGATGAATTCCTTCAGTTTTTGTTTGTTCGGGAAGACCTTTATCTCTCCTTCTATTCTGAATGACAGACTTACTGGATAAAGGATTCTCGGCTGTATATTTTTCCTGTTCATCACATTGGAAATTTCCTGCCATTCCTTTCTGGCTTGCCAAGTTTCAGTAGATAGGTCTGCCACTAGTCTTATGGGTCTCCATTTGTAAGTTAGAGCCTGTTTATCCCTAGCTGCTTTCAGAATTTTCTTGTTATCCCTGTATTTTGCCAGTTTCACTATGATATGTCATGCAGAAAATCGATTCAAGTTGTGTCTGAAGGGGGTTCTCTGTGCCTCTTGGATTTCAATGCTTGTTTCCTTCCCCAGATCAGGGAAGTTCTCAGCTATGATTTGTTCAAGTAAACCTTCAGCCCCTTTCTCTCTGTCTTCTTCTTCTGGAATTCCTATGATACGGATATTGTTCCATTTGACTGCATCACTTAGTTCTCTAATTCTCCCCCTCATACTCCTGGATTTTTTTCTCTCTTTTTTTCTCAGCTTCCTCTTTTTCCATAATTTTATCTTCTAATTCACTTATTCTCTCCTCTGCCTCTTCAATCCATGCTATGGCCGCCTCCATTTTATTTTGCACCTCATTTATAGCATTTTTTTTACTCCTCATGACTATTTCTTAGTCCCTTAATCTCTGTAGTAATAGATTCTCTGCTGTCCTCTCTGCCTTTTTCAAGCCCAGCGATTAATTTTATAACTATTATTCGAAATTCTTGCTCCATTATATTGCTTAAATTGTTTTTGATCAATTCATTAGCTGTTGCTACTTCCTGGAGTTTCTTTTGAGGAGAATTCTTCCATTTCATCATTTTGGGTAGTCCCTGGGGTGGCGCTGAACTGCAGGGCACTTCCCCTGTGCTGTCTGGAGTAACTTGTGTTGGTGGGCGGGGCTACAGTCAGGCCTGATGTCTGCCCCCAGCCCACCACTGGGGCCACGGTCAGAATGGTGTGTACCTTATCTTCCTCTCTCCCAGGCACAGGACTCACTGTGGAGTGGCGTGGCCCCTGTCTGGGCTACTTGCACACTGCCAGGCTTGTTGCACCTTTAATTTTAAATGGCAATACGGCACCTTATTTATCTATGATGAAAAGGTCACATGGCATAGTTGACTTCCATAGTAGTGAATATGTGGCTTAAAAATACTTGCCTGAGATTTCCTCAGGTTTGGTTTCCTGAGGGCAGAAGTGTGAGCTCTCAGTGCCTAGCAGAGTTCCCAGCCTGGTAGCATCTCAATATATATTGAATAAACTGAATGAAGGGTAAATAATGAATGTAAGTGGAGCAACGGGAAGAGTTCTGAAATGTGACACGGCTCAAGGAGCAGGGGTCTTCTGAGCCCAGAAGTGAATGTGGGTGTTCTGCTGTGGAGATCAGTCCTCATTCTAAGCCATTTTGGGGGTACTTGCTGAGGTTTGGCAGCCTGCTGGTGAAAGACAAGGGCTTAGAAGTGAACAGTCGTAGGCTCTGTGGGGAAACTTCCAGCACGTTTTGAGACAGAGGACATTAGCACCATCTTTGGGGCACCTGAAGTACCATCCTTGAGATTTGGGAAAGTGGAGACCCCTCAGTGGCCCTTCCTGAGTAATCCCAGTCCCAAGTCGTAAGGACAAGAATGATGAGGAGTTTTAGTTATCCCTAACAAGAGTATTTATATCACAGTTTCAAAAATATTATCACCAAAACTTGATGTGTGACTCCAATGGTTGCCCATGAACCTTGCTCAACTTTGGATCCATTATGTAGAACTAAATTCACAATGAAGTTGGTGGGAAACATAAGTGGGGGTAGATTTTATTTGTTATTTATTTTTTCACCTTTCCCATAACAAGTACTATTGAGAGAGCTAATCCTCCACAGGTCTCTGGAGCTCCTACATGTCTTACTGGGTCTGCCAGGAATGCAGAGCTCTGACTGCTCTTTGCCCAGATTCTTATTCAAGGTTGAGTTTGCAGTCAGCAGCCTTAAGGGATAAGGTTGTGTCTCACCAGGAAAAAGAACAGGCTTGTTTACTGCTTGCTATAAAAGCAGAGTCCTTACCAAGTTCACTGCTCCCCAGATGCAAAGCAAACCCACTGCATGTGCACCACCCTTTTGTCCCATGGTGTCACCCATGTGGGACCTGGGGGCAAAGAGATTTTTGCAAACATGCTCATGCTGCTTCCTGTCATGAGCAATAAAGTCCTTGCCGCCTGGCCAGTGGTCTTGTGTTTTCTACTAGTACCCAAGAAACAGCAATAGGCTAACTTATTTGCTTATAAGTAGGGTAAAATCAAATGCTTCTTCCTTCAAGTATGTATTACTTTTGTGATAGCAAACCAATTGACATTATTATAAAATTAGAAATGATCCTTCTCTAGCAAATTGTTACTTTCCTTTCTTGATTCTCTAGTGAACACTGATTGAGGGGCGCCTGGGTGGCTCAGTCAATTAAGCATTCTACTTCGGCTCAGGTCATGATCTCACCATTGGTGAGTTCAAGCCGAACACTGGGCTCAGTGCTGACAGCTCAGAGCCTAGAGCCTGATTTGAATTCTATGTCTCCCTTACTCTCTGCCAGTCTCTCTCTCTCTCAAAAATAAATGTTAAAAAAATAAAAAATAAAATCGACTGAAATGCATTGATATGTTTCTATAAACAAATACCCAAATACCTAGGACAGAAAATGGGAGCCTAAGTCATTACATTTTATGACTATTGCCTTTCAGATTAGAAAACATATATTTCTCAAGCATCTCAGCAAAATTCAGTTTTATAGTAAAACTAATTCTGGATACTCTGGAGCCAATCCCTGCAGCCACTCCTTTCAATAGTTGGCATCTTTTTCTGGGGGGGGGTTGTTTTTGTTTAATATTTATTTATTTTTTAGAGAGAGAGAGAGAGAGAACACGCTGGGGTGGGGCTGAGAGAGAGGGAGACACAGAATCTGAAGCAGGCTCTAGGCTCTGAGCTGTCAGCACAGAGCTGACTCAGGGCTTGAACTCATGAACCACAAGATCATGATCTGAGATGAAGTCAGAAGGACTGACACTTAATGGACTGAACCACCCAGGTGCCCCCATAGCTGGCGTCTTGTAGTGATTTCCCCATCTAGCTTCCTATATGCCTAAGAGTGGGCAAGGGATTCTGCCCATGCACCGTGCATTCCTCCAAACGCCGGCCCCCCTTCTTCAGTAGCAGCTAAATGTGCTAATCTCTCTAGATCCAGAGGCTTCAACCTCTCCTCCAAAGTTGTCTCTACCCTTGTCTCCCTGGGGAGAAAGAAGCATGATCTCCTCAGGGTCCTAAAACCATAAGCTCTGGATTTCCCTGGGGTTGGAAGGAGGGGAGGCCATCTCCCAGCTTTAGACACAGGAAGGAGGCTTGCCTTCCAGTGGGGGTGGGAAAAGGAAGCACTAAGATTAATTAGCTGTATCTCAGCAAGTTACTCTGTAACATCTCTCCTCAGTGTTTTCAATCCCTTGACTCTCATACGCTTTCTAAAAAGTATTAATTTAAAACCGCTGTGGGGCTTCTTACTAAACAGTGCTCACTAAGGTTACCACTCAACTCTCTGGAACTGCATCAAGAGCCAGTTGTCAGCTCCATCTCAGGAGACATCTCAGGACCTTTGGTACTCGTTGACCTACCTACCACTTCCTCTCTCCCATCAGCTTGCCCATCGTCCAAGTTTCTTTGTCTCTGGCAGCTCCTTCTCTGGATCCTTGATGGCTCATTCACCGACATAAATCTTAGAAGTTGCTGTTCTCCAGGCCTCTGCCCTAGGCCCTCTTCCCGTCTCACATCCCAGCCCCTCCTGAGTGGTCTCGTCTCCGTGGTTCCAGTGGCTCTTGCAGCCCCGTCCCTCCCCCGCCCCACTCCCTGCCTCCTCTTTCCTGAGCTCCAGGCTCCCCCCCCCCCCCAGCTTTCTAGAGGACTTTTCTGCTTGCGTGTGACATAGGCACCCCAAAGTCAATGGTTCAAAAACATATACTGAGCCTGTTCCCCCAAATCAGCTCCCCACCCCCCACCTCAAACCCCTATCAGCACATGATGCCACCATCCACCCAATTGACCAGGAAGGAGTCAGAGCTTCTCCCATTGCCTGTCAGTGCGGTTTGTTGATTCTTTGTCCTCATTTCTACTGTCACTTCTCATTTACCCTCCGATGCCACCTGAGCCCAGGGCACTGGCATGTCTTGCTGAGATCACTGCCCCTACCTCAATCAAATCATCTCCCTAAACTGCAGCTGCAGCCCATTCTCAACTCCGCAGTGACAAAGACCTTTCTCAAGTGCAAACCTGATCTTGTCTTTCTTTCTTGTTTTTTTTTGTTGCCAGGGGAGACGGTGCTCATCTGGGATATGAAACCCTTGTCATTCTTTTTCTTTAAATCTCTGAACACCCCTCAGTTTCCTCCCAAAGAGGAAGTCATTATGACTTCCAAATCCCTTCATGCCCTGCACCCACCTCCCCATCCTCCTCTCTGAACGAGAACTTCCAGCTTGCTGTGTGGTGCCCTGTCCACCAGAGGGCAGCCTAACCAGCAGTGCTGTGGAGCTCTGCCGCTCCGAGTCTGAGTCTGCAGTGTTTTCCCAAGAGCTCAGGCCTGTTCCCTGATGTCATACATCTCAGTTTGGTGAGGGAGGCAAATGAGAAAGAAACGAAGCACCGAAAGAGTATCTGTCATTTAATCCAAGTGTTATTAAAATAGGAAACAGGAATAATTAGGGACTCCATTGGGAGGGGGGTCAGGTTTGGTTTGCTGTTTCCTAAGATAAAGGACCAAGAGGAGGAGCAATCTGAGGGAATATTATAAAGATCTGATGTTGGTAATAAGGATATCTGTAACACATTTTCAAAGTACTGGCTACTGGTTTCAAAATATATTTATATTGCCCAAAGCAGTTACTCAACTTTCCAGAAAACTTGTCCAATATAGTGAAGACTCCAGCACTGCCTGTAGTAAGGAGCATTCTACATCCATCCATCTCCCAGCTGGAGTCTCCTATTTGTGCATGTGTCAGGGAGGGAAGGATATCCTTCTCTAGTCTTCTGACTTGTCTTTTGACGTTCTCAGTTATATACATTGTATCTTCAGGGCTCAGCGCAATTCTCCTTTCTGCTGGGAAACTTTCCCAACTGCCCCAGTCTGGTCAAAACACTTTTCTGATCGCCATGGGAACTGAGATGCACGCCTCCACCCCAGCAATCTCCATTCTGTACTGTCATGCTTTTTTCAGAGTAAACTATTTCTCTAGGCCCATCTTTATGACTGGCTTACAGCAGGTGCACAGTATTTACTTGTGACTATGTAAAACATCCAACACATGTGTTGTGTGACCTTTGACCAGTCATGGCTTTCCTGCAAGCCTCAGGTGTCTCATCATTTCAGAATTTACACAGCCTACAATATTGTGAGAAGGCTTAATCAACTGTTTTATGCATATTAGTAATAAGAATAGGATTATTAAGCAAAGGACTATCTGGAATTTCAGAACCTGGTATATTTGCTTGAGGATTTCTTCTCCAACTTATGTCCTGGGGTATTTGCAGAGAGTACCATTCAATTGTAAAAAGACAAGACTTCTGAAGGGAAGCTCTAGAAACACTGGAGTGGACCTACAACTTCCGGCCTTGCTGTGTGGTGTCATATCCACCAGAGGGCAGTGTAACATCAATGTTGTGGAGCTTTGCCTTTCAGGGCCCTCAGAATGCAGTGTTTTTCAGATAGCTCGCAAGCAACTTCCCTCCCCCCACCCCTCCCAGCCATTTGGATGAAAATCTTTATAAAATGTATTACATGATCTTCTGGCCATTATAAGAATATTGTTATCATTGTTTCCTGTGAGTTACTGTCACCATTTTCTGTCATTGGATTAGCTTCATTCGAGACTATTGCTGCTTTTCCGCCGTCATGCAGAAAAACTGTCTAAAGGAAGAGCTAGCCATAGTCTGAGCATTCATGTTTTAGAAATAAAGTGGATTGCTTTTCCTTTGTAAAGCCAAAATAGACTTATTCCAGAAGATTTAGAGGGAAGAAATGAAAAAGTAGTGAGACCCTCCCCCACCCCCGACCACAAACTCTCACTACTTTTGTCCCCTCTGCCTGTACTTATCAAGAGCCAGAATATTCCAGGTTTTGTGCTGGGCCTCAAAAGTGCAGAGGTGAATACAGTGATGAGCTTGCTTTTAGGGAGTGCTTGCTGTCCAGTGGGGAAGGCTGACGGACAACAAAGAGATTATTATAATCAAGCATAATGCGGGCTTTAATGCAAATATGCACCAAGTTCTCTGAGAGCATACAGTGGAGGCTGAGAGAAAATGCTTTTTAGAAGAAGGGCCAATCAATGAAGTTGGATTTTGGAAACCCATGTATGATGGGGGGGGGGCAGGTAGAGGAAACAAGAAATCAGCTGACAGAAATACACCTTCCTCTTTAGGAATCCTTAGTGATAGTAATATTCTGGCCTCCCCAAGGGTTTGTATTGTAAGCACGCAGCAGAGTGCCTGATACACGGTGGGGGCGCAGGTAAAGTTTGTTCGTGTATGAATATGAACCTCTATGATTTTGCTGGGCTACTGATGTCCCTATAAGTTTTTGTCCCTGTGCTAGTAACCTCTCTCAGGTATTCACGTGGCCTCCTCCTTCACTTCATTCCGTTTTCTGCTCACATTATCCACTTCATTCTCTTACCCTTCAGAGCACTTACTATTGTCTGATGTCATATTACACCTATTGTCTGTGTGCCCCCACAAGAATGTAAGCTCAAGGAGGGCAGGGGCCTTATTTTGCTCACTGGTGGATCTCTAGTGCCTGTAATAGTTCTTAAAACACAGGAGATGCTTGATAAATATCTTCTGAAAACGTAAAAGGAACGAGTATGAGAGTTATCAACTTTGCTTTTACTTTGTAATTGAAAATGCATAGATAGGGGTGCCTGGGTGGCTCAGGTGGTTAAGCGACTGACTTTGGCTCAGGTCGTAATCTCAAGGTTCATGGGTTTAAGCCCCACATCAGGCTCTGTGCTGACAGCTCAGATCCTGGAGCCTGGTTTGGCTTCTGTGTCTCCCTCTTTGCTCCTCCCCAGCTGGTGCTCTGTCTCTCTCTCAAAAATAAATAAACATTAAAGAGATGTTTTAAGAAAAAAATATGTATATGTATACTTTTTAAAGCAAACAATGGAGTAAGGTTGCTATAGCATGTAGGGCATTTATTGGAACATCCAATATTTTATTGGAAAACTGACAAATAAAATAAGAAAAGAAAGAAACCCAGTTGTACCCATTCAGCTCCCATTCTCTTCCTCTTATTTATTCCAAGGAAAGAGAAGAAAATCATCCATGACAAGTAGCAGCTGTCAAATAAGAAGCTTCATTCTCCGGGAAAAGCGAAATCTCCCACCATGCAAACTCACGTACTATAGGTTCAAGTACACTTTTCTTCTGTAGGGAAATTGGAAAGACTGAAATGAGCTCACCCATCAGTGTTACCTCCAGCCTTCCTTGCTTTGTGGTATTCTACAACTCTGAAAGTTATAGAAAATGGATAGTAATACAAGTAACTCTTGTCCATGGAAAACAAATAGGGTTGGGAGGAATGTGAGATCATCCTGTGGCATCTATCTGCGAATTCACTTCAGCACTGCTTATCTGAATATAAGCGTGGACAGTGTTGAGTCTCCTCTGGATGGGTTATATAACATCCTCTTGTTTTCCTCATTAGTTAATGAGCTGCATAGAACATTTCACAAGCGTTTGTTTTATATTTGTATGAGAGTCTAATTTTACATTTTTAAAAGAATAATCACTTAACATTAGTAACATATTGGAAAAATATCACCACAACCATCATCTTATATGCAATGCATCTTTTCAGTGGAAGCAAATTCATTTGCATTTTCCTGGTGAAGGGAATTTTTTTCATTCCTCTGACTTAAGAGGATGGAGTGGGGGGCTCTACTCCCTTCGGATAGCAAAGATCAACAAGGTACCCTGAATCCTGTTGAGAATTACTTTTTGGTCCTTAAAGATTGGACATTTCTCACGAACATGTTACTGCCCAACAAGCTTGCCTCTCTATCCTGGTAATGCTATTCTGCAGAACATCCCCACGATAGTTTGTATGCGGTGGCTGTGTGTGTGACAAGAGTTAGGAGAAGAATGTGAACTTGCTGGTAAGAACTGTGACAAGACCCATAGCAAACAGAACCTTTGTTTTCAAGGGGAAAGGGAGAGTCTTTTCAACAAATGGTGCTGGGAAAACTGGATATCCACATGCAAGAGAATGAAATTGGGCCCTTACCTTACACTCCATAGGAAATTTAACTCAAAATAGATTAAAGACCTACACTTAAGAGCTAAAACTATAAGACTCTTAGAAGAAAACATAGGAGAAACCCATTATGATACTGGATTTGACAATGATTTGTGGGATGTGACACCAAAAGCATAGTCAACAAAAGACAAAATCAATTGGACTTCTTCAAAATTAAAAACTTTGGTGCAGCAAAAGGAACTATCAAGATGGCAAAAAGCCAACCTATAGAATGGGAGAAACTATTTGCAAAACATATATATCTGATAGAAGATTAATATCCAGCATATATGAAGAACTCCTACAACCCAACAGCAAAACAACCAATCCAATTTTTAAATGAGCAAATAACTTGAGTAGACATTTCTCTAAAGAAGACATACGAATGACCAATGAGCACACGAAAAGATCCCCAACCTCATAATCATTAGGGAAATACAAATCAAAACCTCAATGATCTATCACTTCCACCTATTAGGATGACTATTTTCAGAAAAAGAAAAAAAATGAAAGAAAGAGAAAATAACAAGTGTTAGTGAGGATATAGAGAAACCCTCCTACATTGTTGGTGGGAATGTACAATGTTGTGGCCAGTTGTGAAAAGGAGGTTCCTCAAAAACTGAAACATAGTATTATCATATGATGTAACAATTCCACTCCCCGAAAGAATGGAGAGCAGGAACTCAGATACTTTTACATCAATGTTTGTAGCAGCACTATTCACCATAACCCAAAAGAGGAAATAGCCCAAATGTCCATTAACAGATGAATGGATATACAAAATGTAGCATACACGCGAGGGAATATTATTCAGCCCTTAAAAAGATTGAAATTCTGATCATACCACAACATGGATGAACCTTGAAAACATCTTGCTAAGGGAAAAAAGCCAGACATCAAAGGCTACACATTGTATGATTCCATGCAAACAAGGTGCCTAGGATAGACAAATTAATAGATGGAAAAAAGTAGAAGTTGCCAGAGGCTTGGGAGAGAGTGACGGGGATTGAGTGTTTAATAGGTACAAAGTTTCCATCGGGGATGATGTTCTGGAGATGGATAGTAGTAATGGCTGTGCAACACTGCAATTGAATTGTCACTAAATGTACACTTAAAAATAATTAGGGGCGTGTGGCTGGCTCGGTTGGTAGAACATGTGATTCTTGACCTCAGGATCATGAGATCAAGACCCCCATTGGGTGTAAAGCTTACTAGAATTAAATAAATAAACATATTTTTTAAAGTTTATTATTTCTGAGAAAGAGACAGAGTGCGAGTGGGGGAGGAGCAGAGAGAGGGAGACACAGAATCCGAAGCAGGTTCCAGGCTCTGAGCTGTCAGCACAGAGCCCATCTCGGGACTCAAACCCATGAACCGTGAGACCACGACCTGAACTGGAGTTGGATGCTTAACCGGCTGAGCCACCCAGGCACCCCTAAATAAAAATAATTAAAATAGCAAAATTTGGGGCACGTGGGTGCCTCAGCTGGTTAAGCATAAGACTCTTGATTTTGATTCAGGTCATGATCTCATAGTTTGTGGGATTGAGCCCCACATCAGACTCTGCCCTGACAGTGCGGATCCTGTTTGGGATTCTCTCTCTCCCTCACTCTCTGTCCCTTCCCTGCTCACACTCTCTCTCACTCTCTCTGTCTCAAAATAAAAACTTAAAAAAATGGTAAAATGTGTGTTTTACCACAATTAAACACACACATACACACACACAGAGAAAGAGAAGAAACAAATTGGTATGTTACTGAAAACAATAAAGCTGAAAAAAAATTAAAACACGAGTCCAGGCATGGCTCGCATAGTTATGCGAGTAAGTAAATATCAAAGACAATGTTTTGAACCAGAAGGGAAAGGATGTTCAGATGTTAACTCCTGTGTACCAGCAAGCACCACAGTCCAGAGAAATAGTGGTAGAAAATGATAACAAATTAGATGTCTAGTGTGGGAATGGGTAGCTATGTTGTCTTTTTGGCCAAAAACCTGATTCCACTAGCTTCCAAATGTCTGTATTTAATTTCTATTGATTTATTTTACCCACAGTTTAAAATGGACTCCATACACTGAAATCGGGGGACTTAGGGACAAGGAGACAAGGAGACCCAGGGCCACCAAGCCACCACACCTTCCTTTGGTTGTTTCCTCTCTGCAGAACTCTCTCCAGAGCACCTCTTGCTCTTCTCTGCCTGCCTGGGAAACAAGACAGCAGACCTGTGGAGCAGCTTTCATCTGCTGGAGAGGCAACCCCTCCTCCTCAGAACATACTTCCCTCCCCATGTTTGCATAGATTAAGTTTGAGAAAGAGACAGAGTGAGAGTGGGTCAGGAGCAGAGAGAGGGAGACACAGAATCTGAGTTATTTCAGTAGCTTCCTAACTGGTCCCCTTGCATCCACCCTGCATCCTTCCTGCATCCATCCTCCGTCTGTCTCTGCCTCTGTCTCTCTATGCTGCAGCCAGACCGATCCTGCTAATGTGAGACACAGGGTCCCTCTGCTCAGATGCCTCTGCAGCTGTCCTTTTCATGCAGAATAAAACCAAAGTCCTTACAGAAGTTTATAGGGTCTGACAGAATTTGGTTTCCCATTCTCTCTCAGACCTCGTCTCCTGAACTCTATCCACTCAGGCACGCTGGCCTCTTTGCTGTTCCCCTCTGCACTGTCCAGAGCAGGGACCCTCTCAGCTCAGGGCCCTTGTGTTTGCTGTTTTCTAACACTGGGAAACTCCTCTTCTAGACACCCACATAGCCACATGGCTCATTCCCTCAACTCCTTCAGGTCTTTGTTCAACGTTTACCTTCTTGGTGAACTGTAAACCATCTCACTTAAAATTGAACCACTGCAGGGGCACCTGGGTGTCTCAGCTGGTTAAGCATCCGACTTCAGCTCAGGTCATGATCTCACGGTTCGTGGGTTTGAGCCCCACATCGAGCTCTGTGCTGACAGCTCAGAGCCTGGAGCCTGCTTCGGATTCTCTGCCTCCCTCTCTCTCTGCCCCTCCCCACTCACACTCTGTCTCTCAAAAATAAAGAAACGTAAAAAAAGTTTTTTTTTTTAAATTGAACCACTGCAGGTGCCACTGTGCCTGTTCCTTCCTGCTTTGTTTCCTTTCAGAGAACTGATCAGAATGTAGTGCATAATAGAGTTATATTTCCACACTTAGGTTTGGTTTATTGTGTTTATTCCCATTAGAGTGTAAGTTCCACGAGGTAGGGAGTTTCTCACCTGTTTGGCTTATTTTAAAAAAAAAAAAATTTTTTTTTTTCAATGTTTCTAATTTATTTTTGGGACAGAGAGAGACAGAGCATGAACAGGGGAGGGTCAGAGAGAGAGGGAGACACAGACTCGGAAACAGGCTCCAAGCCATCAGCCCAGAGCCTGACGCGGGGCTCAAACTCACGGACCGCGAGATCGTGACCTGGCTGAAGTCGGACGCTTAACCGACTGCGCCACCCAGGCGCCCCCTGTTTGGCTTATTGATATGTGATAAGTACCTAGAATAGTGCCTGGCACCTAGTAGGGCTTACTAAATATTTGCTGAACGAATCGATGGTCAACTGTTGACTCTGCACAGAGACCAACATAAAAACCTCTTGACCAAGCAAAGCTGATTATTACTTATTGCAGCAAGGGGAAACACCACCTTGATAGAGTCAAAGGGGAAAGTAGGTCGAAGGTACTTACAGAATTTTGGAGTCTAAGCTCTCATGATTTAAGGTGGGTTTTCCAAGGCAGGAAACTAGCTGGCATAGTAGTTTAGGATTAGTGGACATGGCAAGGTGAGGGTCTGAAGGCACGCTTTTATGAGCAAAACCTCCTCCTGAGAAGTGACTTACTGGGTCAGTGAACAAACTGCCTTCTTGATAAGACAGCTGTTTGACCAGGGAGCAAGCCACCCAGGTAACTCCGTGAACAACAGTTTTCTGAAGCACACAGTAAAGTTGTTAGTTTGCAGTCTTTTCTTCTGTTCAGTTTCTGTTGATGCAGGAGGTCTCAGCTCTCAGCATCAATTAATGTGTGCAACTCAGTGGATTCAAACATGCTTAGCCTTGCTACCTTTTTTGGAAACACAATCTTACTGTGGAAGTCTAGTTCACAGAACAGATAAACCATGGAACTGCTTTCTTTGGTTGAGCTGAGATAGCCCAGAATCTGCTGCCCATGCTACCCCTGGCCCCAGCACAATCTGAAAAGCTAATTCAGATTTGGAAAGCAGAAGACACTCTGCCTGAGTATATCCTTTTTCCAAAGATTTTTTCAAGGTCATACGTTTACATAGCTTTTGTTATAGAGTGATTGATAATAGGCTGAGAGGGGCAGCAGGTATGTGAAAGAATTGGCAGGTCCATTCTGACTGGGTGATGCCCCTGCCATAAGACTGTTAAATATTTGACTACCACGCGTGATTATATCTATGAAGGGAAGACGTTAGAGGAGGCAACAAGGAAGGACAATTGCGGGACATGTACAGAAGACAGGGTGGGATCTTTCTCCACGTTTCTATTCCATGACCCAGTGGAGCAGGCTCTGTTGAGAGGCAATACTGAGCTGCTTATAGAAGACAAATATTAAACTTACACACATTTGAATACAAAAATGGCTCTCTGGCGGGTAACTTCTAAGGTGGCCTCCAATAATTCCTGCTTCCTAGTATTTATGATCCTGTGGTCCTCTCTCCCTGAGTGTGAGCTGGACCTAATGACTTGTTTCTAACGAGTAGAACATGGCAATAATGAAGGGATGTCACTTCTAAATTAGATAACAAAAAGACTGTGTCTTCTGCCCCACTCGCTTTCTGTCTCTTGCTAGCTCACTCTCGGGGAAGCTGCCATCAGATTATGCCCTATGGAAAGGCCCTTGTGGTAGGCAACTGATGTCTCCAGCCAACAGCCAGCAAGACCTGCCACCAGACACGTGAGAGAGCTTGAAAGTGGATCTCGTCTTAGGTGAGCTTTGAGATGACTGTGGCCCCAGCCCACAACTTGATCGCAGCCTGAAGAGAGACCCTGCGTCAGAATCACCCAGCTCAGCCACCCCTGGATTCCTGACCCACAGAACTGTGACACAATAAATGTTTGTTGTTGTAAGCTGCTAATTTTGGAGTAATTTCTCACCCAGAAATAGATAGCTAATAAAGGGTGTGTGTGTGTGTGTGTGTGTGTGTGTGTGTGTGATTTTGAGGTAATATCAAGGTATTTTATCCAGGCAGAAAATGCCACAAGACTTCATATGTAATATGCTTGCTTTGGAGGATTTTTCATGGCCCTGGGTCTGCCCTCTGCCTTGGAAGACCAGAAATAGATTCGTCAGCTCAGCATAACAGATTCATCTTTAGTCAGACTCACATGAACTAGATCTATGAGACTTCTATGACAACACCGAAGGCTAGTTATTAAATTATAATGAGACAAAAAATCATGCTGGCCAGCATACCAGAATACTTACATCTCTATGACAAGCACTTTCTCTCTCTGAAGGCATAATTTCATATCAGATAAGAATGAGAGACTTGCTTGATAAACATAGAATCAGAACAAAGGTAGTTAAGCATAGGTTTGCAATGTTTCATGGCAATAGTCTAAGGGATCACCTCATACTAGGAATAATTTCATCAGTGGAGCCAAACAACTCCACAAATGTTGGTTACAGCCCCATGAGTCTATCTTTACCCCAAGATGAACCCCATCAATGGACCTGGAATTTCCCCAAATCGCTTGGTGAAAGCTCCTTCCTTTTGTGGGCAGTGACTGGCCAACATCTTGTGTTATGACTCTGGTTTTCTAGGCAACCATGATGACCAACCCCTCTTTGGATGAAAAGATTTTTTTCTTTGGGTGAGTTAATACATGGATTAGCTTATAGTCTCTTCTTGTTGGTCTAGGAGCTGTTTTGCATCTTTAAAGTAAGTTTAATGCTAATTGAGAACGTATTGTGATCCAGACATCTACCTAAGAACTTTATTTATGGATTATCTGAATTAACTCCATATAGCAACCAGGTGAGGTAGGTATACTTATATCCTAGTACCAAGAAGGAAATGAGGGCAGAGAGAAGATGCTTAAAGTCTCACAGCTAATACATGTCGGAACCTTGTTTTGCCTGAATTTGCTTTCCTAACCGCCTTTTCCTATCTCCCCTGCCTCTACACTGATGGTTCTCATACTTGAAGAATCATCAGGCTCACGTGGAAGATTCCTTAAAGCACAGATTGCTGGGCTCCACCCCCAGAGTTTACGACTCAGTAGGTTTAGGGTGGGGCTTGAGAGTCTGCATTTTTAACCTGTTCCCAGGTGATGCTGCTGCTGCTGATCCAAGGACCACACGTTGAAAACTTGTTTTGTGTTTGGTTTGCTTTGGTTAGCAAGATCTCTCTTTTGGAGTAGTTCCCTGCCTCCTATTCATTTCTAAGGTGCACCTACACTGATCTTTCTAATTTTATTTGGAAATATTTATTGAGTATCAGGCACTGTGCTAGGCACAGAGGATGAAATAAGGAGAAATAACTTGAAGTGGGGCATTTTCCTGGAGCACTTTCTTTCCTTGGCTGCACACCATGTAATGTTGTTCATGCTCTCCTTTCTGTGAGTGTAAAATATAGAAGTAATATATCTAAAGTTCTATAAGCAGCCCACAAAATAGTTAAAGTATCTCTGTGCTCTTCGATTTTGCTCTTTGTAGTTGTTTGGTGGAAAAATTAAAACTACAGCTTGTTCTTTACGATAATGTCAGAGTGAACTGAATGGATTTGAGGTAAGCAGGAATATGGGAGAAGATAAGATTCTTCAAGCTCATTCTTCTCGTTTTGTAAGGCTCTACAAAATAATTTTTTCATCCTCAGAAGGGTGGGACATCAGGAATGACTGAGAAATGTTCACAAAGTCCTGCCCTCTTCCTGTAAAAGTCTGTCTGTCATTTCTCTGCCCCTATCCAGAGGCCCTGTCCCAGCAAGAGTGATGATCAAGCTGTTTGGGGCTTAGTTGGCCCAGAAAATTTGTCACCAGTACCAGTCACAATTATGTTTGTCTCTCCTCCCTTCTTCCTCTTCTCTTAAACGTTTGAAGTCTCCTTTTTGGGTGGGTAGAAAAAGTCTAAAATTTAGCTAATCTGAAACTTTGGTTGTGTAATTCCTTGTTATTATAGAACAAATTCCATTCTAATCAAGGACGTTGGAATTAAATTAGAAAACCTTGTCTCTCCTCATGACATTTTGAATTCTGTCCTCAAAACATGGCCTTCTTTCTCAGGCTGATGTAATAGTTCATGTATCTTTAAGATGGCAAAATAGAGTCATGGGGGGCAGGCTGTAGTGGTTTTTTTTTTTTTAATTTTTTAAATTTAATTTAATTTAATTTTTTTGGAGGAGGTTGTTTTCTTTTTGGGCATTTGATTTTAATCCCAGGGTCAACAAAAAACTATGGAAGACTTTAAACTGGGGCAAGGCAATGGATGAGGTATGTATGTCTGAGCCACCTTTTGGGTTGCTACGTGGAGAAGAACTGGAGGGACCTGGAGGCAGGAAGACCAATGAGAAGGCAGGTACAGTGGTTTGCAGTGATCCTGAGGAGGCAGGATGGTGATCTGGGTTAGTGATAATGGGTGACAGGATGAGAAAGTATAAGGATTCTTGAGATAATTTATGGTACTACATATAGTTTAAGGAACTTTACCTGAGAGACAGGGAGACACCAAGATATTTGGCATTAAGCAACAGATTGTATGTTGAAGCCATCACTTGAGATAGCCAACACTGGGGAGGGGGTTTGGAAGTAAATGTAATGCATTCAACATGAACATGGTGAGTCTGAGATGGTTTGGGACATTAATTCAACTGGAATGACCAATAAGTAATTAATAATCACATTACTCTGAGTGTGAAGTCCTTCCAGTGGCTCACCATTGTCAAGGGTACAAATTCCAAATTTCTCAGCAGGACTTATAACCTAACCCTTTTGAGTTTCATTTCTGCCACCTATCCCAGCCACATTGCCCAGCCCAAAGTCAATTTTAGCATGCTCTCTGGAGTCTCAGGGACCCTGTGCCAACTGCATCAGGAACTATTTTCTTTTCTTTTTCTTGCATTCAACAAAGAGTGAGGGCCAGATAACTGGTAGGTGCTGGGATAAAATGGTGAGCAAAACATGACCTCGTCCATGCACTTTCTGCGCTAGACAATAATTACAATAATCCAATAATTACACAAGTAATTCTAAATTAAATTAAATTAAAAATAGAATTGCAAACGATATCAGAGGTGCTAATGGAAAGTACCTAGTAAGGATAAGAGCCTATACCGGGGTTTTGATGTAGCGAAGCCTGAGAAAGTGAAGATAGAATTGATTCACAGAGGGAGGAAAGTGTTCCTATGGAGGGGTAAAACTTGGCACACTGTGGGGGAACTAGAGAAATATACACTTTCTCTAAAATACTTAGGCCAGGGTTGAGGGTTACTGGGGGAAGTGGAGATGAAAAGGAACAGAGGAAAAACCAAACCAAAACAAAAAAAAGCTCTTGGTTGATTTGTCCCATAGCAGCCGCCGTCCTATCTCAAGAAGTCCCGACCTCGTCGCACTGATTATTGGGAGTTGTAGTCTTGACCTTAGCGAGCAGTCATGGCGGCCTCCGTTGCAGGGGCCTGCGGGGCCGCAAGGGACCTGTCTCGAAGTTTTCGTGCCGCCAGGGCGCTGCTTCCTGCGCTAGCCTCCGTCACCTGGCGTAAGTGGAGCGGGGCTTGCACACCGGAGGGAAGAGGGAGCTCGGGGCGAGGCTCGAGGGAGGCAAGCCTAGAAGTCAGGAGCAACCTTCGTGGGACCGCGAGTTGGGGAGATTGCAGGGCTCAGCGGGAGTTCTGGGCGAGTTCTGTTGACCTCTGTCGCCCGCTACTGCAGGGGCCCGCGTGGGGCCGGGCCGACAGCAGAGCACCGGACCTTCGGAGCCGGGCGCGTTCAAGCCGCCGCCGAAACCGGTCATTGTGGACAAGCGCGGTCCCCCTCGTCAGGAAAGGAGGTGAGGCCCAGGTCGGCGCGCGGTTCCCGCTTTTTGGGTCTGTGCGCTTGCGAACCTGCCTTTACTTTGGAGATCTCGCCTTTAAAGCAGAGGTGGAACCCCCACTGCACGAGCTTGTGTGCAGGATTCATGAGCTCGTGTGCAAAGCTCAACCACCTCAGGTTTGTCTTCCCCCCTTTTCCCCTTTTCTAGCGTTGAACTTTCTCTGCAGCCTTATTAAATCAGAACTAAAAGCAAGGATTCTCCCTATTTGAAGCTCTTTGCTTCAGCATTCAGCTTGTATCAAGAATTTTCCTCTCAAGTACATAGTATTTTACTTGTTTGAGAAACTGATCATTCCTTGCCTCGGTGGAAATGGATTGGCCAGAGCTCACCCTGTTTTCCTTTCCCTACACACGTGTTTTAGTTTCCTGAAAATACTATACAGTGATAACATTTTCCGGTAATTGGTGTCTTAAATTTGCTTTTAAAAACAGTGTGCTTAAGTGACTTCTGGGTGGCTCAGTCTGTTAAGCGGCGGACTCTTGAGTTCCACCCAGGTTATGATCTAAAGGTTGGTGAGATCCAGCCTAGCATCGGGTTCTGAGCTGATAGCTCAGAGCCTGCTTGGGATTCACTCTCTCCCTGTCTCTGCCTCTCCCCCGCTTGCGGCCATATTCATTCATATTCTCTCTCCCTCTCTCTCTCAAAAATAAATAAACTTAAAAACAACAACAACAAATAAAACCCAGTGTGTTTAAAAGCCTGGTTCACTTAAATGAATGGTGGCAACTTTGGAGGTATCTGTAAGTTTAGGTAACCTAGTTGTATAACAACCTTATTAAAAAGCCAATTTTAGCAGGAAAAAGTTGGTGTGATTTGGCTATTCCTTGTTGGTTGGATTATCTCCGCATGCCTATGTGTGTGTGTTTAACATTGCAAATATCCTGTTCTAAGTTGAACATTGAATTTATGGAAGGTAGAGATTCAGAAAACATTTCCTTACACAACTTTTTTTTTTTTTTTTAAGTTGAGAAAGGAATATCTCTCTTAAATGGCAACAGTTATTATAATTCAGTTAAATGGGAATGTAAATTGTATAATTACTTTGGGAAACAGTTGAACAAAATTTAGTAATTTTGAGGTTGTGTATACCTTTCCACCCAGTCGGTACAAAACTTAAAGTAATATGTACAAGGAAATATGTACAGAAATGAATACAAAAGGTATTTATAACAAACAAAAATGTGGAAGTAGCCTCGATATCCATCAGTAGGTGAATAGGCAAATGCATTTATATAATGGAGTATTATATGGCAGTGAAAAATAAATGAACTGGAGCTGACATGGATAAACTTCATGAATATGTGTGGAGAAAAAACAACCTGCAGAAAAATTGATATAGTATGATAGCATTTTTTATATTGCTCAGACATGCAAATGTAAAGTATAAAATGCATATGTACATTTTACATACATACATGCATATGTAAAGTATAAAATGTACAAGGGAAATTCTCCACAGAGAAATCAGACCTATGGCTTTCCCAATAGCCATACAAGCTGACATTACATACCTCCTGATGTGATAGGATAAGATGATCACCTCTATAATATTTTTACCCAAAATGTTTAACCTTGGTCTAGGCATGTGGAAACAATAAACATTTCCAGAATCCAGGGAAGGTGTATAAGACAGTAGGTTTTTTGACTCTTCAGAAAAGTCAGTGTTATGAAAATACAAAGATGGGGAATAGTAGCAGTTTAAGAAACTAAAGCGAGTAATACCCAGATATAATGTGTGAAGCTTGATGGTAGCTTGGATTGGGCAACAAAAGGCCTTTTCCAGGACAATTAGATACTGTTAGTTCAGATATGTTTAAATACAAACTACATATTAGATTTTGTTGTTGAATTATTGCAGAAGTTCTTAGGTGTCATAAAGGTATTGTGATAAATGTAGCAGAAAGTCCCTATTCTTAGAAGCTTTCTAAAGTATTCTGAGATGAAATACCTTGCTATTTGACATTTCAAATAGTTCAGGAAAAAAATTATATGTATATATAAAGCAAATATGTCAAAATGTTGGCAGTTGATGAAACGAGATGGTGTGTATATGGGTATTCATTGTATTACTATTTCAACTTTTTGGTGGGCTTAAAAAGTTTCAAAGTAGGAAATGAGTGTTGGGGATCATCATCAAAAAGACATGACTGCTGATTGACCCATGGGCTGAACCCCGGCTCCTCACCCCTTCCCTTGTCCTTGGAATGTGGGTTCTGCTTGCCTTTTCTGCTCCTAGAGGCTGCTCCAAAGACATAGCCTCGAGATGATGGTGTGGTATTGAAAATACCTACATAGTGTATGTGACTGAGACCACTTAGGGCCTCTTTGTAAATTTTTTTTTAATTATTTCATTTTATTTTTTTAAATTTACATCCAAATTAGCATATAGCGCAACAATGATTTCAGGAGTAGATTCCTTAATTCCCCTTACCCATTTAGCCCATCCCCCCTCCCACAACCCCTCCAGTAACCCTCTGTTTGTTCTCCATATTTAAGAGTCTCTTAGTTTTGTCCCCCTCCCTGTTTTTATATTATTTTTGCTTCCCTTCCCTTATGTTCATGTGTTTTCTATCCTAAAGTCCTCATATGAGTGAAGTCATGATATTTGTCTTTCTCTGACTGATTTCACTTAGCATAATACCCTCTAGTTCATTCCACATAGTTGCAAATGGTAAGATTTCATTCTTTTTGATGCAGGGTAATACTCCATTGTATATATATATATACCACATCTTCTTTATCCATTTATCAATCGATGGACATTTGGGCTATTATTGACAGTGCTGTTATAAACATGGGGGTGCATGTGTCCCTTCGAAACAGCACGCCTGTATCCCGTGAATAAATGCCTGGTAGTGCAATTGCTGGGTCGTAGGGTGGTTCTATTTTTAACTATTTGAAGGAACCTCTATACTGTTTTCTAGGGTGGGTGCATTCCCACCAGCAGTGCAAAAGAGATCCTCTTTCTCCGCATCCTCACCAACATCTGTTGTTGCCTGAGTTGTTAATGTTAGCCAAATTTGTATTTCCCTGATGATGAGTGAGGTTGAGCATTTTTTCATGTGTTTCTTGGCCATCTAGATGTCTTCTTTGGAGAACTGTCTCTTCATGTCTTTTGCCCATTTCTTTACTGGATTATTTGTTTTTTGGGTGTTGAGTTTGATAAGTTCTTTACAGATTTTGGATACTAACCCTTTATCTTATATGTTGTTTGCAAATATCTTCTCCCATTCTGTCAGTTGCCTTTTAGTTTTGTTGATTGTTTCCTTCACTGTGCAGAAGCTTTTTATTTTGATGAGGTCCCAATAGTTCATTTTTGCTTTTGTTTCCCTTGCCTCCAGAGACATGTTAAGAAGTTGCTGCAGGAGAGGTCAAAGAGGTTTTTGTCTGCTTTCTCCTCTAGGATTTTGATGGCTTCCTGTCTTACATTTAGGTCTTTCATCCATTTTGAGTTTATTTTTGTGTATGATGTAAGAAAGTGGTCCAGGTTCATTCTTCTGCATGTCACTGTCCAGTTTTCCCAGCACCATTTGCTGAAGAGACTGTCTTTATTCTGTTGGATATTCTTTCCTGGTTTGTCAAAGATTAGGTGGCCATAAGTTTGTGGGTCCATTTCTGGGTTCTCTATTCTGTTCCATTGATCTGAGTGTCTGTTTTTGTGCCACTCTTTGTACATTTTTAAGATTTGGTGTCTTGCTGCCACCCAGGACAAGCCTGTATGTGAATTCCCTTTGCTGTTACTAAAACTGTAACCTACCCACCCTGAGTGGCCTGCCTCTTTCTTCAGTATCTCCTTGTCCTTAGAGTATGGGGCCCAGTTTCAGAGTATACCTGGGAAGCTCCTGAGAAAGGGGTGAACCAGCAAAAGGAAGAAACTTCATGGGAAGAATCATCACCAAATTTAATGAATTACCCCATAGTAATTAACTGTGGGGGAGGGAAGGGTGCACTGGGGCTTCAACTGTATTGATCATTTATTTCTTAGGATGGGTGATAGGGACATGATTTTTCACTGTAATGTCATTTATGCTTTTAAAGAGGTTAGCTTAGGGGTACCTGGGTGGCTCAGTCAGTTAAATGTCTGACTCTTGATCTCAGCTCAGGTCTCGATCTCAGGGTCGTGAGTTCAAACCCTGCCTTGGGCTGTGTGATTGTTGTGAAGCCTATTTAAAAAGAGAGAAAAGAAGGAAAGGAAGGAGAAAGGAAGGAAGAAGTTAGAGAAGTTAAAGAGGAGAAGAGGGAGATTATTTTTAAGGTCATAGTTAATGATTTATATTTGTATTTTTCCAGACTAAATTTATTCAAAAAAAAATTTTGTTTTAGTGTTTATTTTTGAAGGAGAGAAAGATAGAGCATGAATGGGGGAGGAGCAGAGAGAGAGGGAAACACAGAAGCAGGCTCCAGGCTCTGAGCTGTCAGCACAGAGCCCGACGCGGGGCTCCAACTCACAAACCGAGATCACGACCTGAGCCGAAGTTGGACACTCAACCGACTGAGCCACCCAAGTGCCCATCCAGTGTAATTTATTTTAACACGCATAACTCGATGTGAGGCTTGTGGTTTATGGCCATAGGCTTTGTTGTCTGACAGACATGCCTGTGTTTAAATCTTGACTTGATTAGTTTGTAGCTAATATAACAGTACGTTAGTTTACCTTCTGCAAGCTTCATTTTCATCTGTGAAAGGAGATGATGACAGCATGCTCGCCTAATTGTCGTGAGGATTAATTTATGCTCTCGGTGTGTCGTAAACCTTTAACAGGATGTGAGGTGAGTACTCAGGAATTGTTAGCTATTTTCTTGAGCATCGACAACAGTTTTAGAAATAAATAATCAACTTTTCTTAGGAAGAAAGAATAAAACACGTCAACATCATAATCTTTAATTTTTAAGTTTGCCTTTAATTTTTTTTTAATTTATATTCTTCACAGGTTCTTGAGTCCTGAATTTATTCCTCCAAGGGGAAGAACAAATCCTCTGAAATTTCAGATGGAAAGAAAAGATATGTTAGAGAGGAGAAAAATACTCCACATTCCAGAGTTCTACGTTGGTCAGTAAGAGCTGCACACTTTCATTATTGGTGGTGGGCAGGCTTAGTTTTTTTCACAGAGGGAAGAGTGTTTTTCACAGATCTGGGTTTTGCCCAGATGAGATACTTATTCCTAATATATTAAAATATTTAGGAAGTTAGGAGGTTACCTAGAAATGCTGTTTGTGTGTTTCTGCAAGTCTTGTAAAAGTTCACTTCTCTTTTGAATTTGTAGGAAGCATACTTCGTGTTACGACAGCTGACCCATATGCCAGCGGAAAAACCAGCCGGTTTCTAGGGATCTGTATCCAGAGATCAGGAGCAGGCCTTGGAGCTACTTTTATCCTTAGGAATACTATTGAAGGACAAGGTAGCTTCCATTTCATTAGTTTAATTTTCTGGAAAATGGTATCTCAGGTTCTATTTTGTGTTCTGCATTCTGGGAGAAAACGTCTGGAACTTGAAAGTGAAAGGGATTCCGAGGCCTGACCTGGGCCTGTGGCCTAAGAATGGGATGAGACTGGAGGCTGCTGAGTAAGTAGTCAGTGCTGTGCTTTCCCTTGAGGGCTTCTTTCATCACAGGACGACCACTGTCAGATTTTCCGACCTTCGCCAGCATCACAGGAGGAGACAAGTGACTATTAACAGTGTGGGGAACATTCAGTGTAGGGGGCAATAACCCATGAGAACATTAAGACAAACATAATGATGTCTGTATGAGTCACTTTTCCCTAAAATGAATGCCCCCATTTTGCTTTATATTATGATAGTCACCACAATAATCATTGTTTGATAAGAATTAGAGGAATTTTTAAAAAGGCAAAACTTGTTTGTTATGCCTAATAAATAAGACAGAGGCCCAAGTGGCAAAATTCTAGAAACATTATGAATCGACATGGCAGAACAGTAAAATTTTCTTTTTTTCTTTTTTTTAAAAATGTGTATTTATTTTTGAGAGAGAGAGCAAGTACCTGAACAGGGGAGAGGCAGAGAGATTGGGGGACAGAGGATCTGAAGCGGGCTGTGTGCTGATAACAGAGAGCCCGATGTGGGACTCATCTTGTAATGACCTGTGGTGCCGTGCATGTCGGAGCTTAGCAGGGCTTACAAGTTGCAGAAATGTGTGCCTTCGATCAGATCATGTGTTTGGAGAAGGCTTGCAATAGAAAACCATGATCATAGGTGTGTGAGATGGACCTTGGTTTGATATTCTTTCTTTTTTAAATTTTTTTTTTTTTTAATGTTTATTTATTTTTGAGACAGAGAGAGACAGAGCATGAACAGGGGAGGGGCAGAGAGAGAGGGAGACACAGAATCTGAAACAGGCTCCAGGCTCTGAGCTGTCAGCACAGAGCCCGACGCGGGGCTCGAACTCACAGATCGCGAGATCATGACCTGAGCTGAAGTCGGCCACTTAACCAACCGAGCCACCCAGGCGCCCCTGATATTCTTTCTTAAAACTGAGATATAATAGTTTCTGCCTTAGTGTTGTGGTCCGTTGTGGGTGATATTCTACATGAAGTACTGAACACTGAATACTCCAAAAATGTTCACTCCCTGTTGCCCTCCTCTAAGGTACTTTTGACTGTTACAACCTGTCTCAACCTTCCCCATCGATACTCCTTTCTTTGGTGTTTTTCCTAGTCCACTGGCTTTAAATACCATCCATATGATGAAAATTTCCAAATTAAAAAAAAGAATTTTTTTTTTTTAATGTTTATTTTTGAGAGAGAGAGACAGAGCATGAGCAGGGGAGGGGCAGAGAACGGGAGACACAGATCCGAAGCAGGCTCCAGGCTCTGCACTGTCAGCACACAGCTTGACGTGGGGCTTGAACCCACGAGCGTGAGATCATGACCTGAGCTGAAGTCAGACACTTAACCGACTGAGCCACCCAGGCGCCCCGAGAACTCCCAAATTTAGATCTCAAGGACTGACCCTGTCCAGGTTCCAGATTTGTACATACAACTACCTCTTTGACATTTCCGGGTGGATATCTTTTAAGCATACGACAAGCTCAGAATAAGATTGTTTTCCTCACAGTGTGTTCCTCTTGGTTTTTTCTATGTCCATAAGTGGCACCACTGCGTACGTACTTACTTAATCAAAAATTCAGGAGCTATTTTTAATTATTCTCTTCATATATCCAGTCAGTCAGGTTTTCTTGGCTTAATCTCCAAAAAATATATTCCAGTTTTGATTGGTTCTCCGTCTCCATGGCCACCACTCGTGTCCATGCCGCCCTGCCTCCTTCCTGCTTGCAGCTATGCTGTATCCCTGGTTAACTTTCCTGGCCCACTGACTTACTGTGCTCCAGCCAAAAAGACCTTTTTCTGTTTTGTTTTGTTTTTCCCCCCAATATAGCAAGTTTGTTAAGACCCCAGGGCCTTTGCATTTGCTGTTCTTTCTGCCTTGAGCACTCTTGGCTATTTGTAGTGTCAGTCTAAATTGTGTTTTTAGAGAGGCTTTCCCTGGCTATACTATTCATATACTATTTATTCCCCAGCCACTCTGTTTATATTGACTATATGAAATTACCTTAAATTATGAATTGTAAATGAAATTTTGGTGTGTCTATTTATTGTCATCCACTAGAATATAAGCTCTATGAGAGGAGAAGGATTTGATCTATTTTGAGTTCACTATAGGCACAGTCCCTAGATCCTTACTTGGAACAGAATAGGTATATAGGAAATAATGGATTAAATCCTGGTATTAAATAGTGGATGTTAATGTTGTTCATACATATTTGTATTTCTCTTGGGATTATTTCAGGAAACCTCAGAATATACTCTTTCCCTTAAGCGTTTGGTGCTAACAGAGGATGTATCTTAAACTATTACTTGTAGCATCTTGAAACAGCAGTGCTGTTCCTAGCTTGCTTCATATGGAGAGCCCCAGTATGTTTTTTTTTTTAATGTTTTATTATTTATTTTTGAGAGAGAGAGTGTGAGCGGAGGGGAGGCAGAGAGAGAGGGAGACACAGAATCTGAAGCAGGCTCTAGGCTCTGAGCTGTCAGCACAGGGCCCGACACAGGGCTCAAACCCATGAACTGTGAGATGATGACCTGAGCCAAAGTTGGACGCTTAACCAACTAAGCCACCCAGGTGCCCTGAGCCCCAGCGTGTTTTAAAACCTAGGCCATCCTGGGGTGCCTGGGTGGCTCAGTCGTTTGAGTGTCCGACTCGTGATTTTGGCTCAGGTCATGATCCCAGGGTCATGGGACTGAGCCCTGCATTGGGCTTTGCACTGAGTGTGGAGCCTGCTTAAGATTCTCCCTCTGCCTCTCTCCCTCACTTGTGTGCTTTCTCTCTCTCTAATATAAAAAAAAAAATTTAAAAAGGAACTGATCTGGATTAAAAAATAAATAAATAAAACTTAGGCCATCCTTAGGAGGGACTTCTAAACCAAACTTAGAACTTAAAAATGTATTAACTCTTTGCATCATTACTCCTGTTGCCCTTAATGTAGGAGATCAAGTTTTATAAGTAGTTGGGAAACAAACAAAAATGTGACAGTGAAGAATTTACTCAAATTTTCTCCAGGTTAATAGTATCAGAAGTGAAGAGTGTGGGGATGGGCTAAATGGGTAAGAGGCATTAAGGAAGACACTTGTTGGGGTGAGCACTGGGTGTTACACATAGGGGATGAGTCACTGGAATCTACTTCTGAAATCATTATTGCACTATATGCTAACTAACTTGGATGTATATTTAAAAACTAAAAAGAAAAGGAGATGAAGAAAACATTCTCAGGATCTAATCCCTCTTCTGATACTAGACCCTAAACAATTTTAACACTGTTATTATGGTCTCTTAAGATCTTTTTGGGCCAGACCAATAAATAAAAAAGGATTTGACAAAAAAAAAAAAATAGTACCAGAAGTGAAGAGATGTGTGACTGTATTTATAGAAGACATTTTTCTTTAGACTATCATTCTAACTCAGATTTTTTTCACTTTTTAATCTACATGGACTTTAATTTATTTCTTTTTCTTTCGGTAATCTTTATCTTAAAAATTACAAATTTATGTCACATTTCCTATGTGCAAAACCCTGTGCTAGTTCCATTATAAAATAGTTTTTACTGTTGTATAAGGCATAGTATACAGGCGTCTGGGTTCAGATTGTAAGAATATGTTTTCTCTGTTTAGGTGTTGAGATTTGCTTTGAACTTTATAATCCTCGAATCCAAGAGATCCAAGTGGTCAAATTAGAGAAACGGCTGGACGATAGTTTGCTATACTTACGAGATGCCCTTCCTGAATATAGCACTTTTGATATGAATATGAAGCCAGTCGTACAAGAAACTAGCCACGACGTTCCTGTTAATCAGGTATGAGTTGTATTTGTAGAACTGTAAGTTCTATATAGAGTAAGAAAGAGTCACCTTAATGAAAACTTTTAGAAGAATTTTGCTTGCTACTAAACAAAATTCTTTCTTTCTTTTTCTTTCTTTTCTTTTTTTTTTTTTTTAATATCATCTGTAGCTGAAAGTAAAAATGAAGCCTAAGCCCTGGTCCAAACGCTGGGAACGTCCAAAATTTAATATTAAAGGAATCAGATTTGATCTTTGTTTGACTGAAGAGCAAATGAAAGAAGCTCAGAAGTGGAGTCAGCCGTGGCTTGAGTTTGATATGATGAGGGAATATGACACTTCAAAAATTGAAGCTGCAATATGGGATGAAATTCAAGCATCGAGAAAATCCTGATTCTGAGACTCAGTTTGGTTATTTGCAGAGGATGTACTGACTCCCAGAGGATTTACTTAAAGACCAATTTAATTTTATATATAAGGACATAGTCATCAAATCAATTAAACATTCATTAGTTTATGAGTACTGTTGCAAAAAAATAAAATTAGCATGTCAGTTTATTACTTCAGAGTCAAATCATTACCAAAATTCTTTTCATTGAGCCTGGAATCTGAACACGGAAGTGATGGGATTTCTTTCAGTTTGTGGAATAAATTATAAAAAGTTTGTGATACAAAGAGTAATAATAGAGTGAGTATTGATGTACCCACCTCAGGGTTAAGAGGTGAAACATGTAGTAAGATCCAGGAAGGTTAAGAAATAGAACATTTACTAGGGTTTGAGAAGCTTCTTATGTGTCTGCAATTGCATCCTTCTCCCCTCCCAGATACAAGCACTATCCTGACTTTGTGTTAATCATTCCCTTGTGTCTCGTTTGATTTTATTGTATACATATACATTCTAAAACAACATAGGTAGTTTTGGAAAACCTGTTGGCAGATAAAAAAGGACAAAATTATCATTATTACATGAAGGCTTCATGGAGAAGGTAACAGTCTTTTGCTCATAGTCTGGCTGCATTTTCTCTGATTGTTTGCAAAAGTCACTTTGAGGTAGTTCGTGGCCAAGGTCATGAGTGTTAAGCAGTGACCTGCTTAACAAGAAGGCTCACCACAGGGCATCTGACAATTGATGTCTGGCAGAAATGGGGTTGGAGGGAGTAGACTTCTATATTTGCTGGTTTTCAGCTCATGAAGAATCAAGCTCCGGCTCACAGGATAGGTCAGAACTATGCTTCTGTAGGACAATGTGTGTGTCCTTGCTGATCCATGTAGCTGAGAGTGGAATGGAAATCTGGCATATGATGGCATATGGTATTGAGGGCAACCCTCAACCTGTTTTGAATTATGCTGCTCAGATCTACCCTCTGGTGCCTGGCTAATTTGGGATTTGCATTGACTTCTCTCCTGTGCTGATTTTTTTCTGGATGTTTTGTTTTTTTATTTTATTGGTTACTAATTTATTTCGGTGGAGCACATCTTTTGGTAGCTTTCAGAGGAAGTATGTATGGAGGTAAATCTTTGGAGTCCTTGCATGTCTGTCCTATTTGGTAATTTTATAGAATTCTAGGTGTGAAGTAGTTTTCCTTCCAAATTTTGAAGATACTGCTACACTGTCTTGTTTCCAGTTGCATTGAGAAATCCAAAACTATTTCGATTTCAGTTCTTTGTGACCTGAAAGCTTGTAGACTATCTTGCTCCTCAAGGTAATGAAATTTCACAGTGATGTGCTTTGGTGTGGGTCTGTATCCATTATGTCTGGTATTTGATGAGCCCTTCAGTATGCTAACTTGTGTCTTTTGTTTCTGGGAAACTTCTTGTTCATTGATGATTTCCTCTCCTCTGCTTTTCTCTTTTGGGAGAAGTTAATTTGATGTTGGTTCTCCAGGACTGGATCTCTTTCCCCCCTTCCCCAACCTCATCTCTCTTTAATTCAGTTTTCTAACTCTTCTTTGCTCTCATAATTTTAAATCTGAAGATCCCTTTTTGATTTCTGGATGTTCCTTTTCTTACATGGTACTTTGTTCTTATTTTATATTTTTGCCTATGGATGTCTTCTGTTACCATTCAGTACATTCATGATAGTGTTTGTGTGTTGTTGTTTTGTTGGGGTTTTTTATGAAGTTGTTTTTCTGTAGGATCTGTTTTCTTCAAATTTCTTCTTTGTGTGTGTGTGTGTGTGTGTGTGTGTGTGTGTGTGTGTGTGCGCGCACACATTTTTTTTTTTTCTTTTCCTGTTTTAGGCTTTTCCAGGACATCTGACAATTCTTGGCTGTCTATTTCTGGTCAAATAGTGGACTAAAAAGCTGATTAGGAGCCTTGGACTTGTGAGAAGGGTTGTTTTTAGGGTTATTGGGGTGGACTTGTTTTGGGAGTTCTGTCCTCCATGTATGTGAATGTCTTGGATTGGTCACATTCTCCAGAGTAGAGGCTTCCAGTCTCCCTCCTAGATGGCAAGGATCTGTCTGCCGGTGTTGTGAGAACCTGATGGGGGAAGAAGCATGGGGTTTCAGTCACTATATGTGTATGTGCTAGCTTGTCCAACTTTCCCCTCCCCACCAACACGCTACTGGCTTGCTACCCTCAGTACCGGAAGTCCAGAAAAACCGTCTTTCAGATGTCTAGAGAATAAACTTCTGGCCTTTTACTGGTGTGGGGAAGGGCTAGACAAGCAATGGTGAGGAATAGAGGAAGGGATTTTAGGCATATAACCTCCAAATACTTCTCATTAGGTTCTTCTATTAGCCACTGTCCTTAACCCCCAGCTGCCGGGGTATTGAATCTGCTGACTGGACAATTATGAGGGTGAATTAGGTTGATTCTCACCTTTCTCCACTGCTGGCTTGATTTGCCTTTCTTGAGTCTGCTAATCCATCCGTTTGCTTTGTCAGAATTGTGTTCTGATTGTTTCGTGTCCTGTTCTCTCCTCTGGTTTTGTGTCTCATTCATAGGCTTTCAGTGGTTTGTACTGCTTGCCTCTTGTCCTGTTTTCTCTGTCCTTGTGGATTTGTTTTTTTCCTATGGTGTATTTTAATGGTAATTTGAATAATTCATCTGACAAATTAGCCTATGTAGCCATTTTTTCAATAATAGATTTCTTCTCCAAAATAAATTTTTAGATATTAACCTTGGGGTTCTCAACATTCAGTGCATCCTTGATCTTTTTTACTAATAGTTGTTACACAACATTCTGATTACACTTAGGAAGCAGTGGAATTTACCACTTATATGTATTACTTGCTGAGAAAGCTCAAAAATTTTAACAAGAGTCTGATATTTTTCTTTTTTTTTTTTTTTGAGAGAGAGAGAGAGAGAGAGAGAGAGAGAGAATGAGTGGGGGAGGGGCAGAAGGAGAGAGAGAGAAAGAGAATCAAGAATCTCAAGCAGGCTCCACGATGCTGGGCTCAATCTCATGACCATGAGATTGTGACCTGAGGCTGAAATCAAGAGTCATGCTTGACCGACAGCCACACCGAGGTGCCCGATACTTTTTTTCCCTTTAACTTGTCAAAAGATAATCATTAAAGCCTGTTCATTTTTTACCTTGGTAAACATACTTCATTCAACCTTGGCAGAGGAGCAGATGAATGATACATTTCAAGATCTAAAGCTGGGTAAATATGATCAGCTCATAAGTACATGTGTTCATAACACAATGAATACTGTTTTTCACTCTAAAATTATCTTTAAAATTCTTGTGAGTTTTCCTCCAGAAACAAAGTAAATCTTAATATATTAATGTGTATAGGATAAAAATTTGTATTGTAAGATATATAGCAAAATTTGCCCTTTAACAATTTTTAAGTGTATGTTTCGGGTGGCATTAATTACATTCACAATGCTGTGTGGCCACCACTAGAATTTTTTCCTTACCACAAACAAACTCATTAAGTAACTCTATTCCTATCCCCTCTCTTCCAAGCTCCTGGTAAATCCCATTCTACTCCTTATTTATTTTTTACTCTTTATTAATTTACCTATTCTAGATACTTCTTTTAAGTGGAATCACAAAATATTTGTACTTTGCATTTGGTTTATTTCGCGAATATGTTCTCAAGATTCATCCGTGTTATAACATCAGAATTTCATTTCTTTTTATGGCTAAATAATATTCTACTGTATAATTACTATATTTTGTTTATCCATTTATTTCTTGATGCACACTTGGGTTATTTTCACCTTTTGGTTATTGTGAATAATGCTGCAATGAAGACTGACATGCAGGTATCTCTTTGAGTTGCTATTTTTATATTCTTTTTAAACATATTCCAGGTTTATACCCTGGAATGTAATTGCTGGTACATATATATTTAAATATTCCTTTCCATTTCTTTAACTCCTTTTCTGGATTTGCATTGGGGCTGTTTAATTCCCACCTATTTATGAATTTTCCACTTTCCCTTTTGTCAGAGAGGATACTTTGTATGATTTCAAAGTATCATTTTAAAATTTATGGAAAGTTGTTTTGTAGCTTAACATGTGGTCTGTCCTGCAGTGTTCCACGTGCACTTGAGAAAACTAGATTGTGTTGCTGGGTGGAGTGTTTTGTAAACATCTGTTAGGTCTAGTTAATTTATAATGTCCAAGTCTTCTGTTTTCTTATTGACCTTGTAAGTGTTTTACCCATTTTGACAGGAGAATGTTGAATTTTCCAACAATTATTATAGAACTCTCTAGTTTTCCCTTTAATTCTGTCAGTGTTTGCTTCATGTATTTTGGGGGCATATTGTTCACTACATAAATTATTCTTTTTGATGAATTGACTTATCAATATGTAATATACTTTGTTTCTTGTAACAGTTTTTTGCTCCTAGTCTATTTTGCCTGATATTACTACAGCCACCTCTGCTCTCTTGGTTACTGTTTACAGAGAGTATCTTTTTCGGGGAGCTTGGCTGGCTCCCCAGTAGAGCATGGGACTATTAATCTCAAGGTGTGAGTTCAAGCCCCATGTTGGGGGTAGACTTTACTTTAAAAAAAATATATATATATATATATATATACACACACACACACACACACACACACACACACACACACATCTTTTGTGTCTGGCACTAAAGTGAGTTTCTTATAGATAGCATAGAGCTAGATCTTGTGTTTTGTTTTTTTTTATCTGTTTGACAATCTCTGTCTTTTGTTTGGAGAGTTTAATACATTTACATTTAAGTCAGTTAGTAAAAAGAATGGACTTACTATTCTGTTATTTGTTTTCTTTATATTTTATACCCCTTTTGCTTCTCGTTTTCTCCATTACTGCTTTCTTCTGTGTTGTTGATTTTTTTGTAGTGAACTGATTGTCTTCTCATTCCTTTACAGGTATATTTGTTAAATGTTTCCTTTGTGGTTACCATGAAGATTACATTTAACATCCGAAATTTATAATAATCTAGTTTGAACTGATACTAACATAACTTCCATAGCATACAAAATCTCTACTACAAAGTTCTGTTCTGCCTTTATATTATTGATGTCACAGATTTTATCTTTATATAGTGTGTGCTCCATAATGGATTTATAATTGTTTTGTATGCATTTGTCTGTACTTACTTTTACTGGAGATCTTTATTTCATCATACAGATTCAGGTTACTGTCTGATGTTCTTTTTTTTCTGCCCACAGTACTCCCTTTAGCATTTCCTGTAGAGCAGCTCTGATTGCAAGGAACCCCCTCAGGTTTTATTTATCTGGGAACATCTTCATTTCTCCCTTATTTTTGAAGGATGGTTTTGCCAGATACAGGATTATTGGTTGGCGGTATTATTATTTGAGCACTTTAAATAGTCACCCCATAGCATTCTGGCCTCTATGGTTTCTGCTGAGAATTGGCTGTTACTTTTATTGAGGATCTTTTGATCTTGAGGAAGAGCGTTTCTTTTTTGCTGCTCTCAAGATTCTCCCTGCCTTTGTTTTTCGACAGTTTCATTCTACTGTCTTGTTGTGGGCCTCTACATTTATCCCACTTGGAGTTCACAGAGATTCTGGATTTGCAAATTCATGTCTTTGCTCAAATTTTGGATGTATTTGGCCATTATTTCTTCAAATATGCCTTCTGCTTCTTTCTTCTGGAACATTGATAATACATATGCTGGTCTGTTTGCTGGTGTCCCTCCAGTTCCTCAGGCTCTATTCACTTTTCTTCTTTCTATTTTCTTTCTAGTCCTCAGACTTGGTCACTGTAATTGTCCTGTTTTCAAGTTTGCTGATTCTATTTTCCATTTTGGTACAATTAGCTGTTAAACTCTACTAGTGAACTTTTAATTTCAATTATTTTGCTTTCTAGCTTCAGAATTTGTTTGGTTCCTTTTGATAATTTCTGTGTATTTATGGATATTCTCATTTTGTTCACCTATCCCTTTTCTGATTTTCTTTAATTCCTTGTCCCTGGTTCCCTTTAGTTCTTTGAGTATATTTAAGACAGTTGCTTTGAAGGCTTTGTCTATTAATTCCGATGTCTGTGGTTCTCCAGGGATGTTTTCTATTATTTTGTTCCTTTGAGTGGCCATACTTTCCAGTGTCTTTGAATGTCTTTTGACTTTTTTTGTTGAAAACTGAACATTTAAATATTATGGTATGATTCTGGATATCAGATTTCCCCTCCTTCCCCAGGGTTTCCTTTATTACGATTATGGGACTGCAGTCCATTTGTTTACTGATGTTTCCAAGCTATTTTTGCAGAGATTTGATTCCTTATTGTGTGTGATCACTGAGTCTGTTTCTTAACTTGTACTTAGATAGTATTTCCTTGAAAGCCAGGAGCTAAAACAAATACCTCTCCCAGTCTTTGCCAATTGTCTCTTCTGGGTTATTCCCTCAACACTTACCCAGGCTCGCACTAAGCCTAACAGCCCGAGTGGAAAACTTAGGATCCTCTCGGATCTTTTCTTACCATGCTTCTTGCCCTTGGCGTACGTGTGGCTTTCTAAATTTCTTTTGAATATATGCTTTTGAGTATCTTAATTTCCCAAAGGAACTCCCCCTCCGTCCCCCCCCCCCCCCCCCCCCCCCCCGCCAAGCCTTTTCTCCCAGTCTTTAGGTGATCTGTTGTGTATCTCAATGATAATCTTTTCACCCAGGTCTTTGTGGATTGTTGGTTTGCCTTACACCCGTATCTGAGCAATACCTGTTGCTTTCTGGACTGAGTTTAAGGTGAGAGCAGAGATGAGTGCTCCGCTTCAGTCCTTCCACCCATGGATAGGCTAGTGTAGATACAAACCATAATTTGTCAGTGGTCTGTTCTGTTCCTTCCAGCAATGGGGACCAAGGTCCAACACAGAAACTACCGCTGCCATTTTCAAGACTGCTGCCACATCAAAAGGGCAAATAAAAATGTCACAAAGATTTCCTATCATTATGTTTATTATTTTTTCCAGTTTTATTGAAATATAGTTGACCTATAGCACTGTGTAAGTTTAAGGTATACAGCATAATGATATGACTTTCATGTATTGTGAAATAATTACCACAAAAAGTTTATTAATAATCATACATAAAACAAAACAAACAACAACAACAACAACAAAAAAATGGGAAAAGTTCCATCCATATTGTCACAAATGGCAGGAATTCCTTTTTTATGGCTGAATAAGATTCCTGTGTGTGTTTTCCCATTCTGCAGGTTGTCTTTTCTTTTGCTGTGCAAAAAGTTTTTTTAATTTCATGTAGTCCCAATCATTTTTACTTTGTTCCTTGAGCTTTATGTAGGTGGCATATCCAAAAAATCATTGCCAAGACCTACGTGAAGAATCTCTTTTCCTCTGTTTTCTTCTAGGAGTTTTATGGTTTCCAGTCTTTCATTTAAGTCTTTAATTCATTTTGAGTTAATTTTTGTGAATGGTGAAAGACAGGGGTCTAGTTTCATTCTTTTGGATGTGAATATGCAAATTTTCCACCACCATCTATTGAAAGACTATATTGAGTATTGTCTGTTTCGTCATGTATTAGTTGCTTGTGTAGGCATGGGTTTATTTCTGGGTTCTCAATTCTTTTTTTTTTTTTTTTTAATTTTTTTTTCACGTTTATTTACTTTTGAGACAGAGAGAGAGACAGAGCATGAACGGGGGAGGGTCAGAGAGAGAGAGGAAGACACAGTATCTGAAACAGGCTCCAGGCTCTGAGCTGTCAGCACAGAGCCCGACGCGGGGCTCGAACTCACGGACTGCGAGATCATGACCTGAGCCGAAGTCAGCCACTTAACCCTTTGAGCCACCCAGGCGCCCCTGGGTTCTCAATTCTATTCCACTGGTCTATATGTCTGTTTTTAAGCCAGGACCATACTGTTTTGATTGCTATAGCTTTAAAATATAGCTTGATATCAGCAAGTTTGATGCCTCTACTTTGTTCTCCTTTCTCAGGATTGCTTGGGCTATTTGTTTTCCGTGTAAATTCAGGATCTTTTTTTCTTTTCTGTAAAAAATGCCATTGGAATCTTAATGGCAATTGCATGTAATCTATAGATGGTTTGGGGTAGTATGGGCATTTTAACAATATTAATCCCTCCAATACATGAACATGAGATACAGTTCCCTTTATTTGTGTCTTCTTTGATTCCTTTCATCAGCATTGTATAGTTTTCAGTGTATAGAGTTTTCACTTCCTGTTTAAATTTATTAAGTATTTATATTATTTTTGATGCTATTGTAAGTGGGATTGTTTACTTCACTGATTTTCCAAGAATCATTGTTAGTTTATAGAAACACTACTGATTTTTGTATGTTAATTTTGTTTCCTGGAACTTCACAGAATTCTTTGGTTAGATCTAAACGTTTTTTGGTAGAACTGTTAGGAGTTTGTACATATAAAATCATGTCATGTGCGAGTAAAGTCAATTTTACCTCCTTTCCAATCTGATGCCTTTGTTTCTTCCTCTTGCCTGATTGCTCTGGCTAGGATTTCCAGTACTACGTTGAATAGGAGCTGTTGAGAGGGGGTACATTTGTCTTGTTCCTGATCTTAGTAGAGGGAAAGCTTTGAACCTTTAACCATTGAATATGTTAGCTGTTGACTTGCCATAAATGGTCTTTTGACAATTTATAATGTGTCTCAGTGTAGGTCTATTCAAATTCAACCTATTTGGGGTCTTTTGGTCTTCATAGATCTGGATGTTCATTTTTCTCTCAAGGTTTTGGAAATTTTCAAGGATTATTGCTTTAAATATACAATTGATCTTGAACAACACAGGTTTGAACTGTGTGGGTTCACTTGTACGTGGGGTTTTTTTTTCGACACTGTGGTACTGTAAATATTTTTCTCTTCCTTGTGATACTCTTAATATTTTATCTTCTCTAGCTTAACTGTAAGATTACAGTATATGTATTATATATTAAATCCATATGCAGAATATGTGTTAATTGTGTTATCAGTAATGTTTCCAACACTCATAGGCTATTAGTTAAGTCATAGGCTATTAGTTAAGTTTTGGGGGAGTCGAAAGTTTTATGTAGATTTGCAAGTGTGTAGGGGTTGGCACCCCTAACCCCTGCATTTTTGAAGGGTCAACTGTACTTTCTATCCCTTTTTCTTTCTGGAATTCCCATAATGATATTGTTTCTTTTGATGGTATCCCATAAGCTCCATAGACTTTCTTCACTCTTTTTCATTCTTTTTTCTTTTTCCCCTCTGGATAATTTCAAATGTCCCATCTTCAAGGTCACTGATTCTTTCTTTTGCGTGGTTGAGTCTGCTTTTGAAGCTGTCTATTGAATTCTTCAGTCATTGTATTTTTCAACCCTAGGATTCCTGTTTGTTTGGCTTTTCTTTCTTTGTTGGACTTCTCATTGTGTTTATGCATTGTTTTCCTAACTTCCTTTAGTCGTGTGTGTGTTCTTGCAGTTCACTAAATTTCTTTAAGAGGATTATTCTTTTTCTGACAGTGCACAGATCTCCATTTCTTTAGGGTCAGTTTTTAGCGTTTTACTAGTTTCCTTATGGTGTCATGTTTATCTGGTTTTTTTTGCAACCCTTGACTCGTTATGTTGGTATCTACACATTTGAGTAAGCAGTCTCTCTTCTAGACTTTTTAGGATTGCTTTGGCAGGGAAAGCTCTTCACCATCTTCTCAGTTTGAATGTTTAGACTTGTCAGCTGGTAGCATCCTTGGGCAGGCAGGACTTGCTATCAGGGTCTATTTTGGGGTGAGGCCACTGCTGGAGCTCTGAGGTGGGCGTGGGATGCTGCTGGCTGAGAAGATTGGATAGGACTGCTGGCTTATTTCCCTGATCAAGCAAGGCTGTAGATTGGGCTCTGTGGTTGCCTGGGTTCTCTGGTCAGGCTTACTAGGCAGGATGAGGTGCTATATTCAGCAGCAGGTAGGATTATGAATTAGCCCCCCTGTGCTAGCAGGGCAGCAGAACAGGTCCCAGGTCCTACACCGCAACTTGTTTGGGGACGTACATGGGACAAGACTGTGCACTGAAGTCTCCAGCCCGATGGAACCAGCTGACCCTGCTAGAATCTCCACTTAAGTGTTGCTAGGCTTATGGAGCTTTCCTGGTGTTCCAGCCAAGCTTTCTGGGCCAGCGGGATTCAGGAGCCACCCTCAGCAGTGGGAAGGGCTGTCAACTAGCTTCCCTACCTAAATAGAGCAGGGGAGTGAGCTCCAAGCAGCCTCCCAGCTGTTCCTGGTTAGTTTTCCCACTCAGATGGGGCCAAGAGCTACTCAGCAGTGATTGGGCCTATGATGTAGCTTCCCGCCCAGAAAAAGCAGGAAAGCCAGCTCTCAGCATCCTCTTAGGTGTTCGTAGTCAGGCTTCCCGGTTAGGAGGGACCAGGAGCTACACTCGGCAGTGTTACAAATTTTTCTTCTCCACCCTGGGTGGAGCAGGGGGCCTAGCTTGAAGTCTGGATAAGTAGGCTGTTTGTGGTCTTGACCAAAGCTGACTTGCCCCCCAGGTTCTCCCGCTGAATGGTGCCACTGGCTTTGCTCGGAGGATGGTCAACTCTGCCCTGCTGCTCTCTCGGCTCGAGCACAGTGTCCAGTGTCCTGACCAGGCTTTTCCTGGAGGTAAGACTGGGTGGGAGTCCCAGTAAGTGACCAGATGTGCAGGGGGATGCCGGACGTGCGTCCTGTGTTCTCTTTTCCCCCTGGAGGAACCACAGGCTCAGGGAAGGCCTTTTGTTGTGGTGCTGCCTCAGCCTAAAGAGGGGCAACGTGGTGAGCGTGTAGATGGTTCTCTTTTTTAATGGAGTCTGTCTTGGTCCCTGTGGTGTGTGTGTGTAGGGTGCTTCAGCCTCACTTCTGTGTTCCAGGTTTTTTCAGTGGTGTCCATGCATACTTGTCAATTCTCGTGAGGAGGCGCGAAGTCTGGAACAACCTATGTTGGTATCTTGGTGACTTCCTGCCTTTTTATAAGTTGCCTTTTATTTGATCCTGTGTTCGCTTGGTTAATATAAACATGACTGCTTCCCACAGTTCTGCAAAAGTTGGTTGTGACCATTCCTGCTTGTCTTTCAATGTTTCTGTGGGAGGACAAGACCTTGAATCTGCACATTCCATCATGTTGCTCAAGAGTGTGTTGTGTTTAAACCTCCATTTAGCGTTGCAGTAGGGCAATTAATGGTTTAAAAGAAATAACTCCCTGAGTCTTTTGTATAATGCACAGCATTCAAACTGTTAGGTTTTTCCTATTAGAAAAAGAATGATATATTTAACTTTTCAGTTTTCAGGGATAAGCTAGTCTTTAACCCATTAGAAGGGCTCCTCTGTTCCAGACACTGTGCAAGGCATCTGATGTCTCTTATTGTTCATAAAACCTTATGAGACAGGTGCTTCTACTCCATTTTACAAATGAGATCGCTTTAGAGAGGTAAGCAGCTGTTCTGAAGTGGCACAGATGGTGGCTGGTGGGGCTAATGTTGAACCTCACAAATGCCTGAGTCAGATCTCTTTGGTTTTCTTTTTAAAGTTTATTTATTCATTTTGAGAAAGAGGGGGTGGGGAGGAGCAGACAGAGGGAGAGAGAGAGAAATCCCAAGCAGGCTTTGTGCTGTCAGGGCAGAGCCTGACATGGGGCTCGAACCCATGAACAGTGAGATCATGACCTGAGCCAAAATCAAGAGTCAGACACTCAACTGACAGAGCCCCACCCCAGAACTATCTATCTATCTATCTATCTATCTATCTATCTATCTATCTATAAATGTTTATTTTAGAGAGAGCACATGAGAAGGAGAGGGGCAGAGAGAGAGGGAGACAGAATCCCAAGCAGGGTCTGTACAGTCAGCACAGAGCCTGATGTGGGGCGGGAACCCACAAACTGCAATATTAGGACCTGAGCTGAAACCAAGAGTCGGATGCTTAACTGACTGAGCCACCCAGGCACCCCCTGAGATTTCTTTTAAAATCGGTTTTTAAAAAAGTCTCCAGGGGTGCCTGGGCTGCCTAATCAGTGGACCCTGCAACCCTTGATATTGGGGTTGTGAGTTTGAGCCCCATGTTGGGTGTAGAGATTACTTAAAAATAAAAGCTTTAAAAAAAAAAATGTAAAAAAGTCTCCAGACTTTATCAAAATACCAAGGACAGTGTTGGATTTTAGTGTTTTAAAAAGCTCCTGATGTGATTCTAATGTACAACTAGTTCTGAGAATCACTGCATTTAACATTTTGCCTTCTATAGAAACAGCAGAATGGAGGTGAAATTCAAGGCAGGTCATTTTGCTTTAAATTAGGCCTCTAACTAAAATGCTTGGGGCATTTTCAGTGAAGGCAGTAGAGGGACCAAATTGTCCTGGTTTGCAGGGGACTTCTCCGATTTTAGCACCAGAAGCCCTGTATCTTAAAAACACCTTAGTCCGGGCAGACTGGGAAGGCTGGCCACCCTACCAGGCAGATATTTATGAAATTTAATGCTCTATAATAGTTGTTTATGATTTAAAAATCCTAGAGGTGTTCCTAAAAATTTGAGCACAATAGGGAAGTCGTTTCCCTATGTTTTTCCCTCTCTAGCTTTAAGAAATCCAAATGGGGCACCTGGCTGACTAAGTGGATAGAGCGTGCAACTCTTGTCCTTGGGGTTGTAAGTTTGTGCCCCACATTGGGTGTAGAGATTACTTAAAAATAAAATCTTATACAAAAATAAGTCCAAATGTGTCTAGGAACATTCTGTGTTTTTCAGTGAAAAAGCTATCTGTGGTTCTTTCTCACTTTACAGAACATTTGGTTTTTAAGGCATTTTAAATCTTTTTTTTTTTTTTTAAAGTTTACTTATTTTGAGAGAGAGAGAAGGGGTTGGGGGAAAAGAGAGAGAATCCCAAGCATGCTCCTCGCTGACAGCATGGAACCTGACTTGAGACTTGAAGTCATGAACCCGTGAGATCATGACCTGAGCCAAAACTGAGAGTCAGATGCTTAACCAACTGAACCACCCAGGTGCTCCTGTTTTGTTCGTTTGTTTTTGTTTTTTTTTAATTTACATGCAAGTTAGCATATAGTGCAACAATGATTTCAGGAGTAGAATTCAGTGATTCATCCCTTACATATAGCACCCAGTGATCACCCCAACAAGTGGGATGGGCCCCTTGCCCATTTAGCCCATGCCCCCCACCCTCAACTCCAGCTACCCTCAGTTTGTTCTCTATATTTAAGAGTCTTTTATGTTTTGTCCCCTTGCTGTTTTTATATTATTTTTGCTTCCTTTCCCTTATGCTCATCTGTTTTGTATCTTAAATTCCACATATGGGTGAAGTCATATTTGTCTTTCTCTAATTTCGCTTAGCATAATATCCTCTAGTTCCATCCACATAGTTGCAAATGGCAAGATTTCATTCTTTTTGATTGCCGAGTAATACTCCATTGTATGTATATACCACATCTTTATCCATTCATCTGTCGATGGACATTTGGGCTCTTTCCATACTTTGGCTATTGTCGATAGCACTGCTATAAACTTTGGGGTGCACGTGCCCTTCTGAAACAGCACACCTGTATCCTTGGGTAAATACCTAGTAGTGCAATTGCTGGGTTGTAGGGTAGTTCTATTTTTAGTTTTTTGAGGAACCTCCATACTGTTTTCCAGAGTGGATGCACCAGTTTGCCTTCCCACCAGCAGTGCAAAAGAGATCCTCTCTCTCCGTATCCTCTCCAACATGTTGTTGCCTGAGTTGTTAATGCTAGCCATTCTGACAGGAGTGAGGGGGCATCTCATTGTGGTTTTGATTTGTATTTCCTTGATGATGAGTGATGTTGAGCATTTTTTCATGTGTCTGTTAGCCACCTGGATATCTTCTTTGGGAAAGTGTCTATTCATGCCTTTTGCCCTTCTTCTCTGGATTATTTTTTTGTGTGTTGAGTATGATAAGTTCTTTACAGATTTTGGATACTAACCCTCTATCTGATATGTCGTTTGCAAATATCTTCTCCCATTCTGTTACTTGTCTTTTAGGTTTGCTGATTGTTTCCTTTGTCGTGCAGAAGCTTTTTATTTTGATGAGGTCCCAATAGTTCATTTTTGCTTTTGTTTCCCTTGCCTCCAGAGATGTGTTGAGTAAGAAGTTTCTGTGGCCAACATCAAAGAGGTTTTGTTTTTTTTTAATTTTTTTTTAACGTTTATTTATTTTTGAGACAGAGAGAGACAGAGCATGAACGGGGGAGGGGCAGAGAGAGAGGGAGACACAGAATCGGAAGCAGGCTCCAGGCTCTGAGCCATCAGCCCAGAGCCCAACGCGGGGCTCGAACTCATGGACCACGAGATCGTGACCTGAGCTGAAGTCAGACGCTTAACTGACTGAGCCACCCAGCCGCCCCTCAAAGAGGTTTTTGCCTGCTTTCTCCTCGAGGGTTTTGATGGCTTCCTGTCTTACATTTAGGTCTTTCATCCATTTTGAGTTTATTTTTGTGTATGGTGTAAGAAAGTGGTCCAGGTTCATTCTTCTGCATGTCGCCGTCCAGTTTTCCCAGCACCACTTGCTGAAAAGATTGTCTTTATTCCATTGGATATTCTTTCCTGCTTTGTCAAAGGTTAGTTGGTCATATGTTTGTGGGTCCGTTTCTGGGTTCTCTATTCTGTTCCATTGATCTGAATGTCTGTTCTTGTGCCAGTACCATACTGTCTTGATGATTACAGCTTTGTAGTACAGCTTGAAGTCTGGGATTGTGATGCCTCCTGCTTTGGTTTTCTTTTTCAAGATTGCTTTGGCTATTGGGGTCTTTTCTGGTTCCATACAAATTTTAGGGTTGTTTGTTTTAGCTCTGTGAAGAATGTTGGTGTTGATAGGTATTGCATTGAATACATAGATTGCTTTGGGTAGTATTGGCATTTTTAACAATATTTGTTCTTCCAATCCATGAGCATGGAGTATTTTTCCATTTTTTTGTGTCTTCAATTTTTTTGATAAACTTTCTATAGTTTTCAGTGTGTAGATATTTCACCTCTTTGGTTAGGCTTATTCCAAGGTATTTTATGGTTTTTGGTGCAGTTGTAAATGGGATCAATTTCTTCATTTCTCTTTCTGCTGCTTCATTATTGGTATATATAAATGCAACCGATCTCTGTGCATTGATTTTATACCCTGCAGATGCCCCTGTTTTTTAAGGAATTCTTAATGGGGCCCCCTAGACCACAAGAAATGCTTAGCACCATTTATTACTTTATTTAAAAAATTTTAATCATTATTAAAGACAGAGTGTGAGCAGGGGATGGGCAGAGAGAGAGGAAGACCCAGAATCTGAAGCAAGCTCCAGGCTCTGAGCTGTCAGCACAGAGCCCAATGCGGGGCTCGAACTCACAAACCGTGAGATCATGACCTGAGTTGAAGTCTGATGCTTTAACCGACTGAGCCACCCAGGTGCCCCATGTTTAGCACCATTTATTAACCAGTTAGGTCTAAATATTTAAAAATATTACACATTTAAAATATTGCATCCTTAAATTATAATTACTAATTGGGTTGTGTGTATCTGCCCCTAAGCAACTTATCAAACCTTGGAATCAAATTGGACATTACTACTCATTTTCTGTTCCACATGGAATTTCATGAGGTACTTGCTTTTATCACAGTGTCAGAAGTTCAGAAATAACAAAACCAGTGAATCACCAAAGTAGTAATTAAAAATAGTTTGTAAACTGGGAGCACTGAAACCAAAACATGGAATAAAGCTCAGGGGTGTGTGTGTGTGTGTGTGTGTGTGTGTTTAAGTTTTATTTATTTCAGTAATCTCTGTACTCAATGTGGGGCTCGAACTCATGACCCCGAAATCAAGAGTCTCAAGTTCTTCTGACTGAGCAGCTGGATGCCCCTCAGTTGTATGTTGGTGTGAGCAGTTTATATAGTGAGAATGCAGTGACAGTTTATTCTAAATTCATTGGTTATATTAGAATTTTCTTAAATGATAGTGAATTGGTCAGTGGTTACCTCCTACCAACCTTGGGAAACAGTTTAAGTTTTATTTATGATTTTTAGAGGTGTAAATAAGAAATGACCCAGGTCAAGTCAGTCTGGCAAAATACGCTAAATTAAGCTTTGCTTGTAGGACTAAACTGGTTTTGCCTGCTTAGGGAATTTTCAAGGCTGGTCTCCATTTGCTTTGTTTTTTTTATTTCATTTTTTAATTTAAAAAAAATTTTTTTTAACGTTTATTTTTGAGACAGAGCATGAACGGGAGAGGGTCAGAGAGAGAGGGAGACACAGAATCCGAAACAGGCTCCAGGCTCTGCGTGGTCAGCACAGAGCCCAACGTGGGGCTCGAACTCACGGACCGCGAGATCATGACCTGAGCTGAAGTCGGCCGCCCAACCGACTGAGCCACCCAGGCACCCCTCCATTTGCTTTTAACAGCGGCCTCTGGAAACCCAGCTTCACAAATACGTGTTGTCTTCTAAAGTACTGTAACATGATCTAACGTTGACACTGAACAGCCTTGAGCTAGACGCTCCAGTGGTTTGTGAGTGGTGTTGAGTACTGCTGTCTCCCTTGAGAATTTAAAATGTCCCACAGTATCCTGCGGGTTACAACAGTGCCCAGGGCATCTCAGCTCAGTTTGGGAACTGTTGGGTCTATAGATACTTAATTCTGTCTTGAAACCATCTACATGAAAATACTCAATTGAATCGTCAACCTTAATCCTCTTTTTACAGGCTTTTTATTAAATGTCAAATCTTTATTGACATTAATCCACATTTCTCTGGACTAACTCCATGCGACTTGACTAAGAGAATATTGTCAACATAAATTAGTCCTTGATTCTCTTACAGAATTTTCCTGGGGGCATTTCTGGTTAGCAGATCACACTGAATCCCTTATGTGAAATCCTTCAGGGCAGTGATTCTAAGGTAGTATTCTTGATGGAAATGTGTTAAGTTTAGGTTCATTTGGGTGGAAAAGGGGTTGAAAACCACTGGTCTAGTGGCGCCTGGGTGGCTCAGTCGGTTAAATGTCTGACTCTCGATTTTGACTCAGGTCATAATCTCCTGGTTTGTGAGTTTGGGCTTTGCGCTGACAGTGCAGATGGGGATTCTCTCTCCCCTCTCTCTGCCCCTCCCCCACTCAAACTCCGTCTGTCTCTCTCAATTATAATAATAAACAAATCCAACACTGGTCTAATGGACTAGGTATGTTAAAAACAAAAGTATCTCTGGATATCCCTACCAGTTTTCCTCGGTTAACATCTACTAATGACTTCAGAAAGTATCACGAAGAACAATTAGTATGGTATTCAACGGTACTCGGCCCATGGGTAACAGTGTGTGAGATAGTTCACTATTCCAGACACTTGTCTGATCTATAAAGTATTTTAAAAAATTGATGCACCACTGTAACATTCAATAAAACACACAGATCTTAGGTTTTCCATTCAATGAATTAACTTTGAATACACTCCTGTACCCATCATGCAAATCATGTTATAGAGCATTTCCATCACTACCAGATTCCTCGTCTATTTTCATTCCTCCATTTTAGGTCTGTTCTTACATTGAATCATAAAGTATGTATTCTTTTCTAACTTCTTTCATTTAATGATGTTTTTGAGATTAAGTTATATGCATTAGTCCATTTCTAATGCTGAGTTTTCCATTTTATGAATACACCAGTTATACCTTCTGTTTTGGGCTATTAATAAGGCTCTTATCAACAGTTATGTATACTCATGTTTTTGTGAACATATATATTTTTTTAATGTTTATTTTTGAGAGAGAGGGAGAGAGAGACAGAGGGGGAGCAGGGTAAAGGCAGAGAGGGAGGGAAACACAGAATCCGAAGTAGGCTCCAGGCTGAGAGGTCAGCACAGTGCCTGACGCAGGGCTCAAACCCACAAACTGTGTGATCACGACCTAAGCCAAAGTCAGATGCTCAACCGAGCTACCTGGGTGCCCTGACATATTTTTTCTTGCATAAATGCTCAGGAGTGGTTTTGCTGAATCGTATGGCAAATGAATGTTTAACTTTACTAAGAAACTGATGAATAGTTCTCCAAAGAGGTTGTTCATTTTAAACTTCCAGCAGCAACATAGGAGTGTTCCAGTGGCTTCACATTCTTGGCATTTGTGGATGTTTTCTTTTTTTTTTCCCAGTCATTCTAGTGCATGTGAAATGGTGTATCATGGTGGTTTTAATTTGTACTTCCCAGAGGACCTAAGATGTTGTGTAAATTTTGAATTTTGATTAAGTCTAACTTGTCCTTTTTTTTTTTTCTTCGTTTAGTACTTTGTGTCCAAGAAATCTCAAAGATATTTTTTTTTCCTACATACTTTTTGGGTTCTACATTTAAATCCATGATTTTGTGTGTATGTGTGTGTGTGTGTGTGTGTGTGTGTGTGTCCGAGTAGAGAATAAGAGTCAAGCCTTTTTATTTCATACATTCGTTTCACCAATATTGTTATACTTTCCTTTTCCCACTGAATTAACTTGCCATCTTGGTCAAAATTTGTGTACATCTGTTTCTGGACTCTTGGCTGAGTCTAATACCACAGTCTTGATTACTTAAACTTCATGTAAGTTTTTTGTTAGTTTATTTTAGTAATCTCTACACCCAGTGTGGGGCTCAAACTCACACCCGTGAGTTCAGGAGTCACAGCTCTTTCCACTGAGCCAGCCAGATGCCTCATTTAAATTTTGACAGCAGATAAGCATGTCTTCCAACTTAAGGTTGTTTGACTCTTGTAAGGTCTTTGCACTTCTACATAATTTTTAATATATTAACAAACCAGTCTTTTTTTTTTTTAAGTCTAATGGAATTTTGATAGGGATTGCGAAGTATAAATCAATTTATGGAGAATAGACCCCTTAACCGAAAACTGTTTTCCAATTCACGAACGTGATGTCTCTCAAGTCCAAGTTTTCATCTTCTCAGCAAAGTTTTGCTCTTTAGTGCAGAGGTCTCATAGATCTATAAATTTGTTCCTAGGTATTTGATGTTTTTTTTGCTACTAGAATGTTACTGTTTTTAAACTTTAAGTTTCTAATCAGATCACCAGCATGCCCCAGGCTTTGATTTTTCTAAGATCTTGCTAAATTCACTTACTAGTTCTGGCTGGTTCTCTTTTTCTTGCGGAGTAAGATTTTCTGTGTAAACAGCCATATCATTTGTGAATGACTATTCTAAGCTCTTGTGTTCCAATCTTTATGAGTTTTTCTTGACCGACTGTATGGCTCTGACTTACAGAACAGTGTTGAACAGAAATGGTGAGAGCAGACATCCTTGGTTTGCTTAGTATTTCACCATGAAGTATGATGTTAAGTGTAGATGTTCTTTTGCAGATGCTCTTTGTAAGACTGAGGAATTTAACTCCTAGGGTTTGTATTGTGAGAGGATGTTGAATTTTGTCCAGTGCATTTTCTATAATCATTGATAGGATATTTTCCTCTGTTCACAGGTAAATCATATTGATTGACTTTCTAATGTTAAATAGACCTTGCCCTCCTGGAATAAAACCTATTTGGTCAAGATGTATTATCCTTTTAATACATTGCTAGGTTCAATCTGCTAATGTTTGAAGGACTTTTATTCTTGTGTTCATGAGGGATATTGGTCTGTTATTGTTACAGCTTTTTCAGGTTTTGAATCAGATATGGTATTTCTTGGAGGTCCTCTACATATTTTGTCACAGGCCTAAGAAATGCAAAAATCAATTGTTTTGAGGTGTTTTTAGTGTCCATTTTTGGGTTCCTAAGAGCCAATATAAGTTTTTTTTTTACAGAATAAGAAAGATGACTTTTTAAAATTTCATATTCTTTATGTGAACGAAAAGCTGAAAAAAATCCAGGGAGAGAATTGAGATGTGAGATGAATTGTTAACAGGAAGAAGAGAAAAAAATCTGCACTGGGGATTAAGGAAGTTTCACAAATGTTTTTGATTATCCTCCATTATAGTATATGACGGATAAAAATCTTGAGGTTCAAACTCCAAGTATAATGAAGCCTACTATAATGAAATTTAAATTATTGGGAGTTTAAAGCAATTTGTAGTTTTGAAAGCAGTTCTAATATTTCCCATTCTACAAAAAGAAAAATCTCTCTAACCAAGTTAAAAATGTAAAGGAACACGCCCAACACAGCTTTAATTAAAAATGCAGGGGCACCTGGGTGGCACAGTTGGTTAAGTGTCCAATTCTTGATCTCAGCTCATGAATTCGAGCCCCACGTTGGGTTCTGTGCTGATGGTGGGGAGCCTTGTGGGATTGTCTCTCTTCTCTGCCCCTCCCCTGCTTGTGCTCTCTTTCTCAAATAAACTTAAAAAATTAAAAAAAATACAAAAGTCAGGGAAATTTCCAAATGTACACTTCATTAAAACTAAAATTTCATATGCAATAAAGATCTGCCTTTTGTGTTAACACACACACATACGTTTGTGTAAGTAGAGAAAAAGTCTGAAATGGTAACATTAAAATGAAAACAGCAGTTACCTCTGGGACAGTAATTGGTGCAGGAATGCTAAATGCTTTCTAGAAGAGATCCTATTCTTATATAATTTGCGTAACTAAAAGAGCATTCAAACTGTTCATACTAGTGAATCACAAATAGAAATAACACATCAATCTGTTAAAATATACACAGCTTCAGGGACACCTGGGTGGCTCAGTCGGTTAAGCATCTGACACTTGATTTTGGCTCAGGTCATGATCTCATGGTTTCGTGAGTTCGAGCCCCAAGTCGGGCTGTGTATGCTGACCATGCAAAGCCTGCTAGCATTCTATCTCCCTCTCTCTCTGCCCCTCTCCTGCTCATGCTGTCTCTCTCAAGATAAATAAATGTTAAAAAAAAAAAAAAAATACGCAGCTTCAAAACTAGAGGTGAAAATGTCAGAAGCCACATGCTGAAGTCCTACAATATGGTATTTTTTTTTCCTGATATTCTTTGGGGCAATAATTTACAAAATATATATTCAGGGTCGCCCTGGAGTTATTTAATGAATAGACTTAAGAAAAAATTATTAGTAAGCTCATTTTGAGAAATTTTCAGTCTCTTTTCAATTATACAAATATCTTATTGGAAAGTTTATTACATGTTCTGAATATTTAAAATACATGTATCCTGTCTAAGCCTATCACCAATGACAAAAACCCTAACAGAAGAGAAATCTAAGTACCTAACAAGACAATCATACATTAAGAGAAAAAATGACAATACGGAAAACAGTAACATAGGATAGACAAAACATTGGTATCTTTAAAACAAAGTTCTTACAAAGCTATTAACATGAGTGAATTTCAAAAAGAATTACAAATGGCCAAAAAAGTACTAACAGCCAAAAGAATAACAGTTTTTACATTTACTGAATTTGTACTGAGTTAAAAAAAAAAAACAAACCAAAAAAAAACCTATGGCGGGGGGGTTTTGCTGGCTTATTACACTTGTTTTGGCACAATACATTGGTACAGATTTCTGAAGGACAATTTGACAATCAATAGTTATTGAAAGCCTTAAAATACCTTAATCAGTTAACACTTAGCAAATGATTCATTCCAATTAAGATTTCCATTTTAATTTTTTGTGAATAGAGACGGGATGAAGAGAACTAACAGATGTTGCTACGGTCAGTTCAGAAGACTCACCAAAGCCAAAGCAGCAAGGTTTCCCCAACTCCTCTCTTACAGTGGAAAAGAAGTCCAAAGAATCCTGCTTTGGATCCAAAGGATCCTGCTCCTGTGGGCTTACTTCCTGCAAACACCACAGAGGGGCAGCCTTTCGCGATATCAGAAGGTAAAATAAGGCGAAGGAATGGAGTCCTGCGGGCACCGCCGCCCCGAGCAAATGAGCCATGAGTGATTATATTAAAATCTCACGTTAGTACTTCCCATAGTTTGCTCAAACTTCTTTAAGATGGTCTAGGTGACATTCTTCTATGAAGGATTCTGCTTGATTCAAAGCTTTTATTTTCACCAGAATAAGAATTATTTCTTTTACTTCGTCCCTGGGAAACAAAAAAAGGAAAACGAAGTGCATGAGACAGGGAATCATTAATTGTTAACCTGAAAAAAAGTTTAAGCCAATATCTCATATTCCAGACTTTACCTTTTCCAAATAAGCATTCCAATATAGACTCTTATTAGATGTGTATGCTGGCAAATTTTAATGTGAATGGCTGTAAGAAGTTAAAGCTATCATCAGAAAGCTGAGTTGCGGCATGGGGGCTATCAGCTTATATGGGCTACTATGGTGGGAGTCTCAGTGGGAATATTTACCCACAGAAATGCTACAAATCTAGGTTTTTTTATTAAAAAAAATTTTTTTTTAAACATTTATTTATTTTTGAGAGACAGAGACCTAGAATGAGCAGGGGAGGAACAGAGAGTGAAGGAGACACAGAATCCAAAGCAGGCTCCAGGCTCTGAGCTGTCAGCACAGAGCCCGACGCGGGGCTCGAACCCACGAACCGTGAGATCATGACCCGAACCGAAGTCAGTTGCTTAGCCGACTGAGCTGCCCAGACGCCCCTTGGTTTTTTATTTTTAAAAATGCTTTAGTTTTATTTTGGAGAAGTGCTTAATCAGAACGCAACTGTACTTAAACCCCTAAACATCTAGTGAGGTGAATGAGACACTCAAAACAGATCTAGCTACTCCTGGGTAAACATCAGGCTGCAGACCTGCACTTAACAATTACTGAGGTTTTAAAATGGCTAGGAAAATGAAAAACACTTTGAAAACATGCTATAAGAGGTTTTTGATTTATAGTTTCCCAAATCCCCTGTGCAATAGTTTTCTGGAAATGCTTACTTTGGAAGAGATTTACATTTAAAAATACGAACTACTGGGGCGCCTGGGTGGCTCAGTCGGTTAGGCGTCTGACTCTTGATTTTGGCTCAGGTCATGATCCCAGGAACTGTGAGATCGAGCCCCGTGTCAGGCTCTGTGTTGCACTGACAGCACAGAGCCTGCTTGGGATTCTCTCCTCTTCCTCTTTCTCTGCCCTTCTCTGCTCAAAATAAATACGTAAATGTTAAAAAAGACATGAGCTATTATGCGTGAGGTGTGAGTATAAAATAGATATTTTCATGTGCAATCTTAGGAATCACTATTAATTCTATAGTGGTAGTCTCTAAGGACTTATTATATATTGATTTAAAGATTTTGTTTTTAAGTTATTTCTATGTGGGGTTTGAACTTGCAACCCCGAGATCAAGAGTTGCATGCTCCAGCCGAACCAGCCAGGGGCCCCTCCACAGAGTTTTTCCAGAAGTAGAGTGAAAGTACAAATTTTCCTAAAAATTGCTGAGTGTAAAAAAGAAACCTTGAACTATGCTTATGGAGATACAAATGTGCACAATTACCTGAATTCACTTCTGGATAATTTCTGTGCAGACTGCAACAAGAACTGAATGAAGTTTTCTAGCTGGGGAATAGACGTTCTCATGGCAGAGCTTTGGAACCATTTTGCTGGTAAATATGCTGCTATCTGTTAATCAAAATACACATTTTTTAGTAACAACAGTTATCTAAGGCCTTTTGCTAACATCAATCATCTCATTTAATCCTTATAGTGATCATGCAGGTTGTATATTTTCCCATTTTATGGCTTATGGTTGATTCTATTTTGAGAAGTTTTCTCGGTCAAGGGTTATACTTTCAAAAAAATCCTATATTTTAATGCTAAGAGCTTAAAATAGGCTATTCTTTATGACTAATCATTAGTGGTATTTGTGGTACAGAATAAATTTAGTGGTACAGAATAAAAGAATTATGGCTCTGATCTTCTAATTTAATACACTGCTTTAAAAGTTCATGGCAGCATAAAGAGTCAGTTACATTCAATTTTTCTTTTTTGGGGAAAATACCACTTTACCATTATGCTATAGGTAATGCATGATTGGGGGAAAGTTTGGTAAAAACAGAAAAATGTTTAAGTAAAAAAAGAAAATTTCCTCAGAGCAGAAGACTAGAAGGAAAGAGAGAATGAGAGAAAGGAAAAACCTGAGATCATATACAAAGAAACTCTTTGACAAACAGGTTATGCTATAGTTGGTAATATCAAGATCAGTACTTACAAATGTAAAGTTGGGGGGGAATATATACCCTGTACACATTACAAAATGTTAAGTGGAAGTTCTGGAATGTATGCTTTTCAAAACACAGTTGAGGCAAAGATTTAGCCTATTCTTTAATCACCTTTTTCAATTATCCAGAAAAAATGGGGAAACATGGACTGCCGAGGGGTAGAAATATTTAGCTCTTTTCCAAGGTTTAAATACTAGCCCTTACTGGACTGAAATGTAAAGTTATTTGCACACGCTTTTCACTTGTTTGTATCACCAATTTCAATAAGATTTCCACAAAACTCCTTCACTTTTCCATAAATGATCCCAGGACTTAAAGCCTCACTGTCTTAGCATGGTTATCTAGCCACAAGCTGTGGAGAGAATGTCCTGTGTCGTCTTCTCTACTTCTGATAATAGACTCTTCTGGTCAAAGAGGACTAAACTGAACGTGAAGTACAGAGCATGGGCATTGAATTCAATTTTGGGGAGATAATGTAGTTTAAAACTATGTGATATAAAAACCATAGCCCAAGAAATCAGAGTGGGGTAGGAATTGCTATCCAATGTTTTATGTTGTTTTAAAGTTTATATTACAAACATTTTTCCATATTCTGAAATTCTTAAAAATGACTTATCTGATGAACAATGTTTTTGGATATCTAAGTTGTTTCTGACTATTATAAGTAATGCTACAATAATATTCTTTGTACTTAAATTCCAGTAGAAACAGCTCTTTACAACAGCAAACCCAAGACTTCACTGTAGTTTCAAGTCAGCCCAGGAATGCCACTTCTTAACCTTCAATCCTGAAATTTCTGGAGAGGCACTAGTGAGGTTGTCATCATGATTAAAAAGGTGGCCTTCTCCTCCCCAGTATAAGACAAACTCCTGGCCTGAAACAATCCTTTTCTTTTGCTAATAGCTTTTTTGTTCCACCCTCTTTCTTATGAAAATCTTCCATTTTGTACAACTCCTGAGAGATGTCTCTGCTTGCTATGTGGAATGCTGCCCAATTCATTAGATCTCAAATTTACTCCGCTGAATTTTCTGTTTTAACAAATTTTTATGTGCATCTCGGATTTTTCACTTAGGATAAATTCCTTGAGGTAAAATTACTAAGTCAAAGGTAAGAACTTTAAAGGTTTTGTAGCCATCATGCCAGAAGTCTCCAGAGTTCTATCCCCTGTTGCAGCAGCAGACTGTTTCTCAGAACCTCTGCACCACACGTTGGAGCTGCCCCTGACATGATGTGACTGTGGTTTCCTCATGCTTTTGACAATACAAGCAATTAGGAAATAACAACAAAAAAACCAAAGCAAAACAAAACCCAGCCAGCATAACAGGTAAAATAATATCCTTACTGTATTATTTTGCATTTCTCTGATTAGTATTCTTAATCTTTTCTATGTGTTTAGGAATTATTAGAAATTATTTTTATATATTCTTTTTTTGGTGAATTTCCTGTTACATGTCTTTTGGCCATTTTTAATTGGAATACCTGAATTGTTTACTAATTTTAAAGAGCTTTTTAAAAATGTAGATATTAATCCTTGTTATGGTTTACAACTTTTATCAGTTTTTCAGCTCCCTTTCTTTTAAACTTTTCATTGTAGAAAATTTCAAACAGGAGAAGGAATAAGTATGGTAACTCCAATGAACCTATCCTCAGTTTTAACAATAATCAAATAAATAATCCTGATATTTAATGCTTTCTGATTCACTGAAGTTTTACACATTCATCATCAAATCACTTACCTTTTTTTGCTCATTTCTTTTTTTAAGTTCAAAAGGATTCCCTTACCATCAGCTATATTTATCTTCTTGGTACAATATTTTATAGTTTCATTTTTATACTTTATTTCATCTGAAATTTATATTGGTATTTACTGAGAAGTGAGGATTAATACTATTTTAGTTGGTTTACCACTATTTACTACTTTTTCTTCTCCCTGCTGGTGATAATTCAAACCAGTATACTAATTCTTACTGAGGTGTTGGTTGCTTTTGGGTTTCTAGTCTATTAAATTGATTTGTTATTATGTGAGTACCACAATTTTAATTATTCTGTTACAAAATAGATTTTAAACTTTAAAGGAAAAAAGTAATCTCTACACCTAAAATGGGACTTGACCTCATGACCCTGAGATCGAGAGTCACGTGTTCTACTGACTGAGCTGTACCTCACAAAACAGATTTTAAGAATCCATTCCTACATACTTACCTGGCTGCACTTTTTAACAACATCTGGCCCAGGACTGGCAGTAAGAAGAGCTGTCATAAGGTAGCGATTCAGCAGCTTCCCGAGTCCTAGTTCTTGTAATGTGTCATCTGGGAGGAGTCCATTCCAAAGAAGAATATTGCGGAAAAGCTAAAGTACAGTATCAAGTGAGTATGTGTAGCTGTTTCTCTAAAGAAAAACTGTAATAGTTTCCAGCAAACATAAAACACTGGTCAAATTCTTTTAAACTCTCCTTATTAATACTGGTAGAAGTGTCAGTTTTATTTATTTTTTAAAGTTTATTTATTTTGAGAGAGAGTGAGAGTGAGTGATCATGAACAAGCAAGCAGGGGAGAGGCAGAGAGAGAATCCCAAGCAGACTCCCATGTTGTCAGTGCAGAGCCCAACATGGGGCTCGATCTCAGGAATTGTGCGATGGTGACCTAAGCCAAAATCAAGAGTCGGATGCCTAACTGACTGAGCCACCCAGGCACCCCAGACGTGTCAATTTTAGAAACAGCAGAAAAGATTTTTTATCAATTACCTAATTCTTTCCAAACTCTATATATTTGCTCATCCTATCTCAATTTTTAGGACTATCACCCCAAATCCATCTCAAATAAGTTAACTGGAGCCTTCCTTTCCAGATCAAAAATTTTCCTCCTCAATTTACATGCCCAGAGCCTGGGGCCATGGGGAAGACCACAGGACTCAAGGAAGGATTCATAAAGGACTACTGTTAAGCCAGTGGTACTGGGGCACTTGAGTGGTTCAGTCAGCTAAGCGTGTAACTCTTGGTTTTGGCTCAGGTCATGATCTCACACTTGGTGAGTTCAAGCCTTGCATCAGGTTCTTTGGCACTGGGCTCTCTGCTGTCAGCACACAGCCCGCTTTGGATCCTCTGTCTCCCTCTGTCTTACCCCTCCTCCACTCACTCAAACATAAACACTTAAAAAAAGAAAAAGAATGAAAAAGACAACTCAAAAAAACACAGCCAGTGCTACTGCTACCAATGGATGATCCTGATATACCATCAAAGCGGACAATCTTATTGCTCTGATATATAAGATTAATAATCTGTGAGTCTGGAGATAAATTGGGTAAAACACTCATAAGAAATTCTAACAAAATTAACACTGGTTGCCTTTTTTCCTCCAAATCCATCTCTTTCAGTGCATTTTATGGTGTTTTCCATTTTCTTTCCACACTTTGTGCTATATTTACTGCAGTGTCTTTCCACACTTCGTGTCATTGTTGATGCTGCTCCCTCTTCCTGGGAAGTCTTTTCCCTGACTCAACCATGTGATAAATAATGGATTCACCCTATTAAAATCTAGACTTGCTGAGGTCACTTACAACCTTCCAATTGTCAAATCCAGTAAACATTTTCAGTCTTTCTCCCAATTCTCTTCGGTGGCATTTAATACCCTGCCTTCATTCTTAAAAACCCTTTGATTAGTTCTCATGATGCCACCCTCTTGTGACCACTCTAAGCTTCACAATAAATTCTAAGGTTTCTTTTAAGACTTCATTTCTCTGCCTGCCTCTTTTGTCAGTGTTTCCCAATGTTCTGAGCCTTCTTCTCGTACTTCACCTCATGAACCTCTCCTTAGAGGCTGTCATTTCTGACCATGGCTCCAAACACTGCCTAGATGTGGCTGACTCCCAAATTTCCAGCTCAGATCTGTCCCCTGCAATTCAGACACCTATATCTATTCCTGTATTTGTCTCACGGGTATCTTCAATTCACTATATCTGAAACAGACCTTTATCTTTCTCCAAACCTATTCCTACTGTATCCCCTCCAATGCCCTCAAAGAATGTCATTATAAGTTACCAAGTTGCCAAAGTCAGAAACTTGGCTGGCACCCTACATAGTCTTCATATGTAATTAATTAGTCATTAAGTACTTTCAGTGCTTTATCCTAAGTATCTTCTGAACCCAACTTCTTACCATCCCTCCCTATTACCACTAATTTAGCCATGACTTCATCCTTTATCTTATTTTTCTAAATGTTTATTTATTTATTTTGAGAGAGAGAAAGCAAGCATGCGCCTGAGCAGGGGCGGAGCAGAGAGAGAGAGAATCCCAAGCAGGCTCTGTGCTGTCATTGCAGAGCCTGACGTGGGGCTCGAACTCACAAACTGTGAGATCATGATGTGAGCTGAAATCAAGAGTCCGATGCTTAACTGACTGAGCCAACCAGGTGCTCGCCTTCCTTTATCTTTTAGACCAGGATAGGACAATGAGGGATTATGGGTGAAATCTAGCTGACTGCCTGGTTTTGTAGAGCCGATAAACTAAAAATGGTTTTTATATTTCGAAATGATTAAAAAAAAAAGTAAAAGGGTAACGTGAAGATTATGATGTTGAGATTTCAGTGTCCAGAAGTGAAGTTTTACTGAAATACAGCCATGCTCATTTGTTTACAAATTGTTTATAACTGTTTTTGCACTACAAAGGCAGAGCTAAATGGTTCAACAGAGAATGTATAGCATTCAAAGCCTAAAATATTTACTATCTGGTCCTTTACAGAAGTTTGATGATCTCTGCTCTATAGTACTCTGGATTTAAAATTAAAAAAATTTATTTTTGTAGTTTTTGCTTACCTTTACACTCGACCAGAACTGTCTTTCTTGGAACTTTGAATGTGGTGATGTTTTGTTTTCTATAGTGCTAATTTGAAACAGAGAAAGAACAAAATGCAAACTGTTAATCTTCCAGAACCAGAGTTTAAAAAAACTCAGTTTTTTTTAACCAAACTAAGCCTTAACACATTAACAGAATGTACATGGAATGCTCTGATGACATCGAAATTACAAGTGCACTTTGATCCAACAACCCTATTTCTGAGAATGCCTTCTATACGTATACAGAATGGTAGATCTATAAAATTATTCCTAGCATTGTTGCTGATGGTTTATCACTCACATGCCCACCAGTTACAGTACATTATATGAAGGTATATTATGCAGCTTAAAGAATGAAGAAACTACTCTTGTGATGACGTGAAATGACCTCAAAGATGTACTAAGTCAAAAAAAAGTAAGGTACAAGACAATGGTTACAATTGTACTCCTTTCCTATAGAAAAGGGGGGGAAATAAAGACTCCACCAAAACTACTAGAACTGATAAATCCATTCTGTAGTCACAAGATACAAAATTAATATAGAGAAGTTTGTTGCATTTCTCTACACTAATAATGAAGTAGCACAAAGAGAAATTAAGAAAACAGTCCCATTTATAACTGTACCAAAAAGAATAAAATATCTAGGAATAAACTTAACCGAGGAGGTAAAAGACCTATACTCTGCAAATTATAAACTATGGATTAAAGAAAGAAACTGAAGACGACAAGAACACACGGAAAGTTAATTCCATGCTCAGGGACTGGAAGATCCAATACTGTTAAAATGTCTGTATTACCCAAAACAATCTATATAGATTTAATACAATCTCCATCAAAATACCAATGGCATTTTTCACAGAACTAGAACAAATAATACTAAAATTTGTATGGAACCACAGAAACTCCACAAAAAGTCAAAGCAACTGTGAGGAAGAAGAACAAAGCTGGAGGTATCACAATTCCAGATTTCAAGATATATTACAAAGCTGTAGTAGTCAACAGTATGGTACTGGCACAAAAACAGATACATAGATCAATGGAACAGAATACAGAGCCAGAATTAAACCCAAGCTCATATGGTCAACTGATGTACAATCAAAAGGGCAAGATATACAAAGTGAAAAAGACAGTTTCTTCAACAAATGCTGCTGGGAAACTAGACAGCAACATGCAAAACAATGAAACTGGACCACTTTCTAACAACACACACAAAAATAAACTTACACCACACATACACAAAAATGGATTAAAAGACCTAAATGTGAGACCTAAAACCACAAAAATCCTAGAAGAGAGCATAGGCAATAATTTTTTGACATCGACCTTAGCAACATTCTTCTAGATCTGTCTTCTCAGGCAAGGAAAACTAAAAACCAAAAATACCCTACTTGTTTCATAAAGTAAATCCACAATTCACAGATACTTTCTGGCTTTCTGTGCCAGGCACTGTTCTGAGCGCTCTCTTTATCTTCAAAAGGTCCTGTAAAGTAGGCATGAATTTACATACAAAGATACTGATGCACACAAAGGCCCAAAGTCAAATATCTAGTAATGCTAACTCTTGGCTCCCAGAATCTGTGGACTTAACTACTCTGTGATGCCACCTGTCATGTTCTTAACATAAAAAAACCTCTGTCCAGGTGTCAGGCATCATACATGGCATACAAAATGTGACTAATATTTTTTTGAAATCTTAACTTGCATCTTAATAGGTGTATTTATATTTGAGAACACTTAATATAGTTCCTTTTGCATTACTTTCTTAAATCTGTATTACATGATTAGCTATTTCATATAATCTAGATATTAACAGCTCTTACCTCTTTGGATATAGAGGAATAAAAACATCATCTTCTATTGCTTTCTTCACTCTCAAAACAATGGATTTAAGTAAGTCCTATTATATAAAAATTTAAAAGCATCAGTGATAGTCACAGGTCTATTTACCAAAAGAAGTAATTTTAACAGTATAGTACAAATATCAATTAGGTACAAGAGAACTTTATTCACCATGTTGGTGCATTTTCATTGCTGTATAGTATATTCTGTTGCATGAATACTAATAATGGGACATTTAGGTGGTTGTGAGTTTGGGGGCTATTATACACAATACTGCATAAAAGTTCTCGTACCTGTCTTTTAACATACATAGGTATAAATTTCTAATGGAATTTAGTTTATGTCTCTACATTCAACTTTGTACACAATGCCAAAATGTTTTCTGAAGCAGTGATATTCCATTTACATTTCCACCAGCTACGTACAAGAAATCCTGCCTCCCTACATCTTTACTAATAGGTGGTATCCTTTTGTTTTTCATGTTTGCAATTCCTGGGATATGCAGTCATACTTTATTATGTTTTTTAAATATTTTTTTTACTTTGAGAGAGAAAGAGAGAGGTTGGGGGGAAAGGGTCAAGAGCGGGGAGAGAGAATCCCAAGCAGGGTCCATACTCAGCCTGGACCCAGTATGGGGCTCGATTCCACAACCTGGGGATCACAACGTGAATTGAAATCAAGAGTCAGTCCCTCAACTGACTGAGCCACTCAGGTGCCCCTGTTATGGTTTAATTTTTATTTTCCTTTTGAGTAATGTCATGATGAGCGTCCACTCATTCTTATTTGGCATTTGGACATGCCATTTTGCTAAGTACCTGATTAAAAGCTGCTTGTCTATTCTTTTTTTAAAATTAGATTCTTTCTTACTGATTTGTAGAAGCCGTTTATATATTCTAGCTATGGGTCCTCTGTTGGTTTATCAATGCACTTTGATGTAGTAAATTCACTTTGGCACATGCATTTTATTGTTTGTGTATCAAAAATTGGGAACCAAAATATTCAATCATAGAGACTTTTTAGTCATCATGATATATCCATCCATTGCAAGAAAATATTAAAGTTTATAAAGACTACTGTAGTAACATACAAAATTAAATATTTAATGAGATAAGGGAAAGAAGTAGGATACAAATGTACACAGTCACTAAGATTATAACTTTGAAGTAAAAGGCTGGATGAGAACATCCTACAATGGTGTCTAGTCCTTGTACTAGGATGAAAATATAAAGGGAGTTTGAATTTTTCTTCATGTATTACCAAAATTTCTATATTACCCTCCTTCTTAAAAAGAAATCCATATTTGAAAAATAAAAATTCCACACAACAGGCTATTTTTCAAGTCAGTGACAATGTGTGTTAGTACAAATTAAGCTGTCAAAAAACTCTATACTGACCGAATTACTCATAAATGTAGAATTCAACCAAATATATTTTTTTTCATAAAAAGTATTTCTAACTGAAGTCCTGTTTCTTTTTCCAGATATCTATGACATATTCCTCCATGGCCACATATCAATGTTTAATTAATATTAAAAACAAAAATTCAATTTTTTTATACTCCAGTTCTTAAACATTCTGATATTTTAAAAGAATAAAGATAATTTTTCTAGGCATTGTCTCCATGGAGTAGTATTTGAACTTATATATATATAAATTACTGAGTTAGTGTTTGTACTAGAAAAGTTATGCTTTTTTTTTTTTTTCCCATTTAATTTAAATGTTTTTGAGTGCTGGCCCGGACAAACAGTTTTTTTCTTTTTTAAGCAGGCTCTATCTGGGCTTGAAACTCACAACTCTGAGATCAAGACTTGAGCTGAGATCGAGAGCTGGATGCTTAACCGACTGAGCCACCCATGCACCCCTCCGTATTGTTTGAATTTTTGTTTCTTAAAAATAGTTCTCTCAAACAATGCTATAAAGGACATTATTGAGTCAAACAATGGAAGTGGAACATGGATGGTAGATTAAATATAGTCAAGTTTACTGAAAATGATTAAGTGTCCCATGGTTATGTAACAGACTATCTTCATTTTTAGCAATTAGGCAATTTACTCTCAAATTTGTTCAGGAGAAACAAATCATCATGTGTATATATGCAATGGGACAGCAAATAGTAAAGCAAATGGGGCAAAATATTAATAATAAGTGAATCTGGGTAAAGGGCCCATGAGCATGCTATTTTTACTCATGAAAATTTTCTCTAAGTTTGACATTTTTTCTAAAAAGACTGTTTAAAACAAATTAGTATATTTTAAAATTCTGAGCTTATTAACTTTCAGTATTCAAAATACACTATTTTGTGGGGAAAAAAAAGTTCTCCAAACAGTAACCACACAACCACACACACACCTCTATATATGCTTTAAACTAGCTTTGAAAAGACTCATAAGCTTTAGCTAGCTGGTTTTTACACTGCTCTTTATATTCACAGATAATCCTGGGTGGCTTGGGCAGATGTTGAGGTCCTCAAGGGAGAGTGTGGGCAGGCATTCACTACAGCACGAGCAGCTGTGCTTTTGTGTGTTTGTGTATAGGGGTATGTAAGAACTAATTTGATAAAAGGTCTGTTGATGAAAAAAAAATTTTGAAAATTAGCAATCTAAATACATAACTGATATTATTTTCACATTTGCACTAACTAGTCAACTAACCTATGCCTAAAAACATTTAATGATAGGTAATCACTATCTCGTGAGGCCACCCATATCTTTGGGCAGCTATTAACTATTAGATTTCAGTTAACAATGAGAAACAAACTTCTCTCCTGTTCTTCCACTCACTGGTCCTAATTTACTTCTTAGGATTATACAGAACAAACAAATCCAATTTCCCTTCCACATGACAATTCTTTCGATTCTAAGACTAATACCTCACTTTTCTACATTTTCTCTTTCCCATACCATCTTAGATACTCTCCATTTAATATACTTATACCCAGAATTAAGTGCAACACACCCAGGAAAATCTTATCCATGAGTATAGCACATATAACATTTTTACTCAAAATAGCACACACCCAGGAAAAAGAATTCCCCTTAGTCTGTTACTCAAGTGACACTGCTGACTCATATTGGGTTTACTGTTGGTTATAGATCTCTGGTTTACCTATATTGTTTCAAAGCTATTTCTTTCCTTTTATTTATGCAGCTGAATTTTTGAATGCAAGGGTAGTACATAATGTATATTCCTTTCACATCGCATATTTTGAGAGTCCATTTTCTCAGTATTTGAAATCTTTTTGGATACTATTCTACTATCCAGAAGTCTGTGATAGAATTCCTAGCTTTGTGCCATTGACAAACTTTATTACCATGCATTTTACATCTTCATCTGGTTCAAAAAAAAAAATATTGAACAGGGCAAATACTGAGAAGATATCTCATACTAAAAGACTACCTTCATAGGTAGCCACATCCCTCTTGGTCAGTATTCTTTAGGTATATGCTACCAGTTTCTTGTATCTCACCATACCACTGTTAAGCTTATCATTCTCCATTTGATCCATAAGAACGATCATAGCATACTTAAATATATCACCTGCTCTAACTGCACAGTACCTTATTTATCATGAAAGTAACCGAGACAGTATGAGAGAATTTGAGTTTATAAGCAATCACCTGTATTTAGGCACTCTATCAATGACACATTACAGTAATCACTACTTTTTTTTTTTAAAAAGTCTTCATAATCCACCTCTGTAATCTATTTTAGAACTTAACAAGAATCAAAACTATTCTCACCAGGGATTAGCTTACAGAATCATCTGGTTCTTACTTCGAAAACAGGAACTATGCTGTATGATTCCACTCTTCTGGAACCTTTTTCATCTCTTCAATTTCTTACACATCACTGAAAAAAATACAGTGATCTCACTGGCAAGGCCAACCGTCTTAGTAGCCAGAAACATTATGTAGTTCAGTGATTCTTAACTAGGAGTGACTGTGCCATGCCCAGGGAATATCTTACGATGTCTGGAGATATTTTTGGTTGTCAAGACTGGGGAGCACTACTGTCATCTAGTGGGTAGAGGCCAGGAAAGCTGCTAGCATGCTACAATGCACAGGACAACTTCCCACAACAAATAATTATCTGCTCCAAGTGCCAAGGCTGCTGAAACTGAAAAATCCTGATATAGTCAAGTGTCTTACTAATCACACAAAGAACCCATTTTCAATATTCATAGTAGGAGGGCTTCCAGAATAAAAAATTACTGGTCTAAAAACTTCATGAGTCTATCTGTAACACTTTTGAAAGATTTTAGTTATTATAAGTTGCAAAGTGTCAGGCCTATTGCTTAATACCCAAGTAACCTTTTACAAGTGACATGGCCCTCTGGGCCCCACCTTCTTCCATCTGTAAAATGCAGTTAAAGTCAACACATTTTACAAGGTTGTGAACATCAAGTGAGATAATGTGAAAGTGTTTAATAAATGGTAAAGCACTGGGGTTACCTGGTGGCTCAGTCGGTTAGTGTCTGACTTTAGCTCAGGTTGTGATCTCACAGTTTGTCAGTTCAAGCCCCACATAGGGCTCCCTGGTGTCAGCACAGAGCTTGCTTTGGATCCTCTGTTCGCCCCTGCTCTCTGTCCCTGCCCTGCTTGTGCTCTCTCACTCAAAAATAAATAAACGTTAAAAAAAAAAATGGTAAAGCACTATTTATATTTAGGTTATAATTACATAGTCTCATATAAGGAGCAAACACAGGATTCCATATCTACTTCCTTATAGGTCTTCTCTACTAATCCTGGTTCCATGCTCTGTAACAACACAGAATAAATCTATTCCTTCTTCAAATACAGAATCTTCACGCATATCTTCTTCTAAGTTAAATATCTCTAATTTCTGCAATGATTTTCATATGTTATCTGTCTTTATCCTTTTGGAGAAAGGTGAAAAATGCCCTCTTTCCCATCAGTTGCTATGTTTAAATCCTTTACTTTCCATTAGGTCCCAGTTCAAATGCACCTTGAACATAAAGTCTTCCACTGTGAAACATAACTTCTTTCTCCTGTTTCTCTTTTGAAGTTTCATAGCATTTTATCTGGGGTGCTCAGGGAAGGCCACGTGGTCAGTGACATGGGCTTAGGCTTTAAAATAAGATTAATTAAGGTTCAAATCCTGGCTCCTGACTCAAGATATTACTATGAACAAATTTCTGACATTCAGTTTCTTCATCTGTAATATGAAGCTATCATCCAATTTTTAATAGAGCTGCTAGAACCAAGTGAGGTGTCACAGGTATAAGACCTAACAGAGTGCCAAGTACACAGTGGGAATTAAATAAGTGTTCCTTGTTCTCCTCCACCTCTCACTTCCTATTTAATTTATTTTTAAAGTTCATTTTGAGGGAGAGAGAAAGCAGATGGGAAGGGGAGAGAGAGAGAGGGAGAGAGAGAATCCCAAGCAGGCTCCACACTGTCAGAGTAGAGCCCAATGTGGGACTTGAACTCACAAACCATGAGATCATGACCTGAGCTAAAATCAAGAGTTGGTTGCTTAACCAGGAGCCATCCGGATGCTCCTCACTTCCTATTTTAAGTAACAATTTATGTAAATCTTATTTCCTTTAAGATTACATGCTTCTTGAAGGCAGAATCATGCCAATTTCCCTCTTCTCCCTCCTACTTCTTACAGCTTCCCTCCTTCATAATTCCAAGTGCTAAAATTTAATGGTGTTCAGAATATGAATGTGACATGTCTCCTTGCTTCTCAACCACCTTGGTTATTCTACTCCAGATACTCTTTAGATAGTCAATCTCTCTCAATTTCTTTAAAGTTCAACATATAATTGGTTTACTGAATTAACTACATGAATATATGACATTCTCATCAACAGAATGATTAAAAAACAGAGTACCACAATAAAAGTATAAGATTTACTGGACTCTCATCAAAGCCTCTATAAGGTCCCTCCTTATATGTTAAGTAAAACTCAATTCTAAATCATGGTAAGATGAAAACCTATACTCTGGACTTTTTTTAAGGATTTTTTTTTTTTAATTTTAAGTACAACTACACCCCAATGTGGGGCTCGAATTCACAATCCTAAGATCAACAAGACTCACATGCTCTACCAACTGGAGCCTACCAGGTGCCCCATATCGTATTGAACTTTGAATCTTAAAAGGATTACTGTTCTTAACTTTGGCAGACTACAAATATACAGTTAATATCATGAATGTTAACCCAATTTTAAAATAACCATTAAAGCAAAGCCAAAATACTACTAGATTTTTGCCAAAAGAACAAAGGTAAAGAATTCTTTTCTTTTAGAAGGAACAAATTTGCACTAATTCATTTATGCCTGCTCATCTCTGCAGTGCCAATGTATATTCACAAACCTAAAAGATGGCTGGCTGGACCATGAGAACAAAAACCAGACCACTGAACTGAGAGGAATAAACTAATTAGAATAAAAGCGATAATATGGGTCTTATTACATGTATGTGTATTTTATAATTAATAACGATTGCCATCCCTGTTAAAGTGTTCATAAATATCAAGGTATAGTCTTTCATCTAATTATTACAAAGAGCAAGAAATGGTCAATCCTAGTTTTTATAAATCAAAAGTAAATCTATCTTTCACCAAATTGCGTTCTGGTAATTATTTCTTCTGCATCTTCTGTAAACAAACATTTATAACAAAATTACATTAAGTTATAAATAAATCAAGAAGTTTGTAACTTTAGAAATTATTACCTGTTTGCCTTTACTAACTTCATTTCCACAAGTGGAAAGTTCTTCAAGAATCACTGTGCAGTGTGTTATTAAACTTGTTGTCTGTGAGGTCGACAAGGGATCCCAAATGAATTCTACAAAGTCTGAAACAAAAGTTTCAGTAGTGTACAATTTATTTCCTAGATTGCTTTGCCTGTCACGTGTAAATAATTCAGGTCTTCAGAAAAGACTTCCCTCCTTTGTATTAAAATCCATGCCATTCATTACCATTATGTATTTGCATACATTTTCAATTTCCTTGTCCTTTTTGGGCTCTGCTGAACTTGGCTCACTCAATCACAGCCCTAGTTAAATCCACTGGTTATTGAGTCTGTGGCTCCAACTATGTGGCTAAAACATGGCTAGAAAAAAATACACTTTAAATTTATCACTGTGAAACCCCAGTGAACTCTTCAAGCTGTCTAGTAATCATTGTTTCCCTGGCCCATTCCCCCTCCCTCCCATGCAGATGATTATTTCCTGTGCTTTCCTTCCTCTTCACTCTGTTAATGGACTTGACTCTTCTAGATGACTATTTACTTTTTTTCTTCTCTTCCCTTGCTCTCATCTTCAGCTGATTACTTCCTCAACGATGAGAAAATAGATCAGAAGAGATGTTCTACAAAGGACTACCACAGAATCTACACACCTACCTGCATCTATACCCACATATTCTTGTCTTCCATTCTCATGGATAAAGCACCACACTCCTCGCTAAGGCCAATCTTTTATTTGTGCAAAAGGTATCAACCCCTTTGGCTTACTGGAAGATTCTGTTCCCAGAATTCTACCCTCTTTATTTAAATATTTTTAAAATATTTATTTTTGAGAGACGGTGCGGGGGGCGGGGAGCAGGCAGAGAGGGAGACACAGAACTCGAAGCAGGCTGCAGGCTCTGTGCTGCCAGCATAGAGCTCAATATGGGGCTTGAATTCACAAACTGTGAGATCACAACCTGAGCTGAAGTCAGGTGTTTAACTGACTGAGCCACTCAGGCACCCCCAGAATTCTGCCCTCTTAACTCCGGTATTGCCATTGCTTCTACTGGATCTTCCCCATCAGTCTCCAATTATTCTCTTATATTAAAAATAATGCCTCCCTTGACCCTTCTTTCCCCTCTACTACGGCCTTATTTCTTTCCTTCATTTTATAATAATTCTTCAAAAAACTCTCTGAACTGTCTATTTCCAATTTATCTCCTCCTATTAACTCTCGAATACACTTCAATTAGGCCTCATCTCCAACCATTCTACCTAAACAACTACTTTTACCATCGCAAAACCTAATGGTTGATTCTAGTCCCCATCTGATTTATCTGCAACAGTTGATTATTTCCCTCACAAACATTTTTAAAAATTTTTATTTATTTTTGAGAGAGAAAGAGAGAGGGAGAGAGAGAACAAATGCAGGAGGGGTAGAGAGAGAGAATCCCCAAAAGGCTCTGCCCTATCAGTGCAGAGCCCCATATTGGGCTCAAATCCACGAGCCACAAGATCATGACCTGAGCCACCCAGGCATCACCAAACATTTTTTTTCTTGGCGTCCGGGATACCACTCCGAGTTTCGCACCTACCTCTCTGGTCTCCTTTGCTGGCTGCCTTTCATCTCTTTTGACTTTAAAAACGCTGGAGTACCTCAGGACTCAGCTCACTTACCTTCTCTTTCCTATTCATGTTTATCCCTTAGTATTTAAGGTCAGTTTTGCAGCTTTAAATGTCATCCACGTGCTGATAAATTCCAAATTTATGTCTGCTACTTGGACCTCTCCTTTATGCTGATATATTCAACAACCTAGCTGATATCTCTACCTGGATGGTAGGCATCAGAAACTCAACATTTGTCAAACTGAGCTCCTGATAACACCTCCTTGGACCCTAAAGCTCCTCTCAGTCTTTTCCATTTCAGGAAATGGCGAATCTGTCCTTCCAAATGCTCAGGCCCAATCCCATGCGGGCATTCTTAATTCCTCTCTTGCTCACACAACCAATCCATTCTCAAACTGTTAGTGCTGTCTTTGAAATGTATGCTTAATTCGACCACTTTTCAGCACCTCCACTTTTAACACTCTAGTCGAAGCCAGTATCACCTGTTGCTTAATTACTGCAAAAGCTTAAGTAGTCTGCCCACTGTTCATTCTCAACACGGTAACTACAGCGATTCTGTTAAAATGTTAGGCAGATAGTATCATTCCTCTGTTCAAAACTCTCTGGGCACCTGGGTGGCTCAGTCAGTTAAGCACCCAACTTCAGCTCAAGTCATGATCTCGTGGTTTATGAGTTCAAGCCCTGCATCAAGCTCTCTGCTGTCAGCACAGAGCCCACTTAGGATTCTTTGTCCACCTCTCTCTCTGCCCCTCTCCTGCTTGTTCTCTCTCTCTCAAAGTAAGTATACTTAAAAAAAATAACTCTTCAATTACTTCTCACTTTTTCACTTACAATAAAAAAAATGAAGTCCTTACAAATGATTATAAGGACTCACATAATGTAGCTCATGCCATTTTGTTAACTTCTACCTGCTTTCCACCCTTCCTCACTCTAGTATAGCTACACTGGCCTATGTGCTGTTTTTCAATCAAATTAGGCCAGCTCCTGCCTCAGGGCCTTTGTATTTGCTGTTTCCACTGCCTTGGATTCTGTTTCCTCAGATATTCATATGGCCCACTTCTTCCTTTCGGAATTGGCCAATCTATTTTATTTTATTTATTTATTTTTTATTTTAGAGGGAAAGCGTACATGAGTGGGGAAGAGAGGGAGAGGGAGAGAGAATCTTAAGGAAAATCTTAAGCTGGCTCTAGTCTAGGGAAGAGCCCAACGTGGTACTCTATGCCATGTCCCTGGGATCATGACCTGAGCTGAAATCAAGAGTTGGACGCTCAACTGACTGAGCCACCGAGGCACCCCTAGCCAATCTATTTTACATTGCACTCCTCTTCAATAATTCGTATCCCTTTCCCTTACCTCTTCATCTTAGCCCTCATAACTAATATGTTCTAGATTTTATTTATCTTGTTTATTTTTTTTTTTACAGAATATAAGCTCCTGGAGGGAAGGGATTATTATTCACTATATATGCTGAAGCAACAACAGGGTCTGACATAGGACAGACCCTTGTAAAACACAAGTTAAATAACAGAAAAAATGAAATAGGTTAAAAAAAAAAAAGCAAAAAACAAAACAGTGATTTCTCAAGCATCTGGTAAGTTAGGCTTCTAACAACTTTAGAGATAACTGGTCAACTAATACTGAGAGCCTACTATGTACCTAATGTTCAGTACAAGAGACAGCATAAACAAGATTATTAGGTAGGTAGCTGCCTTTGAAGAACTCTAATGGCAAATACATTTATATCAGCAATTACAATTCAATGTGTAAGTATCACTACAAGTTCAGAGTGCTACAGGAACCCAGAAAGGTGTGCCTAAACCAGTTCCTAGAAGTGATGTTCATACTGAGTCCTAACAGATAAAGAGGAGTTAGCAAGATAGAAGAAGTGGGCTGGGAGGTTTGTCAAAAGGATGAAACACAGAAGATACAAGAAGAATACAGCTGAAATACACAAGTGGGGATGAGGGAAAAGAGGAGTGGAGCTTAGCAAGAGATGGGGTTGGAGAATTACTAAGCAGAGAGGTGATTCTGAAAGACTAAGAAAGTCATGTTAAAGAGTTTAGACTTCATCCCAAGGGCAGTTAAGAATAATAAAGTGTTTTAAGTGAGGTATGACAGAAGGAGATTCACATTTTAGACAGATTACTTTGGTTGTTGTATAGAAAATAGGTTAGAAAATGGAAAAAAACCAGATGTGGCAATTGCTTATGGAAGGAAGGAAGGAAGGAAAGAAGGAAGGAAGGAAGGAAGGAAGGAAGGAAGATGGAGGAGCAAATGACTTGAAAGTCCTGGTTTGAATACACGGGTAGATAGATGGAGATGTCACTTTCTAGACAAGGAATATAAGAAGAACAGATCTACAGCAAAGGATTTAAGTATGATCTGACATGTGGACTGTGAGGTGTCTGTTGAACATCCAAGTGGATGTATTCGGAAGGTACTTTGATAAGAAAGATCCGGATTTTCTCCAGTTCCTTTGGACTTAAAATTGTGTAGAGGAGTACCATCCAAAGTAACTTTCTAAATGATGGAAAAAACACATTATATCTGCACTATTTGATGGACACAACCTACATATGACTACTAAGAATTTAGTGTCATTAGTGTGACTGAGGGACTGAATTTTAATTTTTATTTCGTTGAAATGTGTATTTTAATAACCACAGTTACTGGTTACCACAATGAACACAAATATAGATAACACTAAAACAGAGTATGAAATAGCCTAGGGGTTCATGAAGAGTACAAGGGCATCCAGGACAGAACTTAAGAATAAATACACAGTATTAATTTCTCATAATTCTACTTACTTGAGGTTTAATTTTAAGTGAAGTATTTGGAGTTTTCAGAAGAGTATTTAAATCAGTCATATATATTCTGTGCTATCATTAAGACAACTAGATAAAAGTAGTAACTTAATACAACCATGACTGCACTGCAAGATATGCTGAGAAAAATCTTAAAGTTTTAGCCAAATTGGCTAAGAAGCAATAGAAAGTAGTTGCTTCATCATTTAAGACAGTTCTATAGACTTTGCTATCAAAATCCATTCTCAGGGCCATGGTGAAACAGATCTTTATCAAGTACAATTTCAGTTTAAATAAGCCTTCAGACTGAAGCACAAGCATCAATGCTAAATGCAGATATGAAGATGTAGTAATGTTTTTTAAAGAAAAAATAACAAGGGGCGCCTGGGCGGCTCAGTCAGTTAAGTGTCTGGCTTTGGCTGGGGTCACAATCTTGCAGTTGGTTGAGTTCAAGCCCCTCGTCATGCTCTGTGCTGACAGCTCAGAGTCTGGAGCCTGCTTTGGATTCTGTGTCTCCCTCTCTCTCTCTGCCCCTCCCCTGCTCATGCTCTGTCTTGCTCTCTCAAAAATAAACAAACGTTAAAAAAAAAATAACAAGAAAGGGGAAGAAGTCAAGGGAAAGGAAGAAATACATGCAGTAGGAATCAAATAAATGACTTAGGGGTTATAAAAGCAACACTAATGTCACAAATGCTAAAGGCTGAAGAATACTAGCTAGTCTGGTAGCCAATCACTTGTGCAAACAAGCTCTTTTAACCACCTTCAATTATGACATCTCTTGATTTTTAATGCATATTACTTTCCCTGTATTTGAAAACTTCTGATAAAAGAATCTGTGACTGTAACAGAAATTAATGACCTTCGATCTGCCTCTGCCAGAGAACAATTTAATTTTATCAAGTTTACAAAGCAGTACCTGTAAGTCGAGGAATAACTGTTTTATTGATGATAGCAGACATGATTTTCTTATCAGAACCATCTTCCTTCTTTGAATCTTCCATACTGCTAGCCATATATTCTTCTATAGATGTGAACCATGGCATCTGTTTTAAGCCTACAGCATCAAACTTATAAATAAAATTATTAAAGTTATCAATAAATTCTTACACAGTTTATTTTTAAAAAGTTAATTTTTTCAGTAATCACTAGAGCTTTTCTGAGGAAAAAAAAAAAAGAGTAATTCCATATTTTAACCCCCTGTATAAAGCACTAGACCAAGGGTAGGCAGGATGGCATGACTAGGACAAGATGTCTCAAAAATATGACAGAAAACTACATTCCATGCATCATTCATATGACAAACATGCCAAAAATGCCATATTCAGAACCTACCACACTTTACTACTGAAAAAAAAAATACACATTTGTAAGAATATCACTTAAAATAAATACAGATTTTGTTTACAAAAATTCAATTTACATCATACAAAATTCACTTTTGGTTCCCTCAATTCTCATAGGCACAAATGTGTATTTTATAGGTGGTTTAGCTTATGAGGCAAGTAGCAGATGGCCAATTATGATCTGTTGAATGAATGAATGAATGAACAGACCTCCACTAGGTGTAACAGAGTACTCAATTTGGCCTGAGTGCTTAACAATGAGGCTCCTGTGCAACAAACTGCTTACCATTTTCTTAGGGATAAGCTTAGTTTCTATATTATGAAGACTGCCTGGCCCTGAACCCAACACAGTGAACAACAGACATGCATGACTGGGGCAGAGAAAGATAAAAGGACATGGTTCTGTTGCCTTCACTTCGTTAAATTTTTATCTTCAGTTTTCCTCTATTCTTACAACTTTGTTTTCTCATTTCCATTTTCTTACTAGGCACATCCACATGGATGTTCCACTATCATTTCAGCATCCATGTACAAAGTAAAACTTCCTTCAAAATCTTTTTCCCTCTGGAAAGTTCCCGTTTCTATTAATGGAACTACCGCTGTTCTAATAACCCAGAATCAAAACACTGGGGTCACCTTTCAATGTGGTGTGTTAAGGTTATTCTTGGTATTTTACTAATTCTTTAATTTTAATTCCAATATAGTTAAAATAGTTATATTAGTTTCAGGTATACAATATAGTGATTCCATAATTCCATACATCACTCAGTGCTCATCACAAGTGCACTCCTTAATCCTCATTGCCTACTTCACCCATTCCCCTAACCCTCTCCCTTCTGATAACCATCAGTTTGTTCTCCACAGTTACAAGTATATTTCTTGATTTGTCTCTTTTTCCTTTGCTCATTTGTTTCTTAAATTCCACATTTGAGTGAAGTCATATAGTATTTGTCTTCCTCTGACTTATTTCACTTGGCATTATACTCTCTAGCTCCATCCATGTTGTTGCATATGGCAAGGTTTCATTCTTTTTTATGGCTGAGTAATATTCCATTGTGTATATAGAGACACACACACATATCCCACATCTTCTTTATCCTTTCATCAGTCGAAGGACACTTAGGCTGCTTCCATACCGTGGCTACTGTAAATAACGCTACTACAAACGTCGGGGTGCGTGTATGAATTAACGTTTTTGTATTTTGGGAGTAAATACCCAGTAGTGTAATTACTGGATCAGAGGGTAGTTCTATTTTTTAACTTTTTGAGGAACTTCCATACCATTTTCCATAGTGGCTGCACCAGTTTGCATTCCCATCAACAGTGCATGAAGATTCCTTTTTTCTGCACATCCTCGCCATCACTTGTTTCTTGTGTTTTTTATTTTAGCCATTCTGACAGGTTTAAAGTGATGTCTCACTGTGGTTTTGATTTGTATTTCCCTAATGATCAATTATGTTGAGCATCTTTTCATGTGTCTGTTGGTTGTGTGGATGTCTTCTTTGGAGAAATGTCTATTCGTGTCTTCTGCCCAATTGTTAATTGCATTGTTTGTTTTTTTGAGGGTGTTGAACTGTGTAAGTTCTTCATACATTTTATTTAAAAAAAAAATTTTTTTTTTAACGTTTTATTTTTGAGACAGAGAGAGACAGAGCATGAACGGGGGAGGGGCAGAGAGAGAGGGAGACACAGAATCGGAAGCAGGCTCCAGGCTCTGAGCCATCAGCCCAGAGCCCGACACGGGGCTCGAACTCACGGTCCGCGAGATCGTGACCTGAGCCGAAGTTGGACGTTTAACCGACTGAGCCACCCAGGCACCCCAGTTCTTCATACATTTTAGATGCTAACCCTAATTTATTAGATATGTCATTTGCAAATATCTTCTCCTGTTCAGTAGGCTGCCTTTTAGTTTTGTTGTTTCCTTCACTGTGCAGAAGCTTTTTACTGATTCTTAATTCACAAAACCTCCTATAATCAACCCTTTATTTCTCTTCCCTTTATCACTATCACTGTATGTAAGGGATTCACTACCTTGGACTTGGGCTACAGCAATAGCCTTCCAGTATTATCTCACCTGTTTCTTCCCTCCAAGTTAGCCAGCTGCTAGGACTTCCTAAAACACTACTTTCATAATTCTACTCTTCCCATTATTTATCAAAATAAGTTCCTATCTCTTAATTTAGGATCTGAACCTCTATGAAGCCTCTAGCTCCTGAACTAGGATTTCTCCTTACGTACCTTTACAAAAAAAGTTTTCCTTTTTTTCTCCTGTTTTAAATCTTATATAACCTTCAAATCCTCATTTAAATCCCTCCTCAGTGTAGCTTTCCAAACCAAATAGTCCCAATATAGCATCTCCAACTTCAAAACTCTTGGTACCTATATCACACAGACTAAAATTCTTAAAAGCTAATACTACCTTCACATTTTTCAATGATTTAAAAATGACCTTAACTTACCATAGAAGAAGCTGAAAGACAACAAAAAAGTGTTTCCTTGACAGACGTTTAGTGCTATTCAGCCTTAAATATAAGGGAAGAACCAAGAAAACATGAATACAGACTACTACCCCAAAGCACTAATTATCAATCCCAACTCTGTGTATTTTAAAGCTAACCTAATAACAAGGGCACTTCAGTAATGAACAGGACAGAATTATTTCTTTCACATGTTAAGCTTAAATACCTTAAGAGGATTCCAATCAATCAACTGAAGTCGGATTAGAGGATTTAAAAGCTTCGGTATGCATAAACTAATGAAAGCTTCATAATAAGAATCAGGAAACTTTTCTCGCCATTGTTGAAATTTCAACAAAATATTTTGGATATTACAAAAATCATCATGTACATCTTCAAAAATCTGCTTGTGATCCCGTAAAATTTCACCTGTAAACAAAAGGAGTCTCTGTATATTTTGCATTTTAAGTTTGTGAGCTTTGCTTCCTGTAAACATCATCACGTGTAACGACGTATGTACTCAACAGAGCTGAAAACTTTCCTTTGATATTAACAGATAAATTACCTTTTATTTTTAAAAAATCACTTTAATAGCAATACTGACACTAACAAAATCGACCACTTATCGATTCCCTGCTATTTCAGCATCATAACTATCTTCTCTACAAGGTAGGTGTGACTATTTATAAGACAAAAAAACGAGCAAACAACATGATACTCAGGGAGGTCTATGGATCTAAGATCACACAAAATAGAGACAGTCTTCAAACCCATCTGTTTGACTGTAAAACCCACATTAAAAAAAATTTTTTTTAACTTTTATTTATTATTTGAGAGACAAAGTGGGGGATTGGAAGGGGCAGAGAGAGAGAGAGAGAATCTGAAGCAGGCTCCAGGCTCTGAGCTGTCAGCACAGAGCCTGACGCAGGGCTCGAGACCATGAGCTGTGAGATCATGACCAACCTGAGCCAAAGTTGGGCACTTAACAGACTACACCACCCAGGCGGCCCTGTAAAGCCCACGTTCTTTCAAATATGTGACATTTTACCTATGAATCACTAAAATAATGTTATTAAATTTAAATGTTTTATTTATTTTCAAAAGATTTTAAGTAATCTTTACCCTAAACATGGGCTCTAACTCCTAACCCTGAGATCAAGAGTCGCATGCTCTACCAACTGAGCCAACCAGACACCCCTAAATTTAATTGTTTTCAATTAAAAATGATAATATAGAAGGTATACAATAGAGAAATGAAACCAAATTGTTCATGGCTCCTTTATAAAAAATAAGAAAAGCTGAGGGAAAAAACTATAAGGATGCAGAAAACTCACAATGTTCCTCCATTTTATCCCATTTTTTCAAAGGTAGGAAAAATCTTTTTTTTTTTTTTTTTTTTTTTTTTTAAGTAAACTCTACCCCCAGTGTGCAACTCGAACTCATGACCCCAAGATCACAAGTCATATGCTCTATGGACTGAGCCAGCCAGGCACCCCAGGAAGTCTTAAAGGGGAAAAAAATGTGTTCCTTTTTCCTTGAATTTCCCCAACGATATTTAAGAGCAATCACAGCAAAGCATTTCCTACCATTTCGATACTTCAAATTAAGACATATTAGAAACCTGGTAACTGACCTTGGGTTTTTTGGAAGTCAATCATGTCTGCTGAAGACAGTTCATCATCACTAGATGTCCCTTCCTGATGATCACAATTCCCAGAAAGTGCCCTTGCTTGTCTTCTTTGTGACCTATGTTTTGCAATAAACCAAAAACAAATTTAAAACAGTTCCTAAAAACAAAAAAAAAAAACCAGTTCCTGCTGAAAAGAAATACTTTAAAACAAAAACTAGGAGTCATCATTTATTTACAATGTCTAGAATATATACCATATTATTATTATTAGCACACAATTTTGTTATTATTTTTGGCATTTTAGCTTCGTTAATCTGAATTGGTGGTTCTCCCTCTTTTTCTTAAAGTACATTCCCATGGGCTACCCAGATTTTAAAGAGGGGGTAACAATATAATAACTTCTAGTTATAAGCAAGTCCCAGACCAATAAATGCCATCTTACCCATTCCTTTTAAACCCTGGGGGTAAGGACTGTTTAACTAAATTTTGGTTTTATGTCATTCTCACAAATTAATGTTCAGTTACGGTTATTATACCATATGGGCTAACTATGGTTAAGTAGTGAAAAATACTTGCTCAAGTCTTCACTTTATATATAGCTACCTTCGAGATTCAATCTCTTCCAAAATCCATGGAGTTTTTTCACCTACAGCCAAACTTCCATTTGTTGATGTCTCAGCTTTGCCTGTTAACAAATAAAATTAATTTCATGCTGCAAATTCTTAAAAGAAATAAAATGAAACATTCTGAAAACAAAAGTTGTATTTTGGGTGTATATACATGTAGGTATATATATAAACACACTTACTTTGCTTAAATCGCATACTTCATCATATAACGAAATTATAATGTTAACTCCCTATCACAATATTGATAGGCATTGAGTCTGCTAGCCTAAGATACCCTGGCTGGTGAATATAGTTCAGCACTTGAGAACAGTAATAAAATTCTACCGTGTTTCTTTTTCTTGTATTCTTTTTCAGGTGTTTTCACCAGTTGTTTTTTTTTTTTTTTTTTTTTTTTCTCATCCCTGAATTACTAGAAATATTTGCATTACCAGTAAGTTATTCATATTATTTGTTACTTTGGTATGTACCATAATTTATAACTAACTACAAGTCATGTGTTTGAAAGTCACTTTGCTTTAATCAGCTACTTGGTTACGATCTCATCTCCTTCACTATTCCCCAACAGAACCTAATCAAAGGAAGGCATCTCTGAAAATACAAAACCAGTGTGAGAACTAAAAGGCAGCATCCAAATCTTATTTGAGATCTTACAGATGATTCTCTACTAAAACCCACCAAAATGTCTTTAACCTCCACACCTAATCCGTGGATCAGCCATGAAATCTTTAAGTTAGATTTCTGACACAGCCTACAGACTTATGTCAACTCATCTCAACAAAGTCATTATATAGCTATATACTGTCTCAAATACCAAATGATTAGAAGTTGTAATTTTTATTTTTTTTTGTCTTAGGCTTAATTCAAGATATTTTGAAGCCTTAGTTCTAAATATTTTGGGGTTTTTGCAAAGAAATAGGTGAAAGGTTAGTGGGAAAATACACAAAAAGGCATTTTTTTATACAGAAATAAAAATATTTTTATTCTCTAGCTGATAAATCATAAATGATATTGAATATTAAAAACACTAACGTGATAATTGTTGTAAATACGTTGATTCATGTTTTAATTCATCTTGCCTGCGTTTCATAAAGGTCATGGCTTGTTTTAAAAGGAGTGCATGCATGGATGACTCTATTTCTTGGATTCTGATAATCTGAAATACACATATAAGTAACATTTTGTAGGTCATCAATAATCAATTATAAAAAGTAATACTCAGATAAGCATATGTATGTGCTCAATACTCATATAAAAGAAACATTTCCAATACTACCACATTTTAATTAAAAAAAGATTGTGAGATACAGACCTGGCTGCCAATACTTTAATATTGATAATCAACTTACTGCACTGAAACAGCTATAAATATCATAAAAAATGAAAGCAAATGGGTTCAAGTCTGGAACATGGATAGGAGTGAATAGATAAGAAATAGGATTTTTTTTTTTTAATTTTTTTTTTTTTTTTTTTTTTTTTTATTTATTTTTGGGACAGAGAGAGACAGAGCATGAACGGGGGAGGGGCAGAGAGAGAGGGAGACACAGAATCGGAAACAGGCTCCAGGCTCCGAGCCATCAGCCCAGAGCCCGACGCGGGGCTCGAACTCACGGACCGCGAGATCGTGACCTGGCTGAAGTCGGACGCTTAACCGACTGCGCCATCCAGGCGCCCCTTTTTTTTTTAATTTTGAGAGAGAAAGCACACGTGCGTGAGTGAGAGAGGGGCGGGTGGGGGGTGGGGTGGGGAGAGAATCCAAAGCAGGCTCTGCACTGTCAGTGTGGAGCCTGATGTGGGGCCTTAACTCACGAACTGTGAGATCATGACTGAGCTGAAATCAAGAGTCGCATACTCAACTGAGCCACCCAGGCACCCCTAAATAGGATTCTTTTTTATTTGAGATATTAGGAGGAGAAAATAAAGGGTACAGATATTTTTCATAAGCCAAGGGGGCAGACTGTAGGAGAGCACTTGAGGAAACTGTTAAATCTGAAAAAAGGGGAGAATGGAAGAGACCTAAACAGACAGGTAAGAAAGCTATGAAGCAAAAATGAATGATTAGTTTCTTACATTTCTTGAGCAACAATTCTCCCCACTCCAATGATGTTCCCATAGCAGCTGCCCTGGGTACATCAATGTGTAGGCCAATGAAACTTTAATTCTTCAAGGATCGATGAATTAAGTTGTATTGCAATAAATACTTCAGAAAGTAACTACCAAGTGACAGTAAAAGGCAGTCAACTTGAAACAACTGGAGAGAAAAAAATCCAATTATTTGGTAATATTTTAAATGTAAATAAAAAGCAATGAAGAAAGTAGAGTGTATTTTTTAAACGGTTTGTCTACTTAAAAAAAAAAAAGTCAACTCAAGACCCAAATGTAAGGACTTAGTATGTATAAAACAAAAGCAGACTTATAAAGGGAAAGAATGATTCATAAATCTGATTAACACAAAAATGTCAAATGATCAGGATGTCAAAAAAAACACTGCAAATGAAATCAAAAGACAAACTGGAAAGTTTACCTATATCAAGTGGCATTAAAAATTTTAAGCAGTAAAGAATTTTCACCATATAAGGAAAAAAAAAAGAAAAATTGCCAATATGAAAAAAGATAAGGCAAAGACAACTCACAAAAAGAGACTGCATGTGTTAATAAAACAAAGGTTTTGTTTGAGATCAAAATAAGTATGTACAAGCAAAAAACATTATTTATTAAAAAAATTTTTTAATGTTATTTTTGAGAGAGAGTGTAAGTGGAGGGGGGGAGGGCAGAGAGAGAGAGAGAGAGAGAGAGAGAGAGAGAGAGAGACAGACAGAAGATCCTAGGCAGGCTCTGTGCTGACAGCAGAGAGCCCAATGTGGGGTTCAAACTCATGAACCATGAAACCATTACCTGAGCCAAAGTTGGATACTTAACTGACTGAGCCACCCAGGTACCCCTGCAAAAATCATTTTTTGAATGAAGTAAGCTAAAAGTAAAACTGATGCAATCTTTCTGGTATTCAAATAATTTAGCAATGTTTCATAAGCCTTAAAAGATATTTAGAAATTTTGACTTAATAATTCACTTTCTAGGAATTTTTTTAAACAAATGGAATTTTAACACAAAAATTTATATACAAAACTTTGTTATTTATAATACCAAAATAATTGCAAAGAAACCCCAACTGTCCAATATTAAGGGGATACTTAATATCACAGCATGTCAAAAATGTGTAGGAAAACCCTGAAGGAAATTAGTTGTGGGATTTTAGACTTTCAAAAAAAAATCTCACGGTAAGGGGATTTCTTTATAAAAAGGAAATATTGTATTTATGACCATGTACCTTTTCATTAAGACAGTCAATTAAATTTTCCACATAAATTTTCATGCTTTTATAGAATTTAAAATTTAGAGCTTGATTTGATGAATTCTCTAGTTTCTGGATGGTACTCTTCGAACTCTTGACATCTTGTATGTATTTTTCATATTCCCTCAGGTGTGAGCGGTGAGTATCCTGTAGCAGTGTTAATCTAAATAAACAAAATAAAAATAAATGAAAACTGCCTTGTTTCTCCAACTTTGATTTCTACCACGATAACTATCAATCTAATGAAATTTTTTTTAAAGCTATCTTACAGAGCCCACCAAGGAAACGGACAAGCCTATAAACCTGTGTTTATGAGACGTGCTGAGCAAAGGACACCACAATGAAAAAGGTCTCAAAGGAAAAGGGAGGAAAGGACACTTACAGGTTTCAGGTGCTTGAGCTAATCAGAGGATAATTTTACAGTGAAAGTTAGTAAGTGTGGATTGATCAGAATTTGTAAACTAGGTGAGTTGCGAGACAATCCAAGGTCTTATATTTGAAATACGGGAATCCATGTGGAGTTACTGTTAAATCAGTTTGTGGTCTTTCTTCGAATATGGGTATTACTGAATAAGCTGGTATTAAAACCATTTGAACATGTTATGATTTGGTACAATTTAATGTTTTATGACTCGATGGTTTTATCTGTCATTAGAATTTGATGTTCTTTCAGGCATATTTCCTGTTTTTGCTGTAGTCCCCCATACACTGCTTTATTGATAACACAGCCTACTTTTATTTTATTTTATTTTTTAAAATTTACATCCAAATTAGCACATAGTGCAACAATGATTTCAGGAGTAGATTCCTTAGTGCCCGTTACCCAACAGCCTACTTTTTTTTTTTTTTTTAACTCTTATTAGTATCACATGTATCAACTAACGTAGCAAGAAACAAATGTCAAATATAATTCAATGTCTGCTTATTTTTTAGAAGTCAGTTATCTCTCTGTATATTTGCCAGTAGAGGAATAAGAAACACTATTTCTTTAAAAATATCTGGAATGTGTTTTCCACTAATATTCGACACTGTGAGTACATTACAATTTGAGAATTAACTACAAATGAAGTAACAAATTCATAGTATGTAGACTTGAACTTTTTAAAAAAAATTCAACTCCTTCAGCTAACTTGCTGTGTATAATGAAAAATCATTAGTAAACACTTGCTTAGACCAAATGTCATCTTTTTTTTTCTTAAAGACCAAAAATGTCTTCTAAGTTTCCCTGGAACAATGACTAATGCGTTTGTCTTTCCAAGTTTTTCTTTGCATTATGTAAAGAATAGAGACAGTTAAGAAATAAGACAATAATGTACAGAAAGCATTAAAAAGCTGCTTTAATTAAGTGGAATATTATTGGTTATAGCAGTAAGATCATAAATACATATTAAATGAAAAAAGCAAGGTAGAGAACAGGGGATATAATGTGCTTTAGTTGTGTATAAAAAATGGGGCAATATAGAAGTATATATGTACTTGTATAGACATACATACAGACTACTTCTGGAATGGAACATAGGAAACCGGGAGGAGTGGTTCTTTGGGGAAGGTGACTTCCTTTTCTCTGTATATCCTTTTGTACCATTTGATTTTGTCTAGACAATAAAAACGTATTTTCTTTTTAAAATAAACTCAGTTAATGAAAAAATAAAATACACTAAATTTAAAAATAAAACCTATCCAGATAAAATGAAATGCTACTCTCTATTAGTGATCTGCTACCTTTTTTCCCTATAATGCATGCAAGACAACTCTCTCAAACACAATTCCAAAAAAGGCAAAAAAACAAGAACTGCTAAGTCCTGAATTATATGCAATTCTACATGCAACAGCTGTAATTCTAGCTCTTTTCTTTCAGTTAACGAAGGACTATCAGAAGGACAGTAAATAGGGAAGTTATTACAAAAATAATACTGAATCAAGGCAATTTTCATCATTTAACATCACTACTGAAAACTAATCATCTAGAATAGAGGTTGGCAAACTTTTTCTGTAAAGGTCCAGATAGGAAATATGGTTGCTGTTGCAACTACTCAATTCTGTGATGTAGCTAAAGCAGCCACAGACAATATGTAAATGCACAAGTATGGCTGTGTCCCAATAAAACTTTACTTACAAAACAGGGAGTGGGTGGGGAGTTTGCCAACTCACTATAATACAGAGGTAGCCTAATATCTAAAAACTGGTATCATCTAAAGACTTTTATGTTTATTTCACTATACAATGCTATTGAATGTCCTTTTCTTTGTCAAACCATATAAATGAACAACTATGACCAATATATTTTAGCTGCAATATAATTAAGAAGTGAAGCTACTTTAAAGCTGATTTATATAAAAGACACAGGGTAAGAAAATTTTGAACCTATTACCAAGTATTAGAAGAAAAGTTCCTAAGTATTAAAAAAAAAAAAAAAAAAAAGGCAAAGAAAACGTTCTTTATGAATACTAACTTTGGCAGGAGAACCAAGTTCTCTCTTTGTATCACATGTTACATAGGACTATTTAAACTTTTCCTATCATACTCATTCTTTCAAATATCTAAAGAAGCACACTAGATTCTGAGTAGTAAAACAGAAAAATATTTAAGACAAAACAACCTATCATGATGGGTTTGCCTTATCTTTAGCAAAACATACTATTTATATTAATACTCTCCACTTAAGAGATAAGTTTTAATAGTAGGAGAATAAAAGTTAGATGTGTCCAGACTGGCAATCTATTTCAAGAGCCATAAAAATATGCATAATTTTACCCAGGTCACCTTTCCTCAGACATTTAAGAAATAATGTAACAGATTAAATAACTTACAAGAACATTCATTATCTTTAGCATTATTTATGAGAGAAAACTTAGAAGTCAGAATGTCCAACAGAGAAATATTTAAGTAAATTATTATAAATCAAGTATATTAACAAAATATGCTTATTTTACTGCAGTCAAAAAACATGTAACAAAATTTATAATCTTAACCTTATTTTTAAGTGTGCAGTACAGTATTAACTTTATGCACACTGTTGTGAACAGAACTCTAGAACTTTTCATCTTGTAAAACTGAAACTTTATACCCACTGATCAACAATTCCTCCTTCCTCTCCTCCTCCTAACCATGGCAACCACCATTCTATTTTCAGTTTCTAAAAGTTTGATACTTTAGAAAGATCATGTAAATAGAGTCAATGTAGTATTTACCTTTTGTGAATGTCTTATTTCATTTAGTCCTCAAGGTTCTTGTTGTAGCATATACTGAGATTTTCTTTTTTAAGATTGATAATACTCCACTGTATGTAAAGATATTTTTTTTTTTTAAAGGTTTATTTATTCTCAGAGAGATAAGCACATGCTTGTGCACAGGGGAGGGGTAGAGAGAGGAGAGGGAGAATCCCAAGCAGGCTCCACGTTGTTAGCGCTCAGCCCTACGCAGGGCTCAATCCCATGAACCCGTAAGATTATGACCTGAGCTGAAACTAAGAGTTGGATGCTCAACTGATGAGGCACCCAGGCGCCCCTGTAAATTGTTTTCTGTCTTGTGTTATTTTGTGCACATACATACAAACACAAAAGTGGAATTGCTGGATCTTATGGTATTTCCATTTTTAATCTCTTGAGGAATCTCCATACTGCTTTTCACAGCTGTGGCACCATTTTACAGTCTCATCAATAGCGTGTAAGGGTTCCCTTTCCTTTGCATCCATGAGAACACTTATTGTTTTCACAGTGGCCATCCTAATCATTGTGGCTTTGATTTATAATTTCCTGATGTTTAGTGATGACCATTTTTTTCATATGTTTTTTTGGCCACTAGTATGTCTACTTTAAGAAATGTCTATTTTTCAGTTGGATTTTTGTTGTTGCTGAGTTGTACGAGTTCCGATACTTTGGATCAGATAGTTTGCAACTCTTTTCTTACTCCACAGTGTGCCTTTTCACCGTTCATTATTTCCTTTGCTGAGCAGAGGCTCTTTAGTTTTAGTTTGATGTAGTCCCACTAGTTTATTTTTGCTTGTATTGCCTATGCTTTTCTTTCTCAAGACTGTTTTGATTATTGGTTTGAATAATCAAAACAGTCTTGAGTCCTTCCAGATTCCATATGAATTTTAGAATTTTTTTCCTATTTCTGCAAAAATTGCCACTGAAAATTTGATAGGGAATGTACTGTATCTGTTGACTGCTTTGGGTAAAACTGGGTATTTTAACAATATTAAGTCTTCTAATCCATGAACATGAAATGTCTATTTATGTCTTCTTCAATTTCTTCCAGCAATGTTTTATAGTTTTCATTGTACAAATCTTTTAACTCCTTCATTAAGTTTATTCCTGAATTTTATTCTTTCTGATGCTATTGTAAATTACTTTTTTTAAACACACTCTTTGGATTTTTTATGGTTAGTCCATAGAACCATAACTTTTTGTGTTGATTTTGTATCCTGCAAATTTGCTGAATTAGTTCTAACAGAGTTGTGTGTGTGTGGAGTCTATTTAGAGTTTATGACATATAAGATCATATCTATATAGAGTTAATTTTACTTCTTCCTTTCTTATTTGGCTGTCCTTTATTTCTTTTACTTGCCTGAATTCTCTGGCTAGGACTTCTAATTCTTTGTTGCACAGAAGTGGCAAGAATAGGGGTCCATGCCTTGTTCCTAATCTTACAGGAAAAGCTTTTGGTTTTTCACCATGGCTTATATTAGTTGTGGGCTCTTCCTATATGGACTTTATTATGTTCATAAATTTCCTTCTATCCCTAGTTGGTTGTTTTTATCATGAAAGGGTATTGAATTTTGTCAGGTGCTTTTTCTGCCATCAACTGAGATGATCATGTGGTTTCTGTCCTTCATCCTGTTAATGTAGTGTATCACACGAACTGATTTTTGCTACCAATCATCCTTGTATTAAGTAGATCTCACTTGGTCATGATGCAGAATCCCTTTAATATGTTGTTGAATTAGGTTTGCTAGTGTTTTGTTGAGGACTTTTGTATCAGTATTAGTCAGGGTTAGTGGCCTATAATTTTCTTGTTAATATTTTTGTCTGGGCTTTGGGATTAAGGTAACACTGACTTCATAAAATGGGTTTGGAAGTGTTCTCTCTTCTTCAGTTTTCTGGAAGGGTTTGAGAAGGAATAGTGTTAATTCATCTTTAAATGCTTGGTAGAATTCTCCAGTGAGACCATGTTATCCTGGGCTTTAGCTAGTAAGGTTTTGATTCAATCGCCTTACCAGTAATAGGTTTGATTAGATTTTTAATTTCCTCATGAATCAGTCTTGGTAGGTTGTACATCTCTAGAAATTTAACAATTTCTTCTTGGTTATCAAATTTGTTGGTGTATAATTGTCCATATTAGTCTCTCTCTCATGATCCTTTTAATTTCTGTGACATGTTTTAAGTTTTTGATTTGAGCCCACTCCGTTTTTTACTTAGTATAGAGCTAAAGGTCAATTTTTGTCAATTTTACTAATCTTTCACACAAAAAAACAAACCCAACTTTGTTGATTTTTTTGTTGTGTATTTTCTGTTACCTCTGCTTTAATCTTTATCATTTCCTTCCTTCTGTTAATTTTGCACTTAGTTCTTTTTCTAGTTCACTGAGGTGTAAAGTTAGGTTGTTGATTTGAGATCTTTCTTCCTTTCTAATATAAGTGTTTATTGCTATAAATTTCCCTCTCAGTAATGCTTTAGCTGTGTTCCCTGTTTTGGTATATTGAGCATTTGCTTTCATTTTTCTCAAGAGATTTTAAAATTTCTAATTTGATTTCTTCTTTGATCCACTAGCTGTTCAAATGTGGTTTAATTTCTACATATTTATGAATTTTTGCTTTTCTTCCTGACTTACAGTTTCATTCCATTGTGTTTGGAAAAGATACTTGGAAAGACTTCAATATTAAACTTGTTAAGACTTGTCTGCTACCTCACATTAGATCTACCTTGAAGAGTATTCCATGTGTGCTTGAAAAGAATGTATATTCTGCTGCTGTTGGGTAGAAATGTTCTGTATGTCTGGTTAGGTCCATTCTGTTCAAGATCACAGTTTCCTCATTGATTTTCTGCCTGGATTTTCTATCCATTATAGAAAGTGGGATACTGAAGTCTAATATTATTACTGTGTTACTATTTCTCTCTTCAGCTCTGTCAGTATTTGCTTTACACAGGTGCTGTAATGTTAGAGGCATATATAATTGTTTACTATAATTCCTGATAAACTGATCCCTTTATATCCTATGTCATTGTCTTTTAAAATAGTTTTTAACGGGGAGCCTGGGTAGCTCAGTCAGTTGAGCATCCAACTTTGGCTCAGGTCATGATCTCATGGTTCGTGAGTTCAAGCCCCACGTTGGGCTCTGTGCTGACAGCTCAGAGCCTGGAGCCTGCTTCAAATTCTGTGTCTCCCTCTCTCTGCCCCTCCCCCTCCTGCACCCTGTCTCTCTCTCAAATAGTTTTTATGTCACTACTGTTCTTTAGTGTACTATTTGCATGTGATATATTTCTCAATCCTTTCAATCTCAGTCTCTATGTATTCTTAAATCTACGTCCGTCTCTTACAGACAGAATATAATTGGATTTTGATTTTTTTAATCCATTCAGCCATTCTGCTTTTTGACTGTAAAGTAATATTAATACAGAAGGACCTGCTATTGCCATTTTGTAAACTGCTTTTTTGTTTTAAAGTTTATTTTGAGAGCGAAAGCACCCATGCACACTACTGGGGGAGGGGCAGAGAGAGGGAGAGAGAGAATCCCAAGCAAGCTCCCTGCTGTTGGTGCTGAGCCTAATGTGAGGCTCAATCTCATGAACCTGTGAGATTATGACCTGAGCCGAAATCAAGATTCGGATGCTCAATGAGGCACCCAGGTGCCCCTGTAAATTGTTCTCTAGCTTGTAGTTATTTTGTGCCTTTTCCTCTCTTGCTACCTTAGTGTTCTGAATTTGTCGTGACATGCCCTCAGTCTTTTCTCATTTTCTTTTGTGCTTCTATGCATTTGTGTGTGTGTGTGCACACACCATGGGGATTACAAAAAACATCTTATAGTTCTAATAATCTATTTTAAGCTGATAACAACTTCAATCACATACAAAAATTCTTATTCCTTATTTCTTCCACTTGTTACTGATGTCCCAAATCACATTTAAAAAATTTTTATTCATTAACAATGTTATAGTTTTTTGTGTTTATCTTTTAAATTTTATACCTGAACTGATTTTTACATCACCCTTAGAATACTACACGATTCTCTATTTGTCTACTTAATCTTTACCAGCTTTATATATATATATTTTAAACCAAAGCTGTGTCAAATTATTATTTTCTTTAAGTAAACTCTACACCAAACATGGGACTTGAACTCACAACCCTGAAATCAAGAGTTGTATGCTCGCCTACTGACTAAGCTAGTGAGGCACCCCAGACAGCCTTAGATTTTCATATGCTTCATGCTACTGGCTGGCCTCCTTCCATTTGAACTCGAAGGACTTTTTTTTTTTTTTAAAGTACACTTCCTTTATTCAGGGTGATAAACCAAACCAGAATCCCAAACATGTAAAAACCCAAGGTGCTAGAAATACAAAATTAATTCACATTCAAGCTTGTCTAGAGCCTGGCCACAAACCCTAGTGAGGTGCATGTGAATACTAAGTCATGGAGAGGGGAACAGGAGTGAGGCCAAGAGAAAGGGTAGAAAGGGGCTCCCACAGTCCCCCTAGGGATCACTTCACAGTGGTACCTCTACCTTCCCAGTGACAGTGAAGGCTAAGTCCTAACCTTTTAACCCCCACCCATCCCTAGCCAGGGCTTTGAATGCCAGTCCCAAATGGTTTTACCCTCTCTTGCCCCATCCTCACTTGCTCAGACTTCCAGCCTCACTCTTCTCCTCCTCCATACTCTTCTCTGTGATTAGTACCAGATTAGGGTACTATTTGAACTACAGTGAAACTAGGGTAGAGAAGTTAGGTACTACTTGAACTACAGTGAAGCAGGGTAGAGACAGGTGATAAAAGAGCAGTCCAAGAATCTCCCTCTTCATGGGATCCCAAACTATACAATCAGCTCCTCTTTCGCGTCTGCTTGGATTTGAGAAAGTGCACTGTAGGCATAAGCAGCTATCCTGGAGACCCACTGCAAGTCAGAAAAGGAGATGGGCTTGCTGGCCAGCACTTGGGACTGGCTGGTAAGACATGGCAGCGGCAGCAGCTTCTCCCAGTGGGTTAGGCTGCTCAGCACAGCCAAGTGGGTGCCGTACTCCCTTGCCTGGCCTGTGTACTTGTGCTGCTTCATGCCCTGGGAGTCTGTAGCAGACATGTCAATGATATTGCTGGTTCCCTTAGCAAGCATGGGGAGAGCAGGGCCTGCTCATCTATGTGAGTGGAAGGCAGGCTGGTAGTTGGGCTCAGCTCCATTGAAGGCTTTGGTAGGGGGGCTTCTAGGGTCAAGCAGTAGCAACTGCTCCTCTTGATCTTTATCTCAGTCCTTAGTCTTACTGCTCTAGCAGTGACCCATGGTTGGGGTCGGACCCGGTGTTCAAGTTGCGCCGAGGAGGAACATGTCCAATGGCAGCCCTTTTAGTCACATCTTGAAGGACTCTCTTTTTAAAAAAAATTCTAATATTTGTCTGTTTTTTATTTTATTATTATTTTATTATATTTTTAATGTAATTTATTGTCAAGTTGGCTAATATACACTGTATACAGTGTGCTCTTGGTTTCGGGGGTAGATGCCCATGACTCACTGCTTACATACAACACCCAGTGCTCATCCCAGTGCCTTCCTCAATGCTCATCATCCATTTTCCCCTCTCCCCTCCCATCAACCTTTCTGCCTCCCCCCTATTAACCCTCAGTTTGTTCTCTATATTTAAGAGTCTCTTATGGTTGTAATAAACGATTTCACATCATGATCCCATCTATGACCTAAGTCATATACGGATTATATCCTTCTTTTAACAGAAACTAAAACATAAAAAGGAAAAATGATCTGTTTAAGGTTACTTATTGAGTCAAAGACATAGAACTCAAATATAAGCTTTCTGTTATTTAATTCTTGTTCAACTTTTTTTTTTTTTTTTTAATTTACATCCAAGGTAGTTAGCATATAGTGCAACAATGATTTCAGGAGTAGATTCCTTAGTGCCCCTTACTCACTTAGCCCATCCCCCCTCCCACAACCCTGCCAGTAACCCTCTGTTTGTTCTCCATATTTAAGAGTCTCTTAGGTTTTGCCCCCCTCCATGTTTTTATATTATTTTTGTTTCCCTTCCCTTATGTTCATCTGTTTTGTCTCTTAAAGTCCTCACATGAGTGAAGTCATGATATTCGTCTTTCTCTAATTTCACTTAGCATAATATCCTCCAGTTCCATCCATGTAGTTGCAAATGGCAAGATTTCATTCTTTTTGATTGCTGAGTAATTCTCCATTGTATATACATACACCACATCTTCTTTATCCATTCATCCATCGATGGACATTAGGGCTCTTTCCATTCTTGGTTATTGTTGATATTGCTGCTATAAAACTGGTCTGCATGTGCCCCTTCAAAACTGCATACCTGTATCTCTTGGATAAAAACCTAGTAGTGCAATTGCTGGGTTGTAGGGTAGTTATAATTTTAATTTTTTGAGGATGCTCCATACTGTTTTCCAGAGTGGCTGCACCAGTTTGCATTCCCACCAGCAGCGCAAAAGAGATCCTCTCTCCGCATCCTCGCCAACATCTGTTGTTGTCTGAATTGTTAATGTTAGCCATTCTGACAGGTGTGAGATGGTATCTCATTGTGGTTTTGATTTGTATTTCCCTGATGATGAGTGATGTTGAGCATTTTTTCATGTGTTGGTTGGCCACCTGGATGTCTTCTTTGGAGAAGTGTCTATTCATGTCTTTTGCCCACTTCTTCACCGGATTATTTGTTTTTGGTGTTGAGTTTGAGTTCTTTATAGATTTTGGATACTAACCCTTTATCTGATATGTCGTTTACAAATATCTTCTCCCACTCCATCAGTTGCCTTTTAGTTCTGCTGAGTGTTTCCTTCGCAGTGCAGAAGCTTTTTATTTTGATGAGGTCCCAACAGTTCATTTTTGCTTTTGTTTCCCTTACCTCTGGAGACATGCTGAGTAAGAAGTTGCTGTGGCCAAGGTCAAAGAGGTTTTTGCCTGCTTTCTCCTCAAGGATTTTGGGCTGTCTTATGTTGAGGTCTTTCATCCATTTTGAGTTTATTTTTGTGTGTGATGTAAGAAAGTGGCCCAGGTTCTTTTTTCTGCATGTTGCTGTCCAGTTTTCCCAGCACCATTTGCTGAAGAGACTGTCTTTATTCCATTGGATATTCTTTCCTGCTTTGTCAAAGATTAGTTGGCCATATACTTGTGGGTCTGTTTCTGGGTTCTCTATTCTGTTGATCTGAGTGTCTGTTTTTGTGCCAATGTTTATTTATTTTTGAGAAAGAGAGAGAATGAGAGAGAATGAGAGAGAATGAGAGAGAATGAGAGAGAATGAGAGAGAATGAGAGAGAATGAGAGAGAATGAGAGAGAATGAGAGAGAATGAGAGAGCGAGCAAGCAGGGGAGGGGCAGAGAGAGAGGGAGATACAGAATTCGAAGCAGGGTCCAGGCTCTGAGTCGTCAGCACAGAGTCTGACGTGGGGCTTGAACCCATGAACTGCAAGTTCATGACCTGAGCTGAAGTCAGCATTTAACTGAATGAGCCACCCAGGCGGTCCTTGAAGGACTTGTAATAACAATTTTTTGTAAGGCAATTCTAGTGGTAATGGACTCCCTTGGTTTTTATTTATCTGAGGTCTTTATTTTTCCTTCATTGTTGAAGGACATTTTTACTGGTTATAATTATCTTGGCTGGGAGTTTCTTTCAGCACTTTGTACATATCATCCCAGTCCTTCCAGCTTATAAAGCTTCTGTTGAGAAATCTACTGATAATCTTAGGGGGCTCCCTATTATGTGAAAAGGTGCTTTTGTCTCGCTGCTTTCAAAATTTTTTCTGCCTTTGAAAATTTGATTGTCTCAGTGTGAGCTTCTCTGGTTTATCCTTCTAATCTTTTGAGCTTGAACCTGGATGTCTACTTCCTTTCTCAGATTGGTAAGTTTTTGGCCATTAGATCTTCAGACAAGTTCCTGCTCCACTCTCTTCTCCTATGTGGACTTCCATAATGTGTACATTGTTCTGCTTGATGTGTCCTGTAAGTACCTTATGTTTTCTTCATTTTTCTTCATTCTTTTTTCTTTCTGTTCCTCTGACTTGTAATTTCAAACCAATGGCCTTTGATGTTACTGCTTCTTTCTTCTGCTGGATCAAGTAGGTTGTTGACCCCCTCTAGTGAATTTTTCAATTCACTTACTGTATTGTTTGGCTACAGAATTTTTTTTTTAAATAGTTTTGTTTTGTTGATATTCTCACCTTGTTCATGTATTGTTTCCCTGATATTGTTGTGTGTGTTCTCTTCTAGCACATTCAGCTTCTAGAAGTAGATTATTCTGAATTGTTTGTCAAGTAATTCATAGATCTCTGTTTCTTTAGAATTGGTTCTAGAGATTTATTTTGCTCCTTTGGTTGTGCCAGGTTTCCCGATTTCTCCGTCTCTTGTTATTTTTTGTTGTCTTGTACATTTGAAAATGCACTTAAGGGAAATAGCTTCATATAGTGGAAGAACATCACCAATCAGCCTGGCTAGAGATCTGGAGGGCAGGGAGAGGTCTTCTCAAATCTTTTACAAGGAATACATCTCCTCTGGGTTTCTATATGAAACTTCCCTATATGAATTTGTGGGTTTTTTAGGTGTTTGTAGTCTCTTGCTCCCTTTGGTGTTTGTCTGAAGTCCTCTAAGCTTTCTGGGTGTGCAGCAACTGAGCTCTCTTTTGTTCTCTGTGGCCCCCAGATATCCAAGGTATGACATTCAGGATGCTGACATAGACAAGGCAGGAAACAGTCCCTCAGGCAGTTCCTCCAAAAGCCCAAACATTAGATGTATGTTTCACTCTTCTTTTTTCCTCTCAATGGAGAAGCTGTGAGCTGGGCTTTTTTGCTCTCTCACAAGCAGTGTGGGCTTGCAAGAGTGGCTGATGCCACTGAAATGAAATGGCTTTCTTACCCATTACAATGTGGCTCTTCTTGGCTTTGAGCTTGTTTGGGGTAGTGCAACTTTCTAACTGGTTTCTGGAGTTCTCATAAAGGCTTTTTGGACTGTATATTGCTAAGTTGGTATTCTAGGAGGAAATGAGGTATGGAGTTTCCTACTATGGCATCTTGCCATCACTCCCAACTTATTATTTTTAAAAATTAAAGGTTATTTAACAATGCAGATACAAGCTTACAAAAATATTAAAACAAGAATTTAATACTTATGAATTTTAACCATGTGGTATGTATCTATTATAAAGATTAAAATGACCTATATAGAAAGGAAATCAGTTGTACTAGTGGGGTAACACAGGTGATGCTATTTTTTCCTACAAATATGTTTAATATTAGTGTTTGTACTTAATAATTAAAAAGAACAGTGCTTTTTTCACTATTAAATGTCTGGGACAAATTATTTTAAAATCAATACTACTTACCTAGTATTTAATTGCTTCTTTATAATTTCTAAATTTATTGGTGGAAATGAAGTGGAAGTATCAAACTTCTTCACTGTCTGAGATTCACTGTTGTAGGAAAGATCTAGGTCTCGTCCCTGAAAATATGAAAATTTGTATTGTTTTAAAAAACTCATTAATGTTACAAATATCAACAGCATGAGAGAAGACTGGGTATCCAATGTCTCACCAGCTCAAAATTCCATGCCTTTGACATTTTTCATAGTTACAATAAAATGTTTTTATAATTCTCACAGTTTTAAAATATGGAACTTTAAATATGCATGCAAGAGGCAAATTACAAAATCTTACTTTTCACAAAAGCTTGCTTTTTGGTTATTATTTATTTTAGAGAGAGAAAGAGAGAGTGCACAAGTGGGGAGAGGGGGAGAGGGGCAGAGGGAGAGACAGAGGGAATCTTAAGCAGGTTCCATGCTCAGTGAGGAGCCTGACGTGGGGCTCAATGCCATGACCCCGGGATCACGACCTGAGCCGAAATCAAGAGTTAGACCCTTGACCAAAAAGCCACCTGGATGCTCCCCATATTATGCAATTTTAAAATTAGTTATAACTATGTAATAGAAACAGGGGAAAACATTTATAACATGTCAAGCAAACAAACCAGAATTTGAAATTGTATGCTATTGTGGTTCCCAAACTACATGCCAAGGCATCCACGTGAACTCAGAGGGATGCTATGAAATATCTTAAATATACATTTTATTTATTTAAAAAAATTTTTTTTTAATCTTTATTTTTGAGAAAGAGAGAGAGAGACAGAGCATGAGCAGGGGAGGAACAGAGAGAGAAAGAGACACAGAATCCAAAGCAGGCTCCAGGCTCTGAGCTGTCAGCACAGAGCCTGACACAGGGCTTGAACCCACGAACTGCGAGATCATGACCTGAGCTGAAGTTGGACGCTTAACCAACTGAGCCACCCAGGTGCTCTTAAATATACATTTTAAATATAAATATTTTAAATATTTTCAGGGAATACATATTCATCATTTATTGAACTACTAGTTTTAACTAGTTCATAGCTCCAACATTAGATTGTGCTACAGTCCTTTGATGAAGTCTTATTAGTGAAGGTGGGTTTTTGGTGGATGTAATAAAAAGCAAGTACCTACTGAAAATCAATTTAGAAAGGAGAATGGCAGTGTCTAATCTTGAGATGTCATGCAGTGCCCAAGAGGTGCACACATTTCATTAGTAAGTGTGGTTATTTAAAAATGAAATTAAAAGATTTTTTTTCTTCAATCTATCAGTGTTATTTTTTCCAAAGACTACTGAGTTATTAGGACATAAATAGTATTAAGTTCTATCGTCCTAAGTACTCAATAAATGGAATTGCTTTAGTACTTCTTTTGGCCTAAGGGCATCAGAATAAAGTTAAAGACACTGTGGGTTCCATGAATGGGAAGTCTGGGAATTTCTGATATACACTATGCCTATAATTAAACAAATACTTAAAAAGGAATTATGCAAACCTGAGCAGAGTAAGGACTGTGACATGTTTTTTTCTCCAAGTATTTTTTTTTTCATTCTGTTGTTACACTGATTTTACTAAAAAGGGGAGGGGGAACCTAAACCTATTATAGTTATAAAAATAGCCCTCTAAATCATTTCTCTGGTCAGAGATTTCTAAATATTGTTACAACCAAAGACTTCCCTTTACTTAGCTTCTTAGTTTTAATAACACGGAGATCTTAACAATACTTTATTTAGAAGAGCAAATAATCTTTCAAAGCACTGTTTTTTGCTTTGTTTCTTGTGTGTGTGCAAGCAGGGGAGGGGCAGAGGGAGAAATTCTTAAGCAGGCTCCATGTCCAGTGTGAAACCCAACATGAGATCTCATGACTATGAGACCATGACTGGGGCTGAAATCAAAAGTCGGACACTTAACCAACTGAGCCACTCAGGTGCCCCTCAAAGCATTACTGTTAAACAGATTAAAAAATAATAACTTTATATTTATGTAATGTATCAGCACTTTATTTTAAATCATTATGATTTTGAGACTTATAGCCACCTACTCATGTAGGTAACATTATCTTCCCATTTTATTGAAGAAAAAACAGATTTAGAAACTTTGGGGAGCCTCGGTAGCTCAGTTCATTAGGCATCTGACTTCAGCTCAGGTCATGATCTCATGGCTCCTGGGTTCAAGCCCTGCATCGAGCTCTGTGCTGACAGCTCAGAGCCTGGAGCCTGCTTCAGATTCTGTCTCCCCTTCTCTCTGCCCCCCACCCCCGCTCACATTCTGTCTCTTTCTCAAAAATAAACACTATAAAAAAAAAAAAAAAAAAGAAAATTAAATAATTTGCTCAAAGTTTCACAAATATTTATTGACCACTCACAACATTAGGCACAGAAGGATAAAACACTGAATAGTTTATAATTCTCGACCTCACGGAGCATATATTTCAGTGGTGTAGCCAGAACCCAAATCCAGGACTTTTGAGCTCAAGAACAATTATTTTTTATTAGTTTAACTCTAAACATATTTGTTTAAACTTTATATTTACACACCTACCGTACGTTGCAGTCACCATAAAACTAAAGATTAAAAAAAATGGTCCCCTTAAATGGCCTAATAATATGTGGAAGGTGTTTATAATCTAGTGGGAAAAGAACATGGTATATAAGGTGTAGTGAGTTGAACAGTGACCGAAAGATAGGTCTATGTCCTAACCCCTAGAACCTGTGAATATGACGTATTTGGAAAAAGAGTCTCTCTGTTTGTAATTAAGCGAAGTATCTCAAGATGAGAACATCCTGCATTATCTAAGTGGGCCCTAAATCCAATGTTAAGTGTTCTTGTAAAAGACACATAGAAGCACAGAGAAGAAGGCCATGTGAAGGAGACAGCAAGGGGTTATGCAGTCACAAAGCAAGGAACACCTAGAGTGACCAGAATTTGAAAGACAAGAGAAGATTCTTGCCCCTAGGTCTTCAAAGGGTGCACAGTCCTGCTAACACCTTGCTTTCAGATTTCTAGCCTCCACAACTGTGAGAAAATCAATGTCAATTTTAAGCTATCAAATTTGTGATAATTTGTTATAGCAGCCACAGAAAATTAATACACATGGTATAAAAAAATTATTACCTCTGTGATTTTAACTGCTTTCCTCATCTGCTGCCGTTCCCAAATATCTTGAGTTTCATCTTCCTGACTTTCTTCACTTGTTTCTTCATTTCTAGGTGCTAGGGGAAAAAAAAAAAAAAATCATGAATGGTATTTTTGCATTCTAATAGCATCAGCTAACATTTTTGGGGGGCTTATAATGTGCTGCTGGCTTAGCAGCTTTACATATGTTAACTTATCCTTCACAATTCAGGGAAGAAAGCACTATTATCATCCTTATTTTATAATGAGGACACTGCTATCAGGAATTTAATAATAACTTGTCTGAGGAATGTGCTGAAGTGGAGACCTGAATCTGGGAATCTGTACTCATCACCAAACTGTCCCACTAAAAACACTTCCATAGTTTCACATATGGAGAAAAAAAACTTGAAAAAAAATGAAACCTTTGGTATTCCTTAACAGAGATTATAAATTCTTTTTTTTAAATGCTTATTTATCTTGAGAAACAGCAAGAGCCCACACACGAGCAGGGGAGGGGCAGACAGAGAAGCAGAGAATCCCAAGCAGGCTCTGCGCTCGATCTCATGAACCATGAGATCATGACCTGAGCGGAAATCAAGAATCAGATGCTTAACCTACTGAGCCACCCAGGTGCTCCCAGAGATTATAAATTCTACCTGAGAATCTAAATATTGAAAAATAATTTCTGGGTTATAAAGAACCAAAAGTCTCATTCCGAAAAAATATTATTTGAAGTGAAAAAATTTTGGTAAAACATATTATTGTTTATAAATGAGAAATGTGAGAATAGTCCTTTGAGATCCAAAGACTATTGGTTGAGGAAATTTTTTATTAGAGCAGGGGAGATTTTAATAAATGAAGCCTAAAATCTCTGTATATGCTTCCATGTTAAAAAAAAAATCTTTACAAAGGTTATAATGAAAGTTTTCAATATCAAAAATAAGACTGCACAATTTTTTAATCTGTCAAAAAAGATCAAGTGGAGGTCAGACAATATTAAATATTATTACACATTATGTTTGGTAATAGTATTTTAATAGATTTATCTTTTACAGACTATGATGTCATTGACCAAATTGGTATTAAATAAAAACCAACTTCTAACACCTTTTAAAATATGAGACATTACATTAAGTTTTTATGGAGATTTGATCACGATAGTATATTCCAGCGAAAAATCCCTTAATGTTCACATATTGTAAATAAATTAAGTATGTACTTGTTTCATCAGCCATCCTTTGTCTAAGTGTTTGAGGCTTTGGGGTAAACGGTATTCTCTTTTCATGGTCATCAGGCTCACTCTCAGGATCTTCATCACTGTTTTTCTTCATCCCAGTGATGATAGAGGTATGTTTTACATCCAAAGAAATATAGTCATCTTGGGTCCTGGCCAATTCACGTTTCCTGCGGGCTGCCTGAATAAAAGCTGCATCAGGGATATTTACTGAAAGAAACAAAGAAGGAGACACTGAAAACCAAACACCAACAGAAATACATATTCCCTGTATTTAAATAAAATAAAAAGGCACATTTTTCTATTTTTTTCACTGTTCTGATAGAATCTAACTACACAGCTCAAAACTTATATCCATTATGAAAGAAAATTATTTTTATAGAGATTAAATATAAATTAGAAAATTAACCAAGTCTAGAAGTTTCAGAAAATATACTGATACCACTTCATTTTATCTTTGAGCTCTCTTATTCATCAGATGTTGTTGCTGACTTTTTGTTGAGGGGTATTTCTCACTTCCAGAAGCTCTGAGATTGTGAGGGGAGTAGGGATGTGGAGAGCTGAACATGGAGTTGCTGAGTCAATGAGAACTGTAGACGTGAGAATGATGGGGGAGAGGCCAGTTAAGACTCACAAAGACGGACGCTGTATTATGCCCTGCCCTACCCCAGAACATCCAAGCATAGAGGGAGTGAGAAAGAAACTAAAACCACACAGCCAAGTCAGTCTCTAAGGTCCTGTGGTGATTTCCACGTGAATAAGTGAAAAAGTGTAAAGAAAATAATCAGGTTCATTGAAGAATATTTAAGTGACAACTTTTAATAGAGCCTTGCTTTAGTTTATTAGTTTTTTGTTTTCATGTTTACTTTTGAGAGAGTGAGAGCATGGGTGGAGTAGAGAGAGAGAGACAGAGGATCCAAAGCAAGTGCTGTGTTGACAGCACAGATGTGGGACTCAAACTCACCAACTGTGAGATCATGACCTGGGCCGAAGTCCGATGCTCAACCAACTGAGCCACCCAGGCGCCCCTAGTTTTAGTTATTTTATAGAGTATAAACCACATTAATGTGGACTCTTCCAACTCAAAACAAGTTTCTTCATGCATGATCTAAGCTGAAATTTACCTTAACTTTCTGGAAAAAGAACAGTTTCTTAAGCAAAATACTAAGGTAAACAAAATGGGAAAAGAAATTTTCACTATTTGAAGCACTTTAAAATGTTAATTAGGGATGTCAAGCCACCAAGGCTCAAGTAAAATGTTCTAAACTTTACCACAAACTGATCCAGATTCTTTTTTTTTTTTTTAAGTTTTTTTTTCTTAATGTTTACTTTTGAGAGAAAGGGAAAGAGACCCAGAGCATGAACAGGGAAGGGGCAGAGAGCGAGCGAGACACAGAGTCCAAAGCAGGCTCCAGGCTTTGAGCTGTCAGCACAGAGCCTGATGTAGGGCTTGAACCCACGAACTGCAAGTTCATGACCTGAGCTGAAGTCAGATGTTTAATTGACTGAGCCACCGAGGCACCCATGGTCCAAATTCTTTGAGAAATAGAAAAGGTCATGTGCCTGGAGACGTGAAAACGTTCCAACTTTTGAAACAGAAAAAAAGAGACAATTCAGAAATTACTGACCAAAATGCTTGACACCGGTCCTAAGGAAAACAAAAAGTGCTTGAATTATGAAGTGATAAGTGGTGATCACTAAAAATCAGTATGTTCATTAAGAACAAGGAATATCAAATCAAGTGATTTACTTTTTATAGACTAGTACTAATTTATAGATTAAGATCACGGAAATGATGCAGGTCAGATGTTTCTCCATCCTCCCAAAGCATTTAATAGTTTCCTTGTGGATAATGTTAAAATACGTGGGGAAATTTACATATTGCACTGGGATTCTTAAGTGGCTGAATAATTACTAAAAAAAAAAAAAAAAGTTGATCATGAAGCACTGTAGTCATCAGCTACAAGGCCTCTGTATTTTGTCTTGTCTGCACTGCCCCTGTTTTAATGATCTTAATGTGATATGAAGATAAAAAGACATGTCTTTAAAGCTGGGAGGGACAGCTAATATAACCTAAAACAGAATTAAGACTCAAAACCTTCACAACAGGCTATACAGCATTTCTTGATGCTGGTTACACATTAGTATCACCTGGGGATCTTGATAATCTACTGGTACCCAAGCTCCCCATCCCAGAGATTCAGATTCAGTTGATCTGAGGTGGAGCTGAGCAACAGTGTATTTTTACAGCCCTCTGGGAAACTTATTGTAAAATCAGGGTTAAGATGATACACTCAGGTTAAAATACTCAAGTGTATGAATACAAAAACAGAAATACTTGAAGTGGAAATGATGTTTGCAAATGACTTGGCGGGGTTTAATAAGTCACAAGAATGGACTCAGCAGTGAGATACTGGTTGTACATAAAGCTAATCCTCTCTCAAGCTACAATAAAGAAGTAAAATTTCAAGAGTATTATCCTCTCTTGTCTAGGCACCAACATCTAGCTCAAAGATTCCCACAGAGCAGATGCTGGCCAGACATGGAATGAATTAATAAAGTTAGCATATTGCTGCATAATAACAACATGCAGATTTATAAGTTAAATAATTTTCACATATATCATCTTATCTAAGGAGTAGAGATTGAGATCATGCTCCATGAGTAACACACTGTATCTGCAACAATATCAAGGCAGATATTTCACTACTGGATCATTCTAATAATTCCACTGTCTGAACAAAAAAATAAATGCACTCCTTGGTCCACGTACCAATCTCCAAACTTCTCCCATGCCTTCATATTTTCTCCAGAAGAAAAAAAAATGTATCCCTCACAGAACAAGTTTTCAACTCTCAGTGTTTCTGAAATGCACATTTCAGAACGGAAAATTCTCTGTGCTGTGCTGTCCTGTACTCTGAGAGACACTTATCATTTCTTGTCTCTAGGGCACTACAGGCCAACAATACCTCAGTCACAATGATGATTAAAAACTATGCCACACATTTGCAAACACTGTCTTCTGTCCTTAGGTGGACACTGCTACCAACACTGTATAACTACTGGTGTAAAAGGCCTCTAATCTACCATCTTCTATAGCAGCACTGTGACCATTTAAATTTATCCAATTTCAAAATCCAGTTCCTTAGCTGCATCAGCCACATTTCAAGAGCTCCACAGCTATATGTGGCTAGCGGCTAATGTACTGGACAATGAAGATACAGACCGTTTTCATCATCAAAGAAAGTTTTATTGGACAGCCCTCTATCTAGAATCTAGACAAGGCTTCACCTATCTACTAGGTTTCAATTCTTAATACTGGTTTCATCATTAAGCACTTTTGTACCTTGTGAACTTGTAGAAGAAAAAAAAATTACAAGAGCTACTGCTTGTTATTTAATGTTGATAAAGCAGTTATTACTATGTTGCAAGTGTTTAAAAACGCATTTAGGGGCGCCTGGGTGGTTCAGTCCGTTTGAGCGTCTGACTTTGGCTCCGGTCATGATCTGACGGCTCAGAGCCTGGAGCCTGTTTCGCATTCTGTGTCTCCCTCTCTCTCTGCCCCTCCCCAGCTCATGCTCAGTCTCTCTCTGTCTCTCAAAAATAAATAAATGTTAAAAAAAAAAATGTGTAAAATAAAAAAAATGCATTTAAACAATTACATTTTAAGTTAATTTATTTCTTTTTTCTCAGAAGGGGTCCCAGACTTTATGAGACTGACAAGAGTCCACAGCACAAAACAAGTTACAAATCCTTAAGCTTGAGTAATAAGCCAGAAAAATATTTTCAGCTCTGTGAGCCATCAAGTCTCTGGTACAGCTTTTAAACTCTGTCACTATAGAGCAAAAGCAGCCACAGACACTTATTTGCAAAAGCAGGTGATGGATCATATTTGGTTCACAAGTGGTAATTTACCAAGCCCTGAACTGGACTGATCTTTCTAAAAGACAAAGATGGTCATGCCATTTATTGGCATAAAATTTTCAGTAGTTCTCCCAAATCCTGTATTATCTGACTCCAATTTGTCTCTCTGCATTTTTTGTTGTTCCTCTATCTTACGCTCCAACCAAATATTTTCATTCCAACAATTATTTTTAGTTCTCTGCATATGCTATGTTGTCTTCCCTAGAGTTTTACATTTGCTATGTCCTGTACCCCAAACATCCTAACAAATTCTTACCACCCTTCAGATATTGGCACTAATCACCAAGTGTAGCACACTGGTTAAGAACACAGGTTCTGGGGCAGATTGCCTGGGTCTGAATCCTGGCTCTGCCTCTTACAAGCAGTCTGAGCTTGGGCATGTCATGTAATGGAAAAGAGCAGTCAAATCTGGCACTTAGACAATCATTAGTAATGATGTACTTGCCTCATACTTCACTAGAGTTAGTTGTGTTACCAATAATAAGAACCACTGGTATAGAAAATACTATTAGAAATAAAGTTAACCAAAATCACAATATTTACCAACCTACTGACGAAAATTCTTCTTCCAGAGAGCTAGAGCTGTTGGATGATGAACTGTGATCATCTTTACTTTCTGGGGAATGATGTGTTTCACTCTCTTCATCCGTTGAAAGATCAACCATTCTGGATTCTAACAGGACATTTTTTGAATATAACAAAGAGTCAAGATAGTGTAATCAATAACCTAAATTCTACACAACACATAGCATATATACAGTACAGTGTTTTAATTTTCCTCCATGTATTTGAAGCAATGTACAGATCTTTCTCCATTTCCATTGTTTCTGAAACCAATGGATGATCTAATACATGTACAGACTTACCCTATTTATACAATCCACTTATCTAATAAAATATTCTCTTAAAAGATGCAATGAGAAGAGGAAACCATACAGAAAAAAGAGACAACAAAAAGTGAAGGCACATTTAAAACAAGAAAGAAAAATTATGGTGGTGAAGTTGAAAAAAACCTAATGTACACCTACTATATGGTAGGCACTGAAATCTGCTTTACAAGGTCTATTTCACACAATTGTAGAATTTCACAATTCCGTAAGTAAATGCCTGCTATTATTGATGAGGACATTAGGGACTAGAGAGGCTAAGTAACATGTCCAGTGTCACAAAGTTACTAAGTGGAGAAGAGGGCTTTCAATCTAATTTCACTCAACTCCGGAATTGAGACTCTCTTTATACCATACTTCAACGGCTGGTGGCAAGCAGTCCTGTAATGAGCACTGTGGTCTCAAATCACGAATCTCTTTGCTTCTACTCTGTGATTTTGGGAAGGACAGTCTGCCAAACAGTCTATTAAACAAAGATAACATTAAGAGATAACACCCATAAGGGTGTTGTGAGAACTGAATGAACAAAATGTGAAGGAATTCATGGTATTATTGACAAGGGCTTGTCAGTTTACAATTATTTTGTATTTTTTATGAATTTTAAAACTTAAAGACTACATACATAGTACTCTTTTTTTAATTTTTTTTTTAATGTTTATTTTTGAAGGAGAGAGAGACAGAGTGTGAGTGGGGGAGGGGCAGAGAGAGAGGGAGACACAGAATCGGAAGCAGGCTCTGGGCTGTCAGTACAGAGCCGGATGCGGGGCTCGAACCCACGAACTGTGAGATCATGACCCAAGCCCAAGTCGGACGCTCAACCAACTGAGCCACCCAGGCACCCCAGTACTCTTTATCTTAAAAATGTCCTGCAATTAACAGACCTATGTAGAGTTAAAAAAAAAAAAAATCTGGAGTAAGATCAAAACTTAGAAGACAAAGGAATACAAGTACAGATTCCCTCTTTCTTTGCTACTATTTATGACAACCCCTACCTGTTCCCAAAGTGGATGAACACCAGAGCAGTGGTTCTCGGAGCATGGTCCATCAACCTCTGGAAGTCCCTAGGACCCTTTCAGAGGGTCTGCAAGTTCAAAACTACTCTCATCACAATATTAGCATGTTATTTGCCCATTTTAATCTGATGCTATTTATATAATGAAGCAATAGCAGAGGCGGGTAAAACTCTTGGCTTCTTAGTATAAATCAAGACAGTGACAGCAATATGTAGTAGTAGCCATTGTATTCTTCACCACCATGCATTGCCAGGAAAAAAAAAAAAATCCAGTTGCACTTACCATCCTCAATGCAGCAGTTAAAAGTCACTAACTTTATTAAATCGTGACCTTTGAGTCCACATCTTTTAAATATTCTGTGGAACAAAATGGCAGTGTGTATAAAGCACTTCCGGGTCACGCTGAAACACAATGGTTGCCTCACTGAAAAGCACTTGTGTGAGCAGATGCAAGGTGAACTAGCCTCGGTCTTCAAGGAGCAACACCATTTTACTTGAAAGAATGACAAACTCTAGTTATTTCTACATGTACACCTGACAAACTGTCTCAGAAATGAGTAAAGCTGTGCCTATCACTTCCAGAATTAGAGATTTCAAGTGAAAACTGGAATTTTGGAAAACATATCCTGCACCGTGAGCATCTTTGCAATACTTAAAAGACTGATGATTAGCAGTAACACACTAACAGTAACAGATCTGGGGGGAGATACTGTATCATAAAATGTACCAACATTTGGAAACTCTGTGAACCAATGCTTTTCATAGTCCGTGCATGATGTAACCAATCATGCATGGGCAAAAGTTCCATTCAAGTGCAAAACAGACCAGTGGATTTTAATGTAACAGACTGGGGAAAAAAACCTGACAGATAACTGTTTCAGCTGCTTGTTGCAAACTGACCTTTAAGAAAGTACTGTTTGTTGACCTTTGTTGTTACACCAAAGCAGGACACCCTCAATCATCTAAAAGCCTATTAAGTATTCCTATTACACCCTGTACCTGCGGTTTTCTTTTCATATTTCAAATGAAACAACCTATCACAAGGCTGAATGCAGAAGTATCAAGATTTGCAAATGGAAAACAATGTCACTCACTAGTTTTCTGTAAAATAGTTACGTGGGAGAGACAATTTTTTTTTAACCTCAAAACTAACTGAAAACTGCATTCTTATTAAGCTCCAATTCTAACTGGAACACATTTTATGTAAACATCTTAATGCTGCTTAAATTCTAGATTTAAAAACGCAAAGGTACTTCAAAACTACTGCACTGTAGTTCCTGCCATTATTGGTACAGTCTATGGCGTCTTCAATTCATTGTGCTACCTGGTGACATCCACCGTCGTTGTAATCTGCGTTCCTGCAAATAACTGATGAAAAATACAACAAGCAAAGGAAACGTGCGAAGTCTGTCACCTAGATTCTTCTGATGTACTATTCTGCTTAAGTGTTTTCTAGAAAGCTAACTGGGGACGTTCCCAAAAGTACATGAAACTTCCCCCTAACAGTACCAGAAAGTTTTTTTTTTGTGTTTTTTGTTTTTAATTCTATGACTTTTAGGTTCTTCGTAAACAGCAAGTACCGCACTAAACCTATAACTGGGGAGAGTTCACCCGACGGTGCGAACACACACGAGCCACAAACCCCAAAGGATTCTTTCTGGTCGCCCCAAGGAGCCCGACTTGGAGATGCGGGCAGCGGGCGAGCGAGTGCTGGGAAGCGTGCAGTCTGGCTCCAGGTCGCCGGAATTCAGCACTGCTGGAAGTTAGAGCGATCACGGGAACCACCGGAGAAGCCCGAGGGCCTCTTCCCGCAGCCCCGCCCCTCGCCCCGCGTCACGTCGGCTCCCCAGCAGCCCAGCCTCACCTGGGACGTCGGAGCCTTCAGCGCGCGGAGCCGCCCCCGCGGCGCGCCGGGAAGTTGCCCACACTCGGCCACGACCGCGAGGGCCCCGGGCCCGAGCACGCCAGTCCGTCACCTCCGCGCGGCCCACGCCACTGGGCGGCCCTTCCTCTGGAGGGCCCGGGGCCGCCTGCTCCCCCGGAGCCTCGGGTTCAGCAGACCGCTCCTCGGCGTCATCGCTATCGCTGGAGTGGGCTCGGCGCTGCCGGAAAGTCCTCTTCGGCCTGTGAGCCATGGCTGAGGCCCGGGCGCCACGCGCGCGGTCTCTTCCGGTACCCGCCTGCGGGATCTCTGGCGTCCACGCTGGTGCGCGCTCCCGCTTATAAGGCCTGGCCGCCGCGTGCGCGCGCTCCTTTCGCGCGCCGTCCGCTCCGCCTTCGCCCTGCGCATGCGTGTTCTGCCTCTTTTGCTCTTTCTATCGAGTTCGGTTCCCAGGGCCACCCTGGTTCCCTGCGCTGGCCTTGCAAAGCGTTCTCTTTGCAAGGCTTGGCTGTGCTGGAGTGTTACGTGGTTGAAAGAGTCCCGTAGCCTCCTCGCGGTGAGCGCCACGATGGGCAGCACTCACAGGCTCTCCTTGTGCAAACCCTATCTAGGAATCAGGCACAATACCCACATCCTAGACTGGAACTGCATCTGCTTTTCTCTCTCCAACGAAGAATTAAACAAAAAACCTGAAGTGTGTGGGGGTGGGGGGTGGGGAGATTGCTTCTGAAAGCTAAACAGTAAAATCTACACAAATGATAGGTGCACGAATGAGCAAATATCAAACAATTGCTCTCAGGTGGCAAGGTTTCAACAGAACCTGGTTAAATGCCTTGGTCCTTAAGAAAAAAGAATATCTGAGAACAGAGAGTGGTGTTGACAAAGATGCACAGCTGTAAGAAGGATGGCAAAAACCGTGGGAAACTTGGACTGTATTCATTAGCTCTTCGGAGAGAGAGGAAGCCTTCACCAGGGACTCTGCGTTGTTGGTCTCCTTGGTTAAAGCCCATTCTTATTGGATGCCTCTGATCATACCATCTGAAGCAAATAACCATTCATTTCAATTAAATTCTTTTGCTGGGCTTTTCAGTCCATGCTTTAAAGTTCAGGAAGTCTTTCCAAGAGGCTCGTGGAAAAGATTGTTTTAAGAGATAAATTTCCAGGTGCTCACCTCCCTCCGTACGTAGCTGCCTGAGAACCCCTACATTCATGCAGCTTCTGCCAATGTAGGCTTTCCTCCCCTTCTTGTGAAGAAGAGACACGATTCTTTGTCCATTCCAAATGTACTACAGTACATACCCCCACATGTAAAAGCCTTTGCAGCATGTAAAATTTTATTGTAGGACAAGAAAAAAAATACCTCTGAAGTCATCATAATAATTCTGGAAGTCAGAGGTTTCCAATGGCTTACTTGCAACAAAAATGGAGGACCAGTAGCGTCAGCTTTGCTGAGTTGGTTAAGTAGCCTGCAGACTCTTGATTTTGGCTCAGGTCATGATCTCACGGTTTGTGGAATCAATCCCTGTGTCAGCCTCTGCCCTGATAGCATGGAGCCCGTCTGGGATTCAGCCTCCCTCTCTCTGCCCCTTCCCTGCTTGAGTGCATGCACACGTGCTTAGGCTCTCAAAAACAAAACAAACAAACAAAAAACTTTTTAAAAAGTGGAGGGCCAACTTGAGCTGTCAACTACTCAAAATAATGTTTAATTATGAATCACTGATTTTTGCATGGAGTTCACACAGAGTTCTAAGAATAGATAGGCATTGAGAAAACATACCCTTTCATATGTGGAGGGTTTTCTCAGTGCCTGTGTAATATAAAATCAAAATATAATAATGTAACAATTAACACGATACCATTGTAGCAATAAGTTACAGCTGTCTGTGGATGCATGAACTAATGTGTGTGGGCAGACCATCTTTGTCATCATGGGATGCATTCCCAACAAAAATGTTCTTTTGTCAAAAAAATGTCATGTGTTTTGATGTATTTATAGTGTGTTTTTCAAGTGTGTTGAAGTCCACTGGCCAAAAGCTACCAGGAGGACACTAAGTCAAATAAAGTTTATTTACCTTGTCTCAAAAAAAGAACATACAGACCAAAGAAACCATGCATTTCTTTGTAAGAGGGAGTAGAGTGTGGCTTATTAAAAGATTTAAGTTTGTGGTAGGAACTTTTTTTTTCCCAAGTTTTTAAATTCTAATTATTTAACATACAATGTAATATTTGTTTTAGGTGTAGAATTTAGGGATTCATCACTTACACCCAGTGCTCATCAAAAGCACCATCTTTAATCCCCATCACCCTATTTAACCCATTCCCCTACCCTCTCCCCTCTGGCAACCATCAATGTGTTCTCTATAGTGAAGAGGCTGTTTCCTGGGTTTCCTCCCTTTTTGCCCCCATGTTCCTTTGTTTTGTTTCTTAAATTCCACTTATGAGTGAAATTATATATTTGTCTTTCTCTGACTGAATTATTTCCCTTTCTGCTGGGAGTTTTTTTTTTTAATGTTTTATTTATTTTTGAGAGAGAGAGAGAGAGAGAGAGAGAGAGAGAGAGAGAGAGAGAGAGAATGTGAGTGAGGGAGGAGCAGAGAGAGAGGGAGACACAGAATCTGAAGCAAGCTCCAGGCTCTGAGCTGTCAGCACAGAGCCTGACTTTCTGCTAGGAGATTTTTGAGAGCTCGGGGAAGCAGGGTCAGATTTCGATTGCATAATGTCAAAAAGCTGGGAGAGTTCAGCACCTGGGTACTTTAGTAACTTTTTTCAAGAAATGGGAGGAACAGAACAAGAATCTGGGGTTGGAGTGTCATTGGCAAGAAAGTGGCAGTCACTCAGAAGAAAATTTGCAGTTACAGTATGGTCTTGACTTCCAGTTGAGTTGATTTTCACTTTCTTATTATTAAAATTAGAATGATGACTCAATCCAGGATAAAAAATTAGAGCTTTGCATCACAAAAAATTATATATATGTGTAAAATATACACACCACACAGATACATATACAAAATGTATACATACACACCACACACACTTTTATAGGGAAATAAACATTGATAAATAAGAGACTTTCAAAGGGCACCTGGGTGGCTCGGTCAGTTAAACATCCAACTCTTGATTTCGGCCCAGGTCATGATCTCACGGTTCTGAGACTGAGCACTGCATTGGGCTCTGCACTGATAGCACGAAGCCTGGATGGGACTCCCTCTCTCCTCTCTCTGCTTCTCTCTCTCTCTCTCTCTCTCTTTCTCTCTCTCTCACACACACACATACATACACAAAATAAATAAAATTTAAAAAATTTAAAAAATATGGGGCACCTGGGGTGACTCAGTTGGTTAAACATCTGACATCGGCTCAGGTCATGATCTTACAGTTGATGAGTTTGAGCCCTGCATCCGGCTCTGTGCTGCAGCTCTGAGCCTGGACCCTGCTTCAGATTTTGTTTCCCTCTCTCTCTGCCCCTGCCCCGCTTGCTCTCTATTACGCATGGGCTCTCTCTCTAAGATGGATAAACATTAAAAAGAACACTAAAAAATTAAAAATTAAAAAAAATTAAGCATAAATGATATTTTATTAGATAAAATTTTGTAGGGCATAAGAATATGAATTGGAGGAGAAAAACAATGGTGTAAAGGGCTTGCATTTTTTATTTTATTTAACATTTATTTATTTTTGAGAGACAGAGAGAGATTGAGCACCAGTGGGGGAGGGGGATAAAGAGAGGGAGACAGAATCTGAAGCAGGCTCCAGGCTCTGAGCTGTCAGCACAGAGCCCCACTTGAGGCTCGAACTCACTAGCTGTGGGATCATGACCTGGGCCGAAGTCAGACACTTAACTGACTGAGCCACCCAGGCGCCCCTAGATTACATTAGGTACATTTAAATGAATGATAGAACACATCCATTTAAAATAAAAATGCCAAAATGTACAATACACCAGAAATTACATCCTTGGCAACTGTAAAAATTTATGATGAGAACTTATAAATGTATACCTGAAAATGTGATGAGATAATGGATTTATTATTTATTTATTGACAGAGGGTGGGGAAGGACAGAGAGAAAGGGAGAGAGAGAGAGAGAGAGAGAGATTGAATCCCAAGCAGGCTCTGTGCTGTCATTGCAGAGTCCCGATGCAGGGCTTGGTCCCACAATAGTGAGATCATGGTCTGAGCTGAAATCAAGAGTCAGACGCTTAACTGACTGAGCCACCCAGGCGCCCCTGAGATAATGGAATTTTAAAACTTCTGAATGAGTATTAAAGGAAAAAAAAGTGTGAAGTTCACCATCACAGATGACTATAGCACCTCTAGCTTCTTTCTACTGACCATGGAAACCCCAGTTGCTCAAAAGACAGAAAGAACACTTCTTGCCTGGAAAGTGTCATAATAAGGATTGTATTTTTAAAATTGATTGGAGGGTAGAGTTATAGTTAAAATAGACATTGCAGTGCATTTTAAGGGTATATCCTATCAGTAAGCCAATTCTCCTCTAGAAATCCACCCCCTTTCCCAAATCAGATTTCTGTAGCTATGTCCATCTCCTGGGAGAAGGCTAGCAGGATCAGAATAGATACCTAACCATGGCAGATGAAATAGAATCTTTCACTAGGATATTAGCTTTGAGAATGAACCACAATTTATTGTCTCCACACAATCTTGAGTTAACACTGCTGCTGGGAATGAAGAACTTGACAGCTGAGGCCAGGGTAGTGGCAACACATTTGACATGAGGAAGGTTGGTGGCTCTTTAGTTTCTCAGGTGAGAGTGTCCGAGGAGATGTAGTGGGTGACAGGGGAGAAACAGGCTGCTGAGCATACTAACTTTGGTGCAGCTGTGAGAAAGACCCCTTCCCCAAGTGTACCCAAGAAGTTGCAACTTTAAAGGGGAAGATGCCCCACGTGTTTACACATGGAGATAGGAAAGGAGTAGCCAGAGAGCAAGAATTGCTCTTTTTCATGAATGCTAGGAGTTTTTCTCCAAAGAGGGCAAGGATAATGCCGATCTCTTTTTTGCCCTACACCCTATTTACAATAATAGGTTGTTAAATTAATCCACTGATTATTAGGAGGCTTTGTATTATTTACCTGTTATATAATTAAAAACTCCAAGTTAGTAATTGGCATATGAAAAATATCAGCTTCTGGAAATCAGTGTCATATTTACTCAACTTTTTCCCCTGAAATGAAATGACATTTTATTTAGCTTCTCTTGCCCTTGATCTGTGGGTTCCGAGCTCCCTCTAGTGAGACACAGGCTACTTACAGAAGAATTGTGTCAAATAATCATTTGGAAATTGCTTCCTTCTTATTGTAGAGCTATTTTTTTTCACTCTTGTTACAAGTAATGGGTATATATTCACTTTTTAAGCCAAACTATGTCAAAATTTCTCACATGACAAAATTTTGCACAGTCATGTTTATAAGTATCACTCTCTCCCCTGAAAATTGAAAAAAAAAGAAGTTATTGTGGAAATGCATCCATAAAATATGGACCTAATTGTACTGTCACTTTTCTGTATCTAATTTTTGAGCACTTACTATGATAGAAAATTTGTGGTGGGACAAGAGAGTCACAACATACATGGGATCCTGCTTCTGATGGTCAAGTGCTATTAGCCAAATTAGCCCTAGAGGTTGACTTTACTGGAAATGCTTTTTTTTTTTTTTTTTTTGAAAGGGCAAAGGAAGCAAGAATGGGGAAAAGACAGTCTTTTCAATAAATCATGTAGGGAAAACTGGATAGCTACTTGCAAAACAATGAAACTGGACCACTTTCTTATACCATACATAAAAATAAACTCAAAATGGATTAAAGACCTAAATGTGAGACTCAAAACTCCTAAAAGAAAACATAGGCAGTAATCTCTTGGACATTGGCCTTAACAACATATTTATGGATGTCTCCCCTCCGGCAAGGGAAACAAAAGCAAAAATAAACTATTGGGATTACATTGAAATAAAAAGCTTTTACACAGTAAAGGAAACCATCAACAAAACAAAAAGGCAACCTAGTGAATGGGAGATTTTTGCCAGTGATATGTTTGATAAGGTGTTAATATCCAAAATATGTAGAGGACTTATACAACTCAACACTAAAAAACTCTAAAGAATCCAATAAAAAAATGGGCAGAGGACCTGAATAGACATTTTTCCAAAGAAGACATACAGATGGTCAAGAGACATATGAAAAGGTGCTCAATATCACTAACCATCAGGGAAATGAAAATCAAAGTCACAGTGAGATATTACCTCACATCAGTAAAAATGACTAGTATCAAAAGATAAGAAATAACACGTGTTGGCAAGGATGTGGAGAAAAAGAAATCTTCATGCACTGTTGGTAGGAATGTAAATTGGTACAACCAGTCTAGAAAATAGTATGAAGGTTGTTCAAAAAATTAAAAATAGTTATGCCATATTATCCAGTAAGTTCACTGTTGGATATTTACTCTCAAAACAAATGAAAATAGTAATTTGAAAAGATATGTGCACCTCCATATTCACTGCAGTGTTATTTACAATAGTCAAGATATGGAAACAACCCAAGTGTCTATAGATAGATAAATGGATAAAGAAGATGTGGTGTATATATACAATGGAGTATTACACAACCATAGAAATGAATGAAATCTTGCCATTTGTGACAAGATGGCTGGAGCTAAAGGGCCTTATGCTAAGTGAAATAAGTCAGACAGAGAAAGACAAATGCCATGTGATTTCACTTATACTTATAATCTAAAAAACAAGCAAATGAACAAACAAAAAATGAACAGACTCAAATACAGAAGACAAATTGGTGGTTGCCAGAGAGGAGGTGGGTAAGGGGATGGGTAAAATAGATGATTTTATTTAATATGTTTAATATAAATATATATATATTTAATATAATATATATTATATTAAATATAAATATATATATTATATTAAATATATATAAATATATATATTTAATATAATATATATATTTATATTAAATATATATAAATATATATATTTATATATATATTAAATATAATATATTTAATATAAAATAGATGATTTAAAATAGATGTAAAACAATTTTGGGTATAAACTTCCAGTTATAAAACACATAAGTCATGGATATGAAAACTACAGCATAGAGAACATAGTCAATATTTTAAGAACATTGTATGGTGAGAAATGGTGACTACACTTATTGTGGCGAGTATTAGTAATGTATAGAATTGTTGAATCAATATGTTATATACCTGAAACTAATATAATACTGTATGTCAATTATATTTCAATAATAAAAAAACGTGGTAAGAACACTTAAAATGAGTTCTACCCTTTTAACAAACATTTATTTATGTAAAGTTTATTTATTTATTTTGAGAAAGAGAGTGTGGGGAAAGAGAGAGAGGGAGAGTGAAAATCCCAAGCAGACTCTGTGGCCATTAGCTCAGAGCTCAATGTGGGGCTTGATCTCATGAACTGAACTGTAAGATCATGACCTGAGCCGTTTTCAAAAGTCAGATGTTTGACCAACTGAGCCAGCCAGGTGCCCCACTAAAATTTTTTTAAAGATTTTATATTTTTAAGTAATTCCAACATGGGGCCTGAATTCATAATCCCTGAGACCAAGAGTCACATGCTCTACCAACTGAGCCAGCCAAGCACACACCTTTTAACGAGACTATAAGTGTACTGTACAATATTGTACAGCAGATCTCTAGAACCTTTTCATTTTGTGTAACTGAAACTTTATACCTGTTGAACATCAACTACCCATTCTTTCTCCTCCAAGATTCTGGCAACCACCCTTCTTCTTTCTGCTTCTAAGAGTTTGGCTATTTTAGATACCTTATATAAGTGGAATTATATAGTATTTGTCTTTCTGGGACTTAGCATAACATCCTCAAAGCTCATCCATATTGTTGCACATGGCAGGATTTTCTTCTTTAATGCTGAACATTTCATTATACATGTATACCACATTTTTATCCAGTTATTGGATGAAGGACATTTAGGTGGTTTCCAAATCTTAACTATTGTGAATAGTACTGCAATGAACATAGGAGTGCATATATTTATTTGAGATCTTGATTTCAATTCTTGTGGATAAATACCCAGAAGTGGGATTGCTGGATCACATGGTAGTTTTATTTTTAATTTAAAAAAAATGTTTATTGATTTATTTTGAGAGAGAGAGAGAGGGGGGGGGGGGGGAGGGGCAGAGAGAGGGAGGGAGAGAGAATCCCAAGCAGACTCCTCACTGTCAGGACAGAACCCAATGCGGGGCTCAAACTCATGAACCAAGAGATCATGACCTGAGTCGAAGTCAAGAGTCGGATGCTTAACTGACTGAGCCACCCAGGTGCCCCTATTTTAAATTTTTGAGGAACCTCCATACTGTTGTCCACATTGACTCTGCCATTCTACATTCCCACCAATAGTGTGCAAGAGTTCCAATTCCTCCACAACTTTGCCAACACTTACTGTTTTTTAAGTACTAGTTGTCCTAACAGGTGAGTAGTGATATCTCATTGTAGTTTTGATTTGGATTTCCCTGATGATTAGTGATGGTGAGTATCTTTTACATACCTATTGACTACTTTGGAGAAACTCTATTCAAAACTTTGCCCATTTTAAAATGGGATTATTTGTTTATTTGTTTGCAAATGAGTCATAGGAGTACCTCGTATATTTTGGGTATTAGTCTCTTATCATATGTACAATTTGCAAATATTTTTCTTCCTTTTCATAGGTGATCTTTTCTCTATGTTGCATATTTCCTTTGCTGTACAGAAAGTTTTTAGTTTGATATCATTCCACTTATCTATTTTTTATTTTGTTGCCTGTGCTTTTGGTGTTTTATTGAAAAAAAAATCATTGCCAAGACCAATGTCATGAAGATCCCTAACATTTTCTTTTATGAGTTTTATAGTTTAAGGCTTTGTAGTTTAAGGTTAGAACTCATTGCATTAACATATTTTGAATTGATTAGTTTGTGTGTGTGGTGTAGAATTAAGTTCCATCTTTTTTTTTTTTTTTTTTAGAGAGACAGTGCAAGTGTGAGTGGGGGAGAGGGACAGAGGGAGAGAGAGAAAATCCCAAGCAGGCTCCACACTCAGCATGGAGCTTGATGCAGGGCTTGATCCCATGATCCTAGGATCATGACCTGAGCAGAAACCAACTCAGACAGTCAACTGACTGAGCCACCCAGGCAACCCCTGGGCCCTCTATTCTGTATTGTTGTTCTATATGTCTGTCCTTATGGCAGCACCATACTGCTTTTAATTATGGTGGCTTTGTAATATGTTTTGAAATCAGGAAATATGAAGTATCCAACTTTGTTATTCTTTCTTAAGGTTGTTTAGCTATTTGGCCTGCTTTATGGTTCCATATAAATTTTAGGTTTTTTAAAAATGTTTTTCTATGAATATCCAATTGATCCAATTAATTAAAAATTATGGAAAACTTCCAAACATATATAGTAAGTACACAGAACAATTTAATGTACTCTTATCTCTCAGCTTTGATAATTTTCAACTTATTGGTAACTGGTTTCATCTACTCCAGTTCACTTTTCTCCTCATACGTGATTTTTCATCCATAATATTTCAGGTATCTCTAAAATGTAAGGACTACACTATTAAAAACCATAATTATAATACAATTATCTCACTTAAAAATAATTAATACTTTTTAACATCATAAAATGTCAATTACTGTTCAAATGACAAATATTCATAAATATATATACATATATACGCACATATATGTGTGTATATATTTACTTTAAATTTGAATCAGGATCTAAATGAGGGTCAAGATAGTGATTAGTTTATATCTTTTAAGTTTATTTTAATCTGTGATAATCTCTCTTTCTCTCACTCTTGGTCTTGCTTCCCTCCCTTGCATTCTTATAATTCATCTGTTTAAAACACTGCAGATTTGTTTTCCAGAGTCTGGTTGTTTTTTGCTGATTGCTATGTACATGTTGTCATGTTTAACATGCTTCTTTGTCTGTTGTATTTCCTATAAGTAGAGGTTTACTCAGATTCAGGTTCAACTTTTATAGCAAGGATATCTCATAGATAGGGTTATTTTCTGCCATCAAAAGGCATATAGTGTTTAGTTGTCTGTGTGTGTGTGTGTGTGTGTGTGTGTGTGTGTGTGGTAACAACTGCCATCAAAGCTTAATATCTAGATCTGATAATTCAATAGGGTTTGAAAATGGTGCTATTCTATCATTCATTTAAAAAAACTTATTAGCTGGAAGGTTTTTTAAAAAAGAAACTTTGGGACACCTGGGTAGCTCAATCAGTTGAATGTCTGACTCTTGATTTCAGCTCAGGTCATGACCTCATGGTTCATGAGTTTGAGCCCTGCTTCAGGTTCTGCACTGACAGTGTGGAGTCTGCTTGGGATTCTCTCTTTCCTTCTCTTTGTCCCTCCCCTGCTTGTGTGTGCGCGCGCTCTCTCTCTCTCTCAAAAATAAATAAATACACTTCAAAATTTTTTTAAAAAAATAAGGGTGCCTTGTTGGCTTAGTCGGTTAAGGGTCTGACTTCAGCTCAGGTCTTGATCTCACAGGTTTGTGAATTTAAGCCCCGCGTCGGGCTCTGTGCTGACAGCTCAGAGCCTGGAGCCTGCTTCGGATTCTGTGTGTGTGTGTCTCTCTCTCTGCCCCTTCCCCGCTCATGCTCTGTCTCTCTCTGTCTCAAAAATAAATAAACACTAAAAAATAAAAAAATAAAAATAAAAAGGAGAAACTTCTCATCTAATATTGGGTATTGAATAGTATCATTCATGCAGGAGAAAAAGAGTCTAAATGCTTATTCCTTTCTCTTTATTTAAACATTTTCAAAAAAAAGTTGCTTCATAACATCCCCCTATAATGACCAATTAGTATTTTTCAGGTTTTATATGTGCTCACAGTTTAAACACAGAGGATGTGTTTCAGAGCACTACAGTTGTTCTTCTAATTGATAGTCAAATTATCGCCACTTTAGCCAAGGGAAACAAATAACGTATACCAATGTTACTTAGGCAAAGAGGAAGAAGGAAGAGGAAGAGGAGGAGGAGGAGGAGGAAGGGGAAATATTATCAAAATACAGGGTGTTTTATGAATGGCAATATAGGTAGTTCTTGTACAGACCTGGAAAGTAGAAATTGGACTCTTTCCATATCTTTTGTTGGCATGTCTGCTTCCTTATCTCTCATGAGGAATGAATCAACTCATTCTCTCAACTTCTTAATTTTCATAGTGGGTAGAAATCCTTCTGAGTTTTACTCCATTCTAGCTTTATCTTTTACTCAGAACCTCCACTATTCTTATCATTGAGAAGCCTCAGGAAAAAAGAGAACATAAGGAACTCTAAAACTGTAACTATTAAAGGGGCGCCTGGGTGGCTCAGTCGGTTGGGCGTCCGACTTCGGCTCAGGTCATGATCTCACGGTCTGTGAGTTCGAGCCCCGCGTCGGGCTCTGGGCTGATGGCTCAGAGCCTGGAGCCTGCTTTCCATTCTGTGTCTCCCTCTCTCTCTCTGCCCCTCCCCCGTTCATGCTGTGTCTCCCTCTGTCTCAAAAATAAATAAAACGTTAAAAAAATTTTTTAAAACTATAACTATTAAAGTTTCAAGAAACTTCACATTTTCAAGGCTGAATTCTTGCCATTAGCCAAGATAGCGATAATGATTCTCCTTCTCGGAACCCAAAGTTATCTCCTTGTGAGTTAAAAAGAGGTTGCTTCGAGAATTTAGGCATTGTTCTCAATCCTAAATTCTAGCCTATTATAAGCCGATTAAGACTGAATGCTACTGGAGACTAATACGGAGCTTCCAACTTAATTATCAACAAGCTGCATTTCTAAAACCTACCCACCTAGGTAGACTCTGCATGATCTGAAACCTGGATATTTAGTCTTGTAAAGGAAACATTAGAGAAAAAAATTTCCTGAAGCCTCAATGGAATAGACATTACCTGATGATGCCAACAACTGACATCTTGGTAACACTCCAAGGTTTTGATCTCAACTTAAAAGACATATATTACTTTCCTCTGACTATTTGATGTCCATTCCATTCAGAGACCTTAAATTTATAATTTTTAGGAATTGTCCAGAAGGCTCTGACTACAGAAATCTTTTACCCAAGATGACAGAACACATTGCTAATTCCAGAAAAAGTAGCTTCCACCCAAGAAAAGATTTATTTTCTAATTTTTTTTATCACTCGTTTGTTTTTCCTTTACTGTACTGTCAATCTTATTTATTATTGTATTTTTGATACCCTCTCTGAACTAAGTAAAAGACTTCTCAGTGCAATCTCCCTTATCTTTATTCTATTATTTTGGACTCTGTATGGTGTTTGCCACTTAAGAAAAAAATGAAACTTCCTGATGTGTTTCTCTCAGATCACAGCTAGGCTGTGAATTTAACTGTCTGCTGACAAATTTAATAACTGTTCCCTCAAACCCTTCAAAAGGTAGATTATCTTTTATAGGACCTTTCATAACTTAAATTTTCCTCACAACATTAATCTCAAACTTTATTTAGTCTTGCAAAAATGAAACCTTGATTTCATGTTAGAAAAATGCTTTTGCTAAAATCATTACAAGTATATCAGCAAAACCTAGCCTTTCAAAAATAAGAACTAATATTAGGGGCATTCTTCCTATAGCAGTCAGTTTGTTCTCTTCAGAGATACACTACTTTGCACCTCCTTTAACTCCACTCAAGGAATCTGCCCAATTTGAGGAACAAAAATTTTGCCTGTTCCTATTGTATTAATGTATACTTACACTCTTCGTATACTGTCTCTGTTAGAGTACTACTTACATGAAATATACCTGCTTTCCACGCACTCATGTAATCTATGCATTCAGAATAATGGTTAAAGATTTCCAGAAAATTAAAAGTATTGGGAAATCATGTTTCCCTGAAAACAATGTCCAGAATATATAAAAAGAAGCAAGCACAGGCTGGCTATTTGGAAAAATTTCGGGTAAGGAAAACGAATTCCCTCTTTATGCTTGGAAAGCATAAAGGAAAACTAACTCCCTCTATACATAGGCTACAATTCCCACAGTTAAAAAAAAAAAAAGCACTACTGAAAAACAATGTAAAAAATTAGTAAAACTCACAAATTATACACCTTTGCCTCTTATAAACCGATAAACCAGTTTAAATTTAAGTTCATTAGCTAGAGTTATTGTAGAAAGTCACATAGCCTTAGAATTATTTTTAACTAGTGAAGGAAAAACATACGCTATAGCAATTATTTTTTTGTGTTTATGTACTAGAAAGCAAGTAAAACAGTGCATGACTAAGCTAAGGAAAAAGCTACCTGGCTTTCTAAAATAGACTCAGGTAGATTCTGGGACATATTTTCATTGCCTAGGATTTATATTGTAGGCCCCTGGCTCTGAGACTTATTACAAAGGTGAATAAATAATCATTTTGTTTCAGGTAATTGCCCTTTCCTTCTTCCTTCCTTCCTTCCTTCCTTCCTTCCTTCCTTCCTTCCTTCCTTTCTTTCTTTCTCTCTATTTTTGCAGTTGGCCAATGTATATCATCCAGAATCTTAAATGTTACAGCATGACCATTGTCCTGTGAGATGACTCAACAACTCATCCTATGTCAGAAGGGAAAGAGGGATGAACTGAAACCTTATTAGCTGTAAGTTGCAGAACACCTAAGCTGGTCAAGTACAAGTAGAATTCCCAGACACACTGAGGAGACTGTGAGGCTGTATACCACAGATTTAAATGACACCAACGCTCAGGACTATGGCGTTTTCTCCAGCAATACTCGGGTACCATTGGATGCCATGAAATGGAGTGGGGAAAGTCATAGATTCGATGAATTCATAATTGGGGACATTGAGACAGGGTAGGGCTACGTAGTTAAGGGCAAACAACAGAGAAGTCTGATGGGGCATTGATTGAGTCCAGACTAATTACAGAAGGAAGAGAGGCCCAGGGAAGGTGCCTGGACAAAGCAGACAGGACAGGTGAAAGGAATAAAAGTCTATAGCTGATGAAGAGTTAAGGCAGCAGGAATCAAAGTGTAAGAGAGCTTAAGGAATGGAAGACTAAGTAATAAGAATAGTGGTGTTTTGGTAAACAGCCAGCTCTTCAGGAGAAAAGCCCTAATTTGTAGGGTTTTGCTGCTTTCCACGGTACTGGTTTAGATACTGTCACACTTACCTAGCTGGCCCCTTCAGCTGCTGCTGAAGACCCGTGCAAGACTTCAGTTCCCTGAAAGTTCAGATCCTCCTCTCTCTTCTTCTAACTCTGCCTCCCCTTTCAGAGAGCACCTCTTCCCTCTGTTGCAGGTGCTCTGTGTTCAGTGAGCAAAGATCCGTCTCTGTGTCCAGTGCACTCAAACACTGGACTGCACTCAAACACTGCTCCTGCCTCTCCCAGAAAGAAAATCACTTGTGAAACTCTGCTGCTCTTCCCTTGCCAGTGACCATGCCTTACGGTCCAGTACCAATAAGTGTGTCCCTAGGAAAGATAAATAATTGGATATCCATTCAAGCTGCCTTTAAAAAATAATTCACCTTTAGGGGCACCTGGGTGGCTGAGTCGGTTAAGTGTCTGCTTCAGCTCAGGTCATGATCTTCCAGTCCTTGAGTTTGAGCCCCACGTGGTGCTTTGTGCTGACAGCTCAGAGCCTGGAGCCTGTTTTGGATTCTGTGTCTCCCTCTCTCTCTGCCCCTCCCCCACTCATGCTCTGTCTCTCTCTCTCAAAAATGAATAAATGTTAAAAAAATTTAAATAAATAAATATATAAATAAAAATTCATATGGTGTGTACTTCTATGCAATAGAAAATATGATATAGGGGCACCTGGGTGGCTCAGTCTGTTGAGCCTTGGACTTCGGCTCGGGTCATGATCTCACGGTTCATGAGTTCAAGTCCCAGGTCGGACTCTGTGCTGACAGCTCAGAGCCTGAAGCCTGCTTTGGATTCTGTGTCTCTCTCTTTCTCTCTCTGCCCCTCCCTTGCTCATGCCCTGTTTCTCTCTCTCTCTCTCTCAGAAATAAATAAAAATATTTAAAAAAGAAAATATGATATCAAAAAAGTAAAAATAAATAAATAAAAATTCACCTTTATTTACTGGGGACAGGAAAAGTGGATTTTCTATTAACTAGATGCTATATTTACTTCTTTATAGTAAAAATAATTTACCTGGTTTTGTTGAGCCCCATACAACTTCTTAAATTTTATAGGATAACATTAATCATTTGTTCTTTGCACATAGTATTTTGTCGTGTAGTATTTGGCTTCAGGATTTTAGCCATCTTGATCTGTGGAGGACTGTTAGCTGGCTACTCTTGGTTTGTAGAGTATAATCAGCTTCCTGCATATTTCTGAAAAATACTCAATAGCAATAGGTCACCCATAGGACTGTTTTTCTTTAAAAATTATATATATTTTTTTCCACATGAGGGCACTGTCTACTTTGGCTTTGGCAGTTCTCTGAGGACACATTTCCCATTTTGCCCATTGCTGTCGTAGCACCCCTTCTAGATCTGCTTAACTCTACTGCATCTGTAACTGTCAGGCTGCAGTTTTACGTGGGAGTTGAGCATGGCAGGTCCTTGCCTTATAGAAAAGGAAAAGTGGGTAGTACTTCTCCAAAAGCTCTTGTCTGTTGTTTGAAAACAGTGTGGTCCTCCAGCCTGAGCCAAGCAATCTGTTTGGTGGCCTGGCCTGACATAGATGGTCAACAATGCCACCCATAGACCCTGGCAGAACTTGGGTGACTGGCAATATCTATGGGTCAGCTTCAAGGCTTGCTGGGTGAGGTATTAGATAAGGTTTCTGAGGCCCTGAGGATTTCTGAATAGATACATTCACTGCAAATAGTGGAGTACATTTGGTACCATGTCTACAACTTACTGGCTATTGTCCCGGGACTGCTGGCCCATCTATTCTCCTAATTACTACAAATCCCACTGGCAAGCACACACTCCTGTGGGCAGACAAATTCCTCCAAGGGTGCTGGGTCTATGGGTGGACGTTCATTCGAATACAAGACTGAACGCTCCGGAACTTTGTACCACATCCTAGGTTCTGGCTACAGGAACTGATGCTTCATGGAATTCTGGGTGATTTGTTCTTGCGTTTGCATTTAAATAATGATGGACCCAGTGTTTTGACCCAAGGCCCAGGAAGCTGGGCACATCTAAGGCCAGTTATCTCATGAGGAGACAGCTGCCACTGACACTAGGCTGCATGAAGTCCGCCCCAAGAGGGCACAGCATGCCAGAACAAGACACGCAGACGACCTAAGGTCGGGGCAGCTGAGGGAGACTGGGGTATTCACAGTGCTCCAGAGATGTATTATCTGAATCTCTTATCATCCTGTAACTGTCAGCCTGAACAGCCAAGGCATGTTCTATCCTGGAATCTAGGGTGCTATGGGTTCGAGCAGACACTTGCACCCTCAGCAACCCTGTCACCTGAGCTTTTGCAGCTTGGCAAGAGCAGCAGGCAGATAACTACACACAAGAGTGCTGCTCTGAGAACCAGTTGCTCACAGCTGCCGGACTGGCTGGGGCCAAATAGGTAGGGGAGCTAGTCTCGAATGTGGGAGACTGTGTATCCCTTCTGGATACCTTACCCAGGCACTTTGACTATGCCATGATACCATCTGGCTAGCTGAATCACAAAAGATGATCCAAATGGGCTTTTGTTGGATCAAAGGCACAACATCATCACTTCTGATATTTTTGACAGGACCATGAAAAGACCCCTGTACCTAAAAGAGCTGCTGTGTCCCCTTGAGATGGTCTTGCTTTACAGGACATTCCTTTTCATGTTTCCATTCATGTCATGCTTTGGGAGTGATGGACGTTTTCTCTAAGATGCCATACCAGACATGATCCTGCACGCATCTCATCCCACTGGCGTCTTGATATCATCCTGCTGTCTGCCTTCTCAGGCTGCTAATCCCCTTGGGATTGGACACAACTCTTAGTTTGTAGCCTGATTTGAAGGGTGTTATATCAGACTCAATTCCTGAAGACACATGGTCAAACAGGACAAATAATTTGAGTGCTTAGCCAATCCATGTTGGCTATCAAAATATTTATTGAGTGAGCGTTTATTGTTTGCCGAGAAGTGCTACCTGTAAATTGAGTATTAGTTAGTAAGACAAAGAGGTAGAGAAGGCAGCCTTCAGGCAGAAGGGAAAACAAGAGCCTTTTGATGGGAGAGGCATGGTGAGTTCAAGGAGCAAGGTGATGCTCATTGTGTTGGAGTGGGGAAGAGCTAGGGAGTGGGGCTACATGGTGCTGGAAAGGCAGGCCAGTGAGAGACATCCATAATTTTACTGACCCTGCTAAGCATTTGGGGCTTTATTCTAAATGCAGCACGACTCAAAGATAACTTGCATTTTTATTTCTCCTTCTGGCAATGCTTTCTAACTATAATGGGATTTATATCTGTGATGAGAAGGAAAACTACTATTTTAAGCAAAATTGACTGTAGCAACTTTTATATTATCGGGCAGTGGTATAATCTCAGGGAAGCTGGTTTTGTTTTTTTTGTGTTTTTTTGGATTTGTTGTAAGAAAACACCATAATAAACATACCTCAACATAATAAAGCTCATCGATGAAAATCCCACAGGTGACCCCATACTCCATGGTGAAAAACTGAGAGCTTTAACTCTAAGATCAGGAAGAAGACAAAGATGTCTATCTTTACACTTTTATTCAAAGCGTCCATCCACTTTACACTGGAAGTCTAAGCCTCAGAAATCAGAGATGAAAAAGAAACAAGAGACATCCATATTTGTCAAGAAGAAAAACTGTCACTGTTTACAGATGACACGACACTATACATAGAAAACCCTGAAGACTCTATCAAACAACTACTTGTAGTGATAAATGAATTCAGTAAAGTTGAAGGATACAAAATTAATATGCAGAAATTGATAGTGTTTCTATATACTAATGACAAAGTAGCAGAAAGAGAAATTAAGAAAGCAATTCCATTTATAATCGTACCAAAAAGAATTAAATACCTAGGAATAAACTTAACTAAGGAAGTGAAAGACCTATATTCTGCAAACGTAAAACACTGACAAAAGAAATTAAAGATGACACAAACGGGGGTGCCTGGGTGGCTCAGTTATTTAGACACCTGACTTTGGCTCAGGTCATGATTTCATGGTTTGTGGGTTCGGGCCCTATGTCGGTCTCTGTGCAGACATCTCAGAGCCTGGAGCCTGCTTAGGACTCTGTGTCTCCCTCTCTCTCTGCCCTTCCCCTGCTCGTGCTCTGCCTCTCTCTCTCTCTCTCTCTCTCTCTCTCTCTCTCGAAGATAAACATTAAAAAAATTTTTTAAAAAGGATGACACAAACAAATGGAAAAATATTCCATGCTCATGGATTGGAAGAATTGATATTGTTAAAATGTCCACACTCCCCCAAACAATCTACAGATTCAATGAAATCCCTATCAAAATACCAACAGTATTTTTCACAGAACTAGAACAAATAATACTAAAATTTGCATGGAACCACAAAAGATAGCCAAAGCAATCTCGAGAAAAAAAACAAAGCTAGAGGTATTACAATCCCAGATTTCAAGATATACTACAAAGCTGTAATAATTAAAACATTATGACACTGGCACAAAAATAGACACATAGGTGAACAGAACAGAATAGAGAGCCCAGAAATAAACCCACACTTATATGGTCGAATTATCTACGACAAAGGAGGCAAGAATACACAGTGGGGAAATGACAGTCTCTTTAATAAATGATGTTGGGAAAACTGGACAGCTACATGCAAAACAATGAAACTGGACCACTTTCTTAAACCATCCACAAAAATAAACTCAAAATGGATTAAAGACCTAAATGTGAGACCTGAAAACATAAAAATCCTAGAAGAGAGCAAAGGCAGTAATTTGTCTGGCATTGGCCAGAGCAACATTTTTTCTAGATAGGACTCCTAAGGCAAGAAAAACAAAAGTAAAAATAAACTATTGGTACTATATCTAAATTAAAAGCTTTTGCACAGTGAAGGAAACTATCAAGAAAACAAAAAGACAACTTTGTGAATGGGAGAAGATTTTATAAATAATATATCTAATAAAAGGTTAGTATCCAAAAAATATAAAGAAGTTACACAATTATCAAAAAATAATTGGTTAAAAACTGGGCAGAGGGCTCAAATAGACATTTTTTTCCAAAGAAGACATAGCTAGCCAACAGTCAAATGAAAAGATGCTCAACATCATTAATCATTAGGGAAATGCAAATAAAATCACAATGAGATATCACCTTATACCTGTTAGAATGGCTAAAATAAAAAAGACAAGAAATAACAAGAGCCTTTTGATGAGGATGTAGAAAAAAAGGAAGTCTCTTGAACTGTTAATGAGAATGTAAATTGGTACAACCACTGTGGCAATAGCATGGATATTCCTCAAAAAATTAAAAATATAAATACTATATGATCTAATAATTCTACTACCAGGCATATACCCAGTGAAAATGAAAACACTAATTTGAAAAGATACAGTCACCCCTATATTTATTGCAGCATTGTTTAAAATAGCCAATATGTGGAAGCAACCCAAATGTCCACTGATAGATGAATGGACACACACACACACACACACACACACTCAGTCCCTGGAATATTACACAGTCATAAAAAAGGATGAGATCGTGCCATTTGGGACAACATGAAAGGATCTGCAGGGTATAATGATAAGTGCAATAAGTCAGACCAAGAAAAACAAATGCCATATGATTTCACTCACATGTGGAATCAGCTCCCCCCGCCCCGTGACAAATGAATAAATAAAAAGTAGAATCAGACCTATAAATTCAAAGAGCAAACTGATGGTTGACAGAGGGGAGGAAGTTGGAGAGATGGGCAAAATGGGTGAACAGGAGTGGAAGATACAGGCTTCCAGTTAAAGAATGAACAAGTCACAGGAACGAAAGGCACAGCATGAGGAATATAGTTAATGATATTGCAATAGTGTTGCATGATGATAGATGGTCGCTATACTTGTGGTTAGAGTAGCATAACATATAGAGAAGTTGAATCACTATGCAGTACACTTGACACTAATGTAACACTGTATGTCAAATGTACTAAAAGAAATTATTAAAAGAGACCATCGTAATATAGCTTGATGTGTTTTGGGGTTGAGGGATTGGAGCCTCCTCTGACCTAGTCTGGAGGGGGTAAAGGTAGGATAAAAAAAGAAAATTAAATCATTTTGCATAATAGATAAGAAAGTTTTCTCAAGGGTGTTTATTTAGAAGTGTAATTAGCTGGGTTATGCAGTCTCACATTCTCTACTTTACTAGGTATTATTAAATTGCCTTCCATAGTGCTTGTTCAAATTCATACTTGCGTCTGCAGTTACAGAAGAGTTCCTGTTGCTCTGTACTCTCACTGATCTCTGGAATCGTCAAACTAAACTTTACCAATCTCATGAGTGTGCATGTTTTCCCATTATTGTTTTAATTTGCATTAACCTGGTCACTGCTGAGGTTGAACATTTCCTCATATGCTTAATGGCCATTTGTTTTTCATTTTTTGGTGTGAACATTTTTCTTTTCATAATCTTTGTCCATTTTTCTTTTGGATTTTTCATCTTTTGCTCACTAATATTTAAGTATACCTTATGCATTCCAGATCTATGCCTTTGTTAGTTTTATCATTATAAATATATTCTCCTAGCCTGGACTGGACATGGTTTTTAAACATTCTTTCTGTGAAACAGAAACAGAATTTTTAAAATTTAGGGTAGTAAAATTTATCAATATTTACCTAAGTAAGTTGTGTTTTGGGGGATGTTGTTTAAGAAATCTTGTTTAAGATACCTGAGTACAAAGTTGTATTTTCTTTTAAAATTTCAGTTCTTTTTTTTTAAAGTTTATTTACTTACTTTGAGAGAGAGAGAGAAAGAGAGAGAGAGAGAGAGAGAGAGGCAGGGAGAAGGGAGAGAGAGAGAATCACAAGCAGGCTCCACACTGTCAGCGGGGATCCCCATCTTGCAAACCATGAGATCATGACCTAAGCCAAAATCCAGAGTCAGGCACTTAACCAACTGAGCCACCCAGGTGCTCCTAAAGTTTCCTTTCTTATGTTTAGGTCTTTAAATCACTTAGCACATATTTTTGTATAGGATGGAAAGTAGGAATGTAATTCAGTTTCTTTTGCTTTTCTTTTCTTTTCTTTTCTTTTCTTTTCTTTTCTTTTCTTTTCTTTTCTTTTCCTTTCCTTCCCTTCCCTTCCCTTCCCTTCCCTTCCCTTCCCTTCCCTTCTCTTCTCTTTTAATTGTGGATAAACTGTCCTAATGGCATTGACTGAACAGGACATTCTGCTTTTCAATGTTATTTCTGTCACATACCATGTTCTCTATATTGTTCCTTTGGACTATTTGTCTGGTCCTGTACCAGTACAATGCAATCTTATTACCATGAGTTTAAATGAGTTTAATATCTGGTGGGGCAAATTGTACTCTGTTGTTTGTTTCCAAATCATCTTCAATATTCTTGGCCTTAATTTTTTCATATGAATTATATGTATATATTTAAAGAATTTATTTACTATGTTTTAAGTGAGATTGGGCTACATATTTTTTCTTATACTGTTCCTGTCTGGTTTTGGCATCAGGGTTTTCTATGCCTCATTAAATATCAGACAGGAGCACCTGGGTGGCTCAGTCAGTTAAGCATCTGGCTTCAGCTCAGGTTATGATCTTGCAGTTCGTGAGTTCAAGCCCTGCGTCAGGTCTGTGCTGCCAGCTCAGAGCCTGGAGCCTGCTTCGGATTCTGTGTCTCCCTTTCTCTCTGCTCCTCCCGGCTTGTGCTCTGTCTGTCTGTCTCTCTCTCTCAAAATTAAACAAACATTAAAAAAATTAAAAAATAAGTTGGACAGCTCTTCCTCTTCTATTATATGAAACGGTGTATCTAATATAGGAATTACACCTATGCCATATATTATAGTAATCAGTGGCTATATGTGGCTCGTGAGCACTTGAAATGTGGCTACTAGGAACTGAATAGAAAATACTCAGTGGATTTCAAAGGCTTAGTGTGGAAAAAAAGTATGTAAATTGTCTCACTAATACTTTTTTTTTTTTTATGTGTGAAAGAGAGAGTGCACAAACTGGGGAGAAGGCAGAGGGAGAGAGAGAGAATTTCAAGCAGGCTCCGTGCTCAGCACGGAGGCCGATGCATTGTTTGATCCCACGACCTGGGGATCATGACCTGAGTCCAAGTCAAGAGTCAGATGCTCAACTGACGAGCCACCCAGGCACTCCTCTCACTAATGCTTTGAAAATAAACTTTCTACAACCATTATCAAAATGAAATATTTTCATTATTGTAAATAAAAATATTATTAAAATGAATGTCACCTTTATAGTGTGGCCACCAGAAAAAATAAAATCACACAGGGGTTCACATAATATTTCTATGGAAAAACACTAGATTAGATGTTCCTTTAAGGTTTAGTAAAACTCATTTACGAAACTATCTAGGCCTGTTGTCACTTGTTGGGTGAGAGAGGATATTTTTGATGGTTTGTTTGTTTATTCATTTATTTAGTTTCAAGTTTTTATTTAAATTCCATTTAGTTAGCATATAGTGTAATATTAGTTTCAGGAGTGGAATTTAGTAATCCATCACTTGCATATAATACCCAGTGCTCATCCTAACAAGTGCCCTCGTTAATGCCCATCACCCATTTAGCCCATCCCATTTATTTATTTATTTATTTATTTATTTATTTATTTATTTATTTCTATGATTTACTATCAACTTGGCTAATCTACTGTGTATACAGTGTGCTCTTGGTTTTGGGGGGTAGCTTCCTGTGATTCATCACTTACATACAACACCCAGTGCTCATCCCAACAAGTGCCCTCCTCAATGCCCATCACCCATTTTCCCCTCTCCTCTCCCCCCTCCTCCCAATCAACCCTCAGTTTGTTCTCTGTATTTAAGAGTCTCTTACAGTTTTCCTCCCTCCTTCTCTGTTTGTAACTATTTTTTTCCCCTTCCCTTCTCCCATGGTCTTCTGTTAAGTTTCTCAAGTTCCACATATGAGTGAAAACATTTGATATCTGTCTTTCTCTCACTGACTTATTTCACTTAGCATAATAACCTCCAGTTCCATCCATATTGCTGCAAATGGCAGGATTTCATTCTTTCTCATTGCCAAGTAGCATTCCATTGTATATATATACCATATCTTTTTTATCCATTCGTCAGTTGATGGACATTTAGGTTCCTTCCATAATTTGGCTATTGTTGAAAGCACTGTTATAAACATTGGGGTACAAGTGCCCCCATGCATCAGCACTCCTGTATCCTTTGGGTAAATTCCTAGTAGTGCTACTGCTGTGTCATAGGGTATTTCTATTTTTAACTTTTTGAGGAACGTCCTCATGTTTTCCAGAGTGCCTCACCAGTTTGCATTCCCACCATCAGTGCAAGAGGGTTCCCATCTCTCCACATCCTGGCCAGCATCTGTTGTTTCCTGGTTTGTTAATTTTAGCCACTCTGATTGGTGTGAGGTAGTATCTCAATGTGGTTTTGATTTGTATTTCCAGCATTGAGCATCTTTTTGTGTGTCTGTTGGCCATCTGGATGTCTTCTTTGGAAAAGTGTCTATTCATGTCTTCTGCCCATTTCTTCAGTGGATTATTTGCTTTTCCAGTGTTGAGTTTGGTAAGTTCTTTATAGATTTTGGATACTAACCCTTTATCTGATATGTCTTTTGCAAGTATCTTTCTTCATTCCATCGGGTTGCCTTTTAGTTTTGTTGATTGTTTCCTTTGCTGTGCAGAAGCTTTTTATCTTGATGAGGTCCCAGTTCATTTTTGCTTTTATTTCCCTTGCCTTTGGAGACGTGTTGAGTAAGAAATTGCTGTGGCTGAAGTCAAAGAGGTTGTTGGCTGTTTTCTCCTCTAGGGTTTTGATGGCTTCCCGTCTCACATTTAGATCTTTCATATATTTTGAATTTATTTTTGTGTATGGTGTAAGAAAGTGGTCCAGTTTCATTCTTCTGCATGTTGCTGTCCAGCTCTCCCAGCACCATTTGTTAAAGAGACTGTCTTTTTTCCATTGGATACTCTTTCCTGCTTTGTCAGAGATTAGTTGGCCATACATTTGTGGGTCCAATTCTGGAGTCTCTATTCTATTCCATTGGTCTATGTGTCTGTTTTTATGCCAATACCATGCTGTCTTGATGATTACAGCTTTGTAGTAGAGGCTAAAGTCTGGGATTGTGATGCCTCCCACTTTGGTCTTCTTTTTCAACATAAGTTTGGCTATTTTGGGTCTTTTGTGGTTCCATACAAATTTCAGGATTGTTTGTTCTAGCTTTGAGAAGAATGCTTATGCAATTTCGATTGGGATTGTATTGAATGTGTAGATTGCTTTGGGTTAGCCCATCCCATTTATTTAATAGTTATTGGTTCACTTTGGTTTTTATTTCATGTTGAGTCAATTTTGCTAATTTATATTTCTCTAGGAAATTTTCCATTTTACTCAAGCTTATGAGTAAACTTGGGGTGACAAGGTATTTTTTTAATACTATTCTATTATATAAAAATCTCAATTCTATGTGTATTTTTTTGTTCCTAATACTTCTTACTTTTTTTTCTTGGTCATTTTTGCCAGACATTTTAAATCTTATTCATATTTTCAAATAAACTGCTTTTTGTTTTGTTGATAGTCTCTATTGCTTTTTTTTCTAATTAATGAATTAATTCTGAGTCTTCCTTAGTTTTTATTTTCTGTCAACTTTTTTGATTTTTGAGATGTATAGTTAACTCATTTAATTTTTATCTCTTTGGTTTTTTATATATGCATTTAAAGACATAACTGTAACACTAAACATTGCTTTAGTTATATCCAATAGTTGTTTTTTTTTTTAACATGTATTTATTTTTGAGAGACAGAGAGAGAGAGGAGGGAGAGAGAGAGAGAGGGAGAGACAGAATCTGAAGCAGGCTCCAGGCTCTAAGCTGTCAGCACAGAGCCCCGATGCAGGGCTTGAATTCATGAACCATGAGATCATGACCTGAGCCAAAGTCTGATGCTTAACTGAGTGAGCCACCCAGGCGCCCCTAGTTGTTTTTTTTCTTTGAAAGGAATCTCTACACCCAACGTGGGGTTTGAACTTACAACACTGAGATCAAGAGTCTCATGCTCCATCAACTGAGCCAGTCAGGTGCCTTGTCAACATTCACTTGTTTCAATACATAGAACTTTCATCATTATCCTTTTATTTATTTAGGAATTTCTATTATTATTTTGTTTTAACCTATGAGTTAAGAAACCATTTTATCTAGGTTTTCAAACATATGGATATCTTTGAAAAAATGTTCTTTTTACTATTGATATGTAATTCAACTTCATTGTGGTCATAGAAAGAGGTCTGTATGATACGGATTTTTAAATTTTACTTTATTTTTAAAAATGTTTATTTATTCTGAGAGAGAGAGAGAGAGAGAGAGAGAGTGTGTGTGTGTGTGTGTGTGTATAAGTGCTCACATGAGTGGGGGGAGGGCAGAAAGAGGGAGAGAGAGAATCCCAAGCAGGCTCAGTGCTGTCAGTACAGAGCTTGACATGGGGCTTGATCTCATGAACCATGAGATCATGACCTGAGCCAAAACCAAGAGTCAGATGGTTAACCGAGACACCAAGGCACCCCAAATTTTACTTTATTTGTTGAGACTTTTTAGTTTATAAGTTTTTTGCTCAAATAATCCATATACTATTTTTTTCCTTTGCTTAATAAACTAACTTCTGACTGTGGTAACATGATTGTTTTGTTTTTAAAAACATTTCTTCATCTAATCCTGTCAAGTTTTGCTTTATCTACTGTAAAACTTTGCTGCTACTACACGCAAGTTCAAAAGAATTACTCTTTTGTAATTATGTAATGCCCCTCTTTATCCCTTTTAAATAATTCAATTCCATTTTATCTGGTATGAATATTGTTACACCAGCTTTCTTCGGGTTAGTATTTGTCAGTGTGCCTGCCAGCTTCCCTGGCTTTTTATTCCTCGTTTTCTTTTATTTCTTCTTCTTCTTCTTCTTCTTTTTTTTTTTGTAAACACAATTAGAGTCAAATATCCTGTGAGGCTTGTTGTAAAAAAACTAGCACACCCTATTTCTCTCCTCCTAGATGAAATACCTTTAAGTTCTTTTAGATGAGTCTCTTAGTATTTATCTCTCCCTCCGTAGTATGCTAATATTGCTCCTTCTCCACTTTTTTTTTTTTTTTTGTAAATATATCTGTTGGCTTCTCACTATGGAGCAATAACAGCAAACATATATAGAAGACTTGCTTTGTGGCAGACACTACTCTTACATGTTTTACATACATGACTCATATAACCCTCTATAGTCCTATGAGGGGATCTGGGGAACTGCTTCTTAAACACTTTCAGCCAGTGTTCTATTTGCAGTATAATTTTCATTATTTCTCCCCATTCCAGAGATCCCTGGTGCTACCAAATCCTAAGCATTTGTGTCTGCAGTGTAAATCACGTTGCTTTCTTGTTTTTTTCACTACCAGCTAAGTCAGTTACCAAGAACCCACTTGCTTTACAGCTTCCAAGATTTTATGGCTAATGTCTCTTTTGTCTTCGTCTTTGTTTTTGTAGGTGTAGGCCTTAAAAGCATTTACTGCTATTTTTAGTGGAATTTCAGACTGGATCACAAATAAATTCATGTGTTTCATCTGTCATTTTTTTTTACCTGCAAGTCTGGTATAGCTTTTTATCCCTTCATTCTCAACCTTCCCGTATTGTTTTCATTTAGGTGCATGTCTTAGATATAAAATTAGAATCAAAAAAATACTTCTGTCAGTTAAGAGAGGCATTTAATCTGTTTATATGTATCGTGAATTATTTCTACCATTTTATTTTATGTTTTCTCTTTATTGTCCCTTTCCTTTGCTTTATTTCCCCCCATATACTGGAAGGTGAAGGTTTCCATATTTTCTCCCTATTTTTTTCCCAAGGAGGTTTGGAAACTATAGACTGTATTTTTTAGACTTTTGTTGGTTTTCCTTACATATTTAATATAAAGTTGTTCGATATCTCTAATCAACTCCTAAACAGGACAAGGGCCATATCAATCATCTGTTTATCATTGAACCCTCCTTTTTTGTCTAGAGTTTTAGTGGGCATATTGGGTTTTTTTAAAATTTTTAAATGTTTTTATTTATTTATTAAAATTTTTTTTAACATTTATTCATTTTTGAAAGGCAAAAAGAGAGAGCGCGAATGGGGGAGGGGTAGAGAGAGAGGGAGACACAGAACCTGAAGTAGGCTCCAGGCTCTGAGCTGTCAGCACAGAGCCCAACGCGGGGCTCGAATTCACAAACTACGAGATGATGACCTGAGCAGAAGTCGAAGCTTAACCGACTGAGCTACCCAGGCGCCCCGAGTGGGCATATTTTTAAACATACAAAATTAGTTCCTATTCAAAACATTTTTACAGTTGATAGCTAATTACATTTATCAGCACATTTAAGCACTTGCTGCACCGCCATTATTTATTTGTGTTCCCTGAAATCTCTCTGGTTTTGCCCTTCTCCTAATAAAGGATTTTTTAGTAGTTCCTTCAGTGAGGGTTTGTTCTTGACAAACTCCCATAATGTTTGCTTATCTGAAAACGTCTTTATTTCCTTCCATCTTGGAATTATAGTATAGATATATTTTTTCTTCCTTCCTTCCTTTTTTTTTTTTCTTTTCCATTCTTTTAACAAATAACAGTGGTGTGCTGAAGCCAACTTATGTTGGCTCATGAGAACCAATTGTCCCTATTGTTCCTTAACCATATTTAGTGTCACATAGCTTGAAATTGGATGGTGGGAGTATATTCCCCGTTGAAATTGGCAAATGCTACAAATCAGAGTTTTGTTTTTGTTTTTTGTTTCTGAGAGCTGGTCACTAAACATTTATCAGCACAGTACTATATATGGAGCACCTATAGTATGCCAGGTCCTGTTTTAGTTGTATGATCCATCAGGAATCAAAATAGATAAACATCCTGACTTTGGGGAACTTAACACTCTAGTGGACAGAGATAGCAAGAATTGATTAAATAAATTGATACATAAATAGTATTTCTAATGATCATAACTGCTGTGGTGAAAATATAAAGTGGGGGAGGGGATAAGGAGTGTTGGATAAGTGGGTGGATTTGCAAGGGAAGATTCACTCACTCTTGCAAAGCTCAGAGGAGGTGAGGGAGTGAGGACTGCAGATATCTGATGGAAGAGTGGTCTGAGTAGAGAAAACAACTGCAAAGCCCTGATGCGGGAAGGCGTGACGTCTGCTGTGTTCAAAGAACATCAAGTTGTCTATTGAGCTTCTGAGTGAGATGAAGGCTGGGAGGTGGTGGAACAAGAACACTTTGAGATGAAGTCTAAGTAGAACAAAAAATCAGATTAGATAAGGTAATGTTATTCAGTATGAGGGCTTTGCTTTTCATTCTGAATGATAATGGGAAGCCATTGAGGGGTTTTGGTCAAAGAAGTAACATGATCATAGATTGAAAATAACCACTCTGGGGCACCTGTGTGGCTCAGTCAGTTGAGTGTCCGACTTCAGCTCAGGTCATGGTCTTGCAGTTCATGGGTTCCGGCCCCGCGTCAGGCTCGGTGCTAACAAACAGCTCAGAGCCTGGAGCCTCTTTGGATTCTGTCTCCTTCTCTCTCTCTCCTTCTCCCCTGCTCATGCTCTGTCTCTCTCTGTCTCTCAAAAATAAATAAATGTTAAAAAAAATTAAAAAAAAAAAAGAAAGAACCACTCTACAAACTGAGGGTTGATGGGGAGTGGGTGGGGAATGGGCTAGATGGGTGATGGGCATTGAGGAGAGCACTTGTTGTGATGAGCACTGGCTGTTGTATGTAAGTGTTGGTGAATCACTGAATTCTACTCCTGAAACCAATATTGCACTGTATGTTAACCAACTAGAATTTAAATAAAAATTTTAAAAGAAAAAAAAGAAAAGAACCACTCTAGTAACTGTGTTGAAAACACACTCTAAACCTTAGTGATGTTTCTTAACCAATGGTATGTGGTAAAAGTGCTTTTCTAGGACTTTCAAGGCTGAGTGATAAGAACCCTTGCACTTCTGCCTGGGTCTCTTAAATATTTACTTTGGGCATCAGGCACCATGTAAGAAAGATCTATTACTCTGAGACTACCATGCTGTGAGGAAGTTAGAACACTTCATGGTGATAGAGATGCCTAACTGGCCTTCAACTGTAGAGTTATCCTAACCTAGGCACCAAATTGGTAAATAAATAAACTTTATGTGCCTCCTCCTTCAGACTGCCTAGCTGAGTCTGTCAACCCCAGAATAGTGAGAGATAATAGTAAATTGCTATTTTAAGCCATTAAGTAGTAGAGAAGTTTGTTGTGCAACAGTAGATAACTGAAACAGAATTCTTAGATAGATGGCATAAGGCTATGAGGCCAGAGGAGCTCATAAGGAAGAAGAGATAAAGGAAGGAAGAGATCCAAAGATTGAACCCTGGACTGTTCCACCATTTACATGTTGGACAGGTCATGAAGAACATACATACATACATACATACATACATACATACCTACATGTATAAATGCAAGACAGACAGTATCTCTCAATGCTTTTAAGATTTTATTCTGTTGTCTTCTGAAATGTCTTTCTGGAAGAGATAAATCTGCTGTCAATCTCAGTATTTTTTATTCTATTATTATTATTTAAAAAAATTAAAACAAAATTTATGTTTATTCATTTTTGAAAGACAGAGAGAGAGAGCACAAGCAGGAGTGGGGCGGAGAGAGAGCGGGAGACACAGAATCTGAAGCGGGCTTCGGGTTCTGAGCTGTCAGCACAGAGCTGGATACGGGGCTGGAACTCAGGAACCACGAGATCATGACCTGAGCTGAAGTCAGATGCTCAACCGACTGAGACACCCAGGCGCCCCTTAAAAATATATTTTTTTTAACATTTATTCATTTCTGAGAGACAGAGAGAGACACAGTGTGAATGCAGGAGGGGCTGAGAGAGAGGGAGACACAGAATCCAAAGCAGGCTCCAGGCTTTGAGCTATTAGCATAGAGCCTGATGTAGAGCTCGAACCCACAAACAGTGAGATCATGATCTGAGCCGAAGTCAGACGCTCAACTGAGCCACTCAGGCACCCCAATCTCAGTGTTTTTTTAAATAATATCTTTTCTTTCTGGTAGCTTTTAAGATTTTTTTCTTTTTTTTTTAATGTTCTATAATTCCTCTCTCTAGTTAAGTCTGGGTTTATTTTTATATATCTTACTCAGTAGTTGGAGTATGTGTTTAATGTGAGGACGTATGCTTTTGATGCTGGAAAAATTTCAGCCACTAATTTCTCAAAAATTGCTCTTCCACTCCTCCCTCTAGTCTGTGGGATTCCTATGAGACATACCTTGACAGCTCTCAATTTTTCCTCAATGTCTCTTACTGCTCTCTCTCTCTCTATGCATGCATGTGTGTGTGTATGTATGTGCATATATGCACATGTATAAATGTGTGTATGTATAATTTTTTCCTGTCCTCACTGTTGTACTTGTGGTGAATCTCAGGCTATTTTCTGCTTAATCAATTCTCTCTTCAGCTATATCCTTTCTACAGTTTGTCTCATTCATTGATTTAAAGTTTTTTGATATTTTCATATTTTAATTTTTCCAAGTATCTTTTCTATATCCACCTATACTTTAAAAAACTTCTGCTTGCTTTTATTCTATAGTTTCCTTTTCTTTTTTAAGGCTGTATATCCTTTATTTATGTAATTGAAAGGCCTAAAATGTTTATTTAAGACTCATTCAGACTGTTCTATAAAATTAATCTCACTTGGAATGAATTCAAGCTCATATTCAGTTTGTTAAATGTCTTTCTTAGCATTAGATATCATCTTGTATTTGGAATTGTGTTTTATCTGTGTCTTTGGCCTCCCCATGGCTCTTATTATCTGCAGTCCAGCCAGAGCTGATGGTTTTCTTTAGCCTGCTTTCGTGAAGTGAGGATCCTTTACTGAACCCTGTCTTAGGCAGTGGGTGTGCTCTGATTCACTGCCTGGTTTAGTGAATCATTTTTATTCCCCATTACTTCCTAGGAAGTGCATTTCTTTCTTTTTTTTTAAATGTTTATTTTTTTATTATTGAGAGACAGAGAGACAGAGCATGAGCAGGGGAGGGGCAGAGAGAAGGGGAGACACAGAATCCGAAGCAGGCTCTAGGCTCGGAGCTGTCAGCTCAGAGCCCCACGTGGGGCTTGAACTCACAAACTGTGCGATCATGACCTGAGCCAAAGTCGGACGTTTAACCCACTGAGCCACCCAGGCGCCCTGGAACTGACTTTCTAATAGCTCCTGTTCTGCTTCTTGATCCAGAGCTCAGCTCCCATTTTGCATTTCTTTTCCATGTATGGCCTATGAAGGTATTTATCTTTTGTTTTTGAACACTTTTTGCTTGTTTTGTCATTTTCATTTTTTAAATTATTACTGCTATGTATTTGCAGCAGAAAGAGTGTTTCAAAGTGTGAATTTACTGCTCTCCCTTCCCTGAGCTCTTGCTTTGTATCTTTTTGTTAGAGGTTTAGTGAAGTTTATTGTTCGAATCCTGCTAATTGCCCCTATTCCCTATTTAGGTTTTTGTAGATGAAGTAGAGTCCCAAACTGAGTCAAGGAGTTCAAAGCATTCTAAAGTATAGGCCTGTTTTTTTTTTTTTTTAACTAATTAATTTATTTTGAGAGAGAGAGAGAGAGTGTGAGTGCGCTAGTGGGGGAGGGGCAGAGAGGGAGGAAGAAAGGAGATCCAAGCAGGCTGCAGGCTGTCAGTGCAGAGCCTGATGCAGGGCTCAATTTCATGAACTGTGAGATCATAACCTGAGTTGAAAGCAAGAGTCAGACGCTTAACCAACTGAGCCTTGCACGTGCCCCTGAAGTATAAGCCTGTTGAGTAAAGTGGATTGAAGAACTGGTGGCGCCTCTCCTTCCAATCCTAGACCTTGGGATCTGCTAATTCTGACTTCCTACTGCCCACCCCCACCCATCTCACTTATAGGTCGTGAGGCTTAAAAATGCAGTCACACCGGCGCGCCTGGGTCACTCAGTCAGTTAAGCATCAGACTCTTGGTTTTGGCTTAAATCATGATCTCATGGTTTGTGAGTTCGAGCCCCACATTGGGCTCTGTGTTGACAGTGTGAGCCTGCTTGGGATTCTCTCTCCCTCTCTCTCTGCCCCTGCCCCTCTGCTCTCTCTCTCTCTCTCTCTCAAAATAAATAAACTTAAAAAAAAAAACCCCAAAACAAAAAACGTAGTCACTCCTTCCTGCGGTGGTGGTTGTGGTGGGGTCCCAGCCTGGTGATCTTATTTCAGGAGCTAAGTGAGAAGATGTCAAGGGATGGGATGTACTTCACAGTAAGCAAACCTCCAAACCTATACCAGAGGCTCACTTTCTCTAATTCTCCAACCATATTAGCACTCTTCCTTCCTATGGGAGGGCCAAGTTCAGGGTCTATGCAGGGTCTGGAAGTGTTTGCACCTGGCCTATCCATGCACTGTAAAGACATGGGGAGCTGAAAATAGAGTATTCTCTTAACACTTCTAATCCAATAATTCTATTTCTGGAAATCAATCCTAAGGAAATAATCAGAGATGTGGTCAAGATTTATGCATAAATGTTTGCCTTAACTTTTACCTATAATAGTAAAAAATTTAAGGAGAAAACCCCTAATGTCCAAAACTTACAGTTCATTTATATGATAGAACATCATATAACTTTTATTCTCAGGATAGTTAGTGACATGGCACATGGTCACAGTGTAATACTAAATGGAAAAAAGCATAGTTAAATGTTACAATATGTGCTATAATTTAAAAATTTTAAAGCAGATTAACAAATGTTGAAAACATTCTTAGAAAAAAAGAACTGGGAGAAAATATTCAATGTATTAATAAGTTTCTCTTCTATATTTTCAAAAATTTCTTATATAAATACATATTACTTTTACAATCATAAAAATACATTGTTAAATTAAAAGACATCTGTCCCTTAACAGATGATACATTTTGATATATAAAGTAGCAGAGTCAAAAATTGGAGGTTAAGCTAATACCCAAACACCTGCTGTTATGAAATTTCATTGTATGTAACTGTGTATAACTTTCTGTTCTAGACAGTTAATGTAAAGATAAGGAAAAGAATAGGAGTTGTGTGCAATTTAAAAACTTTGCTTGCAGGCACTTAAAAAATCTCTAACAGAAAATAAGATCACATACAATCTTTTTATAGCAGGGTGACAAATGTCTCATTAGGTAAAGTGCATGTTGGCATAAAAATGAATGTAATTTATATTTGAATTTTTGGCTAATCAAATGACATATGTTTTATTGTCTTGCAGTTATATTAATGAGCAATATTTAATTAAAAGCTAATTGAATATTCTAGGCAGCAATTATCTTGCAATAGAGATGCCAAATCTGACATGAGGAGGCAGGTGAGCAGAAAGCAGAACTTGTGTAATTATTCCTCTGGGAGATGGAAGAGAAGGAACCACATCAAGCATTGCCACAGAGAAAGATTTGGGAAGATCTGCCCTAAACCACACGGTTTCTTCGGTTGAATTTTGTTTACATTTTCTCCATAGGGTAAACCATGTTCGGTCTAAGGCTACTGTAGTCAGTATTTCTTGATTCACAAATGAAGTTCCACAGTCTCCTTTGAACCCAAGCTGGGGAGAGGGGGAGGAGTCTCACCCACTTTCATGAATTCAGACATGGATTTTGTGTAATGGGGCTTGCATAGGTGTCCTTCCGCCTGATGTGGCAGAAGAGAAACAAATAAAAATAAGAAAACTCTTTCAAAGTCAGAGGGAAAGTGGGCAGAAGCCACAGGCTGAATTAAATGGAATCTTTTTATTTTTGGAGACATTTCATTTTATATATACACATATATTTCCCCTGATTTAATGATTCATAATTTATATGTGGTAAATGCACTCATTTTTAAGTGCACAGTTTAGTGAGTTTTGACAGTTGTATACATCTATGAAACCACCAGCACAATCAATATTTAGAACATTTCCATTATTCCGAAAAGTTCCCTTGTGCCCCTTTAGAGTCAATCCTTTCCCCATGTCCCCAGCCTGAGGCAACCATTAATCTGTTTTCTGTCACTGTACTTTTGTTATTTCTAGGATTTTATGTGAAGAGAATCATACAGCATGTAATTGGTGTTTGATTTCTTTCTCTTAGCATGACGTTTTTGAGATTCATCCATGGTATTGCATATTTTATGTAAATCATGGCACAATCTTTATTAATGAGACCACTTCATTTTCTCCTATTAATCTGCCCACCCAGAAGAATTCAGCCTTGTCATCTCAAAAGAGTGAAGTATCTCTCAAGCTTGTGTTTTTGGTATTTTTGTGGCAGAGAATTGGGAGAATGGAAAGTGGGAGATGAGATTATAGAGGTGGGAGGAAAAGAGAACACAGCCAGAGAAACTAGAATGATATACATCAGAGATTCTCAAAGAGGGATCTCTGGAACACCCAGCATCACTAGGGAACTTGCTAAAAATGCAGATTCTTTGGTTCCATCCTAGACCTCTTGAATCAGAAACTCTGAGATGAGCCCAGTAATCTGTGTTTTAACAAGCTCTCCAAGTGATCCTGATGCACATTAAACACATTATATAACACACTAGTGAGATAGGAAAAGAGAGAGAAGACAGATAAATCCAGTGGGCTGGGGGTGGAAAAGGAGTTTCAGAGAGAGGCCCAGGAGCAGCTGTGGTATATGAAGGAGGTAAAGATTTAATTTAGAATTTCTGTGGATTAGGTACTAAGATCTCTTTCTGGTTTTCAAGACACCCAAGTAAAGATTTGAGCCATTCTGAAATTGTTGTTGTTGTTGTAATTGTTGTTGTTGTGTGTGTGTGTGTTTAGTAGCACTTTTCTGAGTACATGTGACTGAATTTATGAGATCTATAGGCATATATCTGTTCATTCTCTACTCCACAAGTATAATTGCCCAAATGGGAAAATGGTGGTATTGAGTAACAAAGTCTGGACAGCAGTTAGAATATAGGCCAGGAGCACCTGGGTGGCTCAGTTGGTTGAGCGTCCAACTTTGGCTCAGGTCCTGATCTTGTGGTTTGTGAGTTTGAGACCCACATCGGGCTTGCTGCTGCCAGCCTGTCAGCCCGCTTGTGATCCTCTGTCCCCCTCCCTCTTTGCTCCTCTCCTGCTTGTGCTCTCCCCAAAATAAATACATATTTTAAGAAAGAAGAAGAATGTAGGCTAGAACTTGTCTTTTAAACTTTGATCCAATATTTTTTCACCACACTTATACAATATTTCTAGGCTCGGAAGACAATGTGAGGAAGAAAAGAAAAACTGCAAGGCTCTGACATTGAGGAGGGGGGTGATGGAACTTTTGAATGAGTGTCTTAAGCATGTTGCAGATGAACCGTGGTTTCACAGCACTAGGCAGATGCTTCAGGGGGCACAGCGTGAAGGGTGAGCAAGATACGCTGTGTGAACATTCAGTTGCTTACTAAGACAGTAGTTGCAGTGTTTAGGAGGTGAGGAGAACAGTTTGCACAGTGGAAAGCTAATGGTGCATTGATTTTCTTTAAATCCTCAATTAAAAAACTCCACTGTATGATCTTGGCACCCCTGTGAAGGATCAGTTGATCGTATATGTGTAAATTTATTTTATGAGTACCTTGAATGGCAGTGGGGGAAAGGACAGTCGGCTTCAGCAAATGGTGTTGAAAAACTCGATATTTACACAAAAAAGAATAAAATTGGATCATCATACCATACACTAAAATCAACTCAAAATGTATTAAACTCTTAAACATAAGATTTGAAACTGTTAAATTCCTAGAAGAAAACAGGGGAAAAGCTTCATGATATTGGTTTAGCAATCATTTTTTGGCTATGACAAGAAAAGTACAAGCAACAAAAGCAAAAATTGATTAGTGGGACAACATCAAATTAAGAAGCTTCTGCACAGCAAAGGAAATAATTGAGAGTGAAATGGCAACCTATAAAATGGGGGAAAATATTTGTAAATTCACTGATAAGGGGTTAATATGCAAAATATGTAAGGAACTCTTACAACTCAAGAGCAAAAAAAAAAAAAAAAAATCCTGATTAAAAAATGAGCAAAGGAGGAGCATGTGGGTGGCTCAGTTGGTTAAGCATCTGACTCTTGATTTCAGCTCAGGTCATGAATTCATGGTTTATAAGTTCGAGCCCTGCATCCGGCTCTATGCTGGCATTGCGGAGTCTGCTTGGGATTCTCTCCCCCTCTCTTTCTCTGCTCCTCCCCTGCTCATGCTCATGTTCCTTCCCTCTGTCTCTCTCTCTCAAAAATAAATAAACTTAAAACAATTTTTTAGAAAGTGAACAAAGGTCCTAAACACACATTTCTCTGAAGAAGGCATAAAAATGGTCACCAGGTATATGAGAACATGCTCAATGTCACTAATTGTCAGAGAAATGCAAATTAAAATTATAAGGATAAATCATCTCATACCTCTCAGAATCACTGTTATAACAGTGTATATAAAAAAAAGACAAGTGTTGGTGAGAATCTGGAGATATTTTAACCCTTGCACACTGTTGATGGGAATGTAAAGAGGTGTAGCCATTATGGAAGACAGTACAGTGGTTCCTTACAATACTCAAAGTAGAACTGTCATATGATGCAGTAATCCTACTTCTGGATATTTATCCAAAGGTATTAAAGTCAGGATCTCAAGGACATACATCCACTCCCATGTTCATTGAAACACTATTCACAATAGCCAGGATGTGGAAACAATCTAAACGTTTATCCACCAATGAATGGATAAAGAATATAAGGTATACACATACAATAAATATCATGCAGCCTTAAGAGAAAAGGAAATCCTACGTGATATCCATATATGATAATGCAGATGAACCTTGAAGACATCATGCTAAGCGAAATAAGCCAGTCACAGAAAGACAAATACTGCATGCTTCCATTTGTATGAGATGTCTAAAGTAGTCAAACTCATAAAACAGAGAGTAGAGTAGTGATGGCCAGGGGCCGGAGATAGGGGGAAACTGGGGAGGTGTTGATCAGTTGGTACAGGGTTTCAATTTTGCAAGATGAAAAAATTCTAGAGATCTGTACAACTTTGCACCCAGGCTTAACAATATGGTATCGTGCACTTAAAATTTGTTAAGAGGATAAATCTCAGGTTGTGTTCTTATCACAATAAAAAAATAAATAAAAATCCCAACAAGCAAATAGAGGAAGGTAAACAAACCCATTCTCCCTGTCTCTCATCAAAAAAGAAAAAGAAAGCTCGGCTAACATGTGTTATAGACCTCTCCAACATTATTGGGGAAACCCATGTCAACCATACATGCTAGTTTACTCATGTTCTGAGAACAAAGGCTCAATGCTGTTTTGAAAGAGAATTTACAGGGGCTGGGTGGCTTATTCGGTTAAGCATCTGACTTCAGCTCAGGTCATGACCTCACAGTTCATGGGTTCAGGCTCCGTGTCAGGCTCTATGCTGACAGCTTAGAGCCTAGAGCCTGGAGCCTGCTTTGGATTCTGTGTGTGTGTGTCTCTCTCTCTGCCCCTCCCAATTTGTGCTCTATCTCTCTCTCAAAAATAAACAAACATTAAAAAATAAATTTTAAAAAAAGAGAATTTACAGAATGGTTTTTATCAGCCTAGGATTGGAATTGGGTTGAAAGCTTGGGTGACTCGAGGGTATAATTTTACAATTTGGGATTAGGTGACATAGGCTGGTTGCCGTCACTTTCAATTGTTTCAGGGGCATAGAATGGGGTTTTCAAGCAGGTTGGTCACTAGAACTTTTAGGGTTTTAGCTTTTTTTTTTCCAGAGAAGTATGTGGCAATGGGGGTAGGCCTTGCTTTTTAAAATCATCTTGGTAAATTTCTATGTTTAGTGTTCTAAGTTCAGATCTCATTTCTCAGTCTTTCATTCTCATAAGAAACCATAACAACAGACTATTTTAATCTTTTGTATCTTAAAAAAACACATTTGCATATCATCTATAGAATGATTAAGTGCACGTCAAGTCCATTTTGTACTGTGCTTTGACGAGTTTTAATCTGGAATTATCAGTGACCTCTATGCCTCTTCATTCACCTTTTTTTTTGATACAGATGTTACTGAATTTTGGAATTTCTAGAACAATTCCTTGTCATTTGTATTCATGGAGTTTATGATGCTAGAGATTTTAATTACATTATCTTGTCTGACTTTGCGTTAAGTTAAAAACAAACATAAAAGAATTCCCAATCTTCTTATAAGGCAGTTGTCAACCTCTTTATTATTCATTTTACTTGTCCCTGGACCTTTAAGAGATCTATGAATGGTAGGATATTAATTGATACATTTCTCTAGCTGCTCTACAGCAAACTATACCGGTTATCTCTGTGACTTGAGAAATGACTGCAAATGTTGCCTCTATTTTGTAGTACTGATGGCCTGTCCAAGGAAATTAGCAACTAAAACAGTGTTCAATATCTAATCTGGAGATAAAGCCAAGAATTAGGTACAAAGCTTGCAAAACAGATTAGATTGCAATCTGAAAGCCCACACAGCCAGCTGGGCAAAAAAATATTAATGATGTACTGAAATGTGATTTCTGACATCTCTTTTAGTCTCAGAGCTGAGCGATGAAAACATGATCCTCTTTGAGCTACAGAGGAGCTTATAGTAAATTCCAAAATATGAAAAGAGATGTGGTCTTTTTATTACCACTATATCATTATCTTGCATTAATAGCTGTAATTAGTCTGAGCCAGACTATCAGCTGCTATTGAAATATATGGAACTAATTAGACATGAGATATGTTACTGGAACAAGATTGGGAGACTGAAAATTTACACAAATGAGGCCTTCTGAAATGATGAACACAAGTCATAATAATGTTTCTGGAATAAAGCGAAAACAAGACCAAAGAGAGAATGAAATCAATCAGGTAGACAGAAATCCTACTTTTCCTACATGCATAGTAGGGAAAAGACACTACAGGTAGGGAAAAGGAAATGGGGAGGGATACAGAGACAAGAGACCATAAGATCTGGGGATTTCAGTGAGCCTTCAAAGGAGCAATCATTCTTTGCTAACACCAGGATCAAGTGGGTACCCAGTTTTTTTTTTCTTATTGCTGTCTGTTGCATGTACAAGGATAGTCTTCATGCTATTATTTATAAAAGTGAACAATTGGAAACCATTTTAAGCCCCCAAATGAATGAATTCAAAAGATTACATTTGGTATCTGCACATGGCAAAATACTAAGTAGGATTTTAAAAAGCATTTAAGAAAATATTTATGCTGTTTTCTGTAATTGAAAAATGGGTTTCAAAATCTTACACAAAGTATTATTCCATTTATTCACCTAAATGTATATCTCTGCATAGGAAAAACACTTATTGACAACATATATAATTTAATATTTAGCACTGCTTATCTTTGGGTGGTGATATAAGATTTTTGTCTTTATGTCATTTGTTGTTACATTTTTAAGGATTTTTTTTGCTTTAAGTATGTGTTAATCCCATAGTTAGAAAAATATATAATGAATGCTATTTAGAAAAGAAAAACTAAATGTGAAAAACAAATCATAAGAGAACCAGAAAGAGATATAGATGAATATTTATTTCATCATTAGCAAAGAGCTTTCAGTGAGGAAAAGCAAAGAAAGAACCTACAATTTTCAAAACTGGAGATATTTGCATTATAAAAATGTTTATAAAGTCAAAAAATTCCAAACTAAATTTGAATTAGAGGAAAAATATTGGAAAAAGATTTATAAATGTATCAGTAGGAATAGACTAGGTTATGCTGAAGAAACAAGCAGCCCCCAAGTATCAAGAACCTAACACAACAGTTTACTTTTTGTTCATGTAATACGCCAGTGTGGAGCAATTAGAGGGTTCTACCAGGTTTAGCCACTCAGAGATCCAGGCTGGTGTAGTTTATTATGTAACTGATAAAATTTAAAAATATAGGGGCGCCTGGGTGGCTCAGTCGGTTAAGCGGCCAACTTTGGCTCAGGTCATGATCTCGCGGTCCATGAGTTCGAGCCCTCGTCGGGCTCTGTGCTGACAACTCAGAGCCTGGAGCCTGTTTCAGATTCTGTGTCTCCCTCTCTCTGACCCTCCCCCATTCATGCTCTGTCTCTCTCTGTCTCAAAAATAAATAAACGTTAAAAATAAAAATAAAAATAAAAATATATATTAAAATCTAGCATTGGGAAATAGCTTAGTTCTGCTATCTGAATGCCTCATTGGGAGTGTAGTATTAAATTGCAAATTTTAGTGGGGGGGAACTCCACCACATATAACAATATAAATACACAACAATGGTTATTTATTAAATATGAATAATGAATCCAAATTCCATAATAATATACGATCACTAAAAATAATATTTCGGAAGAGTATGTAGAAACATGGAAATAAGGACTCAATGTATTCTCTAGAGTAATAAGTGGTTTGTAATGTATCAGATATAGAGTATATGATTCTCAGTAATCAATTTGCATAGAAATACAATCTGTATAGAAAAATGATTAGAGTGAAACACAACAAAGTATTTTTATTTTATTTTTTTTATTATTTATTTATCTTTATTTTTAGAGACAGAGAGCAAGAGTGGGAGAGAGGGGCAGAGGGAGAGAGAATCTTAAACAGGCTCAATGCTCAACGTGGAGTCCAACACAGGTCTTGATCCCACAACCCTAGGATCATTACCTGAGCTGAAATCAAGAGTCAGACACTCAGCTGACTGAGCCACCCAGGCACTGCACAACAAAGTGTTTTTAATAGTAAATATTTCCCAATTAGTGATGTTTAGTAATTGCAGCTGATTTGTACTTTAATCTGGAATTTTTCTATATTTTTAAAGATGTCATCAATTACTTGAGAAGGAAAGGATTAGCAGGGGCCCTGCATTTACTCTTTTACTTTATGGAGGGAAGACTTGGGAAAAAGAAAAAGAGGGCTTGGTTAAGCCCCTTTGTGAATGTGCTAATGACAGACCTACTAGTAAACATATCATTAGCATTTAACACAGGGGCATCTCTGACACACTTTTAGCAAGAGGTACCTGGTCTGTCTAGAATTGTTTATACTAAATAAACCTGGAATCTATGGGTTTCTGGAGCATGAGTCACTGGAAGATGTCACAAAAGCTATGTACTTACCAAAGTATAAAATAGAGATGTTTCCTGACTACATCATTAAGTATAAATGGTACCTGTACCCATCACATAAAGACCCTGTATGTTAAATCTGGGCCAGAACAAGAAAGAACTTTGGCCAAGGTGTTGGTAGTTTTGGACGTTTCCATGATTTGTGATTATGTGAATTCCTGTTTTTTTTTTTTTAAGTTTATTTATTTTGAGAGCGACAGAGAGAGCATGAGCACAATAGGGGAAGAGAGAGAGGAAGAATCCCAAGCAGGCTCAGCACTATCAGCTCAGAGTCTGATGCAGGGCTCAATCTCAAGAAACTGTGAGATCATGACCTGAGCTGAAATCAAGGGTCAGATGCTTAACTGACTGAGCCACCCAGGTGTCCCATAAGTATGTGAATTTTAAAGTTATTATTAAGATGCAAAACTGAATAAGATCTCTGGTTCTTGTGAATCTAATTTGATAATATGAATCCTTTGTGTTAGCTCATAGTATATTCACTACCAGAAAAAATGCTTAAAGAACATAAAACAAGTAACAGACTCACAGGAACATAAGGTACATGCTAGATTCAAGAAAATAGAATCACTGGGATTACTTATTACTTGGCTTCCAAAACTATAAATGGTTTGGAAGCACAAGATTAAATGAAATACTCACAAGGAGGCTCTTTGACAATTCTATGCTCACTAGTAACACCATTGAAATCTATGTGTAATCAAATGCGGGTCCTCAGTTAGTTGGTTGGCTGCATGGAACACTGGTCCTAGTGAGAACAGTTCTTTACTGCCTTCAGCTGGCATGGCTCACTCTACATCCATGAAGAATAAGTCAACTCAGCCAGAAGTTGGGAGATAAAATGGTATATTGGATTCTGAGGTTAAGGTGCCTGGGAATGAAATGTAGGTACAAAATTTACCAGCTGTATGACTCTGACAATTCAGTGGCCCTTTTCATGCCTGAGCTTATTCATTGGTAAATTACATATGGTTGTATCCGTTTCCTCATGCATGAGAACTAAAAGTACATGGAGGCTATCACTATGCCAGGGCCAATGGAGGTGCAGTTATTAATTATCTGAATGAATTCACTATTTCCTAAAAGCTTAGCTAATTACTTTCCTGCCTTCGCTGAGATAGGGTCTTCATATTGCCTTCTGCATTCCTCCATATTCCTCCATACCTTTTGGCACATGGTTTTTCTCATGACTAGTTGAAAGCCTGTAGGTTAGAGTACAAGTAAACAAAACAAAACAAAACAAACTCCCTTGTGGAGTTTTGGAGTAAAGCAAATAGAAAGAAAGTCATTTGTACTGATAGGATTTTGGATTTCTAGAATGTGACCCCAGAGTGTTTAGACTCTCTGGTCTAAATGGATTAGACCATTCATGGATTTTGAATATTTTCTGATTTTTATCCTATATAATAATCATCTCATCATCGTTTCCTGTTTTCAGAAAGCTTTGTAATATCAACAACATACTGAGCTCCCAACAAGCCATTCAAATAGCATTACTAGGCAGGTGCCCAATGTTGCCAAGGAAAACTGCTCTATTTCCCTCTCAGCTTCATGACTTTATTTAATACTTGCTTGTCAAAGCTGATGGGGATTCCATGGCCCTGACTCCTGTCTGTTCACCCAAGACTGTCATTTTCTATTTCTTCAAATCTTTTGGTAGTAATAGAAATAAGAACTCTTTACGATTTCTACAGCAAGAGTTTCTTCCTCACCTTGTGGAGATGCTCATCTTTAACTAGTTAACAGATTAAGGCAAGCCTAGTTCTCATGTGTGCTCTAACTGCGATTGGGTCCAGCTTTGCTTGACAGATGCAGACAATCCCTTTTTCCCACCAGAGCCCAGGGCTTGGCTGCAGCCAGAGCCCTTATTGCATTCTGTGTGGATGTCACAGAACTCTGAGCGTTCAACAGTAATGATTCCGAAGTCACATTTCTTTTCAATGGATTCATCTCCTGAAATTCATCTTTCTAATTTCTGCTGTTCTGAATCCCAGCAGAGTTATGATGAGTTTAAGTGTTCATCAATTAATGTCAAAACTCAATGTAACACCTTCAGAACTGCCTTTGACAACCACTAGAATACAAAATGAATTTGCTAATGATCAGTTCTTGAACGGAAAGAGTCCTAGGAAATTTGTGATGATGGGACATGTAAGCTCAGTTCATAAAATATGCATGGGTTTTTAAAATGGGGATTAAAAAAATTGGGAGCACAGAATAAGATGAGGAAACAAAGAACAGTCACATGATACCAAGACCCTGGCACTCTTATTTTTTCAAATTTAGAACTTTTCTGTTCTTTTGGTTAACTACAGTTTACCCTGCTGCTGTTGGAAAAATGCACAGGCTTTTCTGAAATCTCAATTCTTCCCAAGTCATATTTTATTGGTATTTATTTTGTTGTTATGATAGAAAACATGGGCATTTCTATTACTTGTAAGTGCTTCAAGTCAATTCTATATTGATGATTTTCACCAGAATGGGCTTACTTTCTTCCGGGGACAAAGCAATAGTGCATGTGTGTTCCCATGCAAATTCTCACATGCTCTATTCCTGCTTTATCACACCCATATCGTGAACTGATAGGGCCTTAAAAGTACCGGTTTGGGCCCAATTTCTTCAAGGGAGGTTTCCAGTGCTCCTATATTGAGTGTCTGCAGCTCTATTCCAAGCCGGGCTACATGGCTCTTATGTCTCTTCTACGTGGGCAAGAGCACAATCTTTGGTTTGTTTTTGCATGAGAAAGCTTTACTTTTATTTTGATACCCAGATGAATGCATTGCTGTTGTGTTACAGGCCATGCTTAGGTATAGATTTAAGAAATACTGGCAACCGTTTTTTACATTTTTTTCCCAACAAATTCCTGCAATGGGGTATATTCACATCCTCACTGACATCATCTCAGATTCCTTGATATGTTTCTCTCTGCCAAGCTAGCTTGCTGGGACCCCAGGAGATTGCATTCCTTAGTGTGCTGGGGGATGCCCACTGGGGTCTGACGTCTGCCCGTCTTTACAGTCTCCTCCCACCCAGATTCTAATTCTAGACGCTAAGATTAGAGTCCACTTTCTGGGCAAACTGAGCTCTTTCTTTCACAAGAAAGGAGGTGCTCCCCGCCTGGAATGCCCTTTACTCCTTGTCATCCAGAAAGACTCCCTCTCAGCATTAGGCAAAGTCAAGTTCTTTCTCCTCTCTTCTTGCGGCATTTAACACTCACTTACAGCCTTTATCACATTTGCTGAAGTTGTTTCCACATCTGACTTTTGTGTCACTTTATCCTTGGCATCTGGGAATGGAAGCAGTGCATACTGGGAACCCGATATATCTTTGTTAAATGAGTAAAAAAAACCCAAAAAAAACAAACAAAAAACAGGGGCTCCTGGGTGGCTCAGTTGGTTAAGCGGCCAATTTCAGCTCAGGTCATGATCTCGTGGTCTGTGAGTTCAAGCCCCATGTTGGGCTCTGTGCTGACAGCTCAGAGCCTGGAGCCTGCTTAGGATTCTCTGTCTGCCTTTCTCTGCCCTTCCCCTGCTCATACTTTGTCTCTCTCTCTCTCTCTCAAAAATAAACAAACATTAAAAAAAATGAGTGAGAAAACCGCTGAATGACAGGGCTGAGTTGTGTAGTTAGTTGGTATGCGATTTGATTTCAGATTAGTTTGAAGATCCTTCTGCCCTTGTCTCCCTTCTCTGGTAACAAATGCCTAAAATGTCTATTTACAGGCAAATGTAACAGATAGATAGATATATTCAATGCATTTTCCAAAATGAGTTACATGGAACGTGTCCCATAAGTAGTTTCTTGAGTAAGGGACTCCATGGGTGAACTAACTTTGGGGACTATGCCTGACCGTACCAGCCTGTGTCAGTTCAGGTCTTCCAGGAAGCAGGTGCCAAAATGGGATTAGACATAAGAGATTTATTTGGACAGTGCCTGAAGAATATAAAAAGAAAGAAGCAGGCACCAGCAGAAAAGGAGAGGGGGGGAAAGGAGGAGGACAGGTAGGAAGAATCTCAGGTTACAGTGCAGTGCTAGGAAAGCTTCAGTGAGGATGGAGCTCTAGAATGGAAATTACCTGTTGGAGGAGTCCCATGTCCCACAGGAATGGGCTTGCACTGGGACCCACACTGTGCCCTCCCAGAGGGAAAACATGGCATCTGCACAAATGCAATGGTGGATCCAGAGGGCTGGCAGCTGGAGCCATCAGTCAACTTTTCTTTCTGCGGCAGGAGGTCTGAGAGGCATATTTTCATGGCTGTCACACAGGTTTTATTCTAAAAGTACTTGGTATGTATCATTTCACTTGAGCTTTATAACAAACTCATGAAAAAGACAAATTCTATTATTGTCTCCATTTCATAAGGCATAGGAAGGCTGGTAACTTTCCCAAGACCCTACTGACAGATCTGGAATTGGAGCCTAATCACTCTGGCCCCAGACACGGTGAGCTTAACCACTGCATCATATTGTCTCACAATATCCCCTTTTGGAGAATCATAATGCACCTTCTCAATACCCCACTCCACCCTATTGCCATATCCGCTTCTTGTTTCGGTGTGCATAACCACAACCAAGCCTCTGAGAAGTTCTGCAGTAAACATACATGTTTAAATGTGTTTAGTCCAGTGCTTTCCAAATTTATTTGCCTATGGAACCCATAATTCATAGTACCGATGTTCTCTGGAACACATTTGGGAAAATAGACCAGTTTTAAATGATTGACAATCCCCCAAAACAAGGTTCTATGGGAATTGAAAAGACACTGTGAAGGTAAAGCCCCTAGTTGGGCAGAGATAAGTTGTCATAAAGGCAAAGGAGTTTCAGCATAGAGTTCAGGCCTCAGTTTCTCTGCTTTCTGAAGGAGTGGCTTGGTTTGCTAACCCCTTAGCCTCAGCATTTTAGCAGTCAATCATGGATCACAGTGCAGGCTTCCCAGGGTTATGATTCAAATTAAGTATGAATTTACATAAAGGTACTTATTCCAGTGTCTGGCACATAACAGCTGCCATCAAATATTAATCTCCTTTCTTAGTTTTCCCTCATAGAAGAACTAACTGCACTTATTTACCCTTTAGCTGAGGGCTGGTTTTCTCAGTGACAAAGTGTGCCTGCCTGACCAATGTGCAATGGTTCTTTGCTTTAGGATAGTTATTGGGAAAATTAACTGGAAATAGAAATTTTCTGTTGAGAAAAGAATTAGGGGAAATGTTGTGGGTTGGAGGGAATTTCCATATTAGGACTTTGATTCAAATCTAGGAGGATTTGGGGCACCTGGGAGACTCAGTTGGTTAGGTGTTGGACTCTTGATTTCAGCTCAGGTCATGATCTCACGGTCATGAGTCTGAGCCCCGCATTGGGCTCTGTGCTGACTGAGCTGATCCTGCTTGGGATTCTCTCTCTGCCCCTCCCCTGCTCTCTCTCTCCCTCTCTCAAAATAAATAAATAAACGTTTCAAAAAAAATCCAGAAGTTTGTGTCCTTAACCTATGTCTTGGAGGATAGGAGGACAGGATTAGCTGTATCCCCACTTGCTTCCCTCATATCATAAAGAGAAGAGTTGAGCACCAGGAATGAAAAGGGGAAAGGTAGAGGAAATATCGGCTCTGGAGGGGAGATGAGCAGAGACAGGCTGCTGTATCCTCTTTGTTCCCTGGGAAGGAAGGCCTGAGCACATCCCTGGGCTGATGGCCCTGTGCTCCCCCCTCTCCTCTCCTGCTGTGGGACTCACTGGGTAGCTCCAATTAGTAGGCCCCCCTCTCTGGGCTATATGGCTGGGGATGGGTGGTTAACAGGCTCTGGGCCTTAGGACTTTCTACACATGAGCAAATATAACACTGGAGACATGATCACTTGGCTCTTCTGATTGCTCTTCCACTTTTTCTGTAATCCCAAAGTACAAAGTAGTCCATTGCCCCTTCATTTCCCCATGGAGACTTTGCCCCCTTCTCTCCCTTCTGGGCTCACAATGGACTCCCCAGAAAGGCTCCTCCTCTCTGGCCCTTCCTTCCTCCCTCATTCAACACATTTTACATCTTCTTACACATTTTGCATCTTCTTTTTGTTCCTATGTTGGCTCAATTTTTCATTCTGACCTCTTCTCTTTGTCCCTTCTCCACTCTCTGCACAAGTTATTTATATGACAGCCTACCTTCTCTCCCCTTCTAGGATTTGGCATTTTTCAGGCTTCCTCCTGCTACACCTGTGCTGCTATTTGAGTATCTTCAGCCTTTAAGGGCTGACCAGGGGCAGAGATGCTCCCTGCCAGAAGACAAGACCAATTGCTTCTGGACACATATCATTATGTAGCTGGCCCTGGCCTTTATGTCTTTTCTGGTACACAGAAACAGATACAGCAAAGTATAATAGGTGGGCTGCTAGGAGAATCATATGAACAATCCCTTCTCTCTAACCTAAAGAGACCAGGTTTTATTTTTGAGCCCTGTAGACTCTTTCCCTTGACTAAAATTTTTTAATTTTTTCAGAAGTAGCAGGTTCATCTTAGTTTGCCTTTTTGTTTTGAAATCCCACTGATCCTTCAAGGTTTACTACACATGCTGCACCGTCTGGGAGCCTTCCCTGAGCTCTCTATCAGACAGAATTACTCCCTTCTCTCTGTTCTTAGGGCACCTCGTTTTGATCACCCTAATAGCCCTCTGCCTCAGTGCAGTTTGCATGGGAGGTAGTTTTCATGTTATTCTCTTCTGCTGCACTGTCAGCTACTAAAGGCACCTTTTTCAAATCTTTAGCACTGGACTCAGCCAGGTATTCTGGAGGGAGCAATGATTCTCAAGCTTCAGTGGCTGAAAGGTAGAATATACAAACAGACAATTGTCAGACTATCTATGACAATAGAACCTGACCTACAACCAGTGTCACAAGCAGCCTGGGAAGCCAAACCACAACCTTTACAGCCATTTGCCCAGAGCGGTTAGATCTTGGTTGACAACTGCCAGCTTTGCTAATTTTGGTTCCCACTTTCAACTCAGGACCAACCAGAGAATGTGAGATATGTTTCCAAACCAATCCCATAGGATGTCCCACTTCTAGTTAGCCTCCTTCAGCTTTCTTACATCAAGAGCCTCCAATCAGGGCACACCTGAAGCCTTTCCTTTCTTCCACTATAAGGCTTTCCCACACCTCTGCCTGCCTTTGAGTTTCTGTCAATTGGTGGCTGGTTCTTTTGCTATAGCAAGCTCTGAAAAGTAAGTCTCTGCTTGTGCTCATTTGGATGATCTTCCTTTGTTTCTACATGGCACAAGAATCACCCAGAGAGGAACACCTGGGTAGCTCTGTCAGTTGACTCTCCAACTGTTGATTTTGGTTTGGGTCATGATCCGAGGGTTGTGATATGCAGCCCCATATTGGCCTCTGTGCTGAGCATGCTGCTGGCTTGATATTCTCTCTCTCTCTCTCTCTCTCTCTTTCACCCCTCACTCCCCCACTCACACACACACACACACACACACACTCCCTCTCTCTCTCAAAAAAAGAATCATCTGAAGAAGTTGTTAAAATACAACCAAGACCCTAATTTAGTAAGTATGGTGGGGCCTGAGATTCTTTCTGCATTTTTAATGAGCCGCCAGATGACTTTGAGTAGCACTGAGATGGAATGTTTAGGTGAAGTGATACTATTATGAAATATTAATCTATGTTCTCCTTCCACCAAGTTTCCTTTCCTTGTGCCTTGCCCCATCACATGGGGAGGCTGTTCTGAGTTCAGGTTCTCAGGGGAGAAAAGAGGCAGGCAGGAAGGAAATACTCAGGGACTTTCTTTCTGGTTTTTGTTTCACAAAAGTTAAAGGTTTCAAGGTAGTGATTTTTGACATGGGGCTCTTTTTCTCCTTGCAGGAAGTATTTTGCCTTTCTGGTTGTCACAGCTAGGGGTTATCTAGTGGGTATGCGTAGGATGCTGCTAAACATACTACAATCTAGAGGATACAAAGGATACAGTCTAGAGGATACAAAGAAGTATCATGTTAATGTCGGGGGAAGGATGAGAAACCCTAATATAGAAGAGTAGAGAGTCATAGATGGAGTGTTTGAGAGCAGCAAGGGCTTCCCCCATCTTTTAAGGTTTCCTGGATTGCAGGAGCTGGACAGAGGAAAAGAGATGAGAGCAGAGCCATATGTGGGCTATCTCCCCATATACAGGGGCCTTGTACCAATGTTCCCTGGATAGAACTGCAGGGAGACAAAAGATATAGCAGGGAGGGCTGCGAGTTGAATCCAGATCAAGAGGGACTGCTGGACAGCTTCAGAGATGACCATCCAAAGCTACAGTTGTCCCTTAGCCCAAAGCATGGAGGTGAGAGAGAGAGTTGCTGCAACGTGATCATACCAGGTGATGGGGGCGGGGGAAGGGATATCTCAGGGATAAACGATGAATTGATGACCAATAGCCAGATGGGAGGGCTCCTTGGAGAACAGATGGCATAGAGAACCAGAAAGGACTCCCTCCCCTTGCCTTGTACTTCGAGAGCCCCTGAAACCTAGATACAGTCCTGAAATAAGAGGCATGATGGACCCTAATAGGCTGAGATTAATTTCTAGTATAATCAGGACCTGTGGGAAAATAAATCTTCCTGTATTTTTCATTGTTCATGGATAATCTGCTCCGCTCCAGAAACCTCACATGTGTATTCAGGATAATATTAATGAATACGGATATTAAAAACTTAACAGGATCCCAAATAGAAAACAGGCTGAATTAGAGAAAAATAAAAAGAATATTTCCTGCACATCTGAGTTTTGGCCTGAGATCCTAATAATTAAAAGCATCTACCCCCACATTCAGCCTGGACCTTGAGAATTAAAGGCATGCCTTATTGTCCACATTAATATGACTTTATGCTATTCCTCTGTCTTCATTAGCAGAACTTTACTATTTGGGCAAATGGTTTGATTGTTCATTATAGGAACTTCCCCAAAGACCCATCAACTCTTCAATGGAAAGCATCAACAGACAGTTTAAGCCTTGAGTTTTTAAAATCCCTCTCCCTAAAATCCTCACTTTACTGTTTGCACCAGTCCTAGACTATTGAATTGTAATCTTGCACAATCATAATCCAACCACCAAGTTTTCTCCTCAATCCCCCCTTGAAAAAAATCAAACTTCCAATTCTTTTTTTTTTTTTTTTTTTTATTTTATTTTTTAATATATGAAATTTACTGTCAAATTGGTTTCCATACAACACCCAGTGCTCATCCCAAAAGGTGCCCTCCTCAATACCCATCACCCACCCTGCCCTCCCTCCCACCCCCCATCAACCCTCAGTTTGTTCTCAGTTTTTAACAGTCTCTAATGCTTTGGCTCTCTCCCACTCTAACCTCTTTTTTTTTTTTTTCCTTCCCCTCCCCCATGGGTTTCTGTTATGTTTCTCAGGATCCACATAAGAGTGAAACCATATGGTATCTGTCTTTCTCTGTATGGCTTATTTCACTTAGCATCACACTCTCCAGTTCCATCCATGTTGCTACAAAAGGCCATATTTCATTTTTTCTCATTGCCACGTAGTATTCCATTGTGTATATAAACCACAATTTCTTTATCCATTCATCAGTTGATGGACATTTAGGCTCTTTCCATAATTTGGCTATTGTTGAGAGTGCCGCTATAAACATTGGGGTACAGGTGCCCCTATGCATCAGTACTCCTGTATCCCTTGGATAAATTCCTAGCAGTGCTATTGCTGGGTCATAGGGTAGGTCTATTTTTAATTTTCTGAGGAACCTCCACACTGCTTTCCAGAGCGGCTGCACCAATTTGCATTCCCACCAACAGTGCAAGAGGGTTCCTGTTTCTCCACATCCTCTCCAGCATCTATAGTCTCCTGATTTCTTCATTTTGGCCACTCTGACTGGCGTGAGGTGGTATCTGAGTGTGGTTTTGATTTGTATTTCCCTGATAAGGAGCGACGTTGAACATCTTTTCATGTGCCTGTTGGCCATCCGGATGTCTTCTTTAGAGAAGTGTCTATTCATGTTTTCTGCCCATTTCTTCACTGGGTTATTTGTTTTTCGGGTGTGGAGTTTGATGAGCTCTTTATAGATTTTGGATACTAGCCCTTTGTCCGATGTGTCATTTGCAAATATCTTTTCCCATTCCGTTGGTTGCCTTTTAGTTTTGTTGGTTGTTTCCTTTGCTGTGCAGAAGCTTTTTATCTTCATAAGGTCCCAGTAATTCACTTTTGCTTTTAATTCCCTTGCCTTTGGGGATGTGCCGAGTAAGAGATTGCTACGGCTGAGGTCAGAGAGGTCTTTTCCTGCTTTCTCCTCTAAGGTTTTGATGGTTTCCTGTCTCACATTCAGGTCCTTTATCCATTTTGAGTTTATTTTTGTGAATGGTGTGAGAAAGTGGTCTAGTTTCAACCTTCTGCATGTTGCTGTCCAGTTCTCCCAGCACCATTTGTTAAAGAGACTGTCTTTTTTCCATTGGATGTTCTTTCCTGCTTTTCAAACTTCCAATTCTTAATACATTCTGACCTTACTTCATCCTTTCTTGGCTGCTGCAAAAGCACTGCTAGATGGTTTTCTCCCTTAGTTTTGATAAGCAATGAACTCAGCTTTGTCTATTAACAGGTTGTGTTGGTGATATTTGGGGAGCCAACTTTCCATGCTTGGAGATGACAGTAACAATTAAGGGATGCTGTCTTGTTCCCAAAATTTCCCCTTTTCCTGGGCCTCCTTGTGTCCTCAGGCATCCTGATTGCATACATTAACCCACACACATTACGGATGGCCTACTGGATGCTTGGCATGGGTGCAATTTGTTCAGTATTCCTTTGTTGATTGCAAAAGATTCATGTTGTGTCTAGAGGCAAGGAGGCAATGACCAGCAGAAGCAAGTGATTTGGTTCATAGGATTCTTATCTGGCCAGATGCTTCTGGGCTTCATGGTACACCTGGATAGGTTGAGTACTGCTGGGGAAATATAACTAAAAACAGAGTCTTTTTCCAACCTAGAAAACCTCTCCACAAAAGTAGTAGAGAAAGAAAATGGACTTATTGAGTAAGTATTAAACCAGAATGTGATGTGCATCACAGGCAATCTGCTAAGAGATTGCAAAGACAGAAAGGAAGCTCACTCCCTAGTATAGCCAAGCAGACACAACCTATTCCACACATGTTCTTGAGGTAAACAATAACTAGTCCTCAAGTAAAAGGACTTGATCACACACAGTTCCCTTGATCACACACAGTTTATCTTAACTTTATTTTGTAATTGGGGTAATCACTCGTGTTAGCTAAACTGGCTTTATCCAGAGGAAAAATGAGTATCTTTATGACAAGAGGTAATTTTTGCAACTTGGAGCAAGGCACCCACCACAGCTGAGTTCCTAGCCTCTCACAGAAATAGCAGTGCTGTCTCTCTTGATGTCTCCAGTTCAAAAAGATGGTTCCTAGGTCCTTAAGAAAGACATTCCTGGGTCATAAAGCTGACAAAAGCTCTATCTAGTTTTCAAAAAGATTTATATAGATCTCAAAGAGAGAAGAAAGTACTTACAGTTTTAAGTTTTCGAAAGTCAATGCAATGCCCTAAGAAAAGGAGAGGGGACTCTCTTTTAGTTTCCACAGGGAGAGGAGTGTCTTATTTTAAAGTTTTTCTGATGTTATGCAGGGATCCAACTGAAAGGACCAGTTCTGCCATGATGGTTATTTCATCTGTATGGGGAAGACTCTGTGCTTCAATGGAAAGCCATGCACTTTCTAGAGCAAGACTTCAGGGTTATGCAGTTCTACTTCTGATATCTTTGTGCTATTTTGCCACTCTAAATAGATAATGGACGGCAATGCAAAATAATTCCTGTGTGTATGTTAGAGTAAGCAGCTAGTTAGGTTTTAACAAGATGCCTGGAGGCCAACAAAGGGGGAGTTAGGGTCAGCTAGTGGGAAAGTCAGATACCTATCCTGGTAGCACTCCACAACAAAGCCACAAGAGAGCCAGATCAAACCAGATAGGCCTAAGACCCAGAAGGCTGGAGACACTAACCAAGTAAGGAAGACAAGGCAAAAAACCCAGCTCCCCAAAACATCCCCTCCCCGTATAATAAATATTCCTCCCTCTAGTTAACAACTGTCAATAAATATAGAGACCCAAACCCTGGAGCCTGCAGCTACCCCTTGATCTCACGTGTTCTCACATCTCAAGAGTGAGCTCTCTCTTGCACCTCTCAACCACTGTCTGGTCTGGCCTGTTGTTCTCTTCTCACGACAAGACTAAGACCCTCTGGTGACATCCAGAGGATAGGCTGGAAGGAGGTCTCCAGGCTGGAGGTCTCCCTAGTTCACCTGGCAACATACAGACACGCAAATTATGTTCTATCCAGTAGAAGTTCAACTGACTGTTCTCTACCGTGGCAAGGAACAGTTTTGCCTCCATTTGCACATTAATTTTAATATTTATTTTGTAATAGTTTTTTAAAGTTTTTTATTTATTTTGAGAGAGAGACAGAGAAAGCAAGCAGGGGAGGGAAAGAGAAAGAGGGAGAGAGAGAATCCCAAGCAGGCTCCACACTGTCAGCACAAAGCCCAATGCAGGGCTCAAACTCACGAACCGAGAGATCATGATCTGAGCTGAAAAGAAGATTTGGATGCTTAACTGATTGAGCTACCCAGGTGCCCCTAATTTTAATATTTCTGATCTATAGATATCACTTCTTATTTGAACCAGTTTTCCATCTGGCTAGGTTCCTGCAATGAGTAATAAGTTAAATAGAATGTTTAGTATATGTTTGTTTTATATCTGTATGAGAGTCAGGAGTTTACTGTTTTTGAAAAGTACCCTAAAGGGTACCTGGCACAGATCCAGTCTTATCAGCATTCCTGAGTTCCATTCTCTGCTCTAACCTTGGCTGTATGACTTTGGAGAAACCCTTGAGTTTATGACTTACTTTTTAGATGCTACTTAGGAAAAAATAGTAGAAATGGACACTGATTGGGAGTAGAACCTGGCCAGATACCTCTGACAGAACCACAGATAACCACTGTGTAACCTAGTTTATTCAGTCAAGGGAGTGGGATTCCTTTTGTTCATCTGTTTTCCATCAGTAGTTCCCTGTGTCCTTTGTATTGGATGGTCAGCCTTTTATTTATCTAACGTACTTAATTCTTATATTCAGGGGGAAGGTGATATTTGTTCATCTTCTTGCTCTATAATGTTATGGGTTGTTTGCTTTTTACTGTTCTCAAAATGGCATCAGGATTTATGGTATGATTCTTCTGGTTCAGTGAGCCTCTTATCTCCTGTCATTGGCAGTGCTCCAATGCCGGGAGTTTCTGAGGGAACCAAATAATAATAATGACAATAATGATTTGCCCAGGCATTGTAAGATGCTGTACATGAAGTAAGAAGTTTTGTTTCCAATACCTTAAGAGAAGAGGCATTTGATCTGAAGCATGAAGTGTGATGAATTCACCCTTGTAATAATTGAGAATGAATTGTTAATTTCTATGGGTACCTTCATTTTTGGAGTTCTGGTATTACACTTGTATTTGACTCCTAGCTTGCAGCTTCCTAGCTGCATTGCCTTAGGCAAAGTTGGTTAATCTCTCTGTGCATTAGTTGACCCCTTTGTTAAATGGGGATAGGGATAGTATTTACTCCCAAAGCTTCTGCCCAAGATCTCGATCTCTCTACAGTGCTTGTCCTCCCACCAGCTGCCAGATGGATGCCTTTCAGGTGAGGACTCAAAGGACATTTTCTCAGTGAGGGTTTCCCTTCTCTCTCTTTCAATTATATTCTCCTTGAGCATCTTAATTTTTTTTGTAATCACATTGTTCACGGTTTGTAATCATGTATGGATGAGTGTGTTTATTCAATTTCTGCCTCCCCTGATAGGGTGTATGGTCTGTGAGGGTGTAGGTGGGGTAGGATTCTACCACTCTATGCCTAGCACCTCATACTGTGCCAGGTGATGAGTCAGTGTTCAGTGACCATTTGTTGAATGAACAAATGAAATATTGAAAACAGTACCCCCAAACAGAAGCACTTAATAAATAATGCTAGTTGGCATTGTTGCTGCATTCAAAGAAAGAAATTCAGGGCATTTAAAAAGCAGTAGATTGAAAATGGTCTATTTTGGATATTCAAGTAAACTAGGAATGATGGGTTTTTGGGGGGTGCTGGTGGGGTTCAGAGCTGATGGCCAGGAAAGAATTCTTGAAGACGTCTTTGGTGCAAAAAGGTGATTTTATTAAAGCATAGGGACAGGACCCATGGGCAGAAAGAGCTGTACTGGGGTTGTGAAGAGTGACTGGTTATATACTATGAAATTGAGGGAGGTAAGTCAAGAGGAAGTTTCTTTTCTTTTTTTTAATTTATATCCAATTTAGTTAGAATATGGTGCAACAGTGATTTCGGGAGTAGATTCCTTAATGCCCCTTACCCATTTAGCCCATCCCCCTCCCATAACCCCTCCAGTAACCCTCTTTGCTCTGTATATTTAAGAGTCTCTTATGTTTTATACCCCTCCCTGTTTTTATATTATCTTTGCTTCCCTTCCTTTATGTTCATCTGTTTTGTATCTTAAATTCCTCATACAAGTGAAGTCATTTGATATTTGTCTTTTTCTAATTTCGCTTAGCATAATACCTTCTAGTTCCATCCACATAGCTGCAAATGGCAAGATTTCATTCTTTTTGATTGCTGAGTAATACTCCATTGTGTATATATATATATATATATATATACCACATCTTCTTTATCCATTCATCCATCGATGGACATTTGGGCTTTCTCCATACTTCGGCTATTGTTGATAGCACTGCTATAAACATAGGGGTTCATGTACCCCTTCAAAACAGCACACCTGTATCCCTTGGATAAATGCCTAGTAGTGGAATTGCTCGGTTGTAGGGTAATTCTATTTTTAATTTTTTGAGGCACCTCCATACTGTTTTCCAGAGTGGCTGCACCAGTTTGCATTCCTACCAGCAGTGCAAAAGAGATCCTCTTTCTCTGCATCCTCGCCAGCATCTGTTGTTGCCTGAGTTGTTAACGTTAGCCATTCTGACAAGTGTGAGATGGTATCTCATTGTGGTTTTGATTTGCATTTCCCTGATGATGAGTGAGGTTGAGCATTTTTTTCATGTGTCAGTTGGCCATCTGGATGTCTTCTTTGGAGAAGTGTCTATTCATGTCTTTTACCCATTTTTTCACTAGATTATTTGTTTTTTGGGTGTTGATTTTGATAAGTTCAAATAGGTTTTGGATACTAACCCTTTATCTGGGATGTCATTTGCAAATATCTCCTCCCATTTCATCAGTTGCCTTTTAGTTTTCCTGATTGTTTCCTTCGCTGTGCAGAAGCTTTGTATTTTGATGAGGTCTCAGTAGTTCATTTTTGCTTTTGTTCCCCTTGCCTCTGGAAATGTGTTGAGTAAGAAGTTTCTGTGGCCGAGGTCAAAGAGGTTTTTGCCTGTTTTCTCCTCTGGGATTTTGATGGCTTCTGATCTTACATTGAGGTCTTCCATCCATTTTGAGTTTATTTTTGTGTGTGGTATGAGAAAGTGGTTCAGATTCATTTTTCTGCATGTTGCTGTCCAGTTTTCCCAGCACCATTTGCTGAAGAGACTGTCTTTATTCCACGGGATATTCTTTCCTGCTTTGTCAAAGATTAGTTGGCCATACATTTGTGGGTCCATTTCTGGATTCTGTATTCTGTTCCATTGATCTGAGTGTATGTTTTTGTACCAGTACCATACTGATGATTACAGCTTTGTAATACAGCTTGAAGTCCGGGATTGTGATGCCTCAAGCTTTGTTTTTTTTTTTTTTTTTTTTCCAAGATTGCTTTGGCTATTTGGGGGTATTTTCTGGTTCCATGTAAGTTTTAGGATTGTTAGTTCTAGCTCTGTGAAGAATGCTGGTGTTGTTTTGATAGGGATTGCTGAAGGAAGTTTCTTAAAGGGATTTTCCATATGCTAAAGACTCACAGATTACTGGAGGCCTAGCTATTTTCAAACTAAGGTTGTTTTTCCCTCTAGCAAAGCACTAACATTAAGACAGTAGGGAGTCCCTGGACTTTAAGCTATTGATAAATGGCCCTTTTTTCATAATTGTACTAAGATATTTGTAAACTGATGGAGACTCTTAACAGTTTAACCATCTGTTTTCTGTCCTTTCCTTTGTTCTGGGGCAGCCAGGAGCTCCTGAGAAAAATTACACATATCCCAGCTTGAAGGGGAGATGGTGTGTGTTCTAGCCTGTGCTTGGCCCTTAGCTTGCCTTCTGATCCCTCATCAGGAACATTTTTTTTAATGTTTATTTATTTTTGAGAGAGAGAGAGACAGAGTGCAAGCAGGTGTAGGGCGGGGCCAAGAGAGAGAGGGAAACACAGAATCTGAAGCAGGCTCCAGGTTCCAAGTTGTCAGCACAGAGCCCAACATGGGGCTCGAACCCACAAACTTTGACCTGAGCCAAAGTTCGACACTTAACTGACTGAGCCACCCAGGCACCCCAGGAACACCTTTTAACATAACTTTATTCTACAGGATATGTATTCTCTCTTCCCCATTATCCATTTAAAAACTATATTCCACCCCAGCATGCTCTGAAATGCTGTTAATGTTCTGCCTCAACTTCTTGTATCATATTCTATATACTGAGCATCTCGTGTGCTGATGATATCTGGCTGATAATCAAATTAATTTTTATCAAAAAATGTAAAGGCAAATGAAGTGATTTCTTGACAGATTTGCAAAGCTCTGTGCCAGGGTGCTACTAGTTCTGTAAATGCTACTTACTGAAAACAAACAAAACTGATTATTTAAAATGGTTCTGCATTCTCTTCTGCTGTGCATCCCAGATTATTATCATGTGATGAGACAAGCCGAAAAGTGAAAACAGAAACACTGGGAGAGCATGGGAGATTCTTTTGTTGTTTGAGACCATCATTTTGAAAGAGTAATTTCACTAAAACCAAGGTTTCTAATTCTATTTTCCCCCCATACGGTGAAGCGTTGAGTGTTCTCAGGGAGGCCATAAAATCGAGACATTGTATTTCTTTGAAAATCAAATTCAGTCTGCTCAAAAGACAAGCTTTAAATTACAGCCATAGTTTTCCTTTTGGCTCCATTCTGGGGATTTCTGCAGCACAGCCACTGCTCCCAGCATTAATGTGTGCACACAGGTCCCATTAATGTTGGTTGGAGCTCCGAGTGTGGAACAAGCTTAGATCTGTAGGTGGAAGGTCAGCACAGCTACACTGACCCTTGGCACGTGGCTCCCCCATCCAGAGAGACACAGGCAAAGCCTCCAAATCTGTCAGTATCTTCAATGACCTTCCTCCATGGTGCTTTCTGTTGTCTTTGCCCACTCAACGGGAAGCTTCCAATCCATTACTGTGTCTGAGAGGCTCCACGTTAGAACAGAAGAGAGCCAATTTAGAGGTCATTTACTCCAACTCCTTCATTTTGTAGAAATGGAAGGTGTGGCTTGGAGGGGTCAAACACCTTGCCGGAGTCATCCCACCGGGAAGTGGCAGTGCTGGTGTGACAATCGAGATCATCTAGTTCCTGGGAAAAGTACTAGTACACAAAACTGCTTGGCAAATGAAAGCAACGAGGTTGTCCTTTCCTTTATTTTTAAAAATACCTTTTCTTTGTGCTTGGAGTTTGGAACCTGCAGAGAGGAATGCCTATGTTTTACAACCCTTCGCAGTTGTTAATTGTACTTGGTAAGTCAGTCTGTTCCCAAAACAGCTCAACAAAGGTTCTTGCAAAACGACTGAGGTCCGTGTAGCCAAGAAGCTGGATAAAAACTGATTAAACATTCCTTTTAATCAGAATCTGCCCATGTCCACCCACTGGTGGCTTTGATCCTCTTCAACAGCTTTAATGAAAATTGCCAAAGTATTCCTTTAAGTATTCATATCATTAATACTATTTAAGTGAGGAAGCCGGGTAGAATCATCCGGAATTTCCACAAAAGGGCTTACCAATCCTCCTTCGCAGCGAGCTGGTTTTCAGAAATTACAATGATTTTTCTTTCCTTATCAGTATTATTTCATCTTGGGCCCCTTTTTCTGTCATTATGCCTAATTCTGTGAATGGAATTGCTTCTATGTCAGACAATGGGCCGCCTGCCTTGTGTAAAGCCCTCCAATCTCCTTATTTTCATTCATACCATTTATACTAACCCTGTCTCAAGTAAGCAGCTCTTTTGACAAATCACCTGTATCTTCGCCCTTTAAGGCAGAAATGAATCTTCTGTGTTCTTGCAAAACACCATGTACACAGCATGTAGAATCTTGAGTTATTTAAAACACACCAGAAATATATTGGAGCACAAACCAACCCCTTAATCATGGGTTTCTGAAATAGGCTAGGGGTTGATTTCTTTTAGAAAATTCATCAGAGGCAGCTAAGCTTGTAGATAATCCTCCAGGTAAGTGGGAGAACTACACACTGAATTCTGTGAAACGGGCATCTTCTACTGATCCCTCAAATTTGGAATTATGTTCACCTTCTTTTCCCAGATCCTTTGATACTCAGATTTGTCTAATGTGGTATTTTGATGTGTGAAAGGAACCCTAACATTTTCACTTTTCAAAACCAAAGTCTTAGATCAAATAAAAACTGCACATCCCTTAACATTTTAAATTCTCAGCTACAGCAATATACTGAAAGTCTAGATGAAGGGAAAGCATTCTACTGCCTAAGCCTGATAAATACCAAATAAACATGACTGCTCTGGAAACACAAATTATTATTTGCTTGTGTTCATGTCCGTGGTCACAAGAGGAGTGAAATCTATTTTGTCACTCTAGTTTGTCAATATTTATGTGCTAAACTCAGTATCATCTAGAATTGCTTTCTGAACGTGAGTACTAGGATGCTGACGTCTCTTTCATCATTTATGTGTATCTTCCTGGGGCCTCACTTTCTAGGCATCTGAGTCCCAGGACCACTAAGGCATGTCTGACTATTGCCAAAATGCAAGATCTGGCAGCTACCCGTATGTCCTATGCCTCATATGAGATGAGTGAGGTGTGCACTTTTGGTCAAGCAGATAACTACTGCTTCTTGGGGTTGCCAGATTCGGTTCTTTCCATCTTCATGATCACTACACTTGCTCAATCCACAACAGCTTTTGGCTTAGACAATAAAAGAGTCTCATTTCTAGTGTCTCAGCCTCACCTCTCACCCCTTGCCAATCTTCTCATGACTTATAGATAAATAATTTTAGAAAATATCTTGGATAAGATTATCAGGTTGCTAAAAATATTTTCATATCTTGATGATAAAAATATCCAAAGTGCTTAGTGTGGTCTATACTACCCCACAAAATCTGTCTCCTTTTCTGCCTTAGCATCAGTAAATTCCTCTGTTTTCCTTACCTACCTCACTTCAGTCTCTTCTTTCTGAACTTTGAATACAAAAGGCTCTTTCTGTCTGGAGGTTGGATCTCCCATATTCAGTTCCTTCTGGCTGGACCCACCCTCCCACAGCTTTTCACAAGTCTGACTTCTTGCTATCCCTTAGATCTTTTCTCTAGTATCTTTTCCTCAGAGGGCAGTGAGGGCAGAGATGCCAATATCTGTGTTCCTTTACAAAGTGTGTAGTTGTCTCAGGGAAGTGACTGATCAGTTATGAACTACATTTCCAAGTTTCCCTTGCATTGGGATGGGGTCATGTGACCACTTTTCATTGATGGGATGTATACAGAAGTGATGTGGCCATTTCTGTGCTCAAGGGCTTAAAAAGTACCCTTGGCTTTTCTATCCTCTCTGTTTCCATCCATTGGATTAAAAAAAAAAAAAAGGATTCTGACAGGAATCCTCTGACAGAGACAGGGGATGAAAGGAGCCTGGGTCTCTGAATTACTATATGGAAGGCTACCTAGTGAACAACTGATTGGATTATATGTGAGTGAGAAATAAAAATCTATTGTGTTAAGGGTGCCTGGATGGCTCAGGTGGTTAAGCATCCAACTCTTGATTTCAGCTCAGGTCATGATCTCATGGTTTGTGAGTTTGAGCCCCATGTCCAGCTTCACGCTGACAGCATGCTTTGGATTCTTTCTCTCTCTCTGCCCCTGCCGTGCGCTCTCTCTCCCTCAAAATAAATAAATAAATTTAAAAAAATCTATTGTGTTAAGCCATTGAAATTTTGTAGTTTATCTGTTAAAAGCAGTTGCTAGTATTACCTTAAACCAGACCAGAGGCTTTCCCAAAGAGGTTTTTGTTATTCTTGATCACTGCATTTTATACATTTTCTTTACAACACATATGACAAATTGTACTTATATATTTGCTTATGTTAATTCTTCTCTTCTGTTTCCCCACAAGGTTATATATTTCATGTAGGCAGGAAAAGTATGTATATCCAGTGTCTAACATAGTACTTGGAACATTAATAGGCACTCAATAAGTGTCAGTAGGATGAATTGATACATGACAGAAGAAAAGGTGAAAGTAGTGGTAAAGTGGTAAAGCTTTAAACAAGGTACAAAGAGGTGCTCCTCTAGGGAAGATGGTGGAAAGGAGGATCCTGAGCTCACTTGGCCTCATGGCCACACTGATGCAACAACTACATCTACACAACTCTGCAAACAGTCTGAAGGCTAGCAGAACAGACCTTCTACAGCTAGTCATAGAGAGAAGGCCACATTGAAAATGAATGGTAAAAGGGGCAGGGATGTGGCTGGGAACTACACAACTAACTACAAACAGCAGGGACATCACAAGCATGCAGAAGCAAGAGAATCAGATCCCACACTGAGCACAGCACCCCCAGAACTGGGGACTCACAGTAGGATGATGAGTCCCCATGACATCTGGCTTTGAAAATCAGTGGAGTTTAATCTGGAGCATTAAAAAATCAGTGGGCATAACTCTAGGAGAGCCAGAAGGTAATAGGAAATGGAGTCCCTGCCATTAATGAGATAGCATACTAAATAACCCAGCCTGAGACATGACACAGAAGAAGCAGGTTGAAAAGCACCTGGAGCACACATGAATGAGATCTATTGACTAATCAATCTTAGAATATTTGCTGGAGGGGCATGGAACTGCAGGAGATTTCACAGGGAACAAAAGTGGGGATGGGTGCCACTTTTCTTCCCCTACTCCAGCCTAGATAGCCAATGCTTGCAGGGGCCAGGGCTAACCCTGTCTGTCTGCTTTGTGCATCACATGGCCCCCCCCCCACCCCCCCCCCGGAATTCCCCTGGCAGACTGCTCTATTAACCTTCCCTCCTTAGCAGGCATTCCTCCAAAGTGACTCCTGCCTTGGAGAGTGAGGCAGACAACTGCCACCTACCAGTGTGTCTACAGTTCCTGTCGCTGGACCTCTTAGCTGGCTGTCGAGGGAGTAAGCCCTTTGGTACACCTGCAGCAGTGGCAGAGAGGCTACTTACAGGCAGTTAGGCTGACTGCCAATTCTGCCCAACAGACTACAGTAGCCAGCAGCCAGGCCTCTCAACAGCACAGGGAACAAATGCTCCCAGTGTGCTCATAGCAGGCCAAGCTCAAAGCAGCCACCTGGGCTGAAAGCAGTCATGGCTCAGTCACAACAGGAGGGTGCACTCAGCCTATACAGGGGAAACCCTGGTAATGCCTGGTTCTAGTGACCAAGAGGGGATTGCACCACAAACCTCTTCTATACAAGGTCACTACTTTCAAGGCCAGGAGATGTAGCCAGCCTATCTAATACATATAAACAAACACAGAGAGTTAGACAAAATGAAAAGACAGAGAGAGGTGTCCCAAATGAAAGAAAAGACAAAATCACAGTGAAAGAGCTAAATGAAATGGAGATAGCAATATGCCTCATAAAGAGTTCAAAGCAATGGTCATGAAGACACTCACTGGACTTGAGGAAAAAAATGGATGAACTCAGTGATAAATTCAACAGAGACAGAACCTATTAAAAAAAGAAGTAGTCAGAGCTGAACAATTCAATAACTGAAATGAAAGATACACTAGAGGGAATCAACAGCAGATTAGAGGATGCAGAACAATGGATCAGTGATCTGGAAGATAGGGTAATGGAAAGCACCCAAGCAAACAGCAATAAATGAATGAATGAATGAATGAATGAATGAATAAATAGTTAAGGGAACTCTGAGACATCATCAAGCATAATAACATTCATATTATAGGGATCCCCGAAGGAGAAGAGAAAGAAAAGGGCAGAAAACTTACATAAAGAAATAATAACTAAAATCTTTTCTAATCTGTAGAAGAAAACAGACATCCATGTCTAGGAATCACAGAGATCTACTAACAAAATGAACCCAAGGAGGTGCATACCAAGACACATAATAATTAAAATTACCAAAAAAAATGATAGAGAATTTTTAAAGCAGTGAGAGAAAACAATGACATACAAGAGAAATCCCATGAGTCTATCAGATTATTTTTCATCAGAAACTTTGCAGGCTAGAAGAGAGTGGCATGAAATATTAAAAGTGGTAAAAGGAAAAAAAAAAACAAACAAACCCTGCATCTACCCAGCAAGGTTATTATCTAGAATGAAAGGAAAGATAAAGAATTTCCTAGACAAACAAAATATAAAGGAGCTCTTACTATTAAATCAGCCTTATAAGAAATGTTAAAGGGAATTCCTTAAGTGGAAAGAAAAGTCCATAGTTAGAGGTAAGAAAATTATGAAAGGAAAAAATTACATAAGTAAAAGCAAATATATATTAAAAGTAGTAGATTAATCACTTATAAAGTCAGTGTGGAGGTTAAAACACGAAAGTAGTAAAATCAATTATATCTACAAAAATAGTCAAGGGATACACAAAATAAAAAGATGTAAAATATGACATCATATACATAAAACATGGAGGAGGGAGTAAAAACTTTGTGCTTTTAGAATGTGTTCAAACTTAGGCAACCATCAACTTAATTAACTTAATACATTAACTTAATACAGACTGTTATAAATATAGGATGTTATATATGAATCCAATGGTAACCACAGATAAAAACCTGTAGATGATGTACAAAAAATAAAGAGAAAGGAATTAAAGCAAAACACTAAAGAAGCCATCAAACCACAAGGGAAGAAATCAAGAAAAGAAGAAAGGAACAAAGAAGAACTACAAAAACAACCAGGAAACAACTAAGACAATGGTAATAAGTACGTACATATCAATAATTACTTTAAATGTAAATAGATTAAATGCTCCAGTCAAAAGATGTAGGGTGACTGAATGGAAAAAAACAAGACAAAGTTACCTGTTGCCTATAAGGGACTCACTTCAGACCTGAAGACACAGACTAAAAGTGAAGGGATAGAAAAAAGATATTTCATACAAATGGAAGTGAAAAAAAGCTGGGGTAGCAGTACTTATATCAGACAAAATATACTTTAAAACAGAATGTAGCAAGAGACAAAGAAGGGCATTATACAATGATAAAGGGACCAATCCAACAAGAGGATGAAACCATTTAAAATATCTATTCACCCAACACAGGAGCACCTAAATATAAAGCAAATATTAACAGATATAAAAGGAAAAATTGACAGTCACACAATAATAGAAGGGGACTTTAACACCCAGTTTACATCAATGGATAGATCATCTAAACAGAAAATCAACAAGGAAATAGTGGCTTTGAATGACACATTGGATGAGATGGATCTAACATCTATATTCAGAACATACCATCCTAAAACAGCGGAATACAATTCTTTCAAGTGCACACGGAGCATTCTCCAGAATAGATTGTATGTGAGGCCACAAAACAAGTTTCAACAAATTCAAAAAGATTGAAGTCATACCATGCATCTTTCCAACCACAACACCATGAAACTAGAAATCAACCACAAGTAAAAAATCTGGAAAGAACACAAACACATGGAGGTTAAATAATATCCTCCTAAATAATGAATGGATCAACCAGGAAATCAAAGTTATTATCAAAAACTACATGGAGACAAATGAAAACAAAAACACAATAGTCCAAAATCTTTGGGATGAAGCAAAAGTTGTTTTAAAGAGGGAAGCTTACAGAAATATAGGTTTATCTTAAGAAATGAGAAAAATCTCAAACAACCTAAAGGAGCTAGTAAATGAATATACAAAGCCCAAAGCTAGTAAAAGTAAAGAAATAACAGAGATTAGAATGTAAATAAATGAAAGCCTAAAAAAAAAAATTTAGTGAAACCAAGAGCTGGTTCTTCAAAAAGATAAACAAAATTAAACAAAATTGATAAACCTTTAACCAAGAAAAAAAAAGAGAGGGCTCAAATAAAATTATAAATGAAGGAGGAGAAATAACAATACCACAGAAATACAAAGAATTATAAGAGAATATTATTAAAAATTTTATGCTAGCAAATCAGACAACCTAGAATAATGGATAAATTCCCAGAAACATAGAATCTTCCAAAACTGAATCAGGAAGAAATAGAAAACTTAAACAGACTGAATATCATAACAAAATTGAACTGGCAATCAAAAAGCTTCCAACAAACAAAAGTCCAGGACCAGTAGGCTTTATAGCTACATTTGACCAAATACTTAAAGAAGAGTTAATACCTATTCTTCTCAAATTATTCAAAAAAAAAAAAAAAAAAAAAAAAAAAAAAGAAGAGGAAGGAAAACTTCCAAATAAAAAGGTAAAAAAGGGGAAAGTTCTTCCTCTAAGATCAAGAACAAAACAAAGATGTCCACTTTTACCACTTTTATTCAGCATAGTACTTGGAAGTCCTAGTTGCAGCAATCAGATAAGAAAAAGAAATAATATCCATCAAAATTGGTAAGGAAGAAGTAAAACTCTCACTATGTGCAGATGATATGATACCATGTATAGAAAACTCTAAAGGTTCCACTAAAAAACTGTTAGAACTGGTAAATGAATTCATTAAAGTTTCAGGGTACAAAATTAATATACAGAAATTTATGTTTCTATACAGTAATAATGAAGTAGCAGAAAGAGAAATTAAGAAAATCCCATTTACAAAAGCACCAAAAAGAATAAAATACCTAGGAATAAATTTAACCAAAGAGGTAAAAGATCTATACTCTGAAACCTATAAGATATTTTTGTGTGTGTGTAACTTAACTTCTCCTTTAATTAATGATCCCAGAGATTTTTCAAATGATTTGTCTATCTTATACTCTTCATCTGCTTACTTAAAAGTTTTGTGAAGTTGGAAAAGTTTTGTGAAGAATTTCCTTTTTTTTCCTTATTATTAGTTTTTTAATATGAAATTTATTGTCAATTTGGTTTCCATGCAACACTGAGTGCTCATCCCAACAGGTGCCCTCCTCAATGCCCATCACTGACTTTCCCCTCCCTCCTACCCCCCCCATCAACCCTCAGTTTATTCTCAGTTTTTAAGAGTCTCTTATGGTTTGGCTCCCTCCCTCTCTAGCTTTTTTTTTTTCCTTCCCCTCCTGCATGGTCTTCTGTTAAGTTTCTCAGGATCCACATAAGAGTGAAAACATATGGTATCTGTCTCTCTCTGTGTGACTTATTTCACTTAGCATAACATTCTCCAGTTCTATCCATGTTGCTACAAAAGGCCATATTTCATTCTTTCTCATTGCCAAGTTGAAACCTATAAGATATTGATGAAGAAATTGAAGAAGACACACAAAATGGAAAGATATATTATGCTTATGGATAGGAAGAATTGATATTGTTAAAAGGTTCGTACTACTCAAAGCAATCTACAGATTTAATATAATCCCTATCAACACACCAACAGCATTTGTCATAGAAGTAGAGCAAATAATCTTAAAATTTGTGTGGAACCACAAAAGACCTTGAATCACCAAAGAAATCTTCAGAAAGAAGAACAAAGTTGGAAATATCACAATCCTAGATTTAAGTATATACTACAAAGCAATAGTAATCAAAACAGTATAGTACTGGCACAAAAGGAGACACATAGATCAATGAAACAGGATAAAGAGCCTAGAATTAAACCCACATTTGTATGGTCAATTAATCTATGACAAAGGAGGCAAGAATATACAACGGGGAAAAGACAGTTTTTTTCAATAAATAGTATTGGGAAAACTGGACAGCTACATGCAAAAAAATGAAACTGGACAACTTTCTTTACCATACATAAAAATAAACTCAAAATGGATTAATCTCTTAGGCAGTAATCTCTTAGACATTGGCCTTAGCAACATATTTATGAATATGCCTCCTCAGATAAGGAAAAAAAAACAAAAATAAACTATTGGGTCTATGCCAAAATAAAAAGCTTTTTGCACAGTAGAGGAAACCATCAACAAAACAATAATGCAACCTAGTGATGGGAGAAGATTTTTGCAAATGATATGTCCAATAAAAGGTTAATACTAAAAATATATAAAGCACTTATACAACTTTGGGACACCTAGGTGGCTCAGTCAGTTGAGCATCTGATTCTTGATTTTGACTCAGGTTATCATCCCACAGTCATGGGATTGAGCCTCGCATCAGGCTCTGTGCTGAGTATGGAGCCTGCTTAAGTTTCTTTGTCTCTTTCTTCCTCTGGCCCTCTCCCCTGCTTGCACACATGCTCTCTCTCTTAAATAATAATTAAAAAGAAATTCTACAACTCAACACCAAAAAAATCAAATAATCTGATTCAAAAAATGGGCAGATGACCTGAATAGACATTTTTCCAAAGAAGACATACACATGACCTACAGATACATGGAAAGATGTTCAGCATCACTAATCATCAGGGAAATTCAAATCAAAGCCACAATGAGACATTACCTAACAGTCAGAATGGCTAGAATCAAAAAATCAAAAAATAACAAGTGATGATGAAGATGTGGATAAAAGGGAACCCTCATACACTATTGGTGGGACTGAAAATTGGTGCAACCATGGAGAACAGTATGGAGATTCTTCACAAAATTAAAAGTAGAAATTGCATATGATCTAGTAATTCTACTACTAGATATTTATCCAAAGAAAATGAAAACACTACGTTGAAAATATATATGCACCCCCATGTTCATTGCAGCATTGTTTATAATAACCAAGATATGGAAGCAACCCAAGTATCCATTGAAAGGTGAATGGATGAAGAAGAGGTGGTATGTATGTGTGTGTGTGATATATATATATACATATATATATATACATATATATATACATACATATATATATATATGTATATATATATATGTATATATATATATGTAAAATGGAATGGAATATAATGGAATATATATATAATGGAATTATATGGAATTATATATAAATATATATATAAATAAATATATATATAAATAAATATATATTATATGGAATTATATATATGTATAAATGGAATTATATAATGTGTATAATTCCATTTATACATATATATAATTCCATATAATATATATTTATATATAATTTATTTATATATATTATATATAATTTATATATATAATATTTACATATAAAATTGAATGATACACAGCCATAGAAAGAATGAAATCTTGCCATTTGTGACAACATGGGTGGACCTAAGTGAAATAAGTCAGAGTAAGACAAATACCATATGATTTCACTTATATGTGGAATCTAAAGAACCAAACAAATAAAAAAACCCAGATTGTTTCTTATTTAATGTTTATTCATTTTTGAGAGAGAAAGAGAGAGAGACAGAATACGAATGGGAGAGGGGAAGAGAGAGAGAGGGAGACACAGAATCTGAAACAGGCTCCAGTCTCTGAGCTGTCAGCACAGAGTCCGACACGGGGCTTAAACCCATGAACCATGAGATCGTGACTGGAGCTGAAGTTGGAGGCTTAACTAAGCCACCCCGGTGCCCCACCCCCCCCACCCCCGCTCCCCAAAGCCCAGATTCTTAAATGCAGAGAACAAACTGATGGTTGCCAGAAAGGAAGTGGGTGGGGGATGGGTGGAATAGATGAAGGGGATTAGGAGGTACAAACTTCCAGTAATAAAATAAATAAGTTACAGAGATGAAAAGTACAGCATCAGGAATATAGTCAATAATATTTAATAACATTATTTGGTGACAGGTGGTGACTACACTTGTGGTGAGCACTGATTAATGTATAGAATTGTCAAGTCAATATGTTGTATGCCTGAAACTAATATAGCATTCTATGTCAATTATAATTCATTAACAAACAAACAAACAAATAACCATACAAAGACAATAGCTATCACCCATCAGAGTCAAGAGCAGAAGCTTGAGTAGTTAGGTATAAGCTCTGGAGGTGAAGATGTCCTACTTCTTAGTTTGCATATGACTAAAAATTATGTTAACAGCCAGAATCACTAAATCTTGTATCAGTATCAGTTGTTGTACAAGATGTGGAAACAACTAATTAATCATGGTACTCTTTGCTTGCATAGTTTTGGGTTTTTTTACTTTTAAAAAAAGAATTTATAAGAATGCTAGTCCCTTGTAAATGGACTGATAATGTACAGAAATGTTGAATCACTATGTTGTATACCTGATACTAATATAACATTGTATGTCAACTATACTTCAATAATAAATGAAAAAAAATTGTCACCATCGTCAATAAAAATACTCTCATGTTTTGAGGAGTGTCTCTCAGAATATATGAAAACAGATTTAATATCTATATGGTAATCTCAGATGTTTCAGAAATATCACAGACTGGGTGGCTTAAAAACAGAAATTTATTTTCTCAGAGTTCTGAAGGATGGAAATTCAAGATCAAGGTGTTGGTAGATTTGGTTTCTCCTGAGTCCTCTCTCTTTGGCTTGTAGTGGCTACCTTCTCACTGGGTCCTCACATAGCCTTTTGTCTGTGGGCATGCATCCCTGCCATCGCTTCCTCTTCTGATAAGGACACCAGTCATATTGAAGTAGGGCCCTACCTTTATGACTTTACTTAACCTTACTTATTTTTTCAAAGGCCCTTTCTACAAATGCAGTCACATTGGGGGTTAATCTATGAATTTCGGGAGACATAATTCAGTGCATAATAGCAGAGAAACTCCACATGAGAAAAGTTAACCCCAAAGATTTTAGGGTAGAGCCATCTCCAGAGAATCCAGGCTGAGATTTACCTTGAACTTTTGAGCCTTGTCTTTAAAAAAGAATGCTGATATATTTTGGTGAGGCCTCTCAATTTTTTATTAAGGCCGTAGATGCTGTATAAAAGTGCCTGTAGATCTGTGCAGTACCTGGAGATTTATCTAGGCTCCTCCTTCAACAACCCCCTGAGTACTTCCTTATTTTTGTTTGGTGTCCCTCTTGCCTTGTTGCTGGATTTTAGTTCTTTGCCTACTAATTTTTTTGCATCGATCTCTCAAAAAGACTCCCTGTTTGGCTTTTAAATTTGCCCTGAATATAGCCCTAAGTTTCTTTCCCTGAGACCTGAGGCCATTGAAGTACACTCTTAAACACTCTTAAACACTCAGTTTAGTCTTAAACAACCTGGGCTCTAGCTTATCTGGGAAAGAGATCGGACCTTGCTTTGTTTGTCATGAAGAGTAAAATGCAGCTATTTTGTACTTTCTATAGGATAAACCCAATTTGAATTAGATTAGTGAAAGACTATAATTATAGATAATTTATAGAAAACATCATCTTATTAATTTGAGGCTTGCATAATGAATGGCAAAATCAGTACACAGTCTGTGCCATTTTTAGGCAGAATGCTGTAAAGAACTCAAAATGCTGGGCTTTTACTGTTCAGGAACAGCATTGGAGAGCTGGTCATATCCAAAGGATAGTTACGTCAATGTTTTCTGCTCCTTGAAAGTAAAATAGAGTGTTAGAAAATTATAAAATACAATGATAACCTTGAGGAAGTGAAGAAAAGAATTATAAATGTAATGCCATAAACAGTATAGTTTGTCAATTCCATGCCTGTCTCACCTATCCATTAATTATATGTTGCTGAATAAATAGAAGCTTTACCTGTTTCTTATTGAAAGGACACGTAGACATTGCTTCTAGCTACACGAGACAGAAAACTTGCTAATGTTTGAAATATCCATTGAAGTTTTCTAGAAGCAGATGGTTATAAATGTGCTATATTTGAACTTTAAAAGTGCTTTGAAGAAACACACTTGTCTCAAGTGTCTGAAGAACAGAGGTTTGTCTTAAGAAAATTGGTAGAAATGCGACAATTTGAAGTTCAAGAAGTTCTGGACAGATGAGGAATTAACCATAATCTAGTTGCTATTTAACATATAAGTTAAACCACTGTGGCCATATCTTTAGACAAGCTTCGTAAATTTCCAGAGATATTAAACTCTCAGATCCTAAATGCCCAAGGCAAAGAAAGTAAAATAACTAATACAGTTACAAGGTCTCATAGGAAGCTAAGTAGATTATTATCATTCATAAGAAAATTTCCAAATTAATGACCTAGAGAGAATAATATTTGGGTTTAATGATTCTCACAAAAGACATGTCTCTAATAATGAGTAAATAATGTCCATTTGATTTTTACCTTGTGGTGGGCTGGCCTATGGTGAAAAGTAAAGTAGTTAACACATTTTATAACCTTGGAAAAGCACTGTGGGAAGTAGCCTCATTATATCTGGCTTCAATTTCTTAAACTTCATGGAATCAAATTCTAAAAGGCAGCCATGTTAGAATAAATGTATCCCTATAATCTATGAATTGTAAATCAGAATTTTTGAGAGAACTGAAAAGTGAAAAGTTCATTTAACATATTTTTTGAATACAAGAACCAACTAGCTTTATTCTCTTTCTACCCCACCAATTAAATAAATCAAATTCATTTATTATTATTTTTGAGTCATTGATAATACTGTTGGATTTGATTATGTCTGCTTCTTAGGCATTGCATGTGACAGGAGTGAGATAACATAAAACTACAAATTATATTTAGCTTAATTTGATGGAGTTTCCTTCTAAATGAAAGTTCATTTTCATCTCTTTCATATTTGATACCAGTGATTCCTTGTCTTTGAACTCAATTATCCTGTAAAAGCTGAACTTCTATCAAATGAATCCACAGAGACCCAGAAATTTCAATTAATTCATCAGTCCAGATACTGTTGAATAACTGGCTATTGGATAATCTGAACTTGGTGACATACAAGCATGAAAATATGTTTCTCCACTCATTACTTTTAATCATGCTCTGTTGCATTTCCCCTTTTTGCCTCTTAACTACCTCTCAGGTACTTGTAGATATTAAAACTCAAACCAGTCCAACTCCAATCTCATCTAATTCTCAGCGGATGCCTGATCTATGGCTGGCTGGATTTGTAGTGGGAAGGTGTGTGGCAGTTCCTGTACTTCTCCCAGCTTCTCTGGGTTGGGACAATGGGGAGAGAAGAGGGTAAAAGGCAGAGGCCCTTACACTTACTGGCTTGCAATTGTAATCCCTTCTTGCTACACTGCAGCTTCTCCAGTAAACAATGATGGAGGGTGTAAGGCCTCTCTGTGTAAGGATGGAGGTGCTGTTCTCTCTTGGGACCTATGTATAGATTCTTCTGAGGCCCTGGGAGGAAGGCCTGCAAACCGCACAGCTGCCTCTGTAGGAGATGTGACTTTGGCTTCTGCTTTTCTATCCCACTTCTCTGTTCCTGCCTCCCAGTTGTCTCCCTTCCCACCCCTGGGTCTCTTGTTCCGGGATTCTACTTAAAGAATAAGGAAGTTCAGGTCAAGCCAACTTGCCTATGTGTCCACCTGACCCAGTGGAACTGACCTATCTTTGCCATGACAGAAGATGAGACTGATAGGTTTTCCTCCTATGGCCCCCACCTTGTCCTGCTATTCCCTCACTGATTCTCATTTCTAGCTGAAATCGGCACAGGGAGTGTATCAGCAAAAGTCTGTTTCAAAATCCAACTTCATGAAGGGGTGTGTCTCCCTTCCTGCAGGCTCCTGCATCTCAGTGAATGAGTCTCTGGTGCCTCCTTTGTTACCTTGGAACTGCGGAAATCTTCCTCTTCCATTCAGTGGGACCAAGAGGAAAATCTGAAGTTTCTGCTCCCAACTCTGATGATTTTTGTTTTGATCCTAGCCTAGTCATTTGCTAACAGACACAGGATCAGATTGGAGGATGATGCCAGATAAAGAAGGCTGAGTCCATGGTCTTGGAGACACCATTCCTCCAGCCATTCTTGGTTCAGTGGTCAGCAACGTATCTTCAATGAGGGTCTGGCAGCAACCACCAGAACCCACTGTAGTGATACCTCTGAATATTTGGTTCTAGTGATCTATTATTTATGATTTGGTAATTATAAATTGTTCTATTAGTTTGTGCCATATGAAATTGCCATCTCTTCCTAAATCAAATAGTCAAATATTGCCACTTTTATAATGTTAAGCCTAATTACAATGTGAATTTAGTCATTTTCAATCAGAATAATACATTTTATTATTTTGTTTGCATTCAGAATTGAAAACCCTCCCTGACAGTTTTGGAGAAGAGAGAAAATGGAAGTTTTCAGCCGAAGTCCTGACTACTGCCCTAATTTAATATTCAGCCAAAACTGATGAGCTTCCCCTGATTACTGAAGGAAACTTAAACAGGAATGAGAAGGCAAACTTGCAGTGATAGGTTTTGTTTTGGTTTGTTTCCTGTTTTTTAGAGAGTTTTTTTTTTTTAATTTGCAGTAGAATTTACCAATTTGAATAATGGCTTTGGTACATATTTTAAAAATATTTCTAGGTTTTCTTCATGAAAAAGAATCAAGGAATGCCACCAGTTATCTAGAAAATAATAATGTATAAGAAGTCAGGGAAACCTGATCACAGTTTTTAGAATTTGTCAATTGTTAACTATTCTCTTTTTTGGTAAAACATTCTACTAAGTAAATTCAGATGGAATATTCCTGTCTGACATTGTCTGTTTCTGCCATTACTATTGTTACCAGGAAGCCACGTCCACAGAATCTCTGATTTGTGGGACATAGATCTTCTCACAAGGTTGTTAGGAAAACAGAACAATCTCATGAACTAAAGACCCCTTTGTACCAATATGGACAAGACAGAGAGAGAGAGAACATAAGTTTAATACTTATCAGACTTACATGCATGTAAGGTAGCATTACATGAAAAGAAGTGACTACAAAGTCTGGACAGAATTTTACACAGATTTACGTAGATAAGTAGAAGACAGAACAACAAAAATTTCTCTTATTTCCTTGAGAGACCGGGGATGCACTTGTGATTATCTTACATATACTTTGTGAGAGACCTGAATTATGGAGGTGCTTACAGTTTCAAGATCAGAAGACCTGAAAACATACACCTTGATGTTAAAAGGTTGAAACTTTTCTTTTTTTTTGAGAGAGAGTGTGTGAGCAGTGGAGGGGCAGAGACAGAGGGGGACAGAGGATCTCAAGCAAACTCTGGGCTGACAGCTTCCACACTGACAGCAGCTAGCTCAATACTGGGCCCAAACTCATGAACCCTGAGATCGTGACTTGAGCCGAAGTGGGATGCTCAACCAATCGAGCCACCCAGGTGCCCCAAAAGGTTGAAACGTTTAATAGGCCTATTGTATGCTTAAGGAGACACCCTGATGAGGTAAGGGATTTCCTCCTCCAAGAAAATGTCATTGATGTACACTTACAAGGTCCTGGTTAGAGTATTAATTAATGGTGGCATTTGTAGAGAATAGTTGTTGTGTATCACAAGACTTAAACACACTCACATCCTTTGACCCAGTGATTCAGCTCTAGAAGCTAATTTCTTTTTTTTTAATTTTATTTTAATGTTTATTTACTTTTGAGAAAGAGAGACAGAGTGCGAGTGGGAGAGGGGCAGAGAGAGAGGGAGACACAGAATCTGAAGCAGGCTCCAGGCTCCGAGCTGTCAGTACAGAGCGCCACATGGGGCTTGAACCCACGAACCATGAGATCATGACCTGAGCCGAACTCGGATGCTTATCCAGCTGAGCCACCCAGATGCCCCTCTAGAGGTCAATTTCTAATAAATATTTCCAGTTGTCTTATTTGTATACAGGGTAGTTCATCTCAGAATTATTTAGCTATTCGAGCAAGAATTTAGAAACAATCTAATGTCTATCAATAAGTATTGGTTAAAGTAAATATCATGCATTCATAAAATATATATTTTGATGTTGTGAATATATTTAATGACATGGGAAGATGCTCATAATATATCATTAAATGAAAACAATTCACCTGACAAAACCTATATATATATATATATATATATATATATATATACACACACACATATGCATATATATATATATAATCCTAATCTCTTTCTCTCTCTCTTTATATATATAAAGATTTACCAAAGAAAGAAATCAACCTCACCCCTAAGTTCAAGGGTGACCTCATAATGGAAAGAAAGAAAAGAAGTCATAGTGGGGATTTTTTCAGGCAGTGCGTAGAGCACCAGGGTGCTCCTCAAGCTTTAATGCATAGGTGAATCACCTAGAGATCTTGTTAAAAATGCTGTCTCTGATTCACCAGGTCTAGGGTGTGGCCTATATACACACACACACACACACACACATGTATATATACATACATGTATATATACACACACACATATTCCCAATCTCTATACTTAGACATCTACAGGAAAACAACACAAGGGAATTTAATGGGGCCACATCTACAGGATGTACGAAGGATAGCTTATATTTTACTTTATGCTTTGTATCTTCTATAGTTAACATTTTGATTCAGAAAAACAAATGTTATCAGAAACAAAGTGAAGTAAATTGTAGTGAGCTAGCATTTAATAGTAGTTGCTGTTCAAAGATATCTAATCATTTTTAATAAAAACTCCTTTTGAACTTTCCATTTGTGCTATTGGAGGGCCATCTGTTTTCATATCTCTCTGGCTGTATTTCATCTGTACATATTTACTCTGAGGACCTGGGGTTTACTCTTGTAAGTGCATGTCTGCCACAACTTCTTTTGATCTTGAAGAGGAAGCATTAGACCAGGAGCTGGAAATCTAAGTCATAACTTTAACCCTTTTATGATCTAGTGGTAAGCTGTAGACACATTCCTTAAAGTCTGATCCCCATGGGTTTGTCTGCCATTGTACAGAAAATGGACAAAGGAGCCAAAATCACATAGCACTAAGCCAGATTCACCTAAGTGCAGATGGTGAGTCAGCAGGCACGAAAGCTAGGGAGGAGCAGATACTGAGGGCTCATGTGGGTGGATGAAGAGAAGGGACATTAGGTCTTTCCAGTTTCCCTCTTCTCCAAAGAAGAGGGACTAGAGACTTTTTTTTGTCTCTCTGTAGAATGAAATCCTGACTTGTGTTGCTCTTCTCTATGATGGAAAAAGTGGATAGAATTGTCAAAGCAAATAGAAAATACCAGTGAAAGGTACTCAGAAGGGCTAAGCTGCTATTTTTATTTTTTGGTTAAAAAAAAAAAACCTTGCCTTCCAAATTAAAAATGTATGCAGAATGCTCCAATTTGTGCCTAACATACAATAGAAAAACAAATTATAAGGATCTTTTGAAAGCTTTTTCCCTGAGAAGTTAGAGGTCTTAAAAAGTGATGCTCAAACTGATAGGCAGAATTATTTGAAAAAATATATTCAAAATTGTTGAATATTGGTAATTCACATATGGCAGATCTTATGAATCTCAGGTGAAGAGATGATGCCACCATCGTCTTGAGACCTGACTATGCTTGCCACATTACAGTTCATTGCATTATTTTTAACATCTGAAGACTTACCACTAGATGGCACTTAAAATCCATGAGACTCAGAGTGATGCTTCCACTGGGTGGCAAGAAAAGACAGGACAGGAATACAACTTTGGTTTCTCAGGACAGCATTATCTACTTTTGCAGGAGAAGAAAAGCAGAGTCAAGATTATTTCGAGACAATTGGAGGGTAAGATTCTTAAAGCGAACATATAAATGATAGAATGTTTCTCTTTAAATATAATTTCCCCTCACCTAAATTGCTATTGATGAGTAGGTTTTTAGTATTAAGACAACAGGCTGTTGGACTAATGAGGGCTTGGTGTAAACAGTGAGCGCCGTGTTCCTCCTGAAGGAGGTGTGGAGAACGCACGGGGAATTGAAATGCGATTTTAGTCCCAGCTCAGTGCCTGCTCTGTTGTTTGGCACCAGGCTAACTGCTCTCTTTGCCTGTGGTTAATTTGGTTTGTGCTTCCCTCATACATCAGGGGAGGAGCACCCAGTATAAGGACATTGTGATGCACGAAAAGGAGCAGGGGAGTAGAACCATTGATTTTGGGGATGTGGCAACAGCCGGCCAATCTCACTGGTTGTGGCAATCGGATACAGAGGGAGTGGCAGGTGGACTTGGAGGAGTGGCCCTGGGTTCATTTTCAGCCAAGGCGTTATACAGCACCGTGAAGGGAAAAGCAGAGACAAGTAAACAACGGCCAGTGCTAGGCCCCAGGCAGTGTGTACAGCCCGGCTCACAGACAGGGGAAAGATGGCTGCCAGGGTAGGCCCAGTGGGGGATTGTCTCAGACTTTGCAGCCAATCACCGCTGTGACCTTGCGCAAGTTAAGGTGAATTGGGGCCTCTGTTTCCTCACTGAAAAGTGGGAGAGTTTAGTTTCTGGAATTTCCGAAGAGCCTCTCAAGTTTCTAGATCATGTCAGGACAGATATATTCTTTTAACTTAGTCATCACAACAAGTGTTCCAAGTGGGCACTGCAGAGATTTTATTATCCTCAGTGTTTTCTGCAACAGGACATGGGGCTGAGAAAGTCTACTCTTGTTGCTGGAAGTGTGACCTGAAGAGTACCAGCTCCACTCGGAATCCAGCAGAAAATGCAGATTCTCAGGCTGCATCCTGGACCTGGTGAATCAGCGGCAGCATTTTTAACAAGATCTCCAGGTGATTCACCTACACATTAAAGCTTAAGGAGCACCCCAGTCCTCTATGCACTGCCTGAAAAAGTCCCCACTATGACTTCTTTTCTTCCTCTCCGTTATGAGGACACCCTTAAACTTAGGGGTGGGAGTGATTTCTTTCTTTGGCAAATCTTTATTTTAAGCACCTACCACGTGTCAGGCACTGTTCCCTTCTGGGGTAGCAGAGAGAGGAGCAGGGTGGGAAGGTCTCCATCCTTGTGGGGAAAGACAGGAATTCCTTATAGGAGTCCTTTCTCAACTTCTCCACTTCCTTAGGTGGTGAGATGAGGTCTGCGGTCTCCAGCAGACTTTACCTGGGAGTCTTTTGAGCTTCCAAATATCTAAGACAGGGTTTTTGAACAGCAGCAAATTGATATTTGGGGTTCCAAACCTTCTTTGTTGTGGGGGATTGTCCTGTGTATGTCACACATGTAGCAGTATCTGGGCCTCTATCCATGAGCTTCCAGGAGCAACCCTTAGTCATTACTGTGATAACCAATAATGTCTCCACACATTGCCAGATGTCCCTGAAGACTTTAATCCCTCTGTCTACAGCTTATTATTCCCTAATCTAAGAGGAACTAGGATACAGTCAAGGGGAGATGCAGCCATTAGCCAAGGAGCCTGATTGGGTATAAGGTTTCCAGAAACAGAGGTAAACAGGACCTTGAGCTTGCTTTCACTGTCAACCCCCTTCTTTGTAGTAAGGAAGCAAATATGGGTTATAGAGGCCATGCTCTATTCAGAATTAAGTAGTTTTCGTGTACTTGAAGTTTGTTTAGAATTGCGTCTTAGGGACATGAAGAAAAGTAGAAGAGAAGAACTCTCTCTTACAGTTTCTACACCCAAAGCATGCTCTAAAATTAGAATTATTTCCTTGAGCAGTCAATTCACCACCCTTCCCCCCAGTTTTCCTAGGTGCCAAGTACAGTGGTTTTGCACATTAGACACTGAGAGAGAGGCTATAGGTAGGCTGGCACTTCACTGTAGGTTCCCAAACAGCGAGATGCCTTTTCCGCCTTTGGAGCCAGTAGGATTTAAATAATATGCCCAGAAGACTCTTTACCCGCTAGTATTGTCAGGTTCCTAGCTAAATTTACAGGTGAGAGTGTATATACTTCTGAAGTAATTTTAGTGCAAATAAATACCACCAAGATGAAATGAGAGCATTTCTCTTGGACAAAAGCCAAAGCAGAACAGAGTCGTACAAATGTCTGCGTACCTGTATCCTGAGTGGAGGGAGACGTAACCTTTCCATAGTTCTGTGTAAATTCCAGAAGGCCAGTCTGTCTTGACTCGATTGTAGCTTGACCTCTGTCCTGTAGGGACTAGAATTGACTTCTTGAAATCCCTTTTCAAACTAAAAATCTGCCCTCTTGCCTCATTTGTTTAACCCCTGTGATATAACATTAAAGCGGCAGACTTGCCAAAGGAGAGCTGAGGGTGGGCTCGGGCAGCGGGGGGAATCTCCATCCTACACACAGCCTTTCTCCCTGCTGGCAATGTGAAGTGTATTATTGAAAAAGGCTGGCAGCTCAAGGCATTGTTTGGCTTTCTTCCTTGGCAACAGCAAGAAGCAAACTGTAGGGAAGTTTTCCCCTCATCTACTGGCACCTTCTACCCTGGTGAAATGCAGTATGTAGTCTGCACACTGATCCTTAAGAAGTGAATAATTCACTTGGAGTAATTTCTCTGCTACCATGTTTTCAGGCATCTTTGCCTACTGTGGAGTGTACAGGTGCCTTGTTTACAATCAACCAGTTTTCTCTGGGAGCAGTTAGGATAAGGGCCCTGAGGTATTCAGGTGAAGGTGCTAAGTGTAAGTAGAGTACCTCAGGCAAGTCTACTTCCTGTTCCGCAATGAATGGGTTGAGAGCCACATCTCAATCAAGTAGGAGCTTGTTAGGTGCAGACTCCTGGACCCACCCTTGACCTACTAGATCAGGTTCTGCATTTTTTAACAAGATCCCCAGGTGATTCATATACATATTTAAGTGTGAAAAGCAGCACTATTCTAGATCAGTACTGCTCAACTTTGTGGGTTAGAATCATCTGTGGAATTTGGTAATGTCCTGATGCCCAGGCTGAACCCCATAGCGATTCTCAACCAGGGGTGACTCTGCCCCCCAGAAAACATTTAGCAACATTTGGAGATGTTTCTGGTCATCAGTACTGTAAGAATGCTCCTGATATCCAATGGGTAGAGGCCAGGATACTGCTAAGCATCCTGCAATATGGTGACAGCCCCTCAAAACAAAGAATTATCTGGCCCCAAATGTCAAGAGTACCAGTGTAGAGAAGCCATGTGCTAGACCAACTAGATGAGGATCTCTGGGGGTGGGAGCCAGACACCATGTATTTTTTAATACTTCCCAAAGGATCCCAATGTGCAGTCAGGGTTGAGAACCACTGGGAGAAGCTTTGTTGGTAGAGAGCCAACAAGACTAGGAGTTCAGATTTAAGAGGTCCAGAAAGATGATTTGGTTTCAGAACATACAGTAGGTTCAGCTATAGTGTATGTCCAGTGGTTTCAGCTGTGGGGGGAGGAAGAGTGTGGGACAGGGAAGTAGATGGGACTAGTTACAAATCAGAAAATTTCTAGACATTAAACAAGCAGTTTCAGAGACTTACTCTAGATCCAGCAGCAAAGAACTAAAAGGGATAAATCAGGACCAAATCCTAATCACAGGGATTCTTCTAGTGACTTATTTCTGCACAAAAAACCACTCCAAAATGTAGTGGCTTCAGTCAATGATTTCTTATTATCTATCACAGTTCTGTGGCTTGACAAGTTTCATCTGGACAGTTCTTGCATAGGGTCTCTCACACAGGTGCTGTCCGATATTGTCTGAGACCGTGGTCTTCCGGCGGCTTGTCTGTGCTGGACATCCGACATGGCTCACTTACATGGCTGGTAGTTGATGCTGACTGTCGCTGAGCACCCAGCTGTAGCCTGGAGTCTGGAGTAGCTGTAGACTGGAGTACCTCTCCATGACTTCCCTCAGTATGGTAGCTAAGTCTCAGAGGAAGCATCCCAAGAGCAAGTATTCCAAGAGACTAGAGCGGGTTTGAGCCCTCGTGAATGAAAATTGATGCTTTCTTAGGAATTTTACTTTCTGAGAACTTAAATAAACATTTATTTAAGTGTTAAATTAACAAATATACAAATATACAAATTAAATTTGTATACTGTTAAATCTCCTTGACATAAGCACCAACAATAAGATTCAGAGATAATTCTATAGGGGATGGAAGAAAATTGATACTGAAGTACTTGTGAAACAAAGGACTGCTAAGAAAATATAAAGTATCAACCTGTTTTTTTCTCACCCATATCCTTTCTATATTCATACCTTTATATCTCCCAGCTCTGCTGACCAACAGTAACATGTTTTCGTTTTTCATAGTGATACCAGGGATGGTGCTCATGGGTCTATTTACTAAGAAAATAAACTTTAAAATTTTAAACAAAATTGTTTTTAATGCCAAGGAGTGCTGCTCATTGTAAGTTAATTCATTCATTAAACCAACCCTGTAGAAAGATATGGATGGTAGTCCTATTTGTAATGTATTTGAAATAATATCATGGTTAAAGCTATTTTGTATTTAGATATCTTGATAATTCAGACCCATTTCCCCTAAATGATTTTTTTTTCTTTTTGTAATTATAAATCACAGCCATGTCTCTGAGATAGTTCACATTCCGTTTGGACAGGGATAAAGGTTATAAACTTGATGGGAATGCAGATGTGTTGTCTACATTTTCTGAAAAGAACCAATAAAATGCTCATTCAATAAAATTAAAATCCCCAAGGAATCTTAGGGCATTATTTTTTTTCCCTTTCTTCTTTTGGTTTTCATGAGATTTATTACCATCAAAACAACTATTCTCTGGGTTCTTGCTATTCTATTAACAATATAAGTTCCAAAATTTTTATGAAATAAATGTTTACAATCAAGGAGTAATATTGCTTTTTGGCTAGAACAAATGGATAATCTTTTGCGATAATCAGTTGACTCTCCACTTAGTTTATGAAACACGTTTCACCAGTTCCTTAAGACTGTTCCACTTTTCCCATTATACAAGCGGGGACTGTAAGAATTATGAGAATGAACAAATCCTATCTACTTCAGGACTTTTCTTAAGAACAATTTTGCTATGTGCTCTTCACAATTATACCATCCTCAAAGAAGTATCACTCAAAGAAAGGTGGCCTATCAAATTATGGGCTGCATTTCACAGAAAAAAAAACAATCACAAAAGCTCAAAATGTGGACCACAGAGTGTGGGTGAAAGGGAAGATAGTGTGAAAAAGAGAAATTGACAAGGATTTAAAAGGTTCAGATCTAGTTGCAATTCTGTCACTACTTAGAAGCCCTGAGACAAGGATTTGACTTTATACACCATCCAGAATACCTCCTGAACTTAGAGTTGGTCAGAAGGAAGAGGGAGCTCTGATTTGCCTACCCCGGGTGAGATATTATCCACAGACGTTAGGAGGTGAATGAGTGCTGTGTAATGCAGGTGTCACATCCCCTATTCCCTCTGCAGTGATTTTCAGTGATCTCTTCCTGGTGTTGGCAGGAGCAGCTCTCTCCTTGAATTGAATGGGAGGTCTTTGTGCATGCAGTTCTGCCCAAAAGAAGGGCTGTCAGATAACAGTCCTGAGACAGTCTGTTCCACAACAGAAACAGAAAGACATAGAGCATCCCCTGAGCCTGGAGAGAACTAATTAATAATAAAATAAGACTTTACTTCATGCAATGTTTCTTCTTTTCTTAGACTTGAGGCCATGCATGTAGAAGTTAATGGTCCCATGAGGGAAGTAGACAGTGATTATACATAAACTAAAAGAACAAATGACTCTGGGCCCAAACCAATCATTTCATTTCTACTCTCTGCTGCAGATGCATCATCCACCCTTTGCTACCCGTAGATTTATTCTAATATGGAAAACGCAAAGTATTTCTGAAGATATTTTTGGTTGTTTATATCAGGAATAACATAAAGTATCCTTGTTCTCCTTATACAACCCAGAGCATCTCTGGTTGAATACTACCAATGCTTTCTCATTCTACGTTTGTATTCTGGATGAGGAAAGCACTGCAAAGGTATCCTTTACCAGTGAAGTATTAACCATAAAAGAGAGCTAATAGACACAATCACTAAGTGGTGACACCTGGCATTTAGTGAGAGCCCAGTAAATAAATTAATTTCATTAATGATCTGTTAAATAAACTAATAGAGTAGAACTATGGGAACAGTTGGAAACAAAAAAGAGGAACAGTTAGACTTGGTTGGAGAGCTTGTGAATTTTATGGTTTTTTTTTTTCCTTTTTTCCTATTTAAACAAAGAGTCGTGTTGATTATGCTGTACTTCCGACTTCTCACTAAATCATGCCATCTTTGCATGAAGATTCAGGATAAAAAAGGAAACCTATCATGTGCTAAACAGTTTCACCTATATTGTCTGACTTGATCTTCCCAATAGCCCTGTAAGGTTAGTGCTGCCATATTGCTACATCTTCCTATTTTGTAGATGAGAAAAATGAGGTTCATTAATTTGCCCAAGGTCATATAACAATCAACAGCAGATCCAGGACTTGAACCCAGATCAAACCTCAAGACGTCGGTCATTTTTGCAACACCAAATCTGTCTTTCACTTTGTCTCCCCTAGATTGTATGCCTAATGCTTCCAGGATCTGTGCTAGGAACAACACATCAGCATCTCTACCAAAAAACTTATGCAGTTATGCAGTCACTATATTTATATTGGTCTCCATCTAAAAATACACCTGGTCTAAACTTGTCACTGCTAAGAAGATCAGTGATTTAATGAGCCTTATTAAATTATAGCCCTAGACACATATAACAAACTATAAAACGACAGACCTATAAGATGTCTCAAGTTTTATCTTCCAGTTGGAGGTTGTCTTGGGAAGAACTGTAAAGTAAGTAGTTCATGGTCACCCATCCATTCATTTAACAAATGCCTATTGAGCTTTTAATGTGGAAGGTACGGTTCTAGGTGTTGATAATATAGCAGTGAACCAAAAGACAAAGCTCTTTCTCTCATGGAACTCACATCCCAGTGGCAGGTAAGTAGTAGGGGCAGCTACTAAATAAATGCGGAATTGTATAACATGTCTGGTGGTAAGTGCTGTGGAAAGAAATGAAGCAGGGAAAGGAGACAGAGAATTGGAGAGGTTGGAGGGATAGATGATGTCGTGCTGTGTTACACTGGATGGCAAGACAAGACTTCTCTGATGAGGTGAGAGTTGAAAGAGGTAAATCAGAGAATCATGTGGATCTCTGAGTATTCCAGGAAGAGAGAACAGTGAGTGTGAAGGCTTTGAAGGAGCATTCATGGTGTATCAAGTCGCTGCAGGGAGGCCTGAGAGTACAGGAGAGAAAGGAAAGGCAGCAAGGAGACGAGAATGAATGTCATAGGGTTGGTGGACAGATCCTAGGCAACAGTAGGGCTTTGTCCCCTGCCACACCCAGCACACCTCCACATTTCTTATTTTCAGAATATTTCCCACTGTTTCTGTTATTTCCACACATCCAGAGAGATCCCTCACACATGTGTCATCCTCCAGAGGCCATGCAGTGCTGTGCTTCCCTTCAGATTCTGTAATTAAGCTCTGAGGGTTCAAATCTCGACTCTTGCATGTGAATTAGGCAAGTTATCCAACCTTTCCATGTTTCACTTTTCTCACCTGAAAAATGGAGATCATGATGATGGTGATAATGGTGATGATGATAATGATATGGTCTACAATCCTAGAGCTATCTTAAGGATCACATGAATTAGTATGTGGAAGGTATTTAGAAGAGTGCTCGACACATAGGAAGCACCATGTAAGAGTGGGCTAGTCTTATTCACAGAAAGGATAAAGATCTGCTTAAGTAAATCATAGTGCCCAGGATGCTATTCTTCCCAAGGATATTTTCCTTCCAAGAGACAATGTTTCCTGAAATTTTTAAATGGTAGAATCTCAGGCAGGAGAGACACCCATGCGGGGGAGAGATTTTTGGTTAGGAAAGCCTTCCCAGCATGCTTTCTACAATACACCATCATAATTTACTTCTGTTGACAAATAGACCAACGCTTCCCTCCACCAGAATTCTACAGGGAGTCCCTGAGTTTTATTTTTTTTGTTGACCCAATATGCTTACGACTTTCAGTATCAAAACCTTCAGTTTTATTTTATGTTAGGTTGTAAATGTTATGCATCCAAGGATCCACACTTGCATAAAAAATAGGGCCATCACTCCACTGTGCACTCAGAAAGGAGAAATTGCTCCAAGCTGCAAGAGAGATGGTTCATCTTACACATCTGAGACTCAGAAGCAGTGGAGGATTGAGCTATAAGGGGAGGGCCATTGTAGCATATGCTCATGAATAATGAATCTGACATTATAGTTATGCAAATGAAGCACAGCAAGCTCTAAGCTAAAACTTGGTTTCATCATTTATTCACGGCCTCTTGTATTCAGCACCTGGATAGTGCTCAGGATAGTAAAGGAGCAGAGCAATCTGCTTGCTATACTTGGGGTAGAGAAGGCCTGCATGAAGAAGCCAGATATCTGAAACAGTGCAGTTTCCATTGTATGCTCTGCAGGTAAATGAGCAAAGTCTTAGAGGAAATGCATGCTCGGTTGCCCAAAGAGTGGACAAAAGTGAGAGCTTATTAAGGCACGAGTGACAATAATTGCTGATGCTCAGGGTAATGGACAAAGACAAGTTAGAGGCTGAATATAATCCAATGCATTTTGTGATCGTTACATTTTAATATTTAAATTTGCATGGAATAGACATAATGATCAATTTTATCCCTCGGAGGGAAGGTCTACATTTTCTGGCAGTCTTGAATTTACCTTTAGAGTAAACAATGTGTTTTTCAAAATCAAGCATCAATAAAATATTGCAATTATGGAGAGATGAGGAATTTGTACTGCAGAGGTGTCCAGATTTGTTTGCGTATTGTGCACAGGGACAACCCTTCATTTATGCCCCTTCACTAAGAAAGGATTGCCCATGAAGAATTTTTCATGATGGAGGGACTCTTACTATGATTGATTAAGATTACAGTGTAAATCCACAGCACAAGAAAGGACCCGAGCCTGGTAACTGTTCACCCAAAGAGCTGCAGAAAACAAGATGACTCTGGCTTGTTTTTACAAGCTCTGTGGAGGAAGATTTCATATTTTCCTTATGTTACACAGTTATTTCCTAACTCTGACAGTTAGGAGAGTTTCCCTTGTATTGCAGACAAATCTGAATTGATCTCAATATAATAATATGAGAAAAACCCGTGTCAGCACTGAAAAATAGGAAACATTGTCACCCACATGCCAAAGGCTATGAGGAATTTCTGCAAGATGAGACTGAATTGAGCAAAAAATGAAATAGCCTGTGAGTTGCCCTGCACATTAGAATTGCCTGGAGAGCAATGTAAGCCTAGATTTCTGAGCCTCGCTCCCCAGTTGGCTGATTGCAGTTGGTCTGGGGGAAGCCCAGCCATTGGTGTTTACAATGTTCAGTGCTCCTCAGGTGATTGTGAGGTACAGTCAGGATGGGGATCTACTGCCTTATCCAAGCTCTCCAGTAGGCTCTAGCTTAGAGAAGCAAGAGCTGGGGCTAGAGGCAGTGGCCGGCTGAGGCAGAATGCAGCAGAAATTTTTTGATCAGTCAAATCAAATATTTGCAAAAGGGCCTCAAGTCACCCTGAGTGGTGGTTCCCCAGAGGTGCCCAGAAGCTTCTACTCAGGGTGGACAGCAGCACCCTTCTGTTTAGCTTCCAGTAATGGGATTGGAGGAAGCTGTTCCTGAGTGGAAAGCTTGCAGGCACAACTTCTCAAATCGGCAGGTTCTTTGGGTTCAGGGTGATGGGGGATTGGGGACCTGTGAGGGTGTCTTGAGGCAGCAGAAGAGCCTTTATCACTACGCCTGGCACCTGGAGCTGCAGGTGCACCAAACTGAGTGAAGTTGCCTGAAGCCCTGCTTCCTCCTGCTCCCTTTGCGATGCTGGATCATGAAAAAGGCAACTGGTGCATATCTGAAGATTCAGCGAGAGGTCTCTATTCAGCAAACGAGCGTAACTTGAAGAGATCCACAAGAGAGACACAAATTCTGTGCATTTAAATAAGCAGAACTTGCTGAGATCCAATTACACGGCAACTCTGTGCATGCCTGCTCTGTGGCTTCTTCCACTCGGTCTGTGGTGAGCTACTGGTGGCTGCGGTTATGTTCAGAGAAGAGAAATGGCCAGATCACTTAGGGTCCCAAAGCAGTCTCATTTCAGTGCAGAGTAATAATCAAAATCTCAATATAAAGCTTTTCTTCTCTCTTTGCTCTGCTTCTTCCTCAGATTCTACACCCAGACCAGGAGGCAGGGGCAGGAAAGGGCATTCTTGACTGCCATGGCCCTGATCTGGTGCTCTTCTGGCTTGGCAGACATTCAAAGCTGGTACTTTCTTTTCCAGAGACATCCATGTAGATTCCTAGACATTTCTTCCTGAGCACACTCTACTGAATTGCTCTGGATGAGAATGAGGCTGCTCCCTCACCGCCCTCCTAGACCCCCTCCTCGTGTAAAACTCTTCAAGGGCTGTCCTCAAAGCCACACTCATTTAGGAGGGGCGTTCTCACAGCACCCTGATACCTCACTCTGGAGAAATATTTCAAATTCCAACTCACTTGTCAGCTGCTTCAATTCTACCCTCTTGCACCTTTTATGTGGGTGAGGGGTTGAGATTTGAAAATCCAGTTTGCATACCCTTCCTTATAAGTCCTACTTGGTGGTCCAGCACCCCACTTTGGATGGTGGGGATCACTGTTCCCAGGGCTGGCTTTGTGGGTGTATGAGCTTTACAGTTACATAGAATCCTTCACTCACAATTAGCCCTGTGCTTGGGTTAATTCTCTGCTATCACCATCTCGAACTTCTTAATAATTTGTATACAAGGGGCTCTGTCTTTTCACTTCAGATCGGGTCCAGAAAATTACATATCTGGTCCTAGTTGCCCCTATTAATGTGGGGGTTTTCACTGATACTGAGAAAGTATCCCGTTATTAGTATCTCATTGCACCTGTTTCTGGAGGAGATTCCAGGCCTGTGTAGAATTCTCATTTTTGGGTATGGATAAGCTGGAGTGGAAAAAGAAACCCACACATACCAGTTTGGGGCCTATGAAAAGACAGTGAAGCATAAATGAAGAACAGGGCTCATAGGAGGCAAAGGAAGGACAATACTTGAAAAAAGATTTACCGTAGGAAACAAAAGTAATTTAAGGCAGCATCTGCTTGTACTTTCAATAAAATCCAATTAAGCCTGGGCTCTATGAAACACAAGATTAAAGATGAGATAAGACAATAAATATCAAAAGTAAGCTTGCTTACAGGAAGGCAAAAATCAAAAAAGAAGCCAGACAGCAGCAAGAATGATGGCTTTGAAATAAAAAAATGAGTTGGCAGAACCTTGTAATGTATTAGTAGTACAGTAGGCCCCGAGGATAATTGCAGCGGTAATATGGATGACTAGCTCGAGACCATCTCCAAATGCTAGAAAAGGCGATGAGATGGAAGCAACCTCAGAGAAGAAGGGAGGGGAAGAGGAAGCAGCACGCAGGGTGGCAGAGTTCCTTTAGGAGATAAAAGAACAAATGAGACAGAAGCCATGTTTACAGAGAGCCAAAGATTGCCTAGTTGCCCCTGAGGGGGACAGACTCACAATGGAAGGAGTAGGGGACCACTAGGTTTTTATATTAAATCAACTTTTCTTACCAATAAAAATACTCACCACAATAAAGAGGGATATATTAATGGCAAAGCGCCCTGGCCTCGTGGACTAATAACTTTTGAGTTTGAGGGTGTTTTGCTGAAAGCCCTGTGAATTGCCTCTCTGGTTCTTTGACCAAGTACCAGTGATACATGCAGTTATAAAACATTCTCATCGTTCCCTATTGAGGGCCTCCGTCAGGAAAGAGAGTAAAAACAGTAATAATACCATTTATGAACATTGAGACCTTACAAATGCTTTCCTTTATACTTTGTGCGAGCCTCCCGACAGTACCACAGGCAGATAGTATTATCAGAAGTTACAGTCCCCCAGATAGAAGTGCCACATGTCAATGGCAGGGCCTGAGTCCACTTGAAGGTGTAAGCAGAGCTGTATTTATGGTAGACAATCAGAAAAGAGATATATATACTCAAGAGCTTGGGGGTGGTTGGGGGGGGATCTTCTATTATTGTGCTATAGAGAACTGGTTGCCATACATCTCTCTGATGACACTTGTAGGGCAGTGGACCCTGATGTAAGAGTCAGGGTGTTGGAACCCTCATTTGGGTATCGCAAATGCTGTAAATATGACATTTGAATCTAGCAAGAAAGGACCAGTAGATCTGACTTGAAAATAATTTCCATCACAGTCTAAAATGCTCTAGACCCTTTTTGGAGCTTTGTGGAGTCAGTAAACAATGCAGTTCTAAATATCTGAAGTCAGTTTTTACAAGCAATGGTTTATTTCCCTAAGTGGTATGGCTATTATAGAAGCCTATTAGAAAGATAAACAGAAAAGAATAAGCCTAGTTTCTGAATAGAACCATAGAGATAGTGATGTTAGATCCATTCAATTCCTTAGTAAAAAAAAAAAAAAAATAATGGGTTTTGGACTAAATAAGGGGTAAAAATGGCTACAGAGCATTTTACTGGGCCAAAGTCATAATGTATGACAGGATCATAATGTGTTTAATGAATCACGGAGTGTTCTAATTCAGGAGTTTAGAAATGGTAAACACTAACACTACTATTTTCCTGCCCGTGACAGACAGTGCTGGTCTATTATAACAGTCTTGCTTGCTAAGCTTAGACACAGCCTCAGAAACATCTTCAGTATGGCATGCTGAGAAGCCTGCATCCATCCATCAGAGCTGGTATTTAGGATGTCATTCTCAATCCAGTACATCTGTCTAATTTCTCAGGTAAGGTTACTGACTATAAGAGGGACAGACTGACACAAAGGTCACATGGCCATTTGGAAGAAGAGCCAGGACTATACCTTGAATCTTTGATTCTCTACTCAAGTAATCTTCCTATTTTATCTTATTAGAACTTTAAATTGGGATAAACTCAAGAACTTTAAAAATTTAGTCCAGGGGCACCTGGATGGCTCAGCTGGTTGAGCGTCCGATTCTTGGTTTTGGTTCAGGTCATGATCTCAAGGTTCGTGGGTTCGATCCCCACATCAGACTCTGTGCTGGCAGCAAGAAGTCTGCTTGAGTTCCTCTCTCTTCCTTTCTCTCTGCCCCTCCCCTGCTCATGTGTGCTCTCTCTAAAAATAAATAAATAAACTTAAAAAAATTATAGTGTCAAACTAATTTTGGCATGTGTCTTTGCGTTATCACTATGTGACATAAGTTTGATGCATATGTGTGCATATCACTATATGATAACTGTGTGTGTGTATGCGTGTATATGTGTGTGTATATGTGTGTGTGTATGTGTATGTGTTATAACTATGGATCAAAAGTTATCTCCCAGAGGCCAGACTCCAGCCCCGGAATTTACAAATTCTTTCAAACTCAAATTTCTTCTACATGGAAGTAGAAAATTTGCTCCCATTCCAAAATAGACCACACAAACTAAAGAGATAAAAAAGCCTTCAAACCTCCCATGAACGCTGTCTTCCTCGAACCACTGTCCTGCCTCATTTTTCCCTCTCATCATGTTTGTTTGAAGTGACTAAATTTACTTTCTCTACTTTATTTTTCATTATTCTTCAAATCTCTTGTAATTTGACTCTGACCCCCAACTCTCAAAAGAGTTACTTAGCAGGTCACCAGCGATCTAATAGCTATATCTAATGAACTTTCGTTATTCCTATTTTGGGGCCCCCCACTTGATGATGTTGACCACCACTGGTTCTTGAAACCCTTCATTCCTTGACAATGTTTTCTCTCGACTGTGCTTGTACCTCACTTCATTCCAAACATCCTTCCTTCTCCTCCTTGGCATTTGTCTTTGGCTCATAGACTTCCTCTTCTTATACACTATCCTTGGGAAAGATGATCTATGCTCATCATTTTAATGTCCACCTGTGTTGTGATGATGCTCAAATCTGTCTCCAGCCATGACGTCTCTTCTGAGTTTTGGATTTATATATTCGATTGGTGGTTCTCTGGCCACTTGAAAATCACCATGCCCCAAAGTGAACCAAGCGTCTTTCTCTGTAAGCCCCAGACCAAGTACACACTAACTTTGGGGTGTGTGTATGTACAGTCTTTTTTCATAGCACTGCTACCTATTGTGTTACCTGAGACCTAAATCAGAGAATCAGCCTATATTCCTCTCTCCACATCTCCCCACTTGCAATCTCCATGTCCTGTTTAAACTTAAATTCTTTTTTTTAAGGTTTATTTATTTTTGAGAGACAGAGAGAACAGAGCGTGAGCAGGGGAGGGGCAGAAAGACAGGGAGACACAGAACCTGAAGCAGGCTGAGCCTGATGGGGCACAGAGCCTGACACGGGACCCAAAGTCACTGGCCACGAGATCATGACCTGAGGCGAAGTTGGACACTCAACTGACTGAGTCACCCAGGCGCCCCTAAACTTAAGTTCTTACTGAAATCCCCCTAGTTTAGGTCTGTATCACTTGTTGTCTGAATGACGTAAGAAACTGCTAACTGTCCTGCTGCCCTTAAACCCTCCCTTTGCTCTGTGTCCAGAGTGGACACTCTCAAATCACCTCTTGCCTTGTTACTTTGGGACTCAAAACTTTACATCAGCTCCCTTTGCCCTGAGAATAAAGTTCATGCTCCTCGATGTGATTTCTGTGTCTTGGCATTATCTTTTGTTCACTGTTGTCCACATATGTGCTTACCGTACCATCAGCAGTCCATGCCTGGCACATGGACGGTACACTCACATCAACTTCTTCCCATAGCCTTTCTCTCAAATAGGTTTCTTTGCCTTGTTGTGATGTATGGAGTCCCAAACATGTTATGTGTATCGTTTGAACATAAGTGCCTGTCTGGGACCCTGAACACTCTTTGTGGGGACAAACCTTCATAAATCCTCCAGTGTTCCCTCACTGCAAGCTTCAGAATCTTCTTACTGATGGGGAAGGAGGTGAGTTGCAAGATAACCACTTAGATTGGTCTAACTAGACCCTGAAAGCCATATGCCAACCAGGGAACTTCCAAGTTTAGAGGGCAAGTCTGGAGGAGAGGGGGCAAGGTATATGGAGCAGAGGCCCTGACTTTGGGACTGAAGTTCTGGCAGTCTAACTCTCATGCTCAACCTGAGTAATTTTCATCCTGGCTTGGTAAATTATATATCATATGAATTCCCAAATCATTCCCTGACTTCATTTCCTCCAGGCGTCCAGGACAGGGGCAGCAGCTTTGGGCAGTGGGGACCTTTTTAAATGTAGCGTTAGCAACTAAGAAACCAGATCTTGCCCCAATTGGCAGGGACAGCCTTGGGTGAGGCCTCCAATGGTCTGAATCCCTTCCCATCCTTATTCACCTGGCCAAATCTAAACAGACCTTTGAAACTTCTCTACTTAAAGTGTAGTCTGCAGAGCCTCAACATTGGTACCACTCGGATTCTTGTAAGAAACAGAATCTCAGGCTCCAGAACAGGTCACTTAAGTCAGAATCTGCATGTTACCAATATCCCCAAGTGATTTGGTGTGTATTCAATTGAGAAGCATTGCCGTGTTTGTTTGTTTGTTTGTTCATTTACTTATTTATTTTTAATTTATTTTAACTTAAACAAAACGAGGGGGCACCTGGTTGGCTCCGTTGGTTGAGGTCTGACTCTTGATTTTCGCTCAGGTCATGATCTCATGGTTTGTGGGATTGAACCCCATGTCCAGCTCCATGCTGACATCATGGAGCCTCCTTGGGAGTCTCTTTCTCTCTCTCTCTCTCTCTCTCTCTCTCTCTCTGCCCCTCCCCCACTTGCATGTGCTGTCTCTCTCTCTAAGTAAATAAATAAATAAACTTAAAAAAAAAAGAAATACCTGGGAGGGAAGGGAAGCATTCTTGGCAGAGGGGACAACAGGAGCAAAGGTCCTGGAGAGGATGCATCTTTGGCAAATTTGAGGAAGACAAAAGAAGGTAGCCAGCTGGAATAAAGTGGGTGAGGGGAGGAGGGGCAGGATATGAGGTAAACAAAGGACCTGCGGCCCACATTACATTGGGATTTGCTGCTCATGGTAAGTATTTTTGATTTTGAACAATGTGTGATAAAAGCCATCCAGGGGTGGGGGCGGTTTGAATGGGGATGTGACAGGCACGGATATTCATTGCAAAGGGACCACTCTGGCTCTTGGTGAACAGTCTGTGCAGGAGTGTAGCAGGAGCACTAGCTGAAATGCACTTGAGTCAGAATGCATGAAGTCGCTGTCTTTACACGGGTACGACTGAAACTTGTCTCTGCTCTCCCAGAGGAGTTTCCCAGGGCAACCTGTACCCCAGCTCCTGGGTGGTCTTCTGTATTACTCATCGCCACAGCAGGCCCTTTCAGCGTGTCTCAGCTGTGTGCCAGGCAGCCTTTGACAGGTGTTTACCCATTCCTCAAACTTCTTACGTCTCATTGTTGTGCTTGCTGACTGACATGCCACACCGTATAATTTATGCCCGGCTGAGTCCTAGCGCCATGCATTTTTCATCCTTTTAAAATTAAAAACAAGTATATATACACATACCCTTGTTATTTTATGAGGCGTTCGTACTCAGCAAAGTGTCAGTTTGACAGCTGTGGTGCTTCTCCCACTACCAGAAGCCTGGGGGGTGTTAGGAAGACCCCCTTGGGGGCTGATTAAAATCTCTGCCCGGCGTCACCTGCCTGAAACAAAAGCCTAGTGCCTTCTGCCACCAGGCAAAACACTTCCAGCGCTCAACATGAGGCATAGGGTTTCATCCTTTGGAATGAATTTTAAAACCGCATCTGCTGTAAGGTGTTTGGAACTTAGCCTAGTTGTCAAATTGGATCTAACTTCAAATGTGGCAAAACTGTGAAGTTGGTTAAGTTGGGTTTTGGTGTCTCTGGACTACTTCTACTTACTACTGCTGTGTCTACAATAAAAGTAACTACTACCACTGCCACTATCACCACCACCATAATGATAGTGAATTTTCACTTCTGCCCGCTGCTGTTGATTCATAATCTCATTTGATTCCCTTGACGATTTTTGAGGTAGGTACTATTATTATCCCCATTGTACAGAGGGGAAAACTGAGACTTAGAGAAATACATAATATGCCCAGGTAGTTGGAATACTTGATATCCAAACTTCCCTGAGTCCACATTCTCAACCACTGGGTTATGTTGGTTGCATCCTGTTTTCCCGTTTCGCCCATTTATTCACTCATTCATTCCACTACATCATTAGTCCCTTCATCGTATTTGTGCTCTATAGGAAGTTTTCCAAGGACAAGAATGTTCTGAGAGATCGTGGAGCCGAAGTCAGAGAAGAGCCTCTATTTATCAAGGGCCCGCTCTGTCGTTATTATAGAGCTTTCTCCTTGTTATCCTTTTCATTGTTTTGTAGATAAGGAAGCCGAGGCTCCTTTAGGTTGGGTTCCCCAGAAGCAGATTCCAGGATGAGGATTCCCATGGAAGGGATATTAGGAAATGTTCCTCACTGGAGTGAGAAAATCGGGGTGGAGGAGAGAAAGAGGCCAAACAAGGGTGCTCAGCTTTGGCTTCTGTAGTTGTTGTGGGTCTTGATTCAGAGATACCTTCATGGGGCCAAAATGACTGGGGCTCTCATACCCTGTCCCCATTAGTTACTGACCAAGGGTTGTTTGCATCCTCAGATACTTTGGGCTCTCTCTCAGCCTGAGGGCATCTCTAGCAAAGAGGTGTGGTTCAGACCTGAGAGAAGGATGAGCATCATAGGCCAATCTGCACAAAAACGGAAAAGGATGAGGGGAGAAATGTGAGAGGACTAATGAGAGAGGATGTGAGTTTCTCCAAAATGGCAGAGCTGCAATTAAAACCAGGGCCTAATTCACTTCAAAGCCTGTCGTTGTCTTTCTTGTTCAGGTAATGCTGAGTTGTCCTGAGCAGTATTTGCAGGTGACAGAGACTTTCCAGACTTTTCCCCTAAAGTCAGAACCCTAGGAAGCTGCTACTATCTACTCTTAAATCCAGTTGTGTCAATGGGACTCAGCAGAAATTCTGCTTTGGGGTTCCTAGGGAGGCTTATACTGTCTTTTTCCTCGCTTCTTCCTTTTATTTTTGATTGTAATTTTTTTTTTATTTTTTAATATATGAAATCTACTGTCAAATTGGTTTCCATACAACACCCAGTGCTCATCCCAAAAGGTGCCCTCCTCAATACCCATCACCCACCCTGCCCTCCCTCCCACCCCCCATCAACCCTCAGTTTGTTCTCAGTTTTTAACAGTCTCTTATGCTTTGGCTCTCTCCCACTCTAACCTCTTTTTTTTTTTTTCCCTTCCCCTCCCCCATGGGTTTCTGTTACGTTTCTCAGGATCCACATAAGAGTGAAACCATATGGTATCTGTCTTTCTCTGTATGGCTTATTTCACTTAGCATCACACTCTCCAGTTCCATCCACGTTGCTACAAAAGGCCATATTTCATTTTTTCTCATTGCCACGTAGTATTCCATTGTGTATATAAACCACAATTTCTTTATCCATTCATCAGTTGATGGACATTTAGGCTCTTTCCATAATTTGGCTATCGTTGAGAGTGCTGCTATAAACATTGGGGTACAAGTGCCCCTATGCATCAGTACTCCTGTATCCCTTGGATAAATTCCTAGCAGTGCTATTGCTGGGTCATAGGGTAGGTCTATTTTTAATTTTCTGAGGAACCTCCACACTGCTTTCCAGAGCGGCTGCACCAATTTGCATTCCCACCAACAGTGCAAGAGGGTTCCCGTTTCTCCACATCCTCTCCAGCATCTATAGTCTCCTGATTTCTTCATTTTGGCCACTCTGACTGGCGTGAGGTGGTATCTGAGTGTGGTTTTGATTTGTATTTCCCTGATAAGGAGCGACGTTGAACATCTTTTCATGTGCCTGTTGGCCATCCGGATGTCTTCTTTAGAGAAGTGTCTATTCATGTTTTCTGCCCATTTCTTCACTGGGTTATTTGTTTTTCGGGTGTGGAGTTTGATGAGCTCTTTATAGATTTTGGATACTAGCCCTTTGTCCGATATGTCATTTGCAAATATCTTTTCCCATTCCGTTGGTTGCCTTTTAGTTTTGTTGGTTGTTTCCTTTGCTGTGCAGAAGCTTTTTATCTTCATAAGGTCCCAGTAATTCACTTTTGCTTTTAATTCCCTTGCCTTTGGGGATGTGCCGAGTAAGAGATTGCTACGGCTGAGGTCAGAGAGGTCTTTTCCTGCTTTCTCCTCTAAGGTTTTGATGGTTTCCTGTCTCACATTCAGGTCCTTTATCCATTTTGAGTTTATTTTTGTGAATGGTGTGAGAAAGTGGTCTAGTTTCAACCTTCTGCATGTTGCTGTCCAGTTCTCCCAGCACCATTTGTTAAAGAGACTGTCTTTTTTCCATTGGATGTTCTTTCCTGCTTTGTCAAAGATGAGTTGGCCATACGTTTGTGGGTCTAGTTCTGGGGTTTCTATTCTATTCCATTGGTCTATGTGTCTGTTTTTATGCCAATACCATGCTGTCTTGATGATGACAGCTTTGTAGTAGAGGCTAAAGTCTGGGATTGTGATGCCTCCTGCTTTGGTCTTCTTCTTCAAAATGACTTTGGCTATTCGGGGCCTTTTGTGGTTCCATATGAATTTTAGGATTGCTTGTTCTAGTTTCGAGAAGAATGCTGGTGCAATTTTGATTGGGATTGCATTGAATGTGTAGATAGCTTTGGGTAGTATTGACATTTTGACAATATTTATTCTTCCAATCCATGAGCAGGGAATGTCTTTCCATTTCTTTATATCTTCTTCAATTACCTGCATAAGCTTTCTATAGTTTTCAGCATACAGATCTTTTACATCTTTGGTTAGATTTATTCCTAGGTATTTTATGCTTCTTGGTGCAATTGTGAACGGGATCAGTTTCTTTATTTGTCTTTCTGTTGCTTCATTGTTAGTGTATAAGAATGCAACTGATTTCTGTACATTGATTTTGTATCCTGCAACTTTGCTGAATTCATGTATCAGTTCTAGCAGACTTTTGGTGGAGTCTATCGGATTTTTGGTTGTAAATTTTTTTAACAGTTTATTGAATTGTATAATCCACATACCACACAATTCACCCATTTACATTGTACAATTCAATGACTTTTAATATATTCACCAAGTTTTGGAATCATCAGCAATATTCAATTTTAGAACGTTTTAATCTCTCCAAAAAGAACCTTCCCGTTAGCAGTCACTCCTTATTCCCTTCTCTCAGACCCTGGCACACAACAGTTTACTTTCTGTCTCTATGCCTCTTCTGGACATTTCATATAAATGGAATATATCACATATGGCCTTTTGTGCCTGGCTTGTTTCACTTGACATATTTTCAAGATTCATCCGTATTGTAGCATGTGCTAGTACTTCATGTTTTTATGGCTGACTGATATTACTTCTGAAGGATGCACCACATTTTATTTATCCACTTCATCAGTTGATGGACATTTGGATTGTTTGTGTTTTTGACTATTCTAGTATGAATGTTCATGTGCAAAGTTTAGTGTGAATACTTATTTTTCATTCTCTTGGATATATACCTAGAGTGGAATTCCTGGAACATATGCTAACTTTATGTATGTATATATATATATATATATATATATATATATATATACACACACACACACACACACACACACATACATGTATATATTATATAAATATATGTGTATATTGTATAAATATATATGTGTATGTTATATAATTATATGTATATATTGTATAAATATATATGTATATGTTATATAAATATATGTATATATTATATATGTATATATTATATAAATATGTATACATAGTATATGTATATATTATGTAAATATATATGTGTATATATATAAATATGCATACATAATATATATATCATGTAAAAAAATAGATACACACACACACACACACACACACACATACACATATAGGAACTGTCAAACAGTTTTCCAAAGCACTGCACAATTTTACATTCCAGCCAGAAATGTATAAGCGTTCCAGTTTCTCCAAATTCTCACCAACACTTGCTATTGTCCATCATTTTGATTATAGACATTCTAGTGGGTGTGAAATGGTATCTTGCTGTGGTTTTGATTCGCGTTTCCCATTAGGAATGGGATGCTGAGCTTTTTTTCACGTGCTTATTGGCCACTTTATATCTTCTTTGGATAAATGTCTATTAAGATCCTTTGTCAATTTTAAAATTAGATCGTTTGTTTTTATATTGTTGAGTTGTAATAGCTGCATATTATGGATATGAGAGCCTTATCAGATATATGATTTAAAAATGTTTTCTCCCAGGGTGCCCAAGTGGGCCAGTCGGTTAATTGATTTTGGCTCAGGTGGTGATCTCAGGGTTGTGGGCTCTGCGCTGGGTGTGGGGTCCATTTAGATTTCTCTTTTTCTCCCTCTGCCCCTGCCTGTGCCCCCAACATTGAGCATGCTGCTCTCTCTTTCTCCCCCCCAAAAAAAGGAAAGAAAGAAAGAAAAAGAGTGTTTTCTCCCATTCTGTGCATTGTCTTTTCACTATCTTGATTTTTTTCCTTATAAGCATGAAAATTTTTAATTTTCATGAAATCCAATTTATGTTTTTTCCCCTTTGGTTGCTTGTACTTTATGTCATTTCTAATGAACATTTGCATAATCCAAGGTCACAGAATTTATACTTAATTTTTTTTCTAAGAGTTTGATAATTTTAGTTCTTACCTTTAGGTCTTTGATTGATTTTAAGTTAGTTTTTGGGTATGGTGTGAAGTAAGGGACCAACTTCATTTTTTTGCATGTAGATATCTAGAAGATAGTTGTACTTTGTTGTTTCAGGCACCATCCCCTCCCTCTTCTCATTCTTCCTTATTGGATTGCAGAGGTGATGATTGGTGATGCAGCAGCCAGCTTACGACTATGAGGGAAAAGCCAACAGAATTTTGGAAATTCTGGCACTGAGTGGTCGTACTTCTTATCTTGTAAAAAACAAAACAAAACGAACCCCCCAAACCTCCTGAACACCCCCAAACCATAATTATGGAAGAGTTTTCTGTTATTTTGTAGCCCAAAGCACTACCTTCTTCGTTGTCCCCTGGAGTAGATATTTCATGTGCTGATTGATGTTCCAATTCACAGTGACTCCATCCTAACCGAAAATTTTCCCAAACAGAAGAGAACACCATATCGATCATGGGTGGTCTGTAAGACCTCCTATTGCTGGCCAAGTATGAATGACCAGGTTGGACTCAAATAAGCTGTGTCAATTAGGGTCCTTCTTTTAGCAATATGGAATGTTGAACTGAGACAACTTTTGAGAGAAAGTTCATTGTTTTCTCTATCTGAGGTCTTTGAAGCCACAGTGGCTTCTGTCTTTCCGAGGCATTTGTTTCTTTCTTTCTTGGCTTTCTTGGATTCTGTGCGACAATTTCTACTGCTCCCATACTACCTCTATCCTTCATAGCTAATTTGGTTTTGGTCAAGGCTAGACAGAATTGGTTTCTGTAATATGGGGCCAAAGGAACCATAACTGTACATTTTTTATCTGGTCCCATCCTTTATTTACCCAGATGGACATTCATATAGTCACCTAGGTATTATTTCCTCCACATGGAATTAATGTATGAGGTACTAAATCCAAAACTGCCCTCAAGTAGTCTAGGAGCTACATTATTCTTTTTCTTTACAAATACAAAATAAATAGTTTTCTCAAAAAAGTGCTGATAATATTTCCTATTAGGTCATAGGCAATTTAAGAGCAGTAAAGGTAAAATCCAGGGAAGATTAGAATAGTAATATATTTGTACACTCATTATTTTTCTGAAAGAGTTTGTGGTTCACAATATTTGTCATTTTGGTAGACCAATATCAGCAGAACTGTGTATATTAGCCCTTCCTTCACTTGGACATAAAGTAGTGAATGACTCAGACCAAGGTTTACACCTACCCAGACATTTCTTTTCAAAGATCCATGAGAAGGGACTCTGGAAAACTCTAGTTCCAGTGAAAGCAGAGCATCTTCAAATTCCAGTCTGGCCTGGGATGTCTGAGGTTCAATTGTGACTTAACTTTTACTCTGAGTAGGCTGAACCCAACCTTCTGAGGTCATGATGGGGGCTTTTCTGTCAGAAACTTTTGGTCTCACACTGCCATCTTTCAATAATACTTTATTTATTAAATCACTTAATGTCTAATGAGTACCAGACATTGTGCTAAGAGCTACAGATGTAGAAATGAATAAGGCAACCCCTTTGTCTGCAAAGCTTTCAGTATTTATTCCTATTATATGATGGAAGGAGCACTGCCACACATTCTGCAGAAATGGTATCATCTCCTCCAATTATTATTATTTTTTTGGTCATGATAGTTTAGTATGTTTTTGTAAGTATGTATCTATACATCTGTGTTTGTATGTATGTGTATATCCCTTTCTTCTATCAATCCATCCTCATCCATCCATCCACCCTACCCATCGACCCCATCCATCCATCCATCCATCCATCCATCCATCTATAAAGTATAGGCTACGTTATGTTGTGGTAAACAATAACCCTAATATCTCGGTGCTTTATGCAACAGAAATCTGTTTTTTAGTAAAAAGAACCTTCAGGTTTTTTGACTAGGGAGGGCTCTGTTCCATGTTGTCCTCCCTCAAGGATACACCCAGGTTGTTGGAGCCTCCACCACTTGGTCACTGCAATAGTTTGAAAGGGAAAATGAAGGGTATTGCACTGACAATTAAAGGCTTGGATGTAGAAGTGACACTTGTTCTTACTAAAGTATTCAAATGGCCACATCAAGGTTTAAGAGGCAAGGAAGTGCAAAGGTGTGGCCTCAAAGGGGATGAGCCAGAAATACTGGAGAGTAGCACAAATATCTATCATTCCGCTTCTTTCTCTCTCTGGCAATACTTGCCTCCTTTTCCTCTTCCTCTCTCTCTCCCTTTTCCTTGTCTCCCTCTTTTTTCTTATCTATCTTTACCTGTTTATCTTTCTAAATTTAATTTGTCATTTAATTTAATAAAGTATAGCAGTTAAAAAACTCCACAAATCTCTTGTAAAACTGTGACAAGTGAGTAGGAGGAGATTTCTCCTTATTATCATACAGCCAAATGTGCATGAGCCCAAGTTCTTTTGTATTACCAGAAGGTAAAGGTAAAAACAGACAAACAAAACCATGTATCCTACCAGCAATAAAAAAGCTGAAATTTTGGTAACCAGTTGTATTAGTTGCCTATGGCTGTTGCAACAAATCACCTCAAACTTGGTGGATTATAACAACACGCATTTATTCTTTTGCAGTTCTAGAGGTCAGAATAAAATTGGCATGTAAGGTGTTGGAGGGCCTGGCTCCCTGGGGAGGCTCTAGGGAAGAACCCATTTTTTGCCTTTCCCAGTTTCTAGAACTGCATTTCTTGCTCACGGACCTTTCCTCCATCTTAAAAGCCAGGAGTGTAGCATCTTTGGGTCTCCCTCTGCTTTTCTGTTGTATCACCTTTTCCCGATCTTTTTCCTTAATCAAATATCCCTCTGTCTCTCTCTTATAAGTATACTTGTGGTTACATTTAGGGCTCACCTTCATGATCCAGGATTCTTTCCACATCTCAAGATCCTTAACTTGGTTAGACCTGCAAAGTCACTATTACCATAAAAGGTAAAAGTCACAGGTTCCAGGAATTAAGACCTGGACATCTTTAGGAGGTATTACTCAGCCTACCCGCTAGTTATACAAAAAATAGTAAAACTGCATGTCTAATGTTGGAGACAAAGATTAAGAATATTGTTTATTGATCCCTCTCTGTACCTAATTTTCATAGTAGTTACCAGAGCAGAACTTACTAGAAAAGAAATGGGACTCAAAATAGTACAATAATTAGTAATTGTAGATCATTTTCTATTGCTGCTCTTACATATCTTTTAATGCTGATTTGGAATTTCTTGCACCCAGAGATTACATTTCATATTCAGAATCTAAATGCATTTTGTTTTATAAGTATAGTGACTGGATCTGCTGCATTTAGCAGAAAATTCATTGCTTATACCGCTAAAATGAAACTCGTTGGAAACATTTTGTACATATGGGGCTATGAATTATGATTTTCCCTTTACAAGATATTTGCAAGTCAGAAAAGCAAAATCATTGCTTTCTCCCTCCCTCCCCCTCCTCCTTTGGGGAGGGAGCAGTGAATCTCATCTTTTGGCAGGTTAGAAACTTTCCCTCATACTCAAGCAAGCTTCTGCAGACACCCAAAATTAAAGACTAGATGCTCACAAATGTCACACGCATCTAAAGAAGATGGAACCTAAATTGAATATTAATGAGTAATGAAAGTTGAAAACAAAATTGCCTGTTGGAAATGTGCTCATGAGTTATGAGAACAAGATCTAAGTCTTCTCTTCCCACTTCATTTTGAAAATAGCTGTCCATGAGGTGGTTAAGTGAGCCCTGGGATTTTGATGTATTTTTCCAGGATGACTGCAGACTCTTGAGCAAATAATTTGTTCCATATTGCTGAATTCTTAAGAAATAAAATTACTCACCCTAAAAAAAGTCTTTTCAGGACTTCAAGGGTAATTTCTGCCTGGTGTGTTCAGTGCCTTTTACCCCCATCTTTTGGCTATTAGACTCTTATGGAGCTAATGCAATAATTCCTTGGCACTTCTCTCTTGCAGCTGCTGACAGGGTGAACTTTCTCCCTCGGCCTGTGGTGTCTGGCTGTCAGGTGGACTGTAACTACCCTCACATTTTTATTCATTAAAGGAACCAAAGTGGGAATACTTCAATGTCTCCCGTGGCTTCCATTGAATCTTTGAGGTGATACAAACCTGATCTCATCAAAATTAATGGCTTATGGTCATTCACACTATTACTGTTAATAGGGTTGAACATGCATTATCCCCTGCAAAAACAGTGCTTATTTGGGGCCTATAATACAGCACAGGTTGGGAGTACAGTTGACCGAGACTGCCCACCCTGTACAGTGGGAATTTGCAGCACTTAGCAAAGACAGTTTGCAAGATGAATCTTGTGAACATTGGCTGCAAATTGCTGTTGCTCAAGCAGGCTGTGGCAAAAAAGAGCAATGATGTGTAAGAATATGTTTTAAAAACGTACTGGTGTTAATGAAACAAAAGTTATACTTTAGACTCGGTAATGTAAGGGAAATTGTTTTCTTTTAACACAGAATCTGGCAAAGATGGCCATTTGGCTGTTTTAGCTTGTGGTTCTCCCTCTCCCCCATACCTCAGCCAGGCTTCTGAAAGAGCAGAAGGGTCTAATACCTTAGACTTACCTGTGTTTAGTTTCATTTCCTTCCATGTGTCCATTCTTCTCAGATAGCCCAGTCAGGTCATGAAGCTTTGTCAAGGCTGGTATGATTCAGCCTCTGATTGAAATAGGATAAGGCTGGATCCTGGGGCATGAACAGATGGAGGTCACCATTTAGTGTGAGGGAAAAAGCAGAACTGGAAGTAAATTTGGATCACATGTGATATTGATATTGCAGGAAGTATCAGTCAAAGTGGGGTCAAGAACCAAAGACAGTAACAAAGGGACAAAGCATGGGAATTTGTTCAGGTATAGAGTAGTCCTCACAAATTTATGGCCGCTTTTTGTTGCATTAGGGATTATTCTGATGGCTCAAGGTCACGTCTTTGTAATCAGTTGGCACCTAACATCAGTCACTAGTATGAGTTTACCTAACTATACATCTATCCATTCATCTATCCATTCATTCACAAACATGTTCCAAGTAATGCAGTGGTAGCCTTTACTGGGGCTTCTCATATGCCTCCTCTGCCAGTCAGCCCTTATGCCAAAATAATATGGAAGGATGAGTGCCCAGGGCATTTATTGGGCATAGATGTTAGGAAGATTTGGTTTCTTACCAGGCCAGGTTTCTAAAAACCTAGAAACTCTTCACACTTGAATGGAGTCGCCCACTGCAGGAAAGCCGGGGATCTGATACAGACACTCCCTTTCTCTTCCTTTTCTGTGTTTTGTTTTTTTCTTACTCCATGACAGTAAGAGTTAAGGCTGTGGATCTTGGGGGAAAGAGAAAGGCAATCCTAGAGATCCGTCTTTGGCTCAGGCAAATGGCACTAGCCTGCACAGTCCTGCCCAGTTTGCCAGGGGGTTTATCTTGGTGTATGGAGTAAACCTCAGTGTAATAAAGAGTTATTCATTTGCCTGGTCTTGAGCTCTGTGCTCAAGATCCCTTCATGTGGCTCTGAAAGGGTAGGACTTTTGCTATTCAGTTCCATGTTTCTGACTGTAGCTCTGTCAGTTTCTACATACTACAGAAATGGCAGACTGTCATGGAAGGCAGGTGGTTAAGTCCTGGGCTGGCAAATGGTAAGAAGTTTCTCCAGATAGAGGTTGGGTGGTATGGTGGAAAGAATGACCGGTGAAGAGTTGTTTGAATGGACAGGAATGGGGAGGCACCAGGTTAACAAGTCTGGCTCAGGAAGATGGGTAGTAGGAGAAGAAGTTGTGGTGAAACAAGGCCCCAATCCAATAAACCAGAAGGTTAGACATCTGGAACACCTGGAAAAACAAAGGAAGTGCACTTTAGTTTTTGAACAGAAACTGGTATATCCTTGAGAAAGGAGCAGTAAAGAAAAGTGCAACGAAGTACAGGGAGGTATAATATTAGTTTGAACTGAACACTGACTTGGGTTATTATTCAGAGGAGAATTTTGGCCACTTTATTTGTAAATAGTTTATATCGGTAGACTGGAACAGGAACATCTTCTTCCCAGACATAAGTTCAGAATCCAGGGTTTATCCTGATGGGGTTGATAAAATTAACTGTTGAATAGCGTTTGTGCTATTTATTTATTTATTTATTTATTTATTTTTTAAGTGGCCTCTGTGCCCAATGCAGGGTTCAAATTCATCATCTTGAAATCAAAACCTGAGGTAAGATCACAACCGACTGAGCCACCCAGGTGCCCTGTCCTAGTTTTTAGTGGCCAAAAGGGTGCCTTCCCTGTGGCTTTTGGCAAAACATAGGGGGGTTGGAATTTAAGACCCTGAAAATTCACACTCCATAGTCTCACAAAGTATGGTTGTCTACTTAAAATATTTTCAACAGTCTTTTAATCAAGTTATAAAATAATATGTAATCATTGTGGAAAAAAATTTAATACAGGGAAGCCCCAAAAGTAAAATTAAAATTACTTGTCTGTAGATAATTGTTATTAATAATTTATTAGTATTATTTTCTATTATTTTTTTTCTTTTGAGAGAGAGTGTGTGCTCATGTGTGCACAAGTGAGGGAGAGGCAGAGAGAGAGGGAGAGGCAGAGAGAAAGGGAGACGCAGAGAGAGAGGGAGAGGGAGAGAGAGAATCTTAATCAGGATCCATGCCCAGCCTGGAGCCCAACATGGGGCTCAATCTCACAACCATGAGATCATGACCTGAGTTGAAATCAAGAGTCATATGCTTAACCAACTGAGCCACCCAGGCTCCCCTACTTTAGACTATATTCTTTCAACCTTTTTACTGTGCATTAATACACAAACACAGATTTTAGGAAAATATGATCATATTATGTTTATTTTTTCTATAATCTGCTATTGTCACTAATACACAGCCATAGCTTTCCAAAGACAGTATGTATTATTTTTAATATCATTTGTATTTAATTTATCCAAGTAATCCTTTTTTTTAAATTTTTTTAACGTTTTATTTATTTTTGAGACAGGGAGGGACAGAGCATGAACAGGGGAGGGTCAGAGAGAGGGAGACACAGAATCTGAAACAGGCTCCAGGCTCTGAGCTGTCAGCACAGAGCCCGACGCGGGGCTCGAACTCACGGATCACAAGATCATGACCTGAGCCGAAGTCGGCCGCTTAACCGACTGAGCCACCCAGGCGCCCCCCAAGTAATCTGTTTAATCAATCTCTTATTGTTAAGGAGTCAGCCCTCCTCCACTTAAATTCTTACTGTTATTAACAGTGCTACCATGCACATGATTTGATCAATCTTCAAATATACAGTGGATGCTTAGTACTTATCAAACCTAGTACATAACTGAATATAAATATAACAAACAGACTTAGTTCCTACTCTCATACAGTTTAGTCTGGTGAAAGAGATAATCAACAAATAAACCCACAAGCATAGGTATTTTGTGGCTTCCCATGGATCACCTGTTCCTAAAACTGGGTCAGATGTTGATTGAAACCAATGATGCTCAAAGTGCCAAGAGGGTATGAGAAGGTTTGTTACTCACATAATGGGACATTCTAGAGATAGAAGGGCAGGTGCAAGCTGGTACCGATGGCTTGAGTAAAGTAGAAACAATGTGGGGGGTTAGGCTTTCATAGTGACCGGGGGGTGAGGACTTGTGAGGTTTAAATCTCCCACTGATACAGAACAGGAAGGACAGAGCAGGCAGGGAAGAAGGGTGGGAATCTGAAGCAGTCCAAGGTCAAACTTCAAAAAAGGTGTTAGTCCAAGTGTGCCTAGAATACAAAATGGGGAAAGGGCAATCTCTTCAATAAATGGTGTTGGGAAAAGTGGATAGCCACATGCAAAAGAATGAAACTGGACCCTTGTCTTATACCACTAATAAAAATTAATTCAAAATGGATCAAAGACTTAAGTGCAAGACTTGAAACCATAAAATTCCTAGGAGAAAACACAGAGAAAAAGGTCCTTGACATTGGTCTTGGCAATGATTTTTGGATAAGACAACAAAAGCACAGGCAACAAAAATGAAAATAAACAAGTGGGACTACATTAAAGTAATATGTACAGCAATGGAAACAACAAATTGGAAAGGCAATGTACAAAATGGGAGAAAATACTATTTATTGAATAAGGGGTTCATATGTAAAATATATAAAGAACTCATACAACTCAATAGCAAAAAGCAAATAATCCCATTAAAAATGGGCAAAGGGACCTGAATAGACATTTTTCCAAAGAAGACGTACAAATGGCCAATAGGTTCATGAAAAGATGCTCAACATCACTAATCATCAGGGAAGTGCAAACCAAAACCATCCTGGTGAAAATGGCTGTTATCAGATAGAGAAGATATATAAATGTTGGCAAGGATGTGGAGAAAAGAGAACACAAGTGTTCTAAGAGATACACAAAACCAAGATATAGCTTGAGTTCTGATGGCATTATTCTTTTGGGACACCTTTTGAGAATATTTCTTTTTTATTTCATAGATTTCATGAGAGGCTGTATGGCAGAGTTTAGAAGCTTGGGCCATGAAGCAGACTTCCCAGGTTCAAATCGTGGCTCTTGCGCTTAGTGGGTGTGTGACAATCTTGAATGAGTTACTTAACCTCAATGCCTTAATTACCTCATTTGTAATATGACAGGAATGATAACAGTACCTACCTCATTAAGTTGTTGTGAGGATTAAATGGGTCAATATTTGCAAAGTCCTTAGAATAGAGCTTGGCACATAGTACACACTAAATAGATGTTTGCTAAATAAGTAAATGTGGAATGCTACAAATGATCATAAGTGGAATTTCTAATACATGGGGTATGTACCTTTTAAAGCCTTTAGCAAGACCAAATTGTTTTTCACAAAATATCACATCACCAGTTTGTATGCTCATGGGCAATGAAGAAGAAAGTTAGTTTTTGGATGTCCTTACCAAGATATTTTTAAATTTACTGCATTTTGCAAGGCAAAAAAAAAATTGATAGCTCATTATTCTTTAACTACATCAGTTCAATTAATAGAGACTGAACAGTTTTCAAAAGTTTGCTGGCAGTTCAAAAATTCCCTTAAATTAATTGTCTGTTTTCACCTATTTTTTAATTTTTTCCATTGGAGTGTTTCACTTTTCCGTATTGTCTTTCATGAACTGTTAGTATCTCTCACAAAACTTGCAATTAGAGATCCGGGGAAGATGGAGGCATAGGAGGCACTGGCCTCACCTCATCCTGCGGATCACTTAGATTCCACTACACCTGCCTAAATAACACAGAAAACCACCAGAAGATGAGCAGAACAGACTCTCCGGAGCCAAGCATAGACAAGAGGCCCACGGAAGAGGATCCACCCCAGCTAATACGCCAGATCCCATCAAAGCAGCACCACAAACCCGGCAGTGTGAAAGTAGTCTGGACAGGGGCCACACCGCTCCACAGTGAGTCCTGCCCCTGGGAGAGGGGAAGATAAGGTACACACCAGTCTGACTGTGGCTGGGGAGAGATATCAGGTCTGACTACGGCCCCGCCCACCAACACAAGTTACTCCAAACAACACAGGGGAAGTGCCCTGCAGTTCCATGCCACCCAGGGACTACCCAAAATGACAAAATGGAAGAATTCTCCTCAAAAGAAACTCCAGGAAGTAGCAACAGCTAACATATTGATCAAAAACAATTTAAGCAATATAATGGAACAAGAATTTAGAATAATAGTCATAAAATTAATCGCTGGGCTTGGAAAAAGTATAGAGGACAGCAGAGAATCTATTGCTACAGAGATCAAGGGACTAAGAATTAGTCATGAGAGCTAAAAAGTGCTATAAATGAGGTGCAAAATAAAATGGAGGCGACCACATCTCGGATTGAAGAGGCAGAGGAGAGAATAGGTGAATTAGAAGATAAAATTATGGAAAAAGAGGAAGCTGAGAAAAAGGGAGAGAAAAAAATCCAGGAGTATGAGGGGGAGAATTAGAGAACTAAGTGATGCAATCAAATGGAACAATATCCATATCATAGGAATTCCAGAAGAGGAAGAGAGAGAGAAAAGGGCTGAAGGTGTACTTGAACAAATCATAGTTGAGAACTTCCTTCTGGGGAAGGAAAAAGGCATTGAAATCCAAGAGGCACGGAGAACTCCCTTCAGACGTAACTTGAATCTATCTTCTGCATGACATATCATAGTGAAACTTGCAAAATACAAGGATAAAGAGAAAATTCTGAAAGCAGCTAGGGATAAACAGGCTATAACTTACAAAGGGAGATCCATGAGACTAGTGGCAGACCTATCTACTGAAACTAGGCAGGCCAGAAAGGAATGGCAGGAAATCTTCAATGTGATGAACAGAAAAAATATGCAGCTGAGAATCCTTTATCCAGCTAGTCATTCAGAATAGGAGAGATAAAGGTCTTCCCAAACAAACAAAAACTAAAGGAATTCATCATCCCTAAACCAGCCCTACAAGAGATCCTAAAGGGGATTCTGTGAGTGAAATGTTGCAAGGACCACAAAGTACCAGAGACATCACTACAAGCATGAAACCTACAGACATCACAATGACTCTAAACCCATATCTTTCCTTAATAACACTGAATGTAAATGAACTAAATGCTCCAACCAAAAAACACAGGGTATCAGAATGGATAAAAAAACAAGACCCATCTATTTGCTGTCTACAAGAGACTCATTTTAGACCTGAGGACACCTTCAGATTGAAAGTGAGGGGATGGAGAACTATCTATCATGCTACTAGAAGTCAAAAGAAAGCTGGAGTAGCCATACTTATATCAGACGAACTAGACTTTAAATTAAAGGTTGTAACAAGAGATGAAGAAGGGCATTATATAATAATTACAGGGTCTATCCATCAGGAAGAGCTAACAATTATAAATGTCTATGTGCCGAAATATATAAAACAATTAATCACAAACATGAGCAACCTTATTGATAAGAATGTGGTAATTGCAGGGGACTTTAATACTCCACTTACAACAATGGATAGATCATCTAGACACAGAATCAATAAAGAAACAAGGGCCCTGAATGATACATTGGATCAGATGGACTTGACAGATATATTTAGAACTCTGCATCCCAAAGCAACAGAATATACTTTCTTCTCGAGTGCACATGGAACCTTCTCCAAGATAGATCACATACTGGGTCACAAAACAGCCCTTCATAAGTATAAAAGAATTGAGATCATACCATGCACACTTTCAGACCACAATGCTATGAAACTTGAAATCAACCACAGGGAAAAGTCTGGAAAACCTCCAAAAGCATGGAGGTTAAAGCACACCCTACTAAACAATGAATGGGTCAACCAGGTAATTAGAGAAGAAATTACAAAATATATGGAAACAAATGAATGTGAAAATACAACAATCCAAACGCTTTGGGATGCAGCGAAGGCAGTCCTGAGAGGAAAATACTTTACAATCCAGGCCTATCTCAAGAAACAAGAAAAATCCCAAACACAAAATCTAACAACACACCTAAAGGAAATAGAAGCAGAACAGCAAAGACACCCCAAATCGAGCAGAAGAAGAGAAATAATAAAGATCAGAGCAGAAATAAACAATACAGAATCTAAAAAAACTGTAGAGCAGATCAATGAAACCAAGAGTTGGTTTTTTGAAAAAATAAACAAAATTGACAAACCTCTAGCCAGGCTTCTCAAAAAGAAAAGGGAGATGACCCAAATAGATAAAATCATGAGTTAAGATGGAATTATTACAACCAATCCCTCAGAAATACAAGCAATTATCAGGGAATACTATGAAAAATTATATGCCAACAAACTGGACAACCTGGAAGTATTGGACAAATTGCTAAGCACCCACACACTTCCAAAACTCAAACAGGAAGAAATAGAAAACTTGAACAAACCCATAACCAGCAAAGAAATTGAATCAGTTATCAAAAATCTCCCAACAAATAAGAGTCCAGGACCAGAAGGCTTCCCTTGGGGATTCTACCAGACATTTAAAGTAGAGATAATAGCTATCCTTCTCAAGTTGTTCCAAAAAATAAAAAGGGAAGGAAAACTTCCAGACTCATTCTATGAAGCCGGCATTACTTTGATTCCTAAACCAGACAGAGACCCAGCAAAAAAAAAGAGAACTACAGGCCAATATCCCTGATGAATATGGATGCAAAAATTCTCAATAAGATACTAGAAAATTGAACCCAACAGCATATAAAAAGAATTATTCACCCTGATCAAGTGGGATTCATTCCTGGGCTGCAGGGCTGGTTCAAGATTTGCAAATCAATCAATGTGATACATCACATTAATAAAAGAAAAGAAAAGAACCATATGATCCTGTCAATGGATGCAGAAAAAGCATTTGACAAAATTCAGCATTCTTTCTTAATAAAAACCCTTGAGAAAGTCGGGATAGAAGGAACATACTTAACCATCATAAAAGCCATTTATGTAAAGCCCACAGCTAATATCATCCTCAATGGGGAAAAACTGAGAGCTTTGCCCCTGAGATCAGGAACACGACAGGGATTTCCACTCTCACCGCTGTTGTTTAACATAGTGTTGGAAGTTCTAGCATCAGCAATCAGACAACAAAAGGAAATCAAAGGCATCAAAATTGACAAAGATGAAGTCAATCTTTCACTTTTTGCAGATGACATGATATTATACATGGAAAACCCGATAGACTCCACCAAAAGTCTGCTAGAACTGATACATGAATTCAACAAAGTTGCAGGATACAAAGTTAACGTACAGAAATCAGTTGCATTCTTATACACTAACAATGAAGCAACAGAAAGACAAATAAAGAAACTGATCCCATTCACAATTGCACCAGGAATCATAAAATACCTAGGAATAAACCTAACCAAAGATGTAAAAGATCTGCATGCTGAAAACTATAGAAAGCTTATGAAGGAAATTGAAGAAGATATAAAGAAATGGAAAAACATTCCATGCTCATGGATTGGAAGAATAAATATTGTCAAAATGTCAATACTACCCAAAGCTATCTACACATTCAATGCAATCCCAATCAAAATTGCACCAGCATTCTTCTTGAAGCTAGAACAAGCAATCTTAAAATTTGTATGGAGCCACAAAATTCCCCAAATAGCCAAAGTAATATTGAAGAAGACCAAAGAGGGAGGCATCACAATCCCAGACTTTAGCCTCTACTACAAAGCTGTAATCATCAACACAGCATAGTTTATTGGCACAAAAACAGACACATAGACCAATGGAATAGAATAGAAACCCCAGAATCAGACTCACAAACGTATGGCCAACTAATCTTTGACAAAGCAGGAAAGAACATCCAATGGAAAAAAGACAGTCTCTTTAACAAATGGTGCTGGGAGAACTGGACAGCAACATGCAGAAGGTTGAAACTAGACCACTTTCTCACACCATTCACAAAAATAAACTCAAAATGGATAAAGGACCTGAATGTGAGACAAGAAACCATGAAAACCCTAGAGGAGAAAGCAGGAAAAAACCTCTCTGACCTCAGCCGCAGCAATTTCTTACTTGACACATCTCCAAAGGCAAGGGAGTTAAAAGCAAAAATGAACTATTGGGACCTCATGAAGATAAAAATCTTCTGCACTGCCAAGGAAACAATCAACAAAACTAAAAGGCAACCAACGGAATGGGAAAAGATATTTGCAAATGACATATCAGAAAAAGGGCTACTATCCAAAACCTATGAAGAACTCACCAAACTCCACACCCCAAAAACAAATAATCCAGTGAAGAAATGGGCAGAAAACATGAATAGACACTTTTCAAAGAAGACATCCAGATGGCCAACAGGCATATGAAAAGAGGCTCAACGTCACTCCTCATCAGGGAAATACAAATCAAAACCACACTCAGATACCACCTCACACCAGTCAGAGTGGCTAAAATGAATAAATCAGGAGACTATAGATGCTGGAGAGGATGTGGAGAAACGGGAACCCTCTTGCACTCTTGGTGGGAATGCAAACTGGTGCAGCCGTTCTGGAAAACAGTTTGGAGTTTCCTCAAAAAATCAAAAATAGATCTCCCCTATGACCCAGCAATAGCACTGCTAGGAATTTACCCAAGGGATACAGGAGTGGTGATGTCTAGGGGCACTTGTACCCCAATGTTTACAGTAGCACTTTCAACAATAGCCAAGTTATGGAAAGAGCCTAAATATCCATCAACTGATGAATGGATAAAAAAATTGTAGTTTATATACACAATGGAATACTACTTGGCAATGAGAAAGAATGAAATATGGCCTTTTGTAGCAACGTAGATGGAACTGGAGAGTGTTATGCTAAGTGAAATAAGTCATACAGAGAAAGACAGATACCCTATGTTTTCACCCCTATGTGGATCCTGTGAAACTTAACAGAAGACCATGGGGGAGGGGAAGGAAAAAAAAAAAAGGTTAGGGAGGGAGGGAGCCAAAACATAAGAGACTCTTAAAAACTGAGAACAAACTGAGGGTTGATGGGGGGTGTTTGAGGGGTATTGAGGAGGGCATCTGTTGGGATGAGCACTGGGTGTTATATGGAAACCAATTTGACAGTAAATTTCATGTTAAGTAAAAAAAACCTAAAAAACCCTGCAATTATTTTCTCCTTTGTTGCTTTCTTGTTAAGCGGTGGTTTGGAAGCCAAAAAAGGTCTTTATTTTTGGTCACATATGTACATTTTTGTATTTCTCTCTTTTTTTCACTCAGAAATGAGATATTCATCTATTTTATTTCTTGTAATTTTATTTTTTGAACTATATTTATAATCTAGCTGAACCTTACTTTAGAGGATAGTATGAAGTAGGCATTTAATTTTATTTTTACACAAATATATAGGCAATTTTACTAACATCATTTATTGAATAATCCATCCTTCTCTAACAGATTAGACATAAACCCTTTATCATATATAATCATCCATTAATATTTGGATCTATTTATACTCTTTCTACTCTTTCCATTGTTTTTTCCTGTTGTTCCAATGATCTGTTCCCTTTATTTTTGTCTCAGTGTAACACTTTCAGTTATAATGACTTTGAAATGTAAAATTTAAGTAAAATTTATAATTATAAACATAATATAATTTTATAACTGCTTCTGCAAGATCCATTAAATTTTTTCTTTTTAAAAATCCATTGCTTGTTTCTGTCTGCTATTTTTTTAATGTTTTTTTTTTTTTTCAAAGTTCTACATAAACATTCTGGTAGGATTTAGATGAAATCTGCATTATCCTTATGAAATAATCTAAGGCTTCTATGGTATTTTTTCTGTGTTGGCAGGGCCTTGTATGTGAGCAGGCCCTGCAACTATTATGGGATATCATTCCCATGATTAGGTCACTAATCAGTTGACATTTGAGTTATCAAAAGGAATATTATCCAGGTGGGCTGGACCTAACCAGGTGGGCTCTTAAAAAGGCTTATGCCCTCCTTGAAAGGGAGATTTGAAGTTTAATGGGGATTACACATGAGATAGATGTTCCTTTTCTGGTTTTGAAGATGGAGAGGGACCATGTAGCAAGGACCAGCGAATGGCCTCTTGGAGGTAAAGCCCCGTCCCCTGACTGACAGCCAGTGAAGAACTGAATTCTGCCATCAACCTAAATGAGTTTGGAAGAGGACTCAGATCCAGGTGAAAACACATCCTTCCAACACCTTGATTTTGACCTTGTGAGATTCTGAGCTGAGAACACAGTTGTGACACACTTGGACTTCTGAACTACAGAACTGTGAGCTAGTGAATTTAGTGTTGTTTTAAGCTGCTAAATTTGTGGTAATCTGCTACACAGCAAAAGATATCTAATGCAGTTTCCATTTGTTGAAGTCTCCATTTTCAAAACCTTCACTAATGTTTTACAGTATGGATCCTACATGTTAGTTGGTGAAGGTATTCCTGAATGTATCAGTCAGGGCTCTTACATACAGACAACATAATCCTCTAGCAAATGTGAATGTGAGAAGTAAAAAGGTTGTTTATTGAAAAAGAAAACTGAGTAGTTTGCAGAACCTATGAGAGAGATGGAGAGTCAGGCTTAGATGCCAGATAGCTAGGGACAAAGTAGCCAGGTGGGAGCTGCCTAACACCATGGGGGCCGTTCTACCTAGAGCATGCTGCCATTGTTGTCACTTCCATCAGCATCTCAGACATTCTAGATGCCTAAAAACCTGCCACACATGTTCTGGAAAAACAAAATTTCTTAGACATCAAGCTTACCAGAAGATTTGGTTTTTCTATCTACAGTTTCTGCCCCATGAAGTTTGCTTTCTCTCCTACATGGCATGAAGATGCTTCTGCTAGGTAAAAACCAGGTCATGTAACAAACTACCTACAGCAGAGGCTGGAACAGGTACTTTTTTTTTTAATTTTTTTTTTAACCTTTTTTTATTTATTTATTTTTTTGGACAGAGAGAGACAGAGCATGAACGGGGAGGGGCAGAGAGAGAGGGAGACACAGAATCGGAAACAGGCTCCAGGCTCCGAGCCATCAGCCCAGAGCCTGACGCGGGGCTCGAACTCACGGACCGCAAGATCGTGACCTGGCTGAAGTCGGACGCTTAACCGACTGCGCCACCCAGGCGCCCCTGGAACAGGTACTTTTAAGGCTTAAGGAAAGTAACCTAGACGGGGATAGTAATGGCTACCGAATGAGTCAGCTTACAATATCTTTCATTCTCTGCATTTCGTATTTTGCTGCTATTGTGAAAATGATCAGTTACTCTTAAATTTTGGAAGTGTTTGCTACAATAAGGGACTTCTTTTTTTAAGTTTATTTATTTATTTTGAGAGAGACAGAGACAGCTTGAGTGGGGGAGGGGCAGAAGAGAGGGGAACAGAGAATCTCAAGCAGGCTCCTCACTAATAGTGTGAAGCCTCATGCAGGGCTCAAACCCACGAAACAACGAGATCATGACCTCAGCCAAAACCTAGTCAGAAACTTAACCAACTGTGCCACCCAGGCACCCCTATTATTTTGTGATCTTGCACCTTGCTAAACTTTAGTTTTTGTTCTTATAAATAGTTCTTGTAAATTTTAAACTCATTCCCTTGTGATTTCAAATCATCATACTGGTAAATAATGATACTTAAAAAAAAAATCCCAACATACAGGCATATATCTTGCTTTCCATGGCTTTCGACATGCGTGGATATCAGTTACTATAGTTTAGTGAAACAACACTGGTCCTCCCACAACACAGTTCAAATTTCAGTTACCATGAAATATGAACTGTGAGTAATTGCATAGAGTACAAATTTTTTGCTAGTTCTTCAATGCATAAATCACTACATAATAATTCAGATGATCATCATTATCAGTGGCCTATCACACCACTTCTTTCAAAGTCTTGATTTGTCACCGAGCATCTGTTACTCAGCGCATGGAAAGACAACCAAGTGTGTGCTTGTGCGTCTCCATGTCTCTCAGTGCTAAACCACGTGACCTTTTACAAGCATGAATAATTGAAAGAGGAAATTAACCAACAAGGATGCAGCAAAGAAACAATAATAACACTGGAAGCAGAATGTGAATCGGGCATAAACAGAGTTATAGAAGAAATGATGGACTGGGAGAATGTAAGCACTGATGTTGTTCCTGTGATTCTAGATGTGCAGCCGCAGAAAGTTAGCAAAGACCGACTTTCTGATGTTAAGTGAGGAAAGTGGTGATGACAAAGATGAAGATGTCCTAGAGGAAGGGACTCTGAGAAGAAACTTCCCATTAAAGGAACACTCAGAGCTTGAGTGGGGGAGGGGCAGAGGAGAGGGGCCTAGGTGGTTCAGTCTGTTAAGCGTCAGACTGTGGCTCAGGTCATGATCTCATGGTTCATGGGTTTGAGCCCTGCGTTGGGCTCTGGTGCTGACAGCTCAGAGCCTGGAGCCTGCTTTGGATTCTGTCTATACCCTGCTCTCTCTCCCTCTCTCTCACTCTCAAAAATAAATAAACATTAGAAAAAAATTCAAAGGAACACAGAGAGTTTTTCAAGACATTAAAAGTGTAAAGGATAGGGGCGCCCGGGTGGCTCAGTCGGTTAAGCGTCCGACTTCAGCTCAGGTCACGATCTCGCGGTCCGTGAGTTCGAGCCCCGCGTCAGGCTCTGGGCTGATGGCTCAGAGCCTGGAGCCTGCTTGCGATTCTGTGTCTCCCTCTCTCTCTGCCCCTCCCCCGTTCATGCTCTGTCTCTCTCTGTCTCAAAAATAAATAAAACCTTAAAAAAAAATTAAAAAAAAAGTGTAAAGGATAAAATGTTGAAAAATGAACCAAATTTAGAAAGGAGCATAATTTACCAAAGCATAGAGGAGATTCTCACTCCACCTGCTAAGTTATATTATGAGAAGAAGACAAGCATTGTTGAAACTACAGAGAAATAAAACACTTGAATTTGTAATGCATCTAATGTCTTAAGTTAGAGTGCATCAAATAAATATTAGTTTTATTATTTTTTCATTCCCATCTAAATTTATAACTGACAGTAAATGAGTTTTTAAAATCTTGACAAAATTTTTAAAGATCATGGAACAAAAGCCACTTCACAGAGTTTCAGCTTGTATGGGCATTTTTTATAATTCTGCACTCTGTGCAAAGCAAGAGTGGCTATATCCCTCATATTTTCACACCACCTGAAACCTTTGGAGGAAAGATGAGTAATGCTTGTGAGAGGGGCCATCACTTAAAGATTGATTAGGCTAGATATGGCAACTTGAGACACAATAATATTTTTCAAAAATAATTCTGGTATTTAGTATCGGGGAGGAGGTGTTCAAGGCTGCTCTTATGTTCTTTCTTTTTATGGGTTTTAATTTTTTTATATTTACATATGTTTTGTAGGAGTGTTTCTGAGCTTCAAGAGGATTGCTCATTTGTCCCATAGCCTGTCCTTACCTCCACATTTGATAGTTTAAAATAAGGCTGTTTGTGGCAATGTGCTGCTAGGATCTTTTCTCTCTTCCTACGAAACACGGATGCTGTATCAGGAAAGGCAGTTGTGAATTGTTCTTGCCTTAGATTGAAACCTCTCCTATATAAAAATGATTGAAGTGTGCTTTGATGAAAATACATGCATATTTTGGGGTGCCTGGGTGGCTCAGCTTGTTAAGTGTTGACTTTGGTTCAGGTCATGATCTCATGGCTTGTGGGTTCAAGCCTGCATCAGGCTCTGTGTAGACAGTTCAGAGCCTGGAGCCTGCTTCAGATTCTGTCTCTCCCTCTCTCTCTACCTCTCTCTCTCTCTCTCAAAAATGAATAAACATTAAAAAAATACATGCATATTTTTTGCTATTTCAGGAAGCTTCTTAGAAGGAATCAAGGTTATGTTACTGTGATCCAACTACCATTTTCCCCAGAAATTCACAACTGTTTTTCTTAAAATTCTTCTTTGCCATACTGAAATGTTTAATCTTTTTTTTTATGAAAAAAATTTTTTTAACGTTTATTCATTTTTGGGAGACAGAGAGAGACAGGGCGTGAGCGGGGGAGGGGCAGAGAGAGAGGGAGACAGAATGTGAAGCAGGTTCCAGGCTCTGAGCTGTCAGCACAGAGACTGTTGCGCGGGGCTTGAACTCAAGGATGGCGAGATCATGACCTGAGCTGAAGTTGGATGCTTAACCAACTGACCCACCCCAAAATGTTTAATCTTTAAAACAAACATAAGAAGAATCTATTGTTCATAAGATTTTTTATTCAATACTTTAGTGTATGATTTCATGATAGACAGGAGGGTTTAGAATTAGGAAGTTCGGCACATGATAATGTGTTTAGAGGGCTGAGTTATCTATATAATTTCCTCTGTTGTGGTCTTTACTTGGTCTAGACCATATCATGTATTGAAGAAAACAAACAGGATAGAAGTGGGAAGAAAAAGTATGACAAATTATATTTCATTTTGATTGACTGTTCTACCTGGCCCAGTATTTAAACTGTTATCATAAGTTATAGGAATCCCGTATCCAGAGCATCTAAATGTGATAAGAAATGGCTCATTAGAGCAATAATGGCTGCTGAAAAATTAATAGTGTTGACTGCAAGTGAAAAATAATCCACTCCTAGAATAGATCACTGGATTCTTGCTTTATTAACTAGCTAACCTAGCAATACTGATCCTTAAAATGTCTGATAAAGAGTGGGGATGTGAATTGATTGGTACTTCTAACCTAGAACACTGCTTTACGTAATTTAGATCCTGTTGGAAGATACACAGAGTTTTATCAAATATTGTCTTTTTGGCAAAGATCAGAATGAGGACTCCAGCTTCTTCACTGAAGTGAAGTGAAGGCTCCTGCCTTGCTTCTCTCTACGCTTAGTGTAATTTTTCATTTTTATCTTTCCTCTGCTCTTGTTTTGTTTACTTTAATATCTTTTCCTCCCCAAAATGATTTGGATAAATTGTCTTCATGAAAATACAATGAAAATCACCTTGTGATTGTTTCTTGGGAAAACGATTTTAATTTGTGATAGAAGGTACTGGGCAGCAAATGCAACCCAGATAATGCCCATGACAGCTGTTGTAATTATATTCGTCATGACAGCTGAACGGGACTACTTTGTCTCTTTCTTCATATAGTCATGACACTCGACATAGATTTATAGACATTTCAGTTTTATGGAGATGGTGCATCAATGTATAAATTGTTAAATATGTGGTGTTCTGAGGTTTAAAATAATTTATGGCAGTCTGTTTTGTTTTAAAAGCACATAGTTTTCTTAGGAAATCAAGTCTTACAGGTAAAACTAAATCTGTACTAAAGTAGAAAAACTCTCGTGATATGCTAAGTATGAATGATATAGCTCACTATGATGGTCATTTTTTTTTGAATTCCATAAAACTTTAGAAAAATAAGAACGTACAAAATAAAACAAAGAAAAAGTCTTCTATTCCTGTACTTCTGAGATAATCATTTTTAGCTTTTTGGAACCTACTCTACCAGATGAAGATGTCCCTCTTACTGAAGAAAAATGGGCATAATACCAAATTTTCTCTTTGGAAACTGGTTTGGTGTTTTTTTTACTTCATGCTCTAACAGAGGTATCTACCCACTTCACGACATTTTAATGATTCCATAGCAATCTTATGAATAGATGCATTACTATTTATAGGTTCAATCTATTTCTGTCAGATATTTATGGACTTAATTTTTTTATTGTGATGAATGTGTGGTAAATATCACTATACTTAAAACATTTTTTTGCAGATTCATAGTTATTTCTTTAGTATAAATATCTAAAGTAGCTTTTTATGATTAAAGGGTTTAGAAAATTGCCAAAGTAATAGTCTAGAAGAGCTATACCAATTTGCATTCCCACTCATGGAAATAAGAGAGTCAATGCCTCCAAATATTTGCTGTGGAATTGTGTAATTTTATTTTAATACTTGGTAACTTGAAAAGAAAAAGAATGACATGCAGTTTTGCTTTGCCTTTTTTTTTTTTTCACTTGCAAGACTGAACATTTTCTCATTTGTTTTAAGAACTTTATTTTAACAGGAACCCTCTTGCACTGTTGGTGGGAATGCAAATTGGTGCAGCCACTCTGGAAAGCAGTGTGGAGGTTCCTCAGAAAATTAAAAATAGACCTACCCTATGACCCAGCAATAGCACTGCTAGGAATTTATCCAAGGGATACAGGAGTACTGATGCATAGGGGCACCTGTACCCCAATGTTTATAGCGGCACTCTCAACAATAGCCAAATTATGGAAAGAGCCTAAATGTCCATCAACTGATGAATGGATAAAGAAATTGTGGTTTATATACACAATGGAATACTACGTGGCAATGAGAAAAAATGAAATATGGCCTTTTGTAGCAACATGGATGGAACTGGAGAGTGTGATGCTAAGTGAAATAAGCCATACAGAGAAAGACAGATACCATATGGTTTCACTCTTATGTGGATCCTGAGAAACATAACAGAAACCCATGGGGGAGGGGAAGGAAAAAAAAAAAAAAAAAAAAAAAAAAAGAGGTTAGAGTGGGAGAGAGCCAAAGCATTAGAGACTGTTAAAAACTGAGAACAAACTGAGGGTTGATGGGGGGTGGGAGGGAGGGCAGGGTGGGAGGGAGGGCAGGGTGGGTGATGGGTATTGAGGAGGGCACCTTTTGGGATGAGCACTGGGTGTTGTATGGAAACCAATTTGACAGTAAATTTCATATATTAAAAAAATAAAAATAAAAAAAAAAAAAAAAAAGAACTTTATTTTGTGTTTCTTTCTTTTTTCTTTTCTTTTTCTTGGTTGCTTCCTTTTTTTGTTTGAAAATGGTCTGTTTGTGACTGTTTTACATTTATCTACCAGAAAAAAGCAGGTAAGTAAAAAGAGGCTAAAAAAACAGGTGGATTAGGTACATTAAATACTATTCCAAATACTGGAAACAGTGGAGTCACATCCACAGAGTATGGAGGGCATGGAGGTTATAGACTGCAAAATTATTACTGAATCAGGGTGACCTTTATGTGAAAAGGCTATAAGAAAGTCATTTCCAGAAATCAGAAGGCTTAGAAAATAGAGTATCTATCAATACTTTAAAAATGTTAATCCGACTAAGATGGAGAAAAGTACATGTCTAATACTTAGTGCTTGGTATGTGTGAGTCATTAGTGCTTTACATATATTAACTCTTTAACGGTGACCACTTCCTGGAATGAGTAATAATTAACAAAAAAGAAAAATTTATCTGAAGGAAATAATCAAAGTATGTATGCAGAAATGTAGTGGTCAGTCTTATGATAATAATGTTTTATTTAATAATAATAAAAAGATATAAACAAACCAAATATCCAACAGTTGGGGTCTTGGCACTATACAGTGGGATAGGATATGAGGCAGGCATCAAAAATGATGTTGAGGTACACCTGGGTGGCTTGGTCGGTTAAGCAACCAACTTCAAAGCAGGTCATGATCTCATAGTCCATGAGTTTGAGCCCCACGGCAGGCTCTGTGCTGACAGCTCAAAGCCTGGAACTGCTTCAGATTCTGTGTCTCCTTCTCTCTCTTTGCCCCTCCCCTGCATGTGCACACGCACGCTCTCTCTCATACAAAAAAATAAATAAACATTAAAAAAATTTTTAAATGATGTTGTAAAGTATTGAATGACACCTGAGAGGCACTATGCTAATTGTTTTACATTCATTATCTTCTTAAGTTACAACTTTATGAGGTAGGTACATTTATTAACTCCATTATACAGGTAGTGTAACTGAGGGTTAGAGAAGTTAATTGGCTCAAGGCCATATAGCTAGGACTCAGACTGAGATCTGCCCAATTGTAGTGTCCTCACTCATATCCACTATGACCTCCTCAACCTACAAAGATACATAGATGGCTCCCTGCCTGGATGTGTCATAATGGGAATCTTTAGGATCATTAGTACCAAGGATTTTTTCTTTATCTTTTTGTCTTTTCTACAATTAATATATATTCATTTTGAATTTAGGAAGAAAAGATTAGCAAAAAATAAAATGAATTTAAGAAAAATAGTAAAAGAAGTTTTTAAAATAAAGAAGGAGTGAAGAGTTGGAACAGAAAATTCTGGGCACAATTGAAATGGACATTACTTTCTCACAGGGAAAGATGTGGGAGAGAAATAGCCTAGTCCTTATTGGCTTTTTCCACAAGTCTAGAACCTTAAGACCCAAGATCAGGTTACCTGTGAAAAGTATGATGTGTAACTATTAATTTTTTTAAATTTATTTTTGAAAGAGGGAGAGAGACAGAATGTGAGTGGGGGAGGGGAAGAGAGAGAGGGAGACACAGAATCCGAAGCAGGCTCCAGGCTCCCAGCTGTCAGCACAGAGCCTGATGTGGGGCTCGAACGCACAAACTGTGAGATCATGACCTGAGCCGAAGCTGGATGTCCAACCGACTGAGCCACCCAGGTGCCCCTGTAACGATTAATTTTTAATGTGACACCCAGGTGAGCTGGCAGATTGCTAGAAGCTACACTGGTGTATCAGTTACAGTATAATCAGGAAACCAGAAGCCTCTATAGGTATTTTGAGGTGAGGGAATTTAATACAGAGAACTTACACACACAGGCTGGAACAACTGGAAGAGCCAAACAGAGGAAGAAAGGAGCTGAGGGAGAAAACACAAACTGAAATGATACCCAGAGAGCAGAAGTAGTTAGAATACACGTGTCTACACACACTGCTTTAGTGTTAGGGACTCTATAGCCATCTGTTTCAAATTTGCTGAAGGTTTCTAGAAACCCTGGTTTCCTCAACCAGAGTTGCAACCTTCATCAATGCCGTCATCATCACTGTGCTGTGGATAGTACCCTTGCTGCCAAAGATGTTGCCAATAATTGGAGACAGAAAGTGTCGCTCCTCCCCCCAGCCCCCCCCCCCCCCGCCATTTCTCTTTCTATTATCTCATTTTGTCTCCCATTGGCAGAATCTAATTGGAGTCCAGTTGGCAATGTGGCAAGAAAATTTAGTTTTCATCTTCCAAGCTTCCTATCATAACTGGCAAAGCAAAGAAGGGTGGGGAGAGGGACTGAGAACAAAGATTCAGGTGACTGACACTTTGGGTCACTCAGCAACCATTCTCATCTTCTACCTGTATGTAATTTCCATACAACATTCTGTTTCCATCTGATTGAATGCACATACCTCTTTTATAAACAATGACGCTATTTCCTCATCTAATTCACTAAACTAAATTATAAAACTATCACTAGTTTTTATTTTTTATTTTTTGAATAAAAAATGGGGGAGACAGGAGGGAAGCAAAATTGCTCAATATGTATCTACCTAATTTATATTAATATATCTACATAAAAAAACAAGGAAGAAAAACATTTATAGTTGCTACAAATAACTCTAACTACAATATGACTATAACTTGTCATGAGGCTGTGTTGATATTTATAAAATTCTTCCTCCATTAATGTTTCATTTTTATTTTGCTCTCAGCCAGTCTCTCTTCTTGTTAAAATCTTCATTCCTAAAGAGTCTGAATTACAGATAATTTTTCTTTCTTGGGTTGCTATTGTCTTCTTTTAGCCCTTCTTTTCTTTCCCATTTTCTTTTAGCCCTTCTGATTGGAATTGAAATAATAAGAGAAGCATTAGGAAATCCCTAGGGTTCCAAACACAGTCATCCTTGTTCTTACTGTGTGATGGCAACACAATTTCCTTTTGATAATTAACTACTCTTTGTGCCATTTGATTTTGTGTCCTTTTGAGAATCCTGAAATATCTAGGTGGCCATCTCAACTTTCAGTTCAGTTGAACAATTGTATTCCTTAATGGAGCTGTTCCTTTCTTAGGAATGGAGGCCTGTAAAATAGCAGAGCCCAATATTATGGGGGCATGACAGAAGTTCTGTGAGTGGGTTATTAAGTGTAATAGAGGATACTGCCAACTCTACCACTTGGTTCCATGATCCATCTTTCCAGGTGATGGAAGAAAAAATATAACATATTGGTTATCAGTTCAAGGCATATGCCATACCTTGAAGCATTAGTAAGCCACTCTACTATAAACTTCACACCAGCTGCTTTTGGATGCAGGGACACCACTAGTAAGGATAGTGGATCCTCTGAATATGAATACATTATTATACTGTTTTGATGTAAAATGAGCTCCTTGATGAGAAGCAATGTTGTGTAGGATACCATGACAGTACATATGGTACTGTACTGATTTTTTAGGGCTGTTGTAAAAAAGTAATACACAATAGGTGGCTCAAAACAACAGAAATTTAGTTTCTCGCAGTTCTGGAAGCTAAAAGTCTGAAACTGGAGTGTCATAAGGGGCATCCCTCTTCTGAAGGCTCTGAGGAAGAATCCTTTCTTGCTTCTTCCAGCTTCTGGTGGCCCCAGACATTCTTTCACTTATGGCAGGATAACTCCAATCTCCAAACTCCAATAACTATCTTTACATTTCCATTTCTCCCTGTATCTCTCTCCTCTTATAAGGACACCAGTCATTGAATTTAGAGCCTTCCTTAAATCCAGGATAATTTCTTCTAGAGATCCTTAGCTAATTATATCTACAAAGATACTATATTCAAATAAGGTCACATTATGAGGTTCTGGGTAGATATGATTTGGGGTGGAGGGGGAGACTCTTTTTAATCCATTACAGGTAGCATTGTGAATGAGCTATGATTGACAGGACCCTTTGTAATCAATCTGCTACTAGGTGGCTGGATGGTCTCATGTTGAGGGATCCACCTTGTCCTCTGCTGTAGAGTATTCAGCAGTGGTGGCAGCATGAATAGCCAAAGTGAAGAAAGTCCATGTTGTTGGGTCCTCCTTCCTTATTACTCTATTCACTTTATATATTGTATAAGCACTTCGGTGGCTGAGAAAAGAGCTTGTTGGCACTGACAGAATGTGTAATCTTGTCCTTATGATTATTGAGAGCCTCTTCTGAAGTGGATACTCCTTAGTGAGTATTAATATGAGACCCAAATTTCCTTTTACTCTTGCCCATTGTGAGCCATATATCCACATGCCTCTTCCTAAGCCATCCTTATCACCAATCAGATTATGTATCTTCCAAGTGCCTGACCACCTGGTTAAACTAGAGGCATTCACTCACTGTCTGTGAGTCAGTGAAGATCTAACGTCAGGCTTTTTCTCTGTCTCTATATAGTGGACAACCAGACAGACTTCTTAAAGTCCTACCCACTAAGATGGTTTGCTGTCCCACAGTCTTTTAAGGACCATAATGCAATAGCAGCACTCATCCAGAATGTACCAACATGTCATGTGGTTCCATCTGTAAAGTAGATCCAAGATTTTCCTTTCTTAGCCAATTGTTAATATGAAACACCCTACAAAGCAGTATTTAAGGATTGAGAGAGAAACAAGAAAGCAGCAGGAGAAGGTTCTAAGAGAATTTTGTCTTCAGGACTTGCTAAATTTCAGGCTCATTTCCATTTGATGATGAAGTATTACTGTGCATGTACAACTTCATGATTTTGTGGATAAAATAGCACTTGATTCATTATGTATAAGTTAGATCCCTGATCATCTAGTATCCTTTGGTCAGACATTCATCTGTAATAGGGGTCACAGGCAAGCCAGGAGCTGTTCTTTCAAAGGGTAGTTATATGCATAAGGGAACTTGGCTTTACTCCCAAATCCTAGGGATTTCTGCTCTGATTTTCTAATTGGAGCCTTCCTGAGTCTTCATAAAGCATTCCTAATTTGCCACAGAATCTTCCAACATTGTTCAATCTCCTGGGCCATAATGTTCTAGTGCACACAGAATAATTGCCTCCCAAAGCCGTTCACATCCTAATCCCCAGAACCTGTGAATATGTTACCTCTCATAGCAAAAGGGAATCAAAGTAGTGGATGACATAACGGTGATAATCAGTTGACCTTAAAATAAAGGATTATCCTGGATTAACTGGGTAGGCCAATGTCATTGCAAGGGTCCTTAAATGTGGAAGAGGGAGTCAGGAGAGTCTGTCAGGGTGATATATGTGACTCAATAGATCTTTGCTGGTCTCTGTGGTGTTCTGTGGGATGTCAAAATGATAGAGGCTTCTAAGTCCTAGATTATAATAGAAAACTGCAAAGTTAACATAACCTCGAGAGGTAAGTCAGGAAAAGCGTTCTGTTGCTTCTGCCATGTAAACTAAGCTACTTTTAGTGGCCTTTGCTAACTGATACAGATAAAACATTTGTGGTGTTGATTTGCTCCAATAAATAGACCACAACTCTTTTAGGAGCTGAACTTGGATTCATCCCTTGATTATGTTTATGTCATTCTCTAAGACTTGTCTGCCTTCTTCACAGGTCAAATAAGAGAGTTAAATATGGAAGTAATAACAACCACAAATTCAGTCTTTAAAATCTTTCATGGTGGCATTTATCCCTGTAATTCCCCCATGGAAACAGAATTGCTTTTGGTTTACTCTTCTGATAGTTATGGGCAGTTGAGGGGCTTACCATAGCTCCTTCTTATGATAATTTCCATTGTTTTATTGATCGGAAGCCAGTAGAAGATTTTGTAATTTTTTAAATATGGCTATTGCAATTATGCCATCACATCAAGAAGTAGGAAAATAAACATAAGATGGCCTACAGACCCAATGGGCCCACTGTAAGGCAGGCTAGGGCCACATCTTTTTATCATTTGATGACCATAAGCACCTATTAGGTCAAGTAGAAAATAGAAATGTTTTAAGTATCCAGAGATCAGCACCAATTCAAAGTCTGTGTGTAGTTCATATGATCAGATTATTTCTCCTTCTTCACTGTACAATCATCTTGGTAAACAGCTACCAAAACCTTTGAAGGAAGATTTAGAGGGAAAGTCAAAGAAGATACTTTGCAACAGTTAGCAAGGCCCTTCCTCACCAGGTCCTGTCCTCTCCCTTAATCAAGGGTCTCTCGGTCTTTGACTTGGTTTAAGACTGAGAATAGGCTAAGAAGCCATGATCCCTCAAGGTTTCTACTCATCAGAACTAGATATTTTCTTTCTTTTTATGTAGATTAAATAATATTTAAGTATTTTTCCCATCTATTTAATTCTCAGAAACACCATGATCAGTAAGCTATCCCCAAAGATCCCTATGTGACAAAGCATTCTGATTGCCATTCTGTTCTTGCTGCCAGTTAGGATAATTGTATTCACCTTATCGATGCCAGTTATGCACTCCCACCTGGCTCCTTAAAATCAGGGAGGTGTCTAGTAAAATGGCAGCATCATCCACTTTCATTCATAATATAGCAAAGACAGTTGCTGTAGAACTTCTCATGGATGCCACAGCTCCCCTCATTAATGCAAAACTCTAGGTTAATAACATATTGCTCAATGTCTTAGAGAAGGAGTCTCTTATAGATCCTGTTGGATCTATGAGTGTAAAATCCTTCCTGTAAATTATGTGTGGTAAGATAGAACATATGAAAAAGTTTGAATTCAGGTCATTTTTGACTTCAGATTTTGGTCAGTTATCTAAGAAAATTGTTAGAATTGCTTTTGATATTTCAAGCAAGGTATTGGATGCATATGTATTGGAAGGGCTGTAATAACAAAGGGAAGAGAATGAAGATCAGAAGAGGGAAAAAAAAGGAGTAACACTCAGAAATCAGAAGCAGCTATTGCCCTTGAGTGGAAGCCCATGCTCCCATGCCTGCTGCTGCACTGTTGGAGACCTGGCAATTGGTTCTGTACCCATCCAACTACCTTGTTGACCATAGGTGATGTATGCCTTTAATAGATTACTGCTACTGCTGGAATGTGGAAATTGCATCTTGAGAAATTTGGGGAACTTCCACTAAAGAGGTGATACATGGACCTGTCTTGACAGATGAATAGGAGTTTTCAGATACTTTTCCAGGTAGGAAAATATTTTCAGAAGCCAATTTTCCTCCATAAGCTATAAATAGCCTTTGGGAATGAGGAGGAGATTAAGAGGATTTTTATAAAACCATGGTCCTGGCGGGGAGAGGAAACATTTTCCTATAACCAAATTTCTTCTAGCTGGTCTTAAAGATTAAATTGATATGAGATAGATTAGCAGAAGAAAAAAACACAAAGTTTAATTGCATGCACATAGAGGACCACTAATAAAATTGAGACCCAAAGAAATGACCAAGGCAGGCCTCTTTTACACTTTTTAGACAAAACACAAATGTGTTAGGAATTGACAGGACAAAGAGAACTTATGTTGGGGAGCTTCAGATAGTAAGGAATTCTAAACAGAATTTGGGCTTGAGTGGTAAATTAGTAAAAGTAATGAGGTTTGTTTATATAGCCTTCTTGGTTCTGAATTCCCTACCTCTGGGGCTAAGGATATCTCTTTACTTCCTAGTACAGGAAGGGTACCTTTCACATGGGAGATTTAGTTCCTGTTTTTTGGAAACAAAGAGGGGGTCAGAATGTTCTTGCATTGGCTATTACCTACATAAATTTTGTTTATTTATTTTTAAAAGTTTTATTTATTTATTTAAGTAATCTCTACACATAATGTGGGGCTTGAACTAACAACCCCGGGATTAAGGGTCCCATGCTCCATTGAGTGAGCCAGCTAGGTGCCCCACCTAAGTAACTTAATTCAAAGTAATCAGTATGCCAAAGTGGCAACTTATGGGGTGGCCTGCCCTGGGCCCCTACAGTTCACATACCACAGTGTTGAGATGTTTCAGGAGAGATGAAATAAATTAGATTTTTCCCAGTACAACCTTGCAATCTGTTTTAACAAGCACATTAGTAATTCTTATATACAATGAAGTTTAAGTCAACTAAAATTTTAGGAACTTCAGCAATTATTCAGTCAACTAATTATGACTGAAGAGGAGTAGAAAACTGCAAGAAGTTTTTCCACCCACAGATGCATTTGGTTTTGGCTTAATATATCTGTGTATGTGTAGATAGCATAGCATTCAACAGTAGAAGATACACAATGAGCTTACTGTGTATATTTGTTTTTTTGAGCATGCTTATGCATATTCAAGTATGTGGGCCATTTTCTGTTGAATTTTAAAAATAATGATAACAACATGGTCTCTATGATTTGGGAAGATAAAATCATCAAGGGCTTCTGTGAAACAGAGATGGAACTTCTTTAAAAACATCCAAAATGTTTTTTTCTTACTATTTTATTTTATGTGTGAAGGGAAAATGTCCAGAATAAGGAACATAAATGGTTCATCATTAAAAAGAAAGTATATCTAATTATATTATCTTTTGGAGCTTTTCTTTCTAAACCTCATTTCAAAGTTGGAGTAAAGAGAAATGATCAGTTGCTTGTTATTTTCATCACAAGTTTGGAAATTTTTCTTTGAGGTCTCAGGACAAAAAAGAAATGTAATTTTACTAGCATTTTTCTAGTTAAGGCAGTGAAGAAGAAATTGCAGAGAAAGAGCAAGTTTGTACGTGGGTAATTTTAATTGACTAACAAAATTAAATACTGAATCATAGAGGCCTTGTGACAATCTGTTAATAGCAGAAAGATAAAACAAATCTGAAGTGTGTTGATTTTTCATTGGGATAAGAAAAATGAAATTTTATAACATATCTTGATCTTCTATATGACTCTGATGGATTCTAAGCCTTTAAAGGTTAAGCCTTTAGACAGCAAAAATGTATACAGTATTTTTATCTTATTTAGAGTGGTAGCATCATTTTTCCCTTTAATCTATTTACTTAGATTTAAACTTCCATTAAGCACAAGATTTTAAGTGAGCAATTTGTGGAAGGCTTTTTGGGTTTAATTATCAGTTCATAGAGTGTCTCCCTGAGCTAAATATTTATCCTTAGGCCAGGTATGCTGGATGTGTTGAATTAAGTCTTGTTGTTTAAGAGGGGGAGGAATTAAATTGCCAAAAAAGTTACTCAATTTGTTCCACCTCCAAAGTGCACTGATTTACTTAATCTCACTCTGTCAGTTTTTAAAAGCATGATTATAATTGCAAATTCTAAAGCATCAGTTGTCCAAATGATGAGATCCTCGTTAAAGATGAAAGGAGAGAAAACCCAAGATAGTTAGAAAAGAATCTATTTATTGTTCTGCCTCATTTTGCTTTTTTCAGAGGTACCAAGAAATTTTGTACAGATCAAAGGAAATTAAAAATACATAAACCTGCTGAAAATATCAGAGAATCAAAAGTTTTAGAGAAAAAAGAAGGCTGTAAATTACACAAACAAAGGAAAGAATTGAAATAAATCCAAAATACTTGTTAAAAAGAGTAAGAGAGAAGCAAGTAACCTAGGGAGAGCTCACTCGTTATTTTGATGGGAACTGCAAGATGACTTTGCTAAGGTCAACCTTACTGGTGATGATTGAAAACAAGACAATAGGCCCTAGATGGAGCCACTTAGGCTCGGCCCCACATACCCAAACCGAGACTTAATACTTATCTATAGTTTCAGCTCTCCCAGAAATAGAATCTTAACCCAGTCAGGCACTGGTTTAGGCACCAGTCAGGCACCAGAGGTCAGGCACCAGAGGTCACTTAAACCAGTCAGGCACCAGAGGTCAGCTCTAGCGAGGTAATCTGCTGCCATCCTCTAAAGGTAAGTGACCTTGTTATCACCAATCCACTTTTTGCTAGTATAACTTCCTGTTCCCACTCCTTCCTGCCTATACAAGTCCTTCATTTTGAGCAGCTTCTCAGAAATCCTTTCTATCTGTTAGATGGGATGCTGCTGGCTTGATTCATGAATCATTGAATAAAGCCAATGAGATCTTTATTGTTAATTTTTTTTTTTTTTTTTTTTTTTTTTTTTTACCAGTGAGAGACACAAGTTTAGCTATTGGTTCTTAGGGAGCCTAACACCTTGACATTTTGGAGCATTGGAGTTGGCTTCTTATATAACATAGTAGCACATACCGTCTGTGTGGTGCTGCGTAAGTCACGGAGAAGCTTATCAAACAGGTACTTAAGATTGGCATTTCTGCTAGATTCCTTATTTAGATTTCCACCACGTACCACAAAAGAATCTCCTGTGATGCCATCTTTGTGGGAGGGAATGGTAAGGCTGTATGTCACCTTGGTTCTTGGTCAAACCTAGGAAATTTCTGGACTTTTTGTGGTTTTAATGAGGAGACCCCTTCTACTCTATACCAGTTTCTAGTAGAGGATCTGGAATTCAGTGAGAACTTAAAATATTAAATGAAAGCCTTGGTCTGTTTTGATTTACTGCCAATTGAGACAAAGTAGTAATGGAGTTGAAAAATATGGTATGTATACAGAAGTTGCTATGGAATCAAATGACCTAATGCATATAAAGACACTAAATCCGGGCTTCACAAATAATAAGCACTTGGTATTATTGTTCAAATATACGATTAATTAAATAGGTTTGTATGGGTCAGAGAACTGAATCGTGCTGTTATAGCATTGTTTCAATGGAGGAAAGACAAACAAATGGTTCTTAATAGAAAATGTCAGTGTATGGCAAGGTCATAACTAGGGCCACTGAAGTGACTTAAAGTAGAGTTGACCCATGAACAATGGGTTAAACTACATGGGTCCAGTTATGTGAGGAATACTGTAAATACATGTTCTCTTCCTTATGATTTTCTGAATAACCTTTTCTTCTCTGTAACTTACTTTATTATAAAAATACAGTTTGACACACACACACACACACACACACATATACAAAATATGTGTTAATCGACTGTTAATGTTATTGGTAACGCTTCCGGTCAACAATAGGCTATTAGTAGTTAAGATTTGGGGAAGTTAAAAGTTACGTGGGATTTTCAGCTGTATTGAGGGTTGGCGCCTCTGACCCATGTTGTTCAAGGGTCAATCATTTTTCATAATTGCTGGAGAAAAAACCTTCAGCGTAGCATTGCTTTGTTTTGGGGAATTGTGTGCTTCAGTAGAAGAGTCCCGTCTTTGGCATTGGAGAGAAAGAAATTAAAATTTCAATTCTGCCACTTATTAGCTGGGTGACCTCGGCCAAGTTCTGTAGATTCTCTCAGCCTCAGTTTTTTAATCTATAAAATATAGATTGTGTTGAGCATGAATTGGGCAAACTTTGCATCATTCCAAGTACACAGTAGGTGTTTTATGTATGTGCATGTCCTCTGGTTCTCATTCTTTTGATACAATCTATTACTTAAGAATATATAGGTCTGCCCAGGGAAAACAAAGTAGCTTATCAACTTAAAAATCAGTGCAGACTAAGGAGATATGTAATTTACCAAGTATAGTGTCTTTCATATCCTTGTGATCAACTCTATTTATGAGATGTCTTAACCAAGTATATTATGCTTTAGAATTCCTTAAAACCAGTCCTTAAAGTCATAGATTTTTTGGCTTTGTCTAGTATTCTTCGTTTTCAAAATGTAATTCTCATTCTTAGATGATAAATGATCAAATCTGAGACCAATAAAAGATTTTTTTCCAATTTAGTTAAAAAATGTTGAAAAAAATTCCAATTATTTTGTATCAATAAGAAAAGCAACATGTGTGCTTCTGTGTTCCTAATTTTAATAGACTCTCCACTGGGTAAACTTCTGGGTCTCTGTGCTTTTGAAAGATTAATCACTGACAGAGGTCTAGACTAAGGCAAAGTCTCTATACTCTTTGTGAAATTAAGTAAACAGAAGCTACTACACTGAGGTAGTTCTAATGCCAACAGCCTAGGTAAGTAAACCAAACCCACATAATCCTATAAATGCCTGGAGGTTAGGAAATTGAAACCTAAGCACAACTGATCACAAACAGTAGTCAGGCTTTCCTAAATAGGGCAACCTCTGAAGCTATAGTCCATCAAATAATTTCCTTACTTTGCTTCTGTATCTTCTCTATGAAAGTCTTCTGTCCCTCTTAGTTTGGTGGAGTGCTCCTAATCGCTTCTGTTTTAAGCACTGCCTCATTGGAATAGATTTTTGCTCAAACTCTTAAAAGCTTTAATATGCCTCAGTTTGTCTTTTAATACCTTTTACCTTCTAGAGTGGCGGTACAAAAACATTTATGCCCTGCACCAATAAAAAAATTGAGCTTTTACCCATTTGTGTTTATCTATCTATCTATCTATCTATCTATACATTCTCTATAATATGCATAGTATATTAGCATGCACTGGACTACATACTATACAATGTGCCCCAAAACAGAAATAAGAAAGATTGAGAGGAAGATTAAATAAACTATATTTAAAATATTTTAGTAAGCATGATGGTTCCAGGCTATCATAATTTTCTAATTTTTCATGGCACAATATACATACAGGGTGATTTTTATAAGAAATGACTGAGGATGTAAATTTGTATTTCAAATAGTTTTCTTAAGACTGTTGACTGATCAGAGCTGACTTCTTGTCAAACCTGTTTAGAAACATTGTTTTACTTAGTATCATAGTTGACTAAAAGTTCCTATTTGGAGAAGGAGGTGTAACTCTTTTATTTCCTTGTTAGTTACTTGTGCTTGTAGGATTAGAATTTTGTGTTTTTTCTGCAGGAACTTTTATTTTTTTAATTAAAAAAATTTTTTAATGTTTACTTATTTTCAAGAGAAAGAGAGAGAGAGACAGAATGCGAGCAGGAAAGGGGCAGAGAGAGAGGGAGACACAGAATTGGAAGCAGGCTCCAGGCTCCCAGCTGTCAGAGCAGAGCCCCATGAGGGGTTTGAACTCATAAGCTGTGAGATCATGACCTGAGCTGAAGTCAGATGCTTAACTGACTGAGCTACCCAGGCACCCCTTTCTGTAGGAACTTTTAAAGTCACATGTCCATTTTGTATAGGTTGATTTGGATAGGTAATAAGATTTTTAAAAGCATTTACTTAGTCACACATAAAATGTACCATGTCACCATGATTTGGAAGTGAACAAGTGAGGAAGGATGTGGGGCTGACCCCTTCCATCTGTGAAATCTTTTCCTTAGTATATCTCAGCCATATTATCTAAATGCAACCATCTGATCCACGGACAAGCTGGGAAATTCCTGGTCAACCTATGTTATCAAATAATTTTAAAGAGTAATTCCTTATTGTTTTGGAAGAAAAAGATAAATACAAATAGAACTGTCAATATTTTATTTCATATTCCAATGGATCACCCCTTCAGCCCCTGGATTCAACTGGAGATACTGATGTCAAGAGCAAGGGTCAGTAACCCTTTTCTGTAAAATGCCAGATAGTAAATATTTTCAGCTTTGTGAGCCATACATGTTGTGCCGCAGCTCCTCAAATCTGCCATTGTTGTGTGAACACAGCCATAGATAAGACATAAGCAGATGGGTATGGCTGTGTTCCAATAAAACTTTATTTACAAAAACAGGCATCTGGTCAGATTTGGAAGGGAGACTATAGTGTGCCAACCCACGATCTAGAGAACTGTGAGCCTGTTCAACATTAATAAAATAATGAATCCCAGGAAACTGCCTGGAGGAAAAGTCTCTCTTAAAAGTGAATGGTTTAGTTTAATTCCAAAGTCCTTTAAAATGTAACCTCTGTCTCTGATTCATTCTCTCTTTCAGCCACACACACACATACATGCATAGTAATGAGGTGGCCACCATGTTTTGAAATTAGTGAGGAGATATAAAGGAAGATTCAGATATGTACTCATTGATGCAGCTGTAACTTTGGGTCATAAAGAAAAAAAGAACTTCCCAAATTGGACAGGTAATTTCTTTTAGCATCTATCAAAAGCTTAAACAAATCATGAGGGCTTCAAGGAAACCTGGACACGATTGAATGAGGACAAATAAACACCAGAAGTAACAAGTTGCAATTAAAGGCAATTAATAGACACGTTTTTTTGACAGAGTGATGCGGGAGATCTTTGTCCAATAGATTCTCTGGCATTCTGTTGATGTTTTCCACACTTTCACCTCTACTCTATTTACATCTCATTTCACCTTCTTGGTGGCCTTTTGACCCTTTTCTTCAATTGCTCAGGAACTTCAAGGCATCCAGAATTCCCTATAAGGCGAACCCATCTTGGCCAGCTTTGCCTCCAAATTGCCTCTTCTCACTGTCCTCTTCCCATAATACAACAGTAAGCATGAGGAACAGCAACCATCTTCATTAGCGAGGCTTCATAATTACAGCATGATAGGTGCAAGACTTAGCTAATAAAAATATTAAGAAAAACCAGTGGTACAGAGATTTTTGAAATATTATGCAGAAATTATTGCTTGTATAGACTTTTAAACTCACTCAACTTTCCAGTGGGGTTAGGCAAACATGATAATATGGGACAAGTTGCCTCATCACGTTGGACTTGGGCTCAGTTGACAATTTGTTCATGTAGTATTTTAGTAGAAGTTGTTTCAGAGAAACGAGTTTTCCAGATAAATAAAATTGAAGGAAATGACAAAAAGCCACATTATTTTGTGCTGTTTGCCTGCCATGGTGTTCGATGTGTAATAAAGCCGGACTTATTTAGTCTTTCAATAACTATAAGAACTAAGTATTAACATGTGCATTAAAAATTTTACAGGAAAGAAAGTAGAATTCCAAGAGGTTAACTAACTTGTCTAAGACCACAGTGGGGGAAAGGCCTGAATCTTCACCTGGATCTGAGTTTGCCTCCATTGTCGTATGCAACTTTTCTTAATTTTTGCAATTTTGCATGATCCTATTTATAGGTATTGTCATAAATTCTCTTAACAAAGGATATTAAATGTTTTTCAAGCTGTTCTTGTTAACCTAGTGTTGTCATGTGAATCATAGCCCCTCAGGGACATTTAAAGTATGAAGGATATTTGTCCTGGAGCCCCATCTGTAGTGTTTTCTGAGCATTTGTGTCTATTTTTGATCAGTTTTCTGTCTTTGTGCTCATCAACAGGCTCTCAGCTGTCACTTCTTATTCCTCTCTCTGTGACTGTCTCTCTCAAGCTAGCTACTACTACCAAGTTCCAATTTTCTTTTTTCTTTTTTGCTTAATGTTTATTTATTTTTGAGAGAGAGAGAGACAGAGACAGAGTGCAAGTGGGGGAGGGGCAGAGAGAGAGAAGGAGACACAGAATCTGAAGCAGGCTCCAGGCTCTGAGTTGTCAGCACAGAGCCCAATATGGGGCTCAAACTCATGAACAGCAAGATCATGACCTGAGCAGAAGTTGCTTGCTTAACCGACTGAACTACCCAGGTGCTCCCCACCTTATTAAAAAAAAATTTTTTTCCCCGTTCCAACTTTCAAAGTCTAATGTCCTGAATAACTGCAAAACCAGGGGCACCTGGGTGGCTCAGTCGGTTAAGCGTCCAACTTCAGCTCAGGTCATGATCTCATGGTTTGTGAGTTTGAGCCCTGCGTTGGGCTCTGTGCGGACAGCTTGGAGCCTGGAGCCTGCTTCGGACTCTGTCTCTGTCTCTCTGCCCCTCTCCTACTCACTCTCTGTCTCCCTCTCTCTCAAATATAAAAAATAAAACATAAAAAAAATTTTTTTAAAACCAGACAACCAAGCCTGATAGATCTATGTCTAAAAGAGATAGTTTTAGGATCTGAGGAGTATGGACTATGCAGTACAGGTGTATGTCTTCTTTTCCAAAGTTTGTGTTACACCACTTTCCTTTTAGGAAAGACCCACGTTAGTGCCTGTTTTTGTTAACTGAAAGAAACCCAAAGAGGATTTTCTGTCTTAGGAGAATAACATTGAGTTTTTGTTTTGCAGACAGCCTTTATAGAGGCATCGCACTCAGAGCAGCAGGGACAGTGGCCCAGCCAACTCCTTCCTTGGGACCTACACTCAGCCTCAAGTGCCTTATCTTACCGTGAGCATCATTAACAAGACGTATCCCCAGGTATCAGGAAAGCCTGAAACAGGTTATTTTTGGGGTCTGGGAATGCTCAAAAACTTTTCCATGTAAATTAATGGCGATGGATTCTTTGCTTTACCAATTCTGCTTACCCAAGTTTTCCTGGCAATGCTCTACTTTTGAATAGTGGGGAAAACCTATAATTATTTCAGTTGGTCAGAGACATTTTTGCTTCCTGTCTATTTCTTTAACTGTATTCTGTAGAACTGAGATCCCCAGATAAGGGAACTGCAGAAAATTGAGACTTTATCACTTTTATCTTAGGTGCATTTTAGAAAAATATACCCATAACTAATTTTTCCTCAATATTTTCTTTCTTTCTAGATTTCTAACCTTGTCCCGTTTTCTACTCCCTTGCCTGTCTGTTTCATGTACAAAGATTAAGAATTGAAGAAATGACATCCGTCAATATTTGAGAAATACAGAAAAATACGAGTTGAATAGAATGTTGATTCTGAGAGAGACAAGAGGAGTTCCAGCTCTGGGGCAAATCTGGCCTTAATTTCCTTGGAGCTGTTTCTGTCAGAGTAGAATGTGTGACCTAATATTCTCTCAGAGACTAGAGTTAAAGGGAATACTCATACCTACCTCATGGAAATCTTGTGACAGTTAAGTGAAATTACTTGGGGAAGTATTAGCACTTTATATGATGTGATCAAATGTTACTGAATAGTATTGAATGTCATTTGGGAAAATATTTTGAACATTGATTTGAAATTAGAACTTTCTCAGGGAGGATGGGGGAGTTTCTTCCGGAAATTTTCTTGCATCCACAGATAGCTGTGCATAAGAGAAAAAGGCTATGGAATGAGAATAACCAGGGTCATCGCTTACCCCTTCAACCATGCCTCTGGTAGGTCTTGACGTTTGGTAATGTCTGATTTCTTTCTGTCTTGCCAGTTTTCGGTACAGTGCTCACTACAGAGTTGATACACAATGGTGTTTTTTGAATGGATGAATGGATCGCTGGGAGAATGGAAGTGGTGAAGAAATGGTTGTTGCCAGAAACCAACTGTGCTGATGAGAGCCTGTCTCTTACCTAATAAGCTTTCCTGTGGAGAAGACCTGGCAAGAATGGTGAATTCAGGTGTGTGTCAGTGAGACTGTCAGTGCCACAGTGATGTGCTCTGGGTTGCTTCAGGAACCATGATGCGATCCATCTTTTGTACGCTTTCACTTTTTTTTTTTTTTTTTTTTTTACAGTTTTGAGATTTTAAAATTTCTTTCAAGGTATTACTTTACTTATTTATTTATTTATTTATTTATTTATTTATTTATATTTTTATTTATTTATAATGTTTTATTTATTTTTTGAGAGAGAGAGAGAGAGAGAGAGAGAGAGAGAGAGGGAGAGAGAACATGCACAAGATGGGGAGGGGCAGAGAGAGAGGGAGACATAGAATCTGAAGCAGGCTCCAAGCTCTGAGCTGTCAGCACAGAGCCCAACGCAGGGCTCAAACTCACAAACCATGAGATCATGACCAGAGCCAAAGTCAGATGCTTAACAACTGAGCCACTCAGGTGCCCCTCAAGGTATTACTTTAAAATAAATATGAAGGTAGGGGGATGGGCTAAATGGGTGGTGGGCATTAAGGAGCACACTTGTTGGGATGAGCATGGGTGTTATATTTAAGTGATGAATCACCAAATTCTATTCCTGAAATCATTATTACATACAGGTTAACTGACATGGATTCAAATTTAAAAAATAAAATAAATATGAAGTAGAATACTGTGATAAAGCAGACTTATTACATAGATTGAGATACAGAGCTGCCTAGATCCAGTCCCTGAAATAGAGCAACCACATGTGATAAAAGCCCAGTAGAACTGCCCTGAAGCCTAGTGTTAGTTTTGTTCCTCAATCCCAGAATTATCATACATTTTTAAAAAGAATTCTCTTTACCAAGAGTAGTCTCTGCAACAGAGGATTTAAGTACCAGTAATAAAGACCGGGGTGCTAGCAGGGATTTCATTTCATCACTGTTACCCTCATTATAAATGAAAAAAATATTTTATTGCTTCTTCTAGATATAGCATTTTACTATATGCCACCCTCTGTCTCATGGTACAACCTTTATAAATGCAATAAACTAATACAAAGTTGAAGTCATTAAAACTGTTTAATGATTCCTAAGACATATATAACTACAATGTTTATAGCATGCACGATGAGATTTAGAAACATCACAGAAGTTCAAGATAATGGTAAACATTTTTATTTGGAGGGAAAAAAAACTCTGTGTTGTTGAGATTTCTAAGTTTCTCCCAGTTTATTTTCTCTGCTATTTTCTATAAGTCTTGCAACATTTTTAGGAATAGCATCACTTTTATTAGAGCTAAAGGAAGTCCTAGAACTTTTGCAAACTATGCTGCTTTAGGCAAGTATAACAGACACTGGCAGCTACCTATCCACTATCCATTTCCTTTCTCTCACTTCCTTGCTAGGGTATCCCTAATATTGTTTAAGGTAAAAATGTGCTCCATTAGACATTCACCTTCCCTGCCCTTATACTAAGGCCATATGAACCAATTCTTACCAATGAGACTAAGTAAAATTCTGGGGAGTGTTCCTGGGTAAGCTTTTGTCTTTCCTGACTGTTATGGGCTGAACATTTGTGTTTCCTCCAAAGTTAAGTCCTAGCCCCTAGGGTGATGGTATTTGGAGGTGAGGCCTTTGGAGGGCAATGAGGTTTAGACTAGGTCATGAGGCTGGGATCCTCATGGTAGGATTAGTGCCCTTATAAGAAGACAAATAAGATGAAGAAGACAAAGAAGACAAAGATGAAGATAAAGAAGGAGAAGGAGGAGGAGAAGGGGAGAAGGCAGAAGGCAGAAGGGAGAAGGGAGAAGGAGAAGAGACAGACACCCCCTCACTTAACCTGCCCTGGCCTCCTCATGAAGGAGGAGGTCATATGCACCAAAGAAAAGGCCATATGCACACATAAGAGAGAAAGTGGCCATATGAGCCAGGAAAAGAGCTTTCATCTGATGTAGAATCTGCTGACACCTTGATGTTGCACTTCCCAGCCTTCAGAACTGTGAGAAAATAAATATCTGTGTTTAAGTCACATAGTCGATTGTATTTTGTTATAGCAGCCCTAACAGACTAAGACAATGACAAAAGAGGGTAGATGGGGCTGTTGCTCTTCCTGCCTACTTCTTTCAGCTTCAAAGACAGGTGTGATGTCCAAAGCTAAAGCAGACATCATACAATCATGGAGTGACAGGTGCAGAATAAAACCCAACACATCAAGGATGGAAGGAGCAGAAAGAGAGAAAGAACTTGGGTTCTTAATGGCATCTTTGAACAGTTAACATGTTGTAATCATTTGCTTCCAGACTTCTTGTTACCTGGGAAAAAGAAACTGTTATTTATTTAAACTACTGCAGGTGGGTTTGTTTCCTGCTTTTTGCAGCTTAAAACATTCATAAAAGTGAGAAATGGCTATGGTTCATAAATACTCAACTTTTCTGTATCCACATAGAGGATTCCATTCTTGGTTCTTAGCAATTTCACAAAGCTGCCGGATGTAATATCAAATAGAAGTATCTTCATTAGGCCAATCTTCTCAACAAATAAATTTTAAAGGCATAACTAGGTAGACTCTCTCTCAGGAGAAATTGTTGAAGCCCGAAGTATTCTTTAATACATTTTTAAAGGAACTCTTATTATCTCATTGAATTTAGTAACAACCTTTGCAAAAGGATCTCTTTAGGCTTTCATTTCTTTGGCTACTCCTTTGCAGATGATACCAGCATAAAAAATACACTTTTATCAGCACCTGGGAGACTGTATTTTCTGGCAGTCTTCGACTACTATAAAGAGTCAGTCTGTAATGAACCGATAGAATGGGGTTGATTTTGTTTGTTGCTTTGAAAGCTCAGACATTAAAGTATCTGAAAATGCAATTCAAATACTTGCATTTACTTATAAATTATTTTAGCAGTCACTGCAGGGCCGCATTTCACCAACCTCTTACCTGTACCTTTGTCTGTGCATTTACAACACTGATTGTCTTCCTACAGATGACATTTGCATGACAATTTGTTCATGGAGTCTTTCATTTTTATAATTGGAAATGCTTATTGATATATGTTGTTAATTTTAAATGTCATCATAGTGTTTTCTCTAGTTGAGCTCTAATCATCTCACATTGCCCAAATCACCATCTAGTCCTGGGTCCACCAGGGCAACGACTGAAGTACTAGCCTTGGGACAATGGAACAATTGTACTCTTTGAGAATTTAGCTCTTCTCTCCTTTTAGCTCACACCTGAGTTTTTGTTTTTTATGTTGTAACTGCTCAAATTCTTGAACTTTTAGATCAGACACTCCAAATACTTAGTAGAGAGGTCTGGGCTGCACAGAACCAAGCCAACTAACACAAACCAACCAATCAACCAATCAACCAACCAACCAACTAACCAACCAACCTCTTTGACTTACACAGAGAATCATTTCAAGGCAAAGATGTAATAGGACACATTTCTTGTCAATATCTTCTCCACTGACTTATTCTGCCTCTTGTTCCCTTTTCAGAAACCTGCAGAGCCTAGTTGGTTAGTTTTTCATGTTATTTGGGGCTTTATATTCTAAATCCTGTACACATTCTATTCCTGCCCAAGAAAACGTATCTTATGTCTCATTTGTTCAGCATTCCTGTCTTGACTAAATGTCATGTTGAAAGGGAATGAGGCATGCCATTTTAAATAATGCCTTAATATATTTATTTTCCAAAATTATTCAAATCATTAAAAAAGTGTGATTCTTTATTCAAAATAATTTATAGCTATTGGGGGTACTAATGTAAGCTATTAATAGATGTTTATAACTTGCAGAAGTATTTGAGAAATGAGGTACATTCTTGTTTTCTAACAAATGTTTGATAGATAGGTTGTTTTGTGAGCCATCTTAAAAATGGTTGAATTTACCTTAATTATTTCACACAGCTCCTGACCAATGGGAGAAATAAAATTATAAATACCAGTTTTTAAGATGATATATTGAGCCATAGAGAGATTTAGCTACTCTCCTCATTTTTTTCAATGTCACACAATGACTTGTTGGTATGGACGGAACTGAATTTACCCCATTTTCAATTCTGTAAATTACTACAGATTTTATGATTCTGTTTCCTTGCCATGACGAATATTTATTGTGAAACAGTCAAGGTCAGATTTTCAATTCTATCAGTGAGCAATTGCATGGAAACCCACTGGATTGGCTAAGAGGTGAGCAATCAGAGTCAGCCCCAAACAGCCAGATTGACCATGCATCAATTTCCTCCTAAATGTGATCATCTATAGCCTAATTCCTGGTAAATATAAATCAATGTTATTTAAATAGCATCCTAAAAGAACACTGTATCACCTTCTAAAGGCATTTGTCTTCAGCTGGATTGATACCTAATGACCATATACTCTGAAAAATAGGGCCATTGGAAGATTTGCTATAGATTTTGGTGTGCAGACTGGAACCATTTGAATTCACATAACATATATTAAAAAAAAAACCCTTCTTTTAATTGAAACCCAGATAAAAGAAAATAATTCTAAGTTATAGTGTCAGGAGAGCAGTAGAAGAGTGGGTGGAAGGAGTGGGAGAGCCTTGGGAAATTTGAGTATGTGGCCTGTGCCAACACTCTCATACAGATGTTTCCACTTTTGTTGCTATAAAGAAGAAAACCAAATATGACCATTTGTCAACACCTGGAGAAAACTTTAAAGAGGTGATTGTGCATCACATAAAAGGATTTTCTAAGCAACAGTGCGTCAGGAAAAATCACTCAACTTAAGAAAGGGAAACATTAAATACTCAGTTTAAGAAAGGGAAACATACAGAATTGCTTTGAAGGTTGAAGTAGCCAGTTGGTTAAACTTTTATAATATATAAAACTCCATAATTCCTCTTTTCAAATGTTTCTCCTTTTGAGATGGATTTATTAGGAAAATATATAGGTTATCAGGCTATTGTCAGAGAAGAAAATGCCTTGGAATGGCTGAATCATTCTTCTGAATTTTATGAAGTTATTTTGAAGCTGGAATTCATATACAGAAGAAAGGATCTGAGGATCTCTGCGTTTAACTTTTCTCCTTATGATTGAAAACAAGGGGAAAATCATGTCTAAATTCGTATTGTACTTATCTCTGCTCTTTTCTGTTTAGAAGATCCCATAGAGGATCCATTTTTCACATTGTATTATTTTCACACTTCAGAAATAAGGGGTAAATGGTATTTATTTTCTTTTCTTATTGCTGTAAAATGCAAAAGATACTTTGAGGAGCATTTTATCTGTGTAGGACTTTTCTGTATTCTGGACGCTGTTTGTCTTACACAATTGGGTTTGAGTATGTTATGTGTTTGCTGATTAGTATTTCTGATTAGGACATAGATAATCATCTGAAGTAAGTGCTGCTGGATATTTTTGGACTTCACATAAATATACATGAGTGTGGGTGGCAGGAAAATAGTAAATAACAATGCAACACTGAATGATTAGAGTCTAATACGCTATGTTGTCAGGGAAGAAATGTGGGTTCAATTTCTAGTTGTAGCCTCTTATAACTCACCCAGATTTTAGTGCATCAGGGACTGACCCCATATAAATGTATGTTTGGTGTTTTGTTACCAAACCGGAAAAAGAATTGGATTTCTAATTCCTGAATTATTCTTTCCCCTCAATGTTCATTTGTGTTTTGAAGTATGTGATCAATTATACTGATGCTTTTCTGTTGGGTGTTTCTAAAGGTCTCCCTAAGAAAAAAAGAAAGGAAGACAGAAAAACAATACACAGATAAATAAAAATACATTGTGTTCATTAGACTGAGACATTACTCATGTCATAACTTTGGAAATGAGCAAACATTTTAAAATTTTCACTTCTTTTTCAATCCATCTTTAGTCCAGGTGGCAAACAACCTCCTGTGCACTTGTGATTTTTGTCTATTATTCTGCATGCTAGTGTTGCCTTTGCCGGCCTGGGTGTCCATGTTATTTCATAGACTGCACCCTCCTCTCCCTGTGCACAGCCATTTGCCCGCAAGTGGCATTAGGGACAGGACTGTGCATTCTTCTGTTTACTTTATAGATGGTGAAGCTGAGATGTAGGGATGAAGCCATTGCTCTTAAGTTATGGCTTGACTCAATGCCAAAGACAAGAACTCAGGGCTTTCTAATTCCCAGTACTGTTGAAATACCAGCTTTTATTTTTCTCTTCATCTCAGCTTCATAGTCTCTTCTGTAAATCAGGCCCCGTGGCCTTACCACAATGCTGACTGCCAAACACCTGCACTTATCACCCTGTAAATGGGCTGTCAGGACTCCCGGGACAAGAGTCTAAAATAAATGGTCTGAAGCTTGCTTCAAAGAAGACAAACTGACCCCGTGATTTTTAATTCCTGTTCCCATCCCAAATTCCACTGACATAACCAAAGGAATATAAAAACATGTAAAAATCTGTCTGAGCTTCAAAGCAAGGAGGAATGCCCTCTACCATGTCAGAGAAATCTCAGTAAAACACACTGTAAGTGACAATAAGCTTCAGAATGGGCTGTGACCAAACTGTGAATCACTGTGTAGGAGAGAGTAAAGGCTGCCTTGGGGAATAAGTGGATGCAGTCCTAATTAGAGCGTGTGCTGAGAGCTGTGTAGGGGGAAGGCAGGAGCAAGCCCTAGAGAAGTTAGAGTGGAGAGCAAATCTCAGTTCTTTCAGAAACTGAGGATACATGAGTGTCAACAAAGAGTGGTAGGCATCCATGTGCATTCTCAGCTAACATCTGATACAGAGACAATGAGCTGCAGGGAACTGCCAATGGTGGGAATGTTACCCTCTCAGGGCTAGCTCATATATCTAACACCTTTGGCAGAATTAAGAGTGAACTTTCAGGGTTGCAAAGTCAGAGCCCATCTAACAGTTTCATATACACTAGGATCTCTGACTAAATGCAGTGCCTCCATGATAGTAGACCAATTCCTCTCCTTTTAGTCCTCAGCTTAAAGGTGGGAGTCTTTACTTGTCTGAAGGCTCTTTGCCCCAGAGCCACCTGATCCCACGGTGCTAGCGGAGAGTGAGAGTAATGGCAGTGAAGGGCTGTCCAGGCTTATGGCTGAGTCTCAGCAGGCTAGCCTAGGGTTCTCTTCCAGCAAGTTGGAAACATTTGCTCAGGGCACAAAGGGCAAGATTTTAGCTGATGTTGAAATCTGTTTACAGCCTTCGAGTGCTTAATGCCAAAAGGCCTCTTTTCAGGTAAAGATCTATTAAAACTGCCTGGTTGGAACCCATTTAATTTCAACAAACTTTAGCTTCCCTCTTGACCCATAAGGAAGTCATCAACGTCTACAAGCTTCCTGATCAAAGATACAGCACAGGATTTGCATACGTAATATATTCTTTCCCAGGACAGCCATGTAGTCTTCTTACAGGAATTTTATGATACCTGGTGTCTAGGAACAATGGTTTTTACATGAAACATAAAAATATTTTACATAAGGGGCACCTGGGTGGCTCAGTTGTCTAAGCATCTGATTCTTGATTTCAGCTCAGGTCATGATCTAATAGTTTGTGAGATCTAGTTCCAGGTCAGGCTCTGTGCTGACAGCAGGGAGGCTGCTTGGGATTCTCTCTCCCTGTCTCTCTGCCCCCTCCCCGGCCTGCGTGCACACTCTCTTTCTCAAAATAAAGAAACATTTAAAAAGTATTTTACATAAAAAATTTAAAAAAATATTTCTTCATTAAGTGGAAAACTCATTCCATGGATGGTGCCAAGGGGAATTTGGTGTTTGGCACCTTTTGGAGTTTTCCTGGTAACTTTCAAGAAGAGTGAGATGAGTCTAGCAGATGGTCCTGCCCATGTCTTGCTTCTAACAAGAGAATTCAAATCTGTTAAAAAATGGAAGGCAATATCCTCTTGCTCAGTTTGAGACTCAAGGGTAAACTGAAATGCTTTATCACAGCTGTAGAGACCCCGAACTGAGGCTCCCTCTGCCCATCCCCACCTTCTGCCTCCTCACAGACAATCTAACTCTGATCTGTGAAAATAGGCACGACAAAGCTGGTCTCCTTCTTTCCCTTATATGGACCACAAAGCATTTACAAAAAGAACAAGACATTCTTTTAAAAAGTCTCCTTTCCTAATTCTGGACAATAGACTTCCTTCCTCGCGTCCAACCACCAACAGTCTCCCACACTTGAAGGATGAAAAAAGTGGAGGAAAATCAACAGACATACAAAAAAATCTCAGCCCTTCATCAGAAAGGGATTTAAAGAATCACAGCAAAAATCTCCCTATGAAGCAAACTTACTACATGGAACTAGAGATAACTTCTGAAACTTTATGTTGTGTTTTTGAAAGAGCTTAAAAGGCCATTGCATCTATGAAAAGGGAACAGTTTAGGGTAAAGAATGATAAAAAACACAGCTTCATGCTTTATAATATAAAAATACCACAATGGATCTTTTTCTACACTCTGAATTTTATCAAAATAAAAATCCCCCCTCCCTAGCATACAATATCGAACGGATGCAACAATTGTATGCTATGGAAGAAAGGTAAATGTGAACAATAGAACACAGAGGGAGACTTTAACAATGATATAGAGATGTTTACTATGAATTAAAAAAAGAGTTATGATGAACTTACTCAGGAGATTGAATGTAATGTGACTTCCAGAAGGAGAGAAAAGAACTTGTACTGAGGAAACTATAGAGAAAAAAAATCAGTTTTTCCAGGCTGAAGATAGGCTTGAATCTTATCAGTTATGCAATTGGGCAAAGTTAGTTAAAACAGTCCATGTTTGGAAGTCTTGTTGAAATTTCTGTATCCAGGCAGAAAATGCCAATGACTGCCAATTAAACTTCTCATTGGAAATAGTCAATTCCAAAAGACAATGAAACAACACTGAGTTTTGCAGCAAAAAATCATTGTGACCCAAGTATTGTATATCTGTCCAAAGATTATTCATGTGTAAGAGCAATAGAAAGGCACTCTGAGAGATGGAAGAAATCAGAAAGCAAATTACCAATGTGCTGTTCTTGAAAATACAAATCAATAAAATATTTGTAACTTACTGAGGAATGCATTGAAATGAAGAACTCATGAATGAGGAAGATGGAGAAATAATAATAATAATAAAAAGGCTCCTAAGTGAATGCTGTACATTCCATCAGTTTCCTGAGTGGATTTCCCCTCAGCTTCTGTGGCATGGTCACTTCATCTTGCTATGTGGTCTCCATGGCTAGTCTGGTGATTATTAACTTAATGTCCACACCAGTCTGGACTTGAGAGTGGTTTGAGAAGGCCAAGCTTGTGGTAACACCCCTGGTGGGGTTGGAAAGCAGCCTGGGAAGTTGTCTCTGGATTTCTAAGCAAATGTGGGGCAATAGCTCCCCTTTAAACTTCATTATTACCCCAGATTATGTAACATATCTCCCCCCCTTTTAGCTAGAGCCCAGGAATGGCAAATCAGGCCACTCATCTGGTTATTTTAATCCATGCCTCTTCCTCTTCTCTCTCTCCCCTCCTCCCTCACACATTCCTACCAGGAGGGTCAAGTTTCCTTTCATTTTCACTGAGTTGTAGCTTCACTTTTCCAGATTCTTGCTAAGCCTTACCAGAGGTCAGTTAGACCTCCTCTAGATCAGAAAAGAAGTTCTCCAACTTTGGTTGTTACTATGCTAAAAGAGGAAGATGGAGGGATTTGAGAAATACTTAGCAATACATTACCCTGACTTGTCTAACTATTCTCTGCTCTACATTTATATTTTGACAAGCTTTACATTTTTTTATCTTTCTTTTTAAACAAGTGTGAATGTTGTCCTAGGCAGATCGACACTTAGGGAGGAAAAAGGCAAAAGTCTTGTATTTGGAAAGGCAAAGTGGAAAGCACATTAAAAATTATATATATATATGTATGTGTGTATTTCTGATTCCATTTTGAGAGTTCCTGCTAATGTATTCTAAAAATGTTTTTCTGTTTTAGAGTCCCTTTTATAGTACGTGAGTATGTCTATTTTTCCATGCTTTTGTCAAACCATGGACATTATGATTTTTTTCTTTTTCTCTTTTGTTTTTCTTTTCACTTTTTCTCAATCTGATAGAGAAAAAATATGTAATTTCTTTTAGTTCTCATTTCTTATCACAAGAAGGATCGTATCATTTTATGGTTTTTTTTTGTTGTTATTTCTATTTCATTCTTCTGTTAATGGCGTGTGAGTATCCCTTCCTAATTTCCTACCGGGTTATTTAACTTTTCTCATTGATGTAAATTTCTTACTGATTATATGAGGATGTTAAACATGTAAACACTCAGAGTAGTGCCTAATACAAAACAAGCATGCAATATGGATTGTTTTGGGGAAATATAATAAAACCCCAGGTCTCCCAACCGAGAAAACCTCTCCATAAAGGTAGTAGAGAAAGGAAACAGTTTTATTATTGAAGAAGCATAGAGCCATAATTCAATGCACATCACAGGCAATCCGATAAGAGATTGCACAAACAGAAAGGAATTTCACCCCCTTATACAGCCAAGCAGATACAACCCATTCCATATATGTTCTCAAGATAAACAATAACCAGACCTGAGGTTAGTGGACTGAATAGCACCATTTGTCACACACAGTTTATCCTGAATTCACCTGGTAATTGTGATGACCACCAGTGTTAGCTAATTGGCTCTATCCAGAGGAAAAGCAAGGTTGTCATAGCTTTATGACAAGAGGTAGTTTTGCAACATGGAACAAGGTGCCTCCTAAAATTAGGTGCTAGCCTCCCAAGGAAATAGGGAGACAGGGGTGCTCTCTCCCTTGACGATTACATTTTAAATAGATGGCTCCCAGGTCCTTGAGAAAGACAGTTTTGGATCATAAAGCTGACAGAAGGCCTATCTAGTTTTCAAAAGGATTTATATATATATTTCAAAGAGATGAGAAACTACCTTACAATACAAGTGTTCTAAAGTCAATGCTTTAAGAAAAAAGAAGGGAGGAAAATCTTTTATTTTCAACAGGGAGAATTAAGCTCCTTACTTTTAATTTGTATTTGTCCTTACAGTTGCTGATAATATTATTGTTGTTGTTATTTGAATGTGCTTTTTAGATTAGGAATATTACATTTTACTTTACTATATACTCAGTGAAAACAAAGTAAAACAAAACTGAAAGGAAACTAAAAAATGCTGGCCTTTGAGGTCTTTCCCAGCCTGGGCACGTTATCACTCAGATCTCACCTGGATGACACTCCCCAGTTTACTCCCCTCTTGCCACAGGGGAACATACGTCCAGACTCCATTCTGGCTGTTGTCTCTGCTTGGAACACCATCCCCCAGATGTGTGCAGTTTTATTTCTTGTCATTTTTCAAATGACACTTTCTTACTGAAGGTTACCTTGACCACTCTATTTAAAATGATGTATTCACCCTGGTCCTAGCACTCCCACCTAGAACTCCTTATTCCTCTCCTTGCTTTATTTTTATCGATAGCACTTATCACCTCTTAATAGACTAGAAACTTTACTATTTATTTTGTTTTTTGTCTTGTCTCCTCCCTCTCATTAGAAGGCAGGGTCAGGGGGACACAAGATTTTGTCTATTTTCTTCACTGCCTTGTCTCCAGGGCTGAGTAAGCTCTCAATAATATTTTGGAATGGATGAAAAAATCGATATATATATATACTGACATTTTCATCGACTTTTCATTATGTACATAGGTTGTTTCATATAGAAGTGTTTTCACTGTTATGTAGCCAAATCTATCAATCTTTTCTTTTATGGTGTCTGAGTTTCAAGTCTTCCTTAGAAAAGTTTTTCCAACATCATAAGATTACCCATCGTAAGAAAGAAAAAAGGCTGTCATGGAAAACTGATAAAACCTGAATGAAGTCTGATGATTAGTTAACCATTAGTTGGTATTAGCGTACCAATACTTTGGCAATTTGTTTTGACTAATGTACCATGGTAATATAAGATGTTAACAGTAGAGGAAATCGCGTTTATAGTTTAGAGGCATCCTCTGTATTGTTTGCATCTTTTCTGTAAATTTAAAAGTATCCTAAACTAAGAAGTTTATTTAAAGATGTTATCTTTTCTCTGATCATGTTTACAGTTTTGATTTCAGTTTTGGATTTTAAGACTCTACTGGAATGGGGGCACGTGGAAGGCTTAGCTCAGTGGGTTGAGTGTCTGACTCTTGATTGTGGGTCAGGTCACAATTCCAGGGTCGTGGGATGGAGCCCTGCATTGGGCCCCATGCTGAGCTTGGAGCCTATTTAAGATCCTCTCTCTCCTTCTCCTCCTCTGCCCCTCTTCCCTGCTCACATTTTCTCTCAAAATTAAAAATTAAAAAAAAAATAGTTTAATAGACTACACTGGAATGACTTTCTCGTTGTTCTTATACTGTGTGAAGTAGAAGACATTTTTCTCTTTCCCTTTTGGATAGGCAGTTGTTATTGTTTGAAATGCTGTACATAACATGTATTCATTAAGGGAAGTACATTCTTTTTTCTAAAAATATTTGAATTATTCTCATACATTTATTCATCTAGGTTAATTTTATAATTGGGTCAGTCATGAAGTTTTATAGAAATTAATTTATAGAAATCAAAATTGTTATTTTGATTGAGATTATATATGTACAGGATATATATTTTTGGTAAAATCTTACTGCATTAAATTAATACCCTTAATGTCCCTTATATATACAAAGACATTACAATCGACAATAAAAAAGAGTACGCAAAGTACATGAACAGGAAAGTTAACAGATGAGAAATCAAAAGATCAATGGCATACAAAATTTATATAAGAGATTTCAAGCTGAAGAATCATCAATAAAATACAAATTAAAAAAGAGTCAGCACTGTTTTTTTCTCAGGTGGAAAGATTAAAATGAGCAATAATGCCTGGCTCTTGCAAAGATGTAGTTAAATAGGGTCTCATATACTGTTGGCAAGAAAGTAAATTTTGCAGTCTTTCCGGAAAACAAATTGGTAGTTTCTTTCAAATTCTCAACATTTTGAATACTCATTTATCAAGTATATCTACTTCTAAAGATCCCTCAAAGGAAATAATCAAGCAAAATATAAATTATAAAAACATGTCCTACGATACTGCTTTATATGAGTGAAGATAACCTAGTTTTACATTAGGGCATGGGGAATAAAATTGGTTATATATGTACAGTGGAATCTCTCTCTATATATACAGTTCCTTACCATAATAAGCTGACAAGAATAGGCTTAGTAGGCGTGCCATGAAGTTTATTTGTAAATGAGGGAGATACATCATATATAGATTTTTAAAGGACTGAAATAAGGATGGATTTTTATTTTTTATTTATTTTTATTTTTAAATTTTTTAAATGTTTATTTACTTTTGAGAGAGAGAGAGACAGAGAGAGATCATGAGTGGGGAAGGGGCAGCGAGAGACAGAGACATGGAATCTGAAGCAGGTTCTGGCTCCTGCTGAGCTATCAGCACAGAGTCCAATGCGGGGCTCAAACTCACAAGTGGTGAGATCATGACCTGAGCCAAAATCGGAGGCTTAACCAACTGAGCCACCCAGGCGCCCCAAGGATAGATTTTTAAAAAGGCAAATTTGCCTGTGCTCTCTAAAACAGAATCTCTTTTCCCCTTTTGGGCAAGCTGAATGACTTAAAGCTATCCAAGAGAGCTATTTGTCTTTGAGCAAACTAACAGTTATCAGGAAAGAAAATTTCAATTATTTGTGGCTTTTCTAAGAAACCTTGTGATTCAGACATGGAATATAAATGATCTATTTGGATCTGTTGGTTGTGGGTGTCCTTCCATGGACACCCACACTTCGGCTAGTTCTCCAGGTCTATACCACTCCCTGTTAATGATGTCTCAGTCTCCCCTTTAAGTCAACCTCTGATTCTAGTGATCTTGAGCTGACCCAGAGAACTTCAGTTCTTTTTCAGTGCCCCACTATCAAGGGGAGGTAATGTTGGGATAACAACTACTTAGCAGGTAGTTCACCTGGGTATCAGATAGTAGAGAAGCAAGAAGTATAGGGACAACAAAAGAAGTGTTGGAACCCACTTCATAGCCAGTATTCTAGTTGAGCTAGGCCTAACTGGAGAGTAGTTCCATGGGTTAGTTTGGTCAATCTTAGATAACCAAGTGCCCCCCCCCCTTTTTTTTTAGTTGCCTGATTGAGTTCCTTTCCTTGGAGTGTTCACCCAGTCACAACAAAATGTATGGTTAATTGTACACAGTCTGTATTGGCTGGCCAATAAGTGGTCACGAACACATCTATTATACAAGACTTCTTTAATCAATGAGTTTATGCTGGTCTGGCCCTTAGAGTTTGAGCCATTTCATTTCCTATCTGGTTGGTAATCAGGAATATACTTCAGCTCATATATTTTTATTCATGAATTCTTATCCATAGTAGAAATGTTTTTGTAATATGGGGAAGTTAAAAATCTCAGAGCCCTTTTTTGAATTAGTATATTGGGCTCTTAATGCATGATGAGCAACAGGGGTAGGTGACGGCTGGGTGGCAGTGGTAGTTCAATTGTGTATGCATGAGAGGGCCATCTGTTAATGCAAGAATATTCCTGGCGGTACACACGAAGGGGAATAAAGTATTGTTTATGATAACAGGTGAGTAACAGCTACTTATTGGACTTAATTTAGTCTCATTGTGGAGGACCATTACCTTAGATGAAACTAAATAGATCATGTGCTAATTTAGAAATAACTTTTTTCATAAAATAACTGGAATATAACCATTCTTATCTCTGATGTTTCTTAAGCCCCTTTTGCAGCTCTGGGGGATATCAGTACCAGCAGTAAATTGTACAGGACTAAGGTCCAATGAAAATGTATCAGGGTTGGGAGGGGCCAAGATAGCAGAAAGCATGGAAGGTTTTTTTTTCATCTCTCATCCCTGAAATGCAGCCAGATCAACACTAAACCATTTTGCACACCTAGAAAACTAATTTGAGGATTAACACGACAATCTGCACAACCTGAGCCACAGAACTCAGCAGGTACGCAGCACAAAGAGGTGAACTGGGGGAGAGAAAAGCTGTCAGAGGGCAAGGAGCTGTTTTTACTCATGGAGAGAGGATGGAGAGAGGATGGGGACGGGTGGGGGAGAGTATGAGAAAGCATTCCCCTCAACCGAAAGCAGCTGGAGAGAAAAGAAAGAGTATGCAAGGGACTGAACAAAAAAGGGAGAAAGGAGAAAGAAGGTTTAAATTCCATTAAGACTCAATAAACAGGGGGAGTGCAGAGTCTGAAACTCTGCAGCTTAATACCTGGAGGTGCTCTGGTGGGAAGGGCAAATCCCCATGAGCAGAGAGTGAGGTCCTCAGGGTCCTTGGGCCACACAAGGAGAGGTGGTTCCACTGCTGGGAGGACATTTGGTAGAGGCTGTGCAACCACGCCACAGGTAAAGATCCCAGCGGACCCTGGAAAACAACCACATTTGCTGGTGTTGGAACAAGGATGTTAAGCGGAAAGCCTGGTCCAGATGTGTGTGGTGATTTACCCTAATTCTCGAGACACTGCTGCTACATGATCACGTGAACTTTTTCTGGGGCGGGCTGGCACCCAGCCACAGTCTCTGGGCACCGGTAGCAGCACGGTCCTGTGAATGTTCCTGGGGGCTGGCGGGCACCTGGCCATTGCTCGGTGAGACCCCCCCCCCCCCAGAGGATCAGAACGGGTCAGAGCCGCAGTCCCAGAGAAGTGAGGGGTTGGGAAACACAGCTGCATTTGAGATAAAACTCAGGAGGGAGGTGCCACCTGGCAGCCTGACGATTTGGTCACAGACAGTGTAAAAGCAGCAAGTGGACAGAAGCTGGAGACAAAGGAGGGGTGCATGATTGCCAGTAGGGAAGAACACAGAGTTCTGATACTAGAGACTGGGTAGCTGGGTGACACCATTTTCACCCCTCCGGTGCATGTGCATACATGCTCACATGCGCCACAGCAATCCTCTCCATTAAGCTGAGCAGCGCCATCTAGTGGAGAACAGAGCCATTACACTAAGCTCAGCCCAACTGGATCAATGGCACTATTGAGGAGGAATACCACAAGTCTCTCTGCCTGGTTAGCTTACTGACTATAAAGTCCTTCATAGTTTGACTTCTACGGGAAACTGAAGTAATTTCAATTGTATTTCGGTCTGTTTGCTGGTCCATCTATTAATTTTTTTCTTTCTTTTCTTTTCTTATTCTTGAACACAGAAAGAGAAAAAAATTATTTTTATTTTCAATTTTTTATTAAAAATATTTTCTTTAATTTTTTTCTACTATAGTTTTTACTTTTTGTAAATTTTTCAAATTCTAGTTTACTTCTATCATTTCATATTATTCTATTTCATTGCATTCATTTTTTTCAAATTTTCAAACGTTTTCCTTTTTTGTCTTTCTTTTCTTTTCTTTTCTTTTCTTTTCTTTTCTTTCCTTTCTTTTCTTATTTATATTTCCCTTTTTTCTCTAATCTATAAAGCTCCTTTCAACAACCAGACCAAAACACATCCAGGACCTAGCATCTTTTAGTGATTTTTTTGTGCTGTTTTTACTTTTTTAATTTTAATTGTTTTACCTTATTAATTCCTTTTCTTCCTTCAAAATGATGAAATGGAGGAATTCACCCAAAAAGGAAGAACAAGAAGAAATGACAGCCAGGGACTTAATCAACACAGATACAGCAAGATGTCTGAACCAGAATTTAGAATCATGATAATAAGAATGCTAGCGGGGGTTGAAAATAGATTAGAATTCCTTTATGTGGAGAAAAAAAAGTAAAATCTAGTAATGATGAAATAAAAAATGCTACAACTGAGCTGCAATCTTGAATGAATGCCATGGTGGCAAGGATGGATGTGGCAGAGCCACAAATCAGTGATATAGAGGATAAACTAACTTATGGAGAACAATGAAGTAGAAAAAAGGAAGGAACCTAAGGCAAAAGAGCACAGTTTAAGAATTAGAAAACTCATCAACTCATTAAAAAGAGACAACATCAGAATCACAGGAGTCCCAGAAGATGAAGAGAGAGAAAAAGGGGTAGAAATGTCATGTGAGCAAATCATAGCAGAAAACTTTCCTAACCTGGGGAAAGACACAGACATAAAAATCCAGGAAGCACAGAGGAGTCCCATTAGATTCAACAAAAACTGGCCATCAACAAGGCATATCATAGTCAAGTTCACAAAATACTCAGGCAAGGAAGGAATCATGAAAGCAGCAAGGGAAGAAAAATCCTTAACCTACAAGGGAAGACAGATCAGGTTTGTAGCAGATGTATCCATAGAAACTTGGCAGACCACAAAAGAGTGACAGGATATATTCAATGTGCTGAATCAGAAAAATATGCAGCCAGGAATTCTTTATCCAGAAAGGCAGTCATTCAAAATAGGAGGAGAGATAAAAAGTTTCCCAGAAAAAAATTAAAAGAATTTGTGACCACTAAACCAGCCCTGCAAGAAAATTTAATGCAGACTCTCTGAGGGGAGAAAACAAAACAAAACAAAAAACAAAAAAACAAAAAAACAAAAAAAGACCAAAAGCAACAAAGACTAGAAAGGGCCAGAGAACAACACCAGAAACTCCAACTCTACAAGCAACATAATGGCAATAAATTCATATCTTTCAGTACTCATTCTAAACATCAATGGGCTAAATGCTCCAATCAAAAGACATAGGGTAACGGAATGGATAAGAAAACAAGATCCATCTATATGCTGTTTACAAGAGACCCACTTTAGACCTAAAGACACCTTCAGATTGAAAGTAAAGGGATGGGGAACCATCTATCATGCTAATGATTGCCAAAAGAAAGCTGGAGTGGCCATACTTACATCACACAATCCAGACTTTAAAATAAAGACTATCACAAGAGATGAAGAAGGGCATTATATTATATTTAAGGGGTCTATCCACCAAGAAGGCCTAATAATTGTAAACATTTATACTCCAAATGTGAGAGCACCCAATTATATAAATCAGTTAATCACAAACATAAAGAAACTCATTGATAATAATGCCATAATAGTAGGGGACTTCAACACCCCACTTACAGCAAGGGACAGATCATCTAAACAGAAAATCAACAAGAAAGCAATGACTTTGAATGACACACTGAATCAGATGGACTTAACAGATATATTCAGAACATTTCATCCTAAAGCAGTGGAATACACATTCTTCTCCAGTGCACATAGAATGTTTTTCAGAATAGATCACATACTGAGACACAATTGGCTCTCAAAAAATACAAAAAGATCGAGATCATACTGTGCATATTTTCAGATCACGACACTATGAAACTCGAAATCAACCACAAGAAAAAATGTGGAAAGTTAACAAGTACTTGGAGACTAAAGATCATCCTACTAAAGAATGAATGGGCTAAATAAGAAGTTAAAGAGGAAATTAAAAAGTACATGGAAGCCAATGAAAATGATAACACCACAGCCCCAAGCGTCTGGGGCACAGCAAAGGCAGTCATAAGAGGAAAGTATATAGCAATCCAGGCCTTTCTAAAAAGGAAGAACAGTCTCAGATATGCAACCTAACCTTACACCTTAAAGAGCAGGAAAAAGAACAGCAAATAAAACCAAAGCCAGCAGAAGGCAGGAAATACCAAAAATTAGAGCAGAAATCATTGCTATAGAAACCAAAACACCAGTAGAACAGATCAATGAAACCAGAAGCTGGTTCTTTGAAAGAATTAACAAAATTGATAAACACCTAGCCAGTTTTATCAAAAAGAAAAAGGAAAGGACCCAAATAAATAAAATCAAGAATGAAAGAGGAGAGATCACAACCAACACAGCAGAAATACAAATAATAATAAGAGAATATTATGAGCAATTATACATCAATAAAATTGGCAATCTGGAGGAAACGGACAAATTCCTAGAAACACATAAACTACCCAAAACTGAAACAGGAAGAAATAGAAAATTTGAACAGATGCATAACCGTAAAGAAATTGAATTAGTAAACAAAAATCTCCCAAAAAACAACAGTCCATGGCCAGATGGCTTTCCAGGGAAATTCTACCAAACATTTAAAGACGAGTTAACCCTATTCTCTTGAAGCAGTTCCAAAAAGTAGAAATGGAATGGAAGTAGAAATGGAAAGAAAACTTTCAAACTCTTTTATAAAGCCAGCATTACCTTGATTCCAAAACCTGACAAAGACCCCACTAAAAAGGAGAACTACAGAACAATATCCCTGATGAACATGGATGCTAAAATCCTAAACCAGAGGATTCAACCTCTGGTTGGATAGCCAGCCAGATCCAATAATACATTAAAAAAAAATTATTCACCACGACCAAGTGGGGTTCATATCTGGGATGCAGGGCTGGTTCAATACCCACAAAACAATCAGTGGGATTCATCACATCAATAAAAGAAAGGACAAGAACCACATGATCCTCTCAATAGATGCAGAGTAAGAATTTGACAAAATACAGCATGTTTTCTTGATAAAAACCCTCAAGAAAGTAGGATTAGAAGGATCATACCTCAAGATTATAAAAGCCATAAAAGAACGACCCAACGCCAATATCATCTTCATTGGGGAAAAACAGTTTCCCCTTAAGGTCAGGAACAAGACAGGGATGTCCACTCTTGCCACTGTTATTCAACATAATATTGGAAGTCTTAGTTTCAGCAATCAGACAACACAAAGGAATAAAAGGCATCCAAATCGACCAGGAAGAGGTCAAACATTCTCTCTTCCCAGATGACATGATACTCTTTATGGAAAACTGAAACAGTTCCACCAAAAAACTGCTAGAACTGATCGATGAATTTAGCAAAGTGGCAGGATATAAAATCAATGCACAGAAATCAGTTGCATTCCTATACACCAATAATGAAGCGACAGAAAGAGAAATGAAGGAATCGATCCCATTTACAGTTGTACCAAAAGCCATAAAATACTTAGGAATAAATCTAACCAAAGAGGTGAAAAATCTATACACTGAAAATTATAGAAAGCTTATGAAAGAAATTGAAGAAGACACAAAAAATACAAAAATATTCCATTCTCCTGGATAGGAAGAACAAATATTATTAAAATGTCAATACCACCCAAAGTAATTTACATATTCAATGTAATCCCTATCAAAATAACACCAACATTCTTCACAGAGCTAGAACAAACAATCCTAAAGTTTGTATGGAATCAGAAAAGATCCTGATAGCCAAAGCAGGAGGCATCACAATCCCAGACTTAAAGCTGTATTACAAAGCTGTAATCATCAAGACAGTATGGTACTGGCACAAGAACAGACACTCAGATCAATGGAACAGAATAGAGAACCCAGAAATGCACCCACAAACATATGGCCAACTAGTCTTTGACAAAGCAGGAAAGAATATTCAGTGGAATAAAGACAGTCTCTTCAGCAAATGGTGCTGGGAAAACTGGACAGTGACATGCAGAAGAATGAACCTGGACCACTTTCTTACACCACATACAAAAATAAACTCAAAATGCATGAAAGACCTAAACGTAAGACAGGAAGCCATCAAAATCCTCGAGGAGAAAGTAGGCAAAAATCTCTTTGGCCTTGGCTGCAGCAACTTCTTACTCAACACGTCTCTGGAGGAAAGGGAAACAAAAGCAAACATGAACTATTGGGACCTCATCAAAATACAAAGCTTCTGCACAGCGAAGGAAACAATCAACAAAACTAACAGGCAACCAATGGAATGGGAGAAGATATTTGCAAACGACATATCAGATAAAGGGCTAGTATCCAAAATCTATAAAGAACTTATCAAGCTCAACACCCAAAAAACAAATAATCAGTGAAGAAATAGGCAAAAGACATGCATAGACACTTTTCCAAAGAAGACATCCAGATGGCCAACTGGCACATGAAAAAATGCTCAACATTACTCATCATCAGGGAAAATACAAATAAAAAACACAATGAGATACCCCCTTACACCTGTCAGAATGGCTGACATTAACAACTCAGGCAACAACAGATGTTGGCAAGTATGTGGAAAAAGAGGATCTCTTTTGCATTGCTGGTGGGAATGCAAACTGGTGCAGCCACTCTGGAAAACAGTATCGAGGTTCCTCAAGAAATTAAAAATAGAACTACACTATGACCCAGCAATTTCACTACTGGGTATTTCACTACTAGGTATTTATCCAAGGGATACAGGTATGCTGTTTTTAAGGGGCACATGCATCCCAATATTTATAGCAGCACTATAAACAATAGTCAAATTATGGAAAGAGCCCAAATGTCCATCGATGGATGAATGGATAAAGAAGATGTGGTATATATACACAATGGAGTATTACTTGGCAACCAAAAAGAAAGAAATCTTGCCATTTGCAACTATGTGGATGGAACTAGAGGGTATTATGTTAAGCAAAATTAGTCAGAGAAAGACAAATATATGACTTCACTCATATGAAGTCTTTAAGATACAAAACAGATGAACATTAGGGAAGGGACGCAAAAATAATATAATAACAGGGAAGGGGACAAAACACATGAGACTCAGAAATACAGAGAACAAACAGAGGGTTGCTGGAGGGGTTGTGGGAGGGGGGATGGGCTAAATGGGGAAGGGGCATTAAAGAATCTACTCCTGAAATCATTGTTGCACTATATGCTAACCAACTTGGATGTAAATTTAAAAGGAAATAAATTATAAAAATAAAACAAAATATAGATTATTTGAAAAAAAATGTATCAGGGTTAATAATATTCCTGTGCTGAATATATAAGGGAATGTGATCATTAGTTTTGGGGTGAAAAGTAGTGCCATTTGGACTTCTGGGTATGACCAAAAGATCCTTAATAGAAGGATCTGGGGCTGAATGACAAATCCAGCAGGTGGAAAAGTTGTCAACCACTGACTGCGGAAGGCAAATTAAAGAGTTCAAAGTCTTTACAGGAACAAAGACAATTAAGACAATAGCTGAAAAAAACAGGGGAAGAGAATCATAACATCCTATCTTGAACCAACATAAAGAAAAGGGGCAGCAGTAAGAGAAGACAAATTAAATGTAAGTCCTTTGTCCTAAGCATGCACTTTGATTTAAAAGTCTTTGGATGAACCTGTCTATAATCCACTCTTGTAGCAGCTAGTTCTTATTTTAGTGAACCTTGGTGTTGGACCCCTAGAGAGAATAGACACCCAGGTTGTAGAATTCTAAGCGATATTTATATTAGGAAACAAGAATCTGCAATTGAACGACTTGAGTGTAAGCTCAGGATCTGTGGTAAAAATAGAAAAAATACCTGAAGTGGTCCCTTTAAGGCAGACTTTTATTTCTCTTTCAATATATTCTCCCACCTTATTTGTTATCATTCAGGGGTATGTCTGGGGATACTTAGAAGTACAGCTTGCACCTCTTGGGCATATGACTGTGATATTAATTTTTGTTAGAACCTTGAAAGGTCAGAATTGAGCAAGGTAGAATGTGTCAGAGGTTGAGTCAATACGAGTCTCAGTTTTTTTTTCCTGTAATAATTACATATGGTGAGAGTTTAAGGGAATTTTTTGGTGTAAATCATGGTTTCTTTAGGGTAGAGTTAGAACTTCAGGCCAAGATAGATTAAACTCTTTGCAGACTTTGACAGTTCTCTTTTATTAAAAAAAATTATCACACAGTAAAATTGACTTCTTTTATTTTTGTGCATAGTTCTATGAATTTTGACATATGTATAGACTCATGAAACCATCAGCACCATCAGGATGCAGGACAGTTCTGCCACTCCAAAACATTCCCTCATGGTCTCTCTTTATAGTCACATCCCTGACCCACCTCACCCCTGGCAACCACTATAGATCTGTCTTTTTGAAAATGTCATATAAATGAAATCATACAATATGTAACCTTTAAAATTGGCTTAACTCAGCATAATGCCTTTGAGATTCATCAAAGTTATGTGTCAATAGTCCATTCCTTTTTCTTGTTAGCCAGCATTTTGTAGTATGGATGTACCAAAGTTTGTTTGTCTCTTCACCTATTGAACGACATTTGGATCATGTCCAGTTTGGGGCAATTATGAATAAAGTTGGTATAGAAGTTTATATACAGGTGTTTTTCTTGTTAGAAACTGGAGGAAAGGCTATCCTTGTTATAAAGTGGCAAATAATTCATCTGCATTCTGTTGTATTTTGTGAACAGTAGAACTTGTAAATGATGAACTTGAACATTTAGCTGAGGAAATTTCTAAGCAAAGTGTCGAAAGTATGGCGTGGTTTCTCTTTGCTGGAGAGAGATAAATTGAAGAAGGAATTGTTAAGCAAAAAGAAATAAAGAATATAAAGATTTGGAAAATTCGCAGCCTATCCATGTTGCAAAATGTAAGAAAGTATGCTCTGCAGAGAACATCAAGGGTATGGTAGACACGCATTTGCTAAAAAGATAACAGGTATGATGCATAGATTCAATCAACCATCTCAGCAGAAGCTAGGAATAGAGATGAGTTTATCCAGGAAAGATCTGTGGAGGATCCTCTTTTCTGAAGGCTTGCACCCTTGTTGAGTTGGAGACCAACCAGGGTTTTACAAATGTTATAGGAGCAGAAATGCTGCCAGTTTAGATTGAAGGGGACCGAGACAGGATGAAATAAAGGAAGGTGGCTGCTGGATTTCTGGGATTCTACAAGATAGGCCAATAGAGCTATTTGTCTGTGAATATGGGTTATCCATCAAGAAAAGGGAAGAATGACACTGGAGGTGGTTTAGAGGTCAGCAAGGTACACCATGGGTACAGAGGGAACAGACCTGGGTGGAGTGGGGGGAGGATGCTGTCTTCTCTTCAGTTCCTGAGATCTTTATATTTTACTTTACTTTATATATACTTTATACTTTATACGAAGAAGTATATTTTCAGAGTGGCTGTACCATCTTGCTTTCTCACAAGCAATGCATGAGGTTCCAGTACCTCTGTGCTCTTGCTTCTACTTGGTATGGTCACTATTTTTAAAAATTTAGCCATTCCAGGAAGGGTGCTATGATGTCTCATTATGGTTTTAATTTGCATTTCCCTAACGGCTAATGATGTTGAACATCTTTTCATGTATTTATCCTTATATCTTCCCTAGTAAATGTTCAGTTTCTTTGCCAATTTTTAAATTGAGTTGTTTCTGTATTGTTGGGTTTTGAGAATTATTTATATATTCTACAGACAAGTCTTTTGTCAGATATATGAGTTGCAGATATTTTCTCCCAGACCGTAGCTTGTTTTCATGCTCTTAATAGGGTTTAATAGGCTTTTGAAGCACAAAAGTTTTTAATTTTGATGAAGTCCTGAGCTCTTGGAGAGAACTGTTACAATGTCTTTTGGTTGGAATTAGCCAGGAGTAAAATTTAGGGCAACTAATTTCACATTTGATTAGAGAGTTCAGTTCTCAGTTTTACTTGCCCATATAATCTCTGCCTTCTGTCTGACACACACACACACACACACACACACACACACACACACACACACACACAGTTGTTTTAATCTTCCACACTAGGCTGATGCTACAACATAGCATATTGCCAAACTAAATGGTTACTATCTCCTCGGTAACATACATGAAATTGCAATCAAATTTAATTAGTAATATCACCAGCTTTTCCATCCATTTGACTTCTTATCAGAATAGTTTTTAAATGCCTTTTTTGACAACAGATAATGTTGACTGGGTGTCCTCTTTCCTCAGCTACCACAGTCTATTCTATTTCCAAAGCTGGTGCTCATTTGATTTTGAGGGAGCAAAATCCCGAAGGAATGCTTCCATACTCCAGTGCAAAGCAGATGGTTAGCGGCATGCTTGTGGAAGGTGTACACTCACATTTCTTATTCCCTTGTCAAAATTTTTTCCTTTTGGCCTCAGAAATTCCATTTAATATGTTTCCGTGGATTTCCATTCTAATATATTTCACATGTGGCAGACTCCTCCTAGAATGATTCCTGTCCATATTCTCTCTGTTGCACTCGCTGTTATTGATTCTTCTCCCCTAAGCTCACTTAGATATTGTGGTGAGCAATGGCCAAGGTTTTATTACTGAGAGAAAATTTAGTAATTAACATGAGATGAAATCACAGGATCCAAAGTGTTCTTCATTATATAGGAAGTATCTTTCTAGGAGATACATTAAAACAATTTACTCATGTCATTTGTGTAGCATACAGGTGATCACCATAGCATTTAAACAGAACTTCATGTTCTACCCAGAACACATCTTAGGATTTGCTCTACTTCCCATGGTGGTTGGACTAAAGGCTTTTTTTTTAAATGTAAATCCAAGTTAGTTAACATACATTATAATAATGATTTCAGGAATGGAGTTTAGTGATTCATGACTTAGGTATAACACCCAGTGCTCTCCTCAACAAGTGTCCTCCTTAATGTCCATATCCTACTTAGCCCATCCCCCCACCCAACACTCTGCCAGCCAACTCTCAGTTTGTTCTCTGTATTTAAGTCTCTTATGGTTTGTGTCCCTCTCTGTGTTTATCTTATTTTGCTTCTCCAGAGGCTATTGTTGAGACCAAATGGTCAACAATACTTCTTTAATGGATGAAGAATGGTAAATAAACCTCTTAATTTAGGTAACCATATAATTAATTCCATTAGGTAGCATAATGACAAAGTTGAGGTTTGAGGTTTAGCCCATTTGAGAATCAAAGAGTGTTATTCTCCTGCTATGTGAATAAGCGCCGCCCCCCCCTTCCCCACAAATGGTCTTCATGAGATGGATGGTATTTCACTAACTCCTGTGTTTACAAGAATCTTAGGATGTCAGAACTGGTTGGTTTATTCAAGATTCCCTTATCCTCCTTCCTACATTTTATAGGTAACAAATAGACACTAAATTCCCAAAGGCCCTAAATACTCCCTTGACCAGGGTTTATGCAGCTTGCTCTGCTTGAGCAGTCATGGCACTCAGGTTCCCTGGTTCCTGGCCCCTTTATTCACAGGGTGAGTTGCAAACTGCCACTCTCATGAGTTAAGAAAAAATGCTTTATCTTCAGTGCTGAAGAAATTCTACTCTAAGAGACATGACTGTTGTATAAAGTAGAAAAAACTTAAATTTGCCGAATTGTTATTATTTCAGTCCTTCTGCTTGGTCTCTTTAAATAACTCCAATCTCTTTCAGGTAAATATTCAACCTGTCAGATTTCTTCCTCCTCTCCCTGCTTCTCACAGCAAAGCCCCTGGATTTTAGTGGGAGTGGAGGAGGGCTTTCCCTAGGCTTAGGTGGCTGGGGCAGGGAGCCCCGGAGTTGTGTGCAGGAGCCCTTAGACTGTCATCTTTAGAGTGGAGGCAGGTCTGTTTTTGTTCCTTTTTTGAAGTCTCCTGGGTTCCACTGTTACCAACTGGCCTTTGTGGACACTACTTGGATACCAGCTACTAGAGCTATGGTTCTCAGACATTTGCCTGTTGTCACAGAAACATCTTTGCCCAAATCCCACTGCCCTCTCAGCACCTTTGTGGCTCTGCACTGGGGTTCCTGGGAACTTCTGGATCCACTGCAGGCTGCTCCAAAGTCATGGGGAACCACAGCATTGTCTTGGGCCATCTATATAGGCTCCATCCCTCCATCCACGTCATGGGATGAAGCAACAAACAGCATATGGTGCTTCCCCTGGGGGCTTGAAGCTACTCCCATCTATAGCCAGTGGGCTGCTGGGCCTGATTTCCCCACGCTTATTTGAGCGCTCTTATCATGAACCCCATGAGGGTTTGTAGTTAATCACATTTCCCTGCTGTTTTCCCTTTCTCCTTTCCATGTCTCCTGGCCTGGAAGGCTGGGCTAACACCCTTTCATTATAGCAGATGCTTTCCCTTACAGAATATCCTGAGTTTAAAAATAATCCTATTCTATATGTCAAAACCTGAAAGCTACTTTTTATTTCCTTCAAATTCCTGCTGTGATAATCCTCATCCTCCTGGGGCCTCTGGAATAACAAGGGGAATGTTACAGGCCAGGAAAAGCCAAAGAAAACAATTTAATATACTTATAAAAATAATATTCCCACTTCAATAATTCAGTCAGTTATTTCACTAGTATTTATTGATTTCTTGCCATGTGTCAGATATTAGGAAAGTAGAGAAAAAAAAGACACAGTGTGTGGCAAAAAGGGAGAGGAAACAACTAATGACAATACTAGATACTGCCAAAATAGGATCTTATAGAAAGGACACTGAAGACAGAAAAACTTTATGTCTATGTGCCTCAAGGGAGTCATAGGAGGCTTCTTGGAGGAGGTGACACTTCTATGAATATGCATTTTTGGATGTTTGCCATTGGTAACAAGAGAATGAGAGAGAGTGTTGTAGATCCATTCAAACTGATCCTTACCAACTGTAGTAATGACAGAACAGTAGACAACAATAGTTTACATTATATAACCTCTACCAGCAACAAAGTGGTACAAAAGTGATTTGCACAGGGGCGCCTGGGCGGCTCAGTCAGTTGAGTGCCTGACTCTTGATAGCAGCTCAGGTCATGATCTCTCGGTCATGACATCGAGCCCCCCGTTAGGCTCTGCACTGACAACGCAGAGCCTACTTGGGATTCTTTTTCTCCCTCTCTGTCTGCCCTGCCTCTGCTCATGCTCTCTCTCTCTCTCTCTCAAAATAACTAAATAAACATTAAAACAAGTGATTTGCACAACACAAAGATCAGATCTTAGTGATCTGTAGGACTGCACATATCCTTTAGGTCAGTGTTACCCTAAAAATATAAGGCAAAGAGACATTCATTCATTCATTCATTCCATAACTATTTATTAAGTACCTACTATGTGCTAGGTACAGAAGATACAGAATGAAGAAGAAAGACAAGGTCCCATCTCAGTCTCTGTCAGCTTGCATTCTAGAGAGGGGTAGTGGTAAATAAATCAATGGGAAGGATGGATCTTCATCCATCCTTACGAAGAAGGGAAACAGGACTGTGTGCTACATCATGTTGGGGGTGGGGAGACATGCATATAACTTAAGCTTGATTTCAGTAATAAAAATAATAAACCAACATGACCAGGACCTAGATATGCTATTAAAAAATATGGGGCACCTGGTTGGCTCAGTCAATTAGGCCTCCAACTTTGGCTCAGGTCATGATCTCATGGTTCGTGAGTTTGAGCCCTGCATGGGGCTCCGTGCTGACAGCTTGGAGCCTGGAGCCTGTCTGCTTCAGATTCTGTGTCTCCCTCTCTCTCTCTCTCTGCCCCTCCCCGCTCCTACTGTGTCTCTCTCTCTCTCAAAAATAAATAAACATTTAAAACAAAATATATGGGATGGGAAGAGTGAACTCAAGAGGGCCAGAGGATGTTTGCTCAAGGGAAATTTTCACTTTCTGAGATTAGCATTTATCTTGAAACTCTGAGGTTTCTTTCTTTTCATGGATACTGTAGGGAAAACCACTGGCAACTTTAGTAAAACAACAGCCTGAATCTGCAGTTGTGTAATGATGGGAGATGCTCCCCCTGGGAGAGGGCAAACTCTACAGCTGATCCTGATCTGTCTTGGGAAATTTTTTTCTGTGATGTTGATTTCAGGAGGATGCTGATTTCCCTTTCCCCATTCTGAAAGGTGTGGGCATATATAATTCCCTTAATTCCTTTTTGAACAGCTGAGAAGTTCTAGGTTTAGTGTCAATGCAGTCTTTCCTGAAGGTTGGGGGAAGATGAAACAAGAGATTCAACACAGACAGTAGCATGCAATACAAAATTCTGGCTGTCTGGTGTACCTGGCTCCTGAGTCTTTCTGCTGTCCTGTCTCACTCCCAGGTGCCACTCCACCTGCCTCCCAGCCCTCTTCAGTGGGTTAGCAGCAGCTCTCTCACGCATGCCTCCCAGGTGTGCCTCCCAATTTGCCGAACTTCACGAAGTGCCAGACCCAGACAGCAACAGCAAGACACCTGGAGAAACAGAAATCCCATCTCCCGTCCTAAGTGTGCTTCCCAGATTCTGGTTTTCTCTCCCATGCTTTCTCCCCACTTCCCAGACAAACTGTCACTCCGTGAAGGAAATTCCACCCTCTCCCCAACTACCTGCAGAAGTGTTGTCTTATAAGGTTAGAAAAAAAAAATCATATGCAAATGACAATTCAACATTTTCCCAAAATATAAGGGGTAATAAGGTGGATTACAGGATGTGCTTGTAACCATGCCTGAAAAGTACTGTGGACACTCAATTAATTTTTATTTTATTTCTAAAAACTGAGATATAGTTAATATACCATAACCCACTCTTTTTAAAGTGCATGACTCAATATTTTTTAGTAGATTCAAATTGTTGTGCAATCATCACTGCTAATTCCAGAGCATTTCTTCACCTTAAAAAAGGAACTCATTAGCATATGCATTCCGGTCACGCTCTGTGTCCCCCGACCCCCAACCACTAGTCTACCTTCTGTCTTTGCGGATTTATCTATCTTGCACGTTTCACATGCGTGGCTTTTGAAGGAGGTCGCTGAGAGGACGTGACCTCTGGCTGACCCTGCAGCTGGACCCGGGCAATCACAGGCTCCTAATTCCTCCCCTGTCCCTGGAATGTGCATTCAGCCTAGTCTTCCCACACCTGACGGAGCCCATTCTCCTTGAGAGAGTGAAGTGTTGTTGAGACGGACTTCTGGACTGTCCGCTGACTAGTGAGCAGCACCCGGCAACGGCGGGCTTCTCATTGCCCCCTTGGTCCTTGGACAGTGCATTCTACTTGCCTTCCGCACAGAAGATACAAGGATACAGTCCTGAGATGCTAACGTGTTGTTGCGACCATGTCGAGGGTATGCAGGTTTCATCCTGTTAAGGCCTCTCTATAAACTTTAAAGATTCCCCAGGACAAGTGCACAGATCTACTCGTCTTGCCGCTGCTTAACACAAGCGTCAAAAGTAAGTTCCTTTGCTTTATTAACACCCTCCCACCCTGTGCCCTCCGTCAGTGTTCTAGGGCTGGTTTCAGATTTTACCCCCCCCCCCCCCCCCCCCCAAGCTCCTGTGATGGCATCTTACACTCAGTATATGTCCTTTTGTTTCCGGCTTCTTTCACATAGCATAAGTTTTCGGCTCATCCATGATACAGGGTGTTTTCGTGACTTTTTATGGCAGCATAATATTCCAGTGTACGGCAAGGGGTGCTTGGGTGGCTCAGTTGGTTAGGCGTCTGTCTTCCCTGACTTCCGCTCAGGTCAGGAGCTCCTGGTTCCAGAGTTGTAGCACCGCCTAGGGCTCTGTGTTGACAGCTCAGAGCCTGGAGTTTGCTTTTGGTTCTGTGTCTCCTTCTCTCTCGGCCCCTCCCCTGCTCGCTCTTTCTCTCTCTCTCACTCAAAATAAATACACATTACATAAAAGAAAATTTAAAAAATTCCATTGTATGACTACACATTTGTTTATACATTTTGAAAAATCCATTCATCTGCTGATGGACATTTGGGTTGTTTACACTGTTTGGAGTTGTGAATAATGTTGCTATGAACAGTCATGTGCAAGTTTGGGTGCACATTTGTTTTCAATTCTCTTGAGTGTACATCTGTACATACGAGTGGAGTTCTTGGGTCATATGCTAACATGTACAACTTTTTTGAGGAACTGCTAAAGAGTTTTCTGATGTGGCTGTACCATGGTACATTCCTATGAGTGGTGTCTGAGGATTCTGATTTCTCTACATTCTTACCAACTCTTGTGATTATCCATCTTTTTGATTACAAGCATCTTAGTGGATATGAAGTGGTGTCACAATGTGGTTTTGATTTTCATTTTCCATCAGTACTAGGATGTTGAGCATCTTTTCATGTGTTTATTTTTGTATCTTTTTGGAGAAATATCTATTCAGATCAGTTGCCAATTTTTAAATTGGGTTATTTGTCTTTAAATTGCTGAGTTGTAACAATTCTTTGCATATTCTGACTACTAGACCCTTATCGGATACGTGATTTGCAAATATGTCTCTCATTCTGTGGGTTGTCTTTTCCCTTTCTTGATAGTGTCCTTTGAAGCACAAAGATCTTAATTTTGATGAAGTCCAATTTCTGTATTTTTTTTCCCTTGGTTGCTTGTGCTTTAGGTGTCATAACTAAGAAACTACTGCCTAATCCCAGGTCTTAAAGATCTACATTTATGTTTCCTTCTAAGAGTTTTCAAAGAATAAGGAGTAATTTTTTTGGACAAAAAGTGAGGAAGAAATTTCCATACAGAGGAATGGCAGGTGAAAGTCACAGAATTGTGAGTGGCTTTGATTTTTAGAAGGAAGAGGGAGCTGGGGCACAGCCTACCATTTTCTTATATAGTGTTTAATTTTTGCACAAGTTGTCATTTTTTACTTTCTACCAGCAAAATGTGTATGTTTTATTTCAAAATGTGTTTTAAGAGGCCTGGACAGACTGCTTTTTTTGAACACAAAGTGTTATATATTAGCTTAATGTTGCCTGTACCCTGGTTAGTTCTACCACATACGCTGCCAATAATAATGAGGGAGAAAAAAAACCAGAGGAAGAGTTCATTTAATTTTTATTGATCGTCTTATATCTCAAGAATTTCATCAAGCAAAGTGACAACATACATAGAAAGTCTGTGCTGAAAGTCTTAGCTGAGCGAACAAGAATGAATCAGCACAGTAAATAAAATTTTTTTTTTCTTGGCCTGATACCTCAAGGTCATTGTTAAAAAACACAAGTACTCTTGTGTAGTGGTTGTTAAATCTGGCTGCATCATAGAAACATCTGCAGAGATTTTCAAAAATACAGATCCTTAGGCTCCATTCCAGACCTGGTGAATCAGAATGTCAAGTTTTTTGTTTTTTTGTGTGTTTTATTAAAACATGTCCAGTGATTCTCATATTTAGCCAGGTTGGGGGACCATTGCCTTGCTCCACAGCTGCCCAGCTTGTGTTGATGGCGCTTCAAGCCAAATTAATACAAATAAGAATGAATGAAAGAATATTATTTTCTAGAAAAATGCTACACTGTATCAGAAATATTAATCAATTAGCAAAGGTACAGGAGGAGGGAATTTAGAGAGTTAATGAAGCAAATCCATTACATTCACTTGGCTGCAAAGAAAAAAAAGCCACGATCACAACATTATCTACAGAAATCAGTCTCTCAAAGTCCATAAATTTATGATGATTGCAGCTAATGATCATAACTCAATAATGAAATCAGCCATAACACTGAGACCCTTTACAAGATTAACAAAAAATGCATTTGTTTGGACTCTGAGCATATTATCATTTTACTGAATAGGCTAAAGTCAATGGAAGAATAATCAGGAATCAGTTTTATTTTTCTCCCATCACTGTCTTTTAGGCATTCTCTGCTAAATTTTCCTTCTCTACCCCCCAGACAGAAATTGGTAGAAGTCTTAGCTTTTCAATCACTGTTATGGGCATGAAAAAGTCCAGTTCACATCCAGTTCAAATTCTCTCTTCTCAGCCAGGACTGACCTGTGATGTAGAGGACTTGGGGTGTGCAGGAAGGGAGGTTTGGTCAGTTTTATCCTTAATTACCAATTGTTCCTGCTTCTAGCTTCTCTAAGGTAAGGGTAGGGCGCCAGGGAACTCTAGGTAAATTGATAAATATTTTAATCTTGTAGCCATTTATTATAAAATATTTCAGAAAGAAGGCACGAAGAAAATTTCAACACCTATGTACAACTCTCCAGCTTAAGAAATACAGCATTACCACTCTAGACCCACAAGCCCTTATTTGAAACCTTTGGGGTAACATATGTTTTAAAGTTTGGATTATTTCAAATTATGGAAAGGCTTATACTGTCTAAATACCACATATAATATAACACTTTCAGTGAGGTCTGGGATGTACCCCTGGTTAAATACATTAATATTTCCACCACCTAAATGTTTGCCTATTTAGCCTAAGTGGGATAACTTCAGGCTTTAAATTCTCATGTGAAGTCAGGTCAGGATTTTTTTTTTCTTCCTCCAAATGAGTTTAAGATTTTGCAATTGCAGCAAAGTCTCTGGATCTATATAATGAAAGCACTCTGTCTACGTATTCCTCTCTGGTCCCCTTTCCTTTCACTGCAATGGGACATGTCTCCCACCCTGAAGTAGAAGTTTATAATTCTCAGGTGTTCCTTTCCAACTTCACTATATATGCTTGTCTCCTCCCTATTGTTTTGTGTTTTAATAATTGGGGAGGCAAGTTTTCGTATGACAAGTGTTATTATCTGGAAATGTGGTGGCCTGTCATGCTCAGTGTCCAAATGCAGGCTCTTAGGTTTGTTTGCTTCTTCCCTCCACCCCCTAGTTTTATTGAGATATAATTTCTATATAACATTGCATCAGTTTTACGTGTACAACATAATGATTTAATATACGTATATATTGAAAAATGAGTACTACACTGTTTACTTAACATCTGTCACTTCACGTGGTTACAATTTTTTTTCTTGTGATGAAAACTTTTAAAATTTACTGTCTTAGCAACTTTCAATCATACAATATGGTATGGTTAACTATAGGATCATGCTGTACATTATATCCTCAACTTATTTGTATTATAACTGAAAGTCTGTACCTTTTGACCACCTTCACTCATTTCCCGCACTCTTCACCCCTCACCTCTGACAACCACCAATCTGTTCTCTGTTTCTATGAGTTTGTTTTTTTTAGTTTCCACGTAAGATATCATACAACATTTGTCTTTCTCTGTCTGACTTATTTCACTTAAATTCATGTCCTCGATTCTTTAGTTTTGTGGGGCATATTTGTGGGGGTTCTTTGGATAACCTCCATGAGGAATTCCCCAGTGTGTTCTTTTCTTTCAGGGAGATGCATTCTCTGATCTCATGCACTCGCACCTTCTTATCCCTGATCAGGATCATTCTAGATACATGATGTGGTTTTCTTATTTTTAACGATTCCAAGGGATTAAAATGACAACACTCTTCATCAGCTTATGCTGGTAGTGACTTATTTACTTACTAATATTTATTGAGTGTGATAAGTCGGCTGTTTCCTGTTTGGATGGCTGAAGAAGATAATAACTGTTTGGTTAAATTTAAAATTACCCAGATAATATTCAAAACATTCCATTTTCTTATATAATTTTGATATTATATTTATTGAAGTATAGTTTACATATAGCAAAATTTATCCTGTAAAAAATGTAGAGTTATATGAATCTTGGCGATGAGTATCACATAACCACCACCATCATCAAGAAATAGAAATGTCAATCATCTTAAAAAGTTCACTCATGTCCCTGAATAGTTAATCCCTTCCTACACTCCCAGGCTCTGCCAACCACTGATTTTATTTCTGTCCTTGTAGCTTGTCTTTCCTAGAATGTCATATGAAGAAGATGTAGTCTATGTAGTCTTTGTGGCTGTCTTCTTTCATTTAGCATAATGAGTTTAAGATTCATCCATGTTGATGATATATCATGCTTTTTGTTGTTGTAGCTGTTGTACTACATTTATTCGTTTGCCAGTTGATGGACATTTGGGTTATATCTGGCTTTGGGCAATTGTGAATAAGGATTCTATAGATAGTGGTGTGTACGTATTTGTGTGGAAATATATTTTCATTCTTCTTGAGTAGTACTTAGTAGTGTAGAATTCTAATTACTTCATATCTTCACCATTCCTTAGTATTATAAATTTAAAAAATTTTGGGCGCCTGGATGGCTCAGTCGGTTTAGCGGCCAACTTCAGCTCAGGTCATGATCTCGCGGTCCATGAGTTCCAAGTCCCGCGTCGGGCTCTGTGCTGACAGCTCAGAGCCTGGAGCCTGTTTCAGATTCTGTGTCTCCCTCACTCTGACCCTCCCCCGTTCATGCTCTGTCTCTCTCTGTCTCAAAAATAAATAAACGTAAAAAAAAAAATTTTAGCCCTTCCTGTAGATTTGTAGTGCTATTTCATTGAGGCTTTCATTTGCATGCCTCTAATGACTACTGAGGTGGAAAATTTTCTTTGGTGACATATCCTTTCATATCTTTTGTACATTTAAAAAATTGAGCTTTTTACTATCCTAGTTTTGGCAGTCACTTCTTTTCCCTATCTTCTGCCAAAAGTGAAATGCTTCTTTTATTGTATTGGTCCTTGGAAAGACCCTTTGGAAGTTAATTTATTTGGTTGCCTTACAACTTCAGCTTTCTAATGACCTCAAGAAGAGTTATGACTTTGTAGACTATCTGGATTTTTCTCACCATGAGGGTAGGAGTGTTGGACGATTATTGCTTTGTATATCCAAAGTAGAAGTGGCACCCTGTCATGTAATAAGTGTTTTCAATGATCAGATTGGTTTTAAACCTAATTATTATGTTACAGCACCACAAAATACATAGCAAGATATAGATTTTTTAATTTAGCAGGTGTCTTCAAACTGTCAATCAGTGTGTTTTAACAGTCAAATATGGTACTTGCAACATGATACTTGTAAAAGTAATTGTTGACCGTATCAATTAAAAAGTTTAAGCATACCCCCATATGTCAAATTCTGTTCTTAAATAAAGTCTCAGGGCCACAAACTCAAACATCATCAACATAAGTTAATAACGTGCAAGCTGTAAGAGATTAGAGAGTAGTGGAAAGCATGTCAACTTGTACAGTTCATGCTCTAAGTAAAGAAACTTAAATTATTTAAAAAAAAATATTGTATGGCAACAAAACATGCTTGTAGGTCAAATGTGGCATATTGGTCATCAGTTTTCTACTTCTGATCTACACAATATATTTTAAAAGGACTTAAAAATACTATTGCCTCTTTCAATTCATTGAACCACATATTTTTGTTTTCTTATATGAATACAGCACTGAGGTGTTTCCAGATCCTACTAATGAGAAGCAATCTCTTATTTATTTATGTAGTCATTTAATGCATGTTGAGCACCTGCTTTCTACAACATTAAAACTTAGAAATTAAACTACAGAAGTAGGAAAATAATTGATATGGAAAAACTGTTGTAGAACTTCTCATAAGGGAAAAAATATCTTGATGGGCCAGGTATGAAAGAGAGAACATTCTCCTTCTACCTCTGGGCATATGTATTTCTCAATCTTGAGCTTTTATATATACAGTGTTGTAATTCTCTTCTGTTTTTCAGTAAGTAGGACTTCTAATAGACTTCTAGTAGACCAATTTGTGTCCTATGATGGTAACCAATCTCTTTTCTGTGTCTTGTTCCCATTGAGGTTGTCCATGAGACTAGAGCCAGGAATGTGGCAAATATGTTATGGAGAAAGTAGAAAGCCTAAGGCTCACTCATTCTGCCTTCAAAGAGAGGGAAATTGGAGGGAGACAGGCAGCTGTAGAATTAAGGTCAATTTTTAGTTTCCTGGAAAGAGGAACTTAAAACTTTAGAAAAGTTGTGAGAACATTTCTAGTGGGCATAGGCAGAGGCTGTAAACCTCCATGAGAAGCTGGGCTCACAGACATTTCCATCACAATGATGGACAGTAATACCTCATCTTTGGTGGGAGGTGGCTGAGAGTCCTGGTGACTCATCAGAACTTGGCATTAAGATGAGGAGACCATGTGCAGGAACTTTGAGACTTGAAGGCAAATGTTCAGTCACAGACTTCAAACCCTAATTACTGAATGAGTCCAGTTGTCTTTCTGTGGACACTTCTAGAAAGAGTGTCAGTCCATGAGCTTGCTAGCAGAGATTAGGTAGGATACAGGACGCTTAGTACATCTGAGCGTTCTTTTTTCCACCATTCTTCCCTCTGCCATGAGAACTTCTTAACTTCCCTCTTATGTTTAGACAACATCTTGGAGAAGTGAAATGGGAAGGGTAAAATCTGGAGTGTTGAACATTTTCAAACATACAAAATAGGACTGAATTTCAGATTATATTAATTAAGAAAAATATGTATGTATTGGGGGTTGCAGGGAAGAGTGGGGAGGGAGGAGAGAGAGAGAAGGTGGTGGGGGAAGGTGTGAATTTAAATCTTCTTTTTTCCAAAGAAGATAAGTAAGAAGAGATATACTATTACTCATTTATTTTTTTTAATTAAAGTGTACAAATGCTCAAAGCTCATTAGATAACAGTTTGGAAAATACAGTGTGGCACAGATTTGAAAGTTATCAGATATTCATCTCTCTGCTTCCTGGATAATGGAAACCCTCTTTTGTCTGTTCTTTGTTTTTAGTTTTCAACAACCTAAAGGACTCATAAGAAACACACAAACACACACACATGTGTATATACTTACATATTCATGAAAAATTGCCAGTGAAGGATACAAAGCAGCAGGTACAAGAAGACATAAATTTATATTAGAGATGTCCAGAATACCCATATACACACACAGATTCTAGAATCCTCTCTAGGTCTCAAGGTTGTACTTCATCTCTAGCTCACAAACCACTAAAATATTATGATCTCAGAGAAGCCACAGTTTCATTCAAGTAGGAATCTTTTATACTCCTCTGGTTACATAGCTGAAAGTAGGCTATGTGAACATGTTCAATAGCAGAAACTGAGACAGTATAACAGAAGCCAGGTGCAAACCACCCATCTGTACATTTTCTTTCTTCTTTCTTTTAAATATTTTTATTTATTTTTGAGACAGACAGAGCATGAGAGGGAGAGGGACAGAGAGGGAGACACAGAATCCAAAGCAGGCTCCAGGCTCCGAACTGTCTGCACAGAGCCTGACACAGGGCTTGAACCCATGAACTGTGAGATCATGACCTGAGCCAATGTTGGATACTTAAACAACTGAGTCACCCAGGCACCCCATTTTCTATATGAGATATTGGCAAGCTGTCACAGACTTCATTCTCATTATATTTTTGATAACTCCATTAGTACAAAATTATGTTAATCTCTATTCAGTTCTATTCTATTCTATTCTATTCTCATCTCACCCATCTTATCTCATCCTATTGATCCCATCCATCCCATCCCATTCAGTCCTATCTCCTCTCATCCAATCCCATCTCATCTAATTCCACGTCATCCCATCCGATCCCATCCTGTCCCTTCCATTCCATCCATCTTATCCCATTCTATTCCAGTTTGACCAAGAATCAGTAGGATGGCTGCAGACATCCCTGGAAATGAACATAGGGTTTTGATAGAGCAGTTGAAAATTACAATGTAATTATACACTGTGGTTAGTATTTTCCATCAAGTTTGGACAATTCTAAACCATTATCTCCTCCCATGTTGCTTTTTGCTCATTTTGTCTATTCTCTTTTCTGAGACTTCAATTTTACATGTTAGACCTTCTCACTATGTTCCATATGTCTTTTTTTCTGTATTTTTTTGTACTTTAGCTTGGAGATTTTGTATATATACACAAGATATATATATATATATATATATATATCTTAATACGTAATTATACATATATAATTTATATATATTTTATACATATATAATTTATATATATCTTATAAATATATACACATATATATCTTACATATATGTAATTACATATGTAAGATATATATGCTATTAAGTGGCTATTTTCTCATTCATACTTCCTTTCATCTTTTTCTCTGGTGGATATCATCTGCTGTGATACCCATCTATTAAATTTTTAGTTTTATTTTTTCTTATAGAATTTTTGTTTAATTTTCAATATAAATACTTAGTCTTGTCAACTTTTCTCCATTATTGAACATATTAATCCCAGGTGCTTTTAAATACTTATCTGTTATGCCAATAATTGAGTCATCTATGAATCTGATTCTATTGTCCAATTCTTTCTTTCTGTTCTTGTAGTTTTTGGTTGAATGTCATACATTGTGTAGATGTTCCGGGTGATATTAACTTCCTCCAGCGTAGTCACCCTTCCCTCTCATAGGCAGATAGACAAGGGATACATCATATCAATCTACTCAGGCATCGAGCTGACTCAAGGCTGAGTTGCATCTCTTGCAAGTGTCCATTTATTGCCAGTTTGCTTCTGTTCTTATTCTCTAGTCGTCCAGAAATTTCACTTTAACTCCTCCTCCTCAGTGGGTTCTGAACTCCAAATTTTTATGTCCTCAGATCTGGGATGTGACTTCTGAAAACTTTTTCTCTGCTCTTCAACAGCTTTCTTCTTAGCCTCTTTCCCTGTTCATTTTAAGAATCTGCCAGTGTTGGAAGAGAAAGCCACCTAGTGTCAGGTTGCCTGCTCAGAGATTACTTTTTCATGAAGCTCTTGGCCTCTGAAGTCGTGGCTGTCTTGTCAGCCACGACTCTAATTTTGCTCTTTAGTTCTGTGGAATCGACAAAAGTTCTGAAAGATTCTATGCCTTGTAGCCACACATTTATTTTTGGGTTCTCTTCTGCTTTATGATTATTATGATTATATTATTATTATTATTTTCTATTAAACATCCAAAAAACCTAAAGGGTGAGGAGAGTCATACAATGTCTCACCATCTCTAAAGTCTCCTTTTTTTGTGTGTGATTTTGACTTTTTATGGCCTGATTGTCTCAATAGTTCTTTTATAACTTGAAACAGATTTGTTTACTTATTTTATTTACTTTTTAGAATTTTATCTAGCTTTTCTCAAGGGAACATAAGTTTGCCTTAAGGAAATCCATTATAGCCAGAAACAGAAATCAATTAAATGTTTTCTTTTTCTTTTTCAAAATTTTTAAAATGTTTTATTTATTTTTGAGAGATAGAGAGAGAGAGAGAGAGAGAGAGAATGAATGAGCAGGGGAGGGGCAGAGAGAGAGGGAGACAGAATCCACTAATCAGGCTCCAGGCTCTGAGCTGTCAGCACAGAGCCCAACGTGGGTCTCGAGCCCATGAACCACAAGATCATGACCTGGGCTGAAGCTGGACCAGCTGAGCCACCCAGGCGCCCCTAATGCAATGTTTTCTTTATTTTTTTTCTCATTTACCAGCAAGAGGTTAGAATTTGGGTGGGAAAAATAAAGAAATTGCTAGGTTGAATTTAGACTAAATAAAGAAATTCTATGTTTTCCCTATAGTAAGATTATAGTGTTATTTGAATTTATGTGTACTGAACGTAATTGTTATAATGTGGTATGTGCAAATTTCTTATAATACAAGTGATACATACTGTGTAAAAATTGTATAATACCTAAAATTTAAAAAAATAAAAACATCTCACAGAGCATCCTTATCAGAATTATCAGCTGTTAAGATGTTAGTGTATATCCCTATATTCTTTTTGCTTTGTGTGATGGTCTTACATTGTACAAATTATGTCCTATACAATTAATAGTTTTCAATGGAAAAGGACAGGAAATGTTGCTGGGTAAATGTTATTGGTAATATTCCAGTTAAAAAATACCCATAATGAATCAGGCACTCATTAACAACTTTTAAATAGGCAGAAATATTTTTTCTTTCATTAAAAAATAGCCCCTATTCTGTATCTTTTATTTCAGCAACTGTTAGCAACTACTCAGTGATTGAACATGGCCAGAGAGTGTGAATGAACTGTGGGATGATGGCCATAGCTAAAGAAAATTATTGTCTAATATTTTTAAAGGAGAAGAATACAAGTAAGAAAAAAACACCTAAGAGAGCAATGGAACCATTTCACCCTTGATTAAAAATTAAGTAAATGAATATATGTTAAAGAACTATTTAAATAAAGCCTTAAAAGTAAATAGTCTTCAAATTGAGATTAGAATTAAAGATGCATATGACATAATTTGCTAAATTATTAGAGAAAATACAGGTAAAATTAAATAAATGAAAGACAAAAAAGAGCAAAAATGTATTAAAATGTCAGAAGTGGGACCAAATATAATGTAACAATAGGTAAAAATAGGAACAACTCATCTATTAAAATAACATCTCTTTGCTCAAAAAACAAAATCTATCTATATCTTCCTCACAGAAGAGAATATATTTACAACAAAATGACACAGACTGTTTATAATAAATGCTTGCCAAAAGTAAGTTTGGTAAATGCAAGTAAACACATTCAAACATGTAAGATAAACTTTGCAGAAAAAGTATTAAACAGGATAGTGAATATTATTTTATAATACAGAGTAAAAATCATAATAAATGAAGCATCATGAAACTTTATTCCCCAGATAAGATCACACTGAAACAGAGAAAGCAAAAAATGTGCATGCAAGGATAATTTGACAGAAATACAGTAACTGGGGATACACTAAAACTTCTTTCTGAGTCATTGCCAAATAGAGTAGACAAAAATTAATCTGGATGTAGAGTATATAAAAAATGTTGGAAGCTAGAACACAATGGAACAAATGCCTTCAAGTCATTTTTAATATATAATTGTCTACCTAGTCATCAAACTACCAGGTAAAATAAGGTCGTTTTCATATACTCAAACACTCAACACATTTCCCTTTCAGGCTTTTTTTTTTTTTGGTCAGGAAGCTACTAATGTATGTGCTTCTGCAAAATGACAGGAAAATCCAATAGAGTTGACTTAATGAATACATCAAACTGTGGACTCTATGAGACACATTTTCTGAGTTCTTATGTCATATTTAGAAAAAGACCCTATTTTTGAGTTACAAAGTGAGTCTTAGTAAGATTTCCAGGTCAGAAATTGTAAAAATCACATTCCCTAAGCATAAAATAATAAAATTACAAATACTTAAGGTCACAAATAATTAAAGAAGTGTCAGCTAAAGAATTTTAAAACTTTTGAAATTTAAAATATAAACAGAAAATTTCACAAATAACTCTCAGTTCAAAGAGAAAATCAAAACTTTATTTATAGACTGTTTAGTCTGTATGACACAAATAATACATATAGTCTTAAATGCTTGTATTATTAGAATGAAAATAAATAAACCAGACTTTTTACTAAAGAAGTTATGAAAATGGCAATATAATAACTTTAGGAAAAGTGAAGAAAATAAGTTGATTTAAACTAAAGATAGCTAGGAAATGGAATAAAACAAACAATAAATATTACATGAATTTAATTTAAGACCTAGTTATTTAAAACATCTAATAAACATATAAACCTCTGCGAGAGCTCATTAAAAATGGGGGATAAATGTACCCTAGGAATATAAAACAGGAATATAATATACAAAAACAGTGGAATTTCAAAAACTGTAACACAAGGCTATATACAGTGCTTATAGTAAATACTCAAAATGGTTGAAGAGATGGAAAATTTCCTAGGCAAATATTAATGAATAGAATTGAATCAAAAGCATAAAATCTAAACGTAGAAATGAAACAGAGTGAAGGAATTGTTACTGTATCTAGCCACATAAAAGGCATTAGCCTAAATGATATAATGGGCAATTTATAACAAACATTCAAAGAAAAGTTACTTCTCATAGTATTTAAATGTTTATTTATTTTTGAGAGAGAGAGAGGGTGGCAGGAGAAGAGGGGCAGAGGGAGAGAGACAGAGGATCGAAGTGAACCCAGTGTGGGTCTCGAACTCACAAACTGTGAAATCATGACCTGAGAGGAAGTTGGCTCCACCAACTGAGCCACCCAGCCGCCCCTCTCATAGTATCAACAGGTTCTGGGAGATTTCCGGCTACTTATTTCTACTGCTCAGTAGATTTCAACTACTTAATTGAACATATGCATTTGTATCTTCTCCCTCTCCACATTCCATCACCATAATGTGTAGGGATAATAGTGAAAATAAAAAAGGAGGAGAGGGAATGGAGAAAAGGAATGGCAGAAAGAACAGTAGCGGAAGGTATGAGAAATGTCAGCCTGTATTTAGAAGATGGAGCATGGCTGCTGAGGGGAAGCTGTCTTGGTGGAGCAGAGGAAAGCTGAAATCTCAAGACGCGACAAAAAAGGAGAAGGAAGAGATTTTCCGAGCAGAACTCAGGAAAAGACTCTGCATCCTGCAAAGCAGTAAAAAGTGTAGTGCTGAATACCCACTGATTGGTTGCAAGTCCGTGGAGTAATTACAGTGATTTCATACCCACATAACAGCCAGTAGCTAGCTACTCACTATCTGATTACTTCCTCAAGACAATACATCTTGTTCTAAGAAGAAATAGAAATAGCGGCACTCTGGACTCAGGCACACTGGGAATGGTGAAGCACTAAAGATGGATGGTGCACTAAACACAGGACAGGTGTGCGTTGCTGAGTTCTCCCACCTCCCCTTCCTCTGTTCTCACCCTCTTCTTCCCTCCAGAGTTTCCAGGACGTACACAGTCAGGGTCAGAGCTGCTCTTTGCTCTCGACACTGGAGAGTGGAGGATTATCCTTTGGAGACACTGAACAGTCCCAGAGAAAAGGCCTGAGAGTTTCTCAGTGAAAAATCTGGGATGTTACCTCATTGTAACATACCTCCTCAGATATTTGAGGAGTGCTTTTAACCTTAAAGACAGAGTACAAAATAAACAAACAAATGAAAGCCCAGATAAGGAAAATGACCTTAGAAGAAATAAAAAGCAAATCCGGGAGCAGAAGAAAAATGCACTGCCCTCTCAAAATATGAAACAGTCGTTAATATGCGCAGAGAGATAGGAGAAAAAAATTACATGATAAAATATGGCAGATGTTATATGAAAGGGACCATTAGAATGTAGGCGCTTTTGGAAATTTCAAATAGAGTAACCCCGTCAATTTATCTGAACGGTTGAAAGATAAGGCCAGGGATTTTCATAAAAATTAGAACACAAAGACAAAGAAATTGACCACGGGATGGGAGAAACAAAATTTGTGAATGAATGCATAAAGTCCAACATCCAAATAAAAGGCAGTTTAAGAAGAGACGACTGAGACAACAGAAGAGGAAAGTATCAAAGCAATAATGTGGGGAAACTTCCCTGAAGTGAAGGATCCAAGTCTGCAGATAGTAAGGACCCATCTGTCCAGTTCAGAGAATGAAAAAAGCACATCCTGAGCCATGTCATTGTGACACTTTGAACACCAGTTGTGAAGAGCAAAATCTTAGGCTCCTCTGAAAAGAAAAACAGTCATCTATAAATAAATGGTTGTCAGATGACACTGGAATTTTCAAGAAAAAGAACTGGATGCTTTAGAATACTGTTAAGCAAAATTTTCACATTTGAGTGAAAATTATTTTTAGTGGATGATTGTACGCACAGCCTACTAATCCATTGGTAAGACATAGTTAAAGAAAAGATCTCTCATGTATTTTTTAAAAGAAGATATTGAGTTCTTTAGCAAAATGATGGGAAAAACAAGACAGAAGAAGAAAATACAAGATAAGAAATTGCGCAGTAATCACAGACGAGTAAAGAAGGAAGTCCGCGGATGACACCTGTTCACCAGGCCTACGAACAAATACATCATGGGTCTGGATTTAAGCACTGGGAAAAATTGGTAGGTCAATGGATGCATTTTAAAAAGTTAGTGAAAAACACAGAAAATACTACACAAATGAAAAAAAAACAGTTAATTGATACCAGGAGAAATTGTATTAGAAAATAAGCATGATCATAGACCACTCTGTGTCAGTTATACATCATATGCAACCATAAACTATTTACGTAACCATCTGTTACATCGCAAATAATGTTATGTAGCAAAATGGTTGCTCAGAGGACTGCTTTATTTCATTAGAAGACTTTCACTAATTTTCTCTGTATTTTAATTACATTCATGCATTATTTAATAAAGATAAAAAATAACTTGAAAGAGGGAAATGAATACAAAGTGTTTTAGAGCATTGAAGATGTTGGAAAAAATCCTAACTCCTTTTAGGAAATAACCTATCAGTTAAAGACCTAAAGATAATAATACAAAATAGAAGATCTCAGCTATAAATGTAAGAGTCTAACATAAATCTCAGCTGTAGATGTAAGAGTCATAGGCAGAATATAAAGAAATAAAATTCACAAAGTAGTAATCAACAATGACCAAGCTGAGTTTAGTCCAGGAAGCAAGGAGGGATTAACATTATGAAAAAAAATGCACACAGGCTCTTCCTAGTAGGCACTGGATAAAATTTAACACTATTGTTGTTTGAAAGGAAAATCTTAGTATACTAGGAAAAGAATATTGCATTGATATGCCAAGAACATCTGAAATAATCACTCAATATCATCCTTAACAATGACACCCTGGAAGAAGTACCTAAAATTAGGCAGAGATGATTATGATTATCTCTATTGTTCTGGACATTTTGAGTAAAACAAGAAGGCAAAGAAAGACATAAATGGTGTAAATATTGAGAAGATAGCAAATTATTTTATGTGAAAATGATATGTTTGTCTACCTGGAAAACACATGAAAATAAATTGTAAGGCTGTTAGAATTTCTAAGAGAGTTTATTTACACGGTTTGTTATAAAATAAATATACAAAGGTAATAACTTTCACACTAATAATAACTAGTTAAAAATTATAATCAATGTAAAATACCTTAAGTACAATAGCAAAATTTAAAAACAGTTAAGAATAAACTTAAAAGAAACATGGAGGAATTATTTAAAGATATCTACCAAATTTTTCTGAAGGGTTATGTCTGGTTGTATGGGACAACAAAGACAACAAAATAACAGTGACTTAAAACACCAGTTCTCACACTTTGGCTTCAGCACCCTTTAGCCAGAAGTCATACAAGGGTTCTGGACTAGATAAATGTGAAGCATACTGTCTTACTTTCCTAGGGCTACAGTAGAAAATTACCACATTTAGGAGTGTCATTTACAGAATAGAAATTGAAAGAAATTTAATAATTCATATCTGGATGATTTCCGAACATTCATCTATTGTACACTTGAGTATTTTTATGCAGTCATCTTATTTATTTCTTTGAAATGATATCTCAATGCAAGTTTTTAATGTCTCCAGTTCAATATTTTGTTATGACTCCTGAGAAGAAGACACCCGTCTGTTGGTCAAGTCTAGGGAAAGGGTGAAATCCAAGATTTTCCTGAGGGGAGACTGGAATGAGGGTGAGTTAGACTTTCTTCCTGGCCTTTCACCTTTCCAGCCCAAACACCTAGAAAGGTCTCCCTTTGACCATTTACCTTCTATAAAGTTGTTTTAGTTTTCACCTGGGCTTTATTTCGTATGAATGTGCAGGGTATAGGAGGAGGGAAGGGAGGTGCTGGGTCTATTGCCTATGAAGGCCCTCTCTTCGCTCTTTGAGCTTATTCTGCTCCAAAATACACTCCGTCTATGCAGAGTGTATATGTAAAGGACAATATTCCTAGGTAACGGAGGATATTGAGGCGTCTGGACTGGTAACAGAATATGCATAAAGCTTCACATGATCTCCTGCATCAGGTTTCTGTGCCAAACTTCTCCCTAGCTTTGCCTCCCTGGGTGACTGTCCAGCTGCCTGAGTCTTGAAGCCACTAGGTTTTGGCAGGAGTGTGTGACTCCCCCTCAACCCACTCCCCTTCCAAGAAATAAAAGTAACACCAGGGCTCTCAGGCTGTCACCAGTTCGCAGTACCCCAGGGAAGCTCCTGTCTGTGATGTCGCATTCATTTCTGAACACTGGCATTGTACTTTGAAATGCCCAAACAAAATGCACAGAGAAACACTTGGTGAATGACAATGAAACCAGCAGCATTTATTTCTGTGCATGGCAGTCTCAGTTACGGTATTTTTAAAAACCTCTTTGCCAAAATTGGTTTAGGTTTCAAGACACGTTTCACCCTTAGTCAAATATAAAGGTCACTCAGTGAACAAAGGGGAGATTGTGTGTTCTTGGTGATCACAGATGAAGCTGGAAAGGCAGCCTCTTTCAAACAAAATGAGGTAGTAAGTGGAAACTGAAGGCGGCAGAATTCTATAGAGCAGCACTCAGCGACAAGGGATGCTGGCATTTTTTTCTTGACATAAACACAATAACACATGGAGAAAAGCCTATCAGATGAGAGTGACCCAGGTGCTGTATAAACAGATTTTCAGACAGGCAGTTGGAGCCCCTTGATATCTTTAGTGTTTCCCACTCCCTGCTACTTTATCCTTTGTCAGATTCAATACAGCCTTCAAGGGCACTGGAGGCAGAAGAAAGAGAAAAATGTCGGGGGAAGGGAAAAGGGGAGGGGAGAAAACAGTTTGCTCTCTTCGCCTTTGTTAAAGAATAAAAGCACGCAACGTGTAAAAATCATTTACTCTCTATCCAACAGCGCCAACATGTTTGACACTGGTTTGCTGAGAGCTTATAGAAAAACTGTGTTACATTTTATTCACATAAGTGTTTTGAATTATATAAGGCTTCTTTGAGATGCGCTGTTGGGTATGATCTCAGTAGTGAAGCTTGGAGAAAAAAAAAATACCCGGCAACTCTTAAATGTTCATATGAACCCTGAAGTGGGAAGAAGAGAAGAAATAGTAAAAACAAAAATATTTGCTTACTCTTACCGGTGTAATTCACTTTTGTCAAAGAGAAAATAAATCATATAAAGGTCCAACTTTTTCCCAGTGCTCCCCCTCCACCCCCCCACCCATTAGGCTAAGGGAAATGGTATCTGACTGTGATAATCAAATATAGCAGGATTCTAGAGATCTGTCCTGCAGATGATATACTTTGAATTATTTTCTCACGGAAAATACACATATATGTTTTTATTTTTAAATTTAATTTTAAAATTTATTATTATTTTTAAAGGTTTAATTCCAGTTTGTTAACATGCAGTGTTATATTAGTTTCAGGTGTACAATATAGTAACATGTATGTTTTTTAAAAATTTGTTTTTAACATTTATTCATTTTGAGAGACACAGAGCATGAGCGGGGGTGGGCAGAGAGAGAGGGAGACACAGAATTCAAAGCAGGCTCCAGGCTCTGAGCTGTTAGCACAGAACCCAATGCGGGGGCTTGAACCCACAAACCGCTAGATCACGACCTTAGCCCAAGTCAGCCACTTAACCAACTGAGCCACCCGAGCGCCCCACATGTATGCTTTTAATTGACAAATATATGTATTTGATTACAGTGAGATTAGAAAATACAGATGAAAGAAAAAATAAATACACACATATCTAGCTCTAGATAGATGCTTATCTTAGAGATAAGCATGGTTAAAACGTTTCTACATTATTATTATTATTACATTTTATTGTTTATCTGCATATATATACATAATACATATATTCAAATATCATACGATGAAAATAGTTATTCTATTTATGCTATTTTGCAATCTGCTTTGTAAAATATGTGGTAAACTCATTTTTAGTCATGTATCTACTACATCATTTTTAATAGTTACATAGTATTCCATTTTATGAATGGACCACAATATGTAAGAGAAACACTCTATATTTGATGTTCAATTGGTTTATGACTTTTTGTCATTTTTTTAAGTTTCTTTATTTACTTTGAGAGAGAGAGAGAGAGAGAGAGAGAGAGAGAGAGAGAGAGAGAGAATCCCAAGCAGGCTTCACACTGTTAGTGCAGAGCCCAATGCAGGGCTTGAACTCACGAACAGTAAGATCATGACCTGAGCTGAAATCCAGAGTTGGATGCTTAGCCTACTGAGCCACCCAGGAATCCCTATCACTGTTAATAAGTCTGCAACAAATAACTTTATTTTCTTATAAAATTCCTAGAAGTTAATTGTTGGACGAAAAATAATATCTAATTGTTAGTAACATGTTTACCTATACATTCATAAGATTTAAAGATTTATCTTTATATTTAAAGTTTTACCAGAGTATATCTTTTTTTAAAATTTTTTATTAAAAAAATTTTTTTTAATGTTTATTTATTTTTAAGACAGAGACAGAGTGTGAGCAGGGGAGGGGCAGAGATAGAGAGGGAGACACAGAATCTGAAACAGTCTCCAGGCTCTGAGCTGTCAGCACAGAGCCCGATGCAGGGCTCAAACCCACGAACTGTGAGATCATGACCTGAGCCGAAGTCGGACGCTTAACCGACTGAGCCACCCAGGTGCCCCTACCAGAGTATATCTTTGCTATTGACCTCATTTTCTTCTTTTAAAGTCCTAATATATATGCATATATGCACATGTACACATATAACATATATGAAGTCAATAGAAAAAAAGGCAATAATTATATAACTTTTTATAACATGTATACACATATACTACTATATTCCTTCCTCTCTTCCTTTCTTTCTTTCTTTCTTCTTTCTAGAAAAAAATGTAATTTTATTCAGTATGTCTATCTCTATATCACTTTCAGTCTTTATTTCTCTTATCTCCAATAGAAGAAAAACAATAACTAAGCTATAAGAAAGAGATAAAAATTGAATTTCAAGGATATATTGAAAAATCTCATGAATGTATAAGTAAAAGGAAATAGGTTACCAGTGATAAAATAGCATTTTTTACACATCAAATTAACAAAAATCACTATTGAAGATTCAGGAAAACAAGTACGTATGTATGTACGTGTGTGTATATATATATATGTAAATCTATATTTTCTGGATATTTTATCATTTCCGCCATTGTTTCAATCTCTAAAATATCATAATAGCACTTTTCCAGATTCTCAGAGAACTTCTTGCATGTATCCTTATCTTCTAATTTGCTGAGCCAGGTCCTATAACATTCAATTTTCTGTTCACGGCCTCATCTGAAGTATAAAATTCTGCATTCATGTTCTTCATTTCCAAACATTCCTAACTGATATCTAATTTTTTGAGTTCCATGGGTGCTTCCTCTTGTTCCATAGATAGAAAGTTCTTTGGAATGTGTATGAAAATATGAATTTGACATTTTCTAAAATTTCTCCTATTTCTTGCAGCTCTGTTTCTGAGGGAAAACATTCTAATTTCTTGAATTGGTCATTTGCCTTGGAACTGTTGAATCTTATTGTATATCCAATGATTTTCTTTTCCTTTTGCTTATTCTGACATAGTTTAGTATTTGGTTTTCAGTTTGATTACATCCGCAATTGTGTGGGGTGCACTTTGAGGATTGCAGGTGCCGATGAAGGGAGACAGGTGATACTTAGACATAGCTCAGTTAGCCTTAGCCAGATCACATGACCTGGTTAGGAAGAGGGGAGAGGGGCTTGAAGTGCAGAGGGTGGTTGGAGGGACAGAGAACCACTTCTGTGTTGAATTATTACATTTCTGTGAGTGTCACAGACACCTGAAGTAAGTTAGCTGATCCAGTGCTCATGGTTCTCTGATCAGAATGGCTGTCAGCACTTGTGAGGAATCAGCATTGGTGGCTTTCTTTGTTACCTCCCTCTGTTTTCTGGGCAAGTTTTAGTCAGAAGCATCAAGGATGGATCCTGACCTTATGTTGTTTTTGGTACCTGTAACTAACGCTTAGATGGGCTCATATGACTTACATTTAAAAAATATATATACTTTTAATTTGGGGATATCTTTGCATTTACAAAAGTTGTAAAAATAGTAGTGAGTTCCTGTATACTCTTCACTTAGCTTCCCTTAATAAGTTTACATAACCACAGTACATTTGTCACAGCCAAGGAAATTGACATTGGCATAAAATATTGTTAACTAAATTATAGATTTTACTTGGATTTCATCAGTTTTCCCACTAATGTCCTTTTTGGGTTTCAGGATCTAATCCAGAATATCACACGACATTTAAATATAATTCAGTCTGACCCCCTAGCAGAGGCCACCAAACATTTTCTGCCTGTCACTCCCTTATGAGAAGTCACTTGAGCTTGATTTCCAAGTAGATGCTTCTGAAGTGAATTGTGGTTTGACCATCCCTTTTTATCACTTTAGTCCCTGCTTCTTTGTTGTAATAGAAATCTAAATTTCTTGAGACTGCGTAGGCCTTTCTCTACTTTCTAAGGATAATACAGGTTATTTTGTTTCTGTTTCTGTTTTTCTCTGTTTTATTTCTTTGAGGATCTTCGACTCAGGACCTGTATCATCATCTTAAGCTAGAGGCACTAGACCTGTCTCTCAAATACTATTTTCATTTATGAGCACAGAATTAGTAATTTTGCAATGCACAAAATGAATCGTGTGCCTCGGAATCTGGAATGCAATCACTAGGTAACTTATTTCTCTTCACATCCAAATGTGCTGAGCTCAAATGAAAAATCATTCTCACAGAGAGACTGCACTACTGCAAAATCCATTCTGAAGGAAGGATTCTGAGGCTTCAAACCAAATCCCACTTTTGTTTGCCCAAATATTCCAAGGCCCTGTCCTTGAAGGCACACATAGAATTCCTAATATTTGATCATAATTCATCTACTCATGTATTACGTTGTAATATTCATGGGTGCCTCAAGTCTGATACCAAATATCTTTCTCCAACATTCATGTGGCTAAGTCTGGTGTTACATCCCTCATGGTGGTTGTAATTCACGGAATAGGAGCAGATATATGTCCCACCATATGTTGCTTTTCACTATGTTTTTAGATAGGCACCAAATGTGGTCATCAATTTCTGCCTGCACTCTCAGTGGATGGAATGTCCATTTTGAAATTGGACATGCGTAGTCTGCCACATGCATCTGAATAGAAACCTAGCAAAAACACATGCACCTACAGAACATCATGCTTTTTTGTATGGTCCCACACAAGGTGAGTACACTACCTATCACCTATCTATTCTGCTGTGGTTACAGGGCTTGATTTACGGTCAGCATTGTCCTAATTTTCTTTTCTTTCTCCTATCTGGGAATGCGTACTCTGACTTGTTACAACCCTTTGGACAAGGTCTCTTTATATTAAAAGTCTATTAAATTATAAACACATTAGATTCCCCAATCTGGTTTTTTTTTCCTGCAGGAAAGACTAATGTGGTTTACAAATGAGAATTAATGTACAAATGAATCCCAGGGTACATACTGAACAGGGGTGCTGTCAGGCGATTATGAATGAATTTTTAATAAACTTGGCAGTGTCTCAGGATTGATTCGATTGGTGTTCATGCAGCATCCAGTAAGCATCATAGTATAAAATAGCAGTCCATAAAAATAAAAGAAAACCTAGCCTTTCCCCAAAGAACACATAAAGTTTCCAAGGATACAAAGAACCCTCCAGAATATCCCAGAGGAAAATATTAACTTAAGGGAATTGCCAGAATCCTGCTGTCACTCTTCTTTCAGGTGGGCTAAGAGTTGTACAAACCAACAGTCCCACCTGTTGGAACCTTGCATTTACATCCTATTGTTTTGTTTTGTTTTGTTTTGTTTTGTTTTGTTTTGTTTTGTCTTGGCTGGTGGCATTTCTCACCCCCTGTCATCCAATGTTCTGTTACTGACCCCATTTCTCCTTTGGAGATATTCTTAGAGACCCTTTGAACATTTCTCATTCAATTCTTTTTTTTAAGCAAATTGCATTTAGTGGAGCAAAGTGATTCCTGGACATGGTATTTTTCCCCCTGTGTAAGCATTATTTTTTTTTCTGGGTCTCTGGTCCTTTGAAGAAAGGAACCCTGTAAAGTTTAACATCCAAATTTCAGAAACATAGATGATTTTCCTCTCTAGAGGTTTTCAGGAATCAAAAGGGTAATAGCCAGAGACCATTCTAAGGATTCCTTGAAATGGAAGAATTCCTCTTTGGAATTCACCAACAGATCAGATGAAAGACAGAAGTCACTGGAGATGCTAAGGGTCTATAGATAAATTACTACCATGATTCCAATTTCTTAGAGGGCTGTGGAGGAAAAAAACCCCTTATCTCAATTTAACACTCTTGTAAATACTTTGAAAGATAAAATGGTAAATACTATAAAATGTAACTTTGGTAGTTTCAAGATGGTTGCAAATTATTTGCTACTCCTTCCATTTGAGAAGTGGAGTCAAATTCTCTTCCACTGTGGGCTGGCCTTAGTGATTTGCTTGATCAATAGAACATGACAGAAGTGCTGTTCTGGGATGTCTGAGGCTGGGTCTTGAGAACCCTTGAAGTTCTGCCCAGGTATCCTGGAAGCCAAGTGTCTTCTATGAAATACCACTCTCTTGAGAGCACTGGGCTGTGAGAAATGGGAAGGCCATGGAACTGTGTGGAGATAGAGTAGCTGGGAGCTCTGAGACTCTAGATGAGTGAGTGATAAACCCAGAGACTGGGCATGCAACTTCCAGCCCTTGTCACCCCAATGAATGCCATGTGGATCAGATGTGTACTGCCCGGATGAATCATTCCTGAATTCCCGAACAAAAAAATTGCGACCAAAATAAAATGGCTTTGTTAAACTATCATCTACAAGTTTTATCACAGTTTTATCTATAGACCATAAACTGAAACAGTTAACCAAACCAAATAAAAAACCCAAAGAAGCTATGAGTAGATATTTAAGGCACTGAACTAAACAGATTAGTTGGACAATTTGTATATATATATATATATATTTTTTTTTTTTTTTTTTAATGCTGTCGCTCAGATCACTAAGGTTAAAAATGCAAAGCCTGGAAATCTTGTCCTTCAGAGAAAATCAGAGGTGCAGCTTCAATCCATACCTGAGGCGGTATGCTGAGCCCACATATCTGTACTCTAGGTCCAAATTCACATTACATTTAGATGTCACCCAAGACTGCAGTGAATAATTCCTAGTCAAGCTTGGCATAATCCCAGAAACATTGGCCAAACAAAATCGAACACCAAAATTGCAGCCCAGCCATTGTTAAGCGTTTCTTAATCAAGTTCATTGCAGTTTCTGTGCACGTCGTCATATGGTTAGCATGCTGTGCTGACATCCCAATGTCTAAGGTAGCTGCTTAGCTACCTAGGTAGCTTTCCCCGGTAACTTTCCCCGGTAACATATATTTATTGATAAAAAATTATCTACTTCTTAATGAATATCAACAAGGAAATCCCTAAAAAGGACAAAAAAAAGTAGAACTCCCAATTGCCCAGTTTCTTCTATTGTTTCCTATGTTTCTCTGCAACACAGAGCAGTGCCAATTTTAAAGTCAATAAAAATGTATGTAACAATTAGCCTTCAATTTCTAATATGCAATTTCAGCTTTTACTATGCTTTAAAGAAGCATCCTCCTCCTTGTGACTTTTTAATAGCATTTAGCTACCGCCTTGACTGGCTAGGGAGCAAACACCCACTTACTGGGCAAACAGGTCAAAGAAAGTAGATTGCTATTTTTTGCTCTACACTAAGCACAGGGAAAATCCCAGGAAATAGGTAGGTCTCAAACTACCTATTATGCTCTGACAATTTACTTTAGTTATGGCTTTGGGAAATTTAGATTCCTCCTCCTCCCCAAATCCCCCAATTTAGATCTCTGCTAGGCAACCTCCAGTTCAGACTTCACACTCATGCAGTTGAGATTTATGTCAGTTGAGGATTTGTTCTGATCCCCTTTTGACATTTGCAGGAAGGCTTTTTTTGTCCTTTTGGGTAGGTGAAGGAAAGATCACTTACACCAAATGATGATTATGGATTAAATTGTAGACTTTTGAAAGTCTACTGATGCCCTACTATCTTTTGGAGGAAATATGTATTGAGACTAATAGAACAAAAAGTGTTCTGAATGCCAATCATAGACATGCCTTGCTAAATGGCTGTGTGAGTGAGTGTGTGTGTGTGTGTGTGTGTGTGTGTGTGTATGTGTGTGTGTTTGTTCTACTTCTCTATTACTGCAAAACAAACTGCTCCCAAAATTTAGTGGAGTAAAACAAGGCATTTTATTATGCTCATTAATTTATGTGTTAGAAATTTGGGCAGTTCGGAAGGAAGATGGCTTGTCTCTGCTCCATGATGAGCTGAGGAGATTCAAACAGCTGGAGGTGGCTGAGACAGCTCAGTGGGGACCACAGACTGGGACCCTATTCTCTACTTCATGTCTGCTGAGACTGGAATGCCTGAGATGGCTTCCTCATTCACGTTTCTGACACCTGTGCTGAGGTAGCTGGACATCACTCTTTCTTCATATGGCTTCTGCATGTAGTCACATGGACTTCCTTGCCGCATGACAACCTTAGGGTGATTGACCTTCTTATGTGATTGCTGGATTCCCTGAGAGCAAACATTCAAAGGGCCCAGATGGAAGCTGCAAAGCTTTTAATGACCTTGGCTTAGAAGTCCCCAAATATTGCTCTCATCACATTCTTTAACTCAACCAAGTAACTAAGACCAATTAGATATAAGGGAAGGAGGATTAGATTCTATCTCTATGGAAACAATTTGTAGCAAAAAGTTTGTGGTCTTTAAAAATCTGCTGTGATGGGTACATTGTAAAGGCAGGTACCAGTTGCTTTGGGAGACCAGGCATGACCATTTCTTTATGGGTAAATAAATGTAAAGGAGGGTGATGGTCATGGCCTCCTCTTCCTTTGGCTCCTAGACTGGAGGGGGGACATTCCTCAGACACTGCAACAAGGGGACATGGGAGGTACACAACACCAACCTGATGAGACAGGAGCATGAACAGTAGAGAATGAACTCTTGGGCAGAGCCAGTCTCTCAGGTTCTCTGGACTTCTCACCATCTGGGCAGGGAATCTTAAGGATGGAAAGAAAAAAAGTTCCCATTTTAGTAAGTTTGACTCTAGAGATTTAAAAAGTATTTTGTAAAGACATATGAAGGTATTGGATAAACCAAGTTGGCGAAGACGGATGGTCACCATTATTTGAATGCCTGTGCGGTTGTTATTTGGTCACACATTTGTATTAGTAGTCAGGAAGTACATTAAATATATATTTATTCTCATGAAGATTGAACTCCTAACAGTATTTGTATTTAAATAGTCACCAAGTTTATCGTTATGTTGAATATTTAGCAAAACATAAGAGACTCATAAAAACCCATAGAGAAGAGAACATTAAATGCTATCTGTATGTTTGAATGTCTGTATGTGTGTGTGCTGTAGTAACACATACATATTTAAAATATTAATGCCAATATCAGTGTGGACACAAAATGAAATTCTTAGAGGTTTTGACAAATGCTCATATTTCTTTAACATTTTTCACAAATAACATGTTTTTGTAAACATTAAAATATTATAAAAGGATATACATACAAAATGATGTAGAAGGATATATAGTAACTGATTTCCTATTATGATTCCTCTACCCCCAAATTCCTGACTTTGTTATAAACATTTCTAGATGTTTTCTGGAAATCATTTTGCTCAATCACATGCCTCCCTTACTGGTTTAAGGAAACATCAAAGTCCTTTTATAAATGAACCGTTGAAGTAATGCTTGAGTACAGATGTTTATATTCTGTCAAACACAATCATAAAATTCATTTTTAGTCTTCCTTCAAGGGACAGATTTGTTTACCTGAAATTTTCTAAACCCATTAAAAAAATTTTTTTAGTGTTTATTTCTAAGAGAGAGACAGAGCACAAGTGGGGGAGGCCAGAGAGAGAGGAAAACACAGAATCCCAAGCAGGCTCAGGCTCTGTGATGTCAGCACAGATCCTGACATGGGGCTCGAACCCATGGATGGCGAGATCATGACCTGAGAGCCGAAGTCAGACGCTTAACCAACTGAGTCTCCCAGGCACCCCTATAACTCCTTTTAAAAATAGAAAATAAAATTATGTGGACATCTAGAATTTATATTTGTAAAATTCTTGATATTAACCACTCTTCAAAGATTTAGTTTTCACTTTGTACATTACCTTTCACACAGGTAATGTACAACTTTTTGTAATATTTTCCTCCTTCAAGTCCAAGGATGCTTTCTTTATAATTTGAAGGTAATCCTTAAACCAATCACAAGCAGAGCCAGGATTCTACAGAGTGCGTGGGTCTGGTGGAACTTTTTTTTTTGGCCACTTGATTTTGTAAATTGAATGAATCAGATCAAATTTCTAAACTGGATACTGCCTTTTTGATGTGGTGTCAATCAGTTTTACAGTAGTAGACAACATTATTTCTCTGTGGTTAACCTCTTATGTTAAACCACCATCTTTCTGACGAAATAGGTCTCAGTGGTAACCCACAAGCTCCCAGTGAGGGAGTAGTATCTGTCTCGCTCATTATGGCCAAAGGGATCATTTCTTTCCACTTGGCTTCATGAAATTTGCTTGTACAATTCTCTTTGCCAGATTGTCTGTGAAGTTCCCCTCCCTCACCATGAGCCCCCATCCTGGGTACTTCACTAGGACTTAACGTTTCCTTTCTCTAAAGGCATAAAGAAAAGCATTACCCAGTCTGAGAGCCATTTCAAAGTGTTTTCTACTGTTTCCAGATTTGAATCTGTACTCTTCTGTCACCAACTCTAGGTCAATTGGATTGTATTTGAGTACTTTCTCAGGAATCAGTCTCCTAGGGGATGCATTTTAGGGTACTCCCATTGTGTTTGTGAAGTCAAGTCATTAGTTCTGATTTAGAAGTGGCACCTGGACTCAGGATTGGTAAATGATAGCTGGTAATAATTAGAATAGAAAATTGCATAGATTTAGTCCAGAGGAGAAATCATTTTACTCAGGTGTAAGTCTGTATTTATCCTGATGATATCCCCAAGACTCCGGTTCCCATGATGCTTACAGACTTCCTTGAATTTCTCACATCCATTACGTATTAATTATTCAGCAAGCATGGCAGATCATTTAAAAGTTGCTTGTTGCATGACATCTTAGTAGAGAATTTCCTTGACTTAAATTTATGGTCATGGAGCAAAAATGAAACCATTCTTCCACTGCCTGCTATTGTGGTTAGCAGTTGCCTGCACAATGTCATTGTCAACCTGCAAACTCAAGCACATAATATACTATTAGTAAATAGAATTGACTGATCCTATAATAATTTTCCTATTGGCTTCATGGATGCCAGAAAGTATTATGGAGTTTTAGAATACTGTAAGAATGCTGTTAGGAATGCTGCATCCTTAAGGAACAGTTGGGGAGATTTCTAAGGAGTTAATACATGTAATTGGCAAAGATGAGAGCCTGGAACATAATAACAGCTCAAGAAATATTAATGATTATTGTAGTTGCTACTATCATATTCTCTGGTGCTGGAGGTGGACGCTAATTATCTTTTTCCTTTCTTGTAGCCATTCATTTTAGTTTTTTGTGTGCAAATACTGAAATATAGTTCTCAACAGGAGCAGACGTTAGTAAGCAGAACCAGACTCCAAGTCAAATTTGAACTGTACTCTTTGTTAACACTGTCTGTGTGAGAATACATAAAAATCCCGGCATGGTCTGGGTAAATGATTAATTATGAAATAATATTTCTGTGTGGAAATGGTATACAGGAAATACGAAAGAAAAAATTAAATGTCAGTCTGTATTCAGCGAGCTTAAGAACTTCCTCCTACTCTGAATATCTTTATGTATATGACAAAAACAGAGATTGATTATTCACAGAATTGAAGAAAAATACTAGAGTTGCCAAAAGAAATTTCATGACATATTGTGAATACATCTGTGTTAGCAAACTGTGATTCAAAAATATTTTATGGGTATGTTATTAAGAGGACTTTGCGGGTCAGAAGTTTAAATTTTACTTAAAATTTAGATAATTGGATATGGTCGTTTATTGCACCCACCCAATAATGTGTTAGAATATATATAATATTCCACCAGAAAATATGTCATAAAGTACATGCACATCATCTAATTTCATTTCTTGAAGACTTTATAAAAAACTTTGTGTTATTAGACAAAACCATGAATCTGTTATGTGGCCTGGACAAGCTCTCAGCTGTTTATAGCCGTAAACACTGATGTAAATGACATCTCTAAAGCATTTCTGAATCCTGGGGCTCAAAGGGCAGAGAGCCCTGGAACATTTTCCAAACTTGAAGGTGGGCATTGCTTCACAAGTTGTGCCTTCTTAATGAGAGTGTTCAACCTAGGCTTTTATGAAAATTGTTCCAATTAATAGTCTTGTATGATGGATATGGAATTGTGCTTATGAATTTCCATTCCAGTTCACTTTGTGCAAGAGCAATCATCCTTAAAGGCTCACAATTTCTTTTAATTGGATATTTCATTACCAGGCAAGGGTACAGAGAGCAAAACTAATTTTCCTCTCCTTTTATTTAGCCCACTTGATTTGGGAGTAAGTGCTTATGATGTAGGCCTAAAAAGCACTCATTATTCCTGCTTCTAAAATTAATTTGCTGAACAATGGAGAGCAAATTATTTCTTCTTCGGTACCTCAGTTTCCCTTTTGGCAAAATGGGCTGCTGACAAGTAACTTTCAAAAATAAGAAAAATGAGACATTAAAGTGAACAGGTTTTTCCCCACTTAAAGTCTAAATATATTGTTATTCTCATTTAGAAAACCTGTACACATCTGGCTTCCTTTATCTCCTTTTCCTGTCTGGAGCTGGCTGTATGCACTTCATTTCATAATTTTAGGATGGCAAGAAAAACAGCAGATTATGATTAAATACTTTCAAATCAATCCCGGTTCCATTTTTATTTACTTGGCCATACAACCTTGGCCTCCTAATAGAGCTGCTTCCAGGCTCGGTTTCCTTACAAAACTATATTCAAAATGGATGAAAGACCTACATGCGAGATAGGAAACCATCACAATCCTATGGGAGAAAACAGGCAGCAACCTCTTTGATCTCGGCCACAGCAGCTTCGAACTTGACATGTCTCTGGAGGCAAAGGAAATAAAAATAAGAAATGAACTATTGGGACCTCATCAAGATAAAAAGCTTCTGCACAGCAAAGGAAACAATCAACAAAACTAAAAGGCAACTGACGGAATGGGAGAAGACATTTACAAATGACATATCAGATAAAGGGTTAGTATCCAAGATCTATAAAGAACTTGCCAAACTCAACACCCAAAAAACAAGTAATACAGTGAAGAAATGGGCAGAAGACAAGAAGAGACACTTTTCCAAAGAAGACATCCAGATGGCAAATAGGCACATGAAAAGATGCTAAACATCACTCACTATTGTGGATATACAAATCAAAACCACAATGAGATACCACCTCACACCAGTCAGAGTGGCTAAAATTAACAACTTAGAAAACAACAGATGTTGGTGAGGATGTGGAGAAAGGAGAACTCTATTGCACTGTTGATGGGAATGCAAGCTGGTGCAGCCACTCTGGAAAACAGTGTGGAGGTTCCTTAAAAAATTCAAAATAGAACTACTCTATGACCCGGCAATTGCACTACTAGGAATTTATCCAAAGGATACACGAGTGCTGATTCAAAGGAACACATGCACCTCAATGTTTACAGTAGCCCTATCAACAATAGCCAAATTAAGGAAAGAGCCCAAATGTCCATCAACTGATGAAGGATTAAGAAGATGTGGCATATATACAATAGAATACTACTTGGTGATGAAAAAGAATTAAATCTTTGTGTTTGCAATAACATAGATGGAACTCGACGGTATTATTCTAAGTGAAATAAGTCAGTCAGAGAAAGACAAATACCATATGTTTTCACTCATGTGGAATTTGAGAAACTTAACAGATGAGCATAGGGGAAGGGAAGGAAAAATCAGATAAAAACAGAGGGAGGCAAACCATAAGAGACTCTTAAATACAGAGAACAAACTGAGGGTTGATGGGGGTGGAGGGATGGTGGGGTGGTTAAATTGGTGGTGGGCATTAAGGAGGACACTTGTTGGAATGAACACTGGGTGTTATAAGTAAGTGATGAATTACTGGGTTCTGCTCCTGAAGCCAAGACTACACTATGTGTCAGGTAACTTGAGAATTAAAACAAACAAACAAACAAAAAACCCCCCAAAAAACACTTGGTTTCCTCATTTGCCCTGTGTCCTGTTAGCCCTTACCACTCGCTGTTTATTATCTGCTGCACCACCAAAGTAGCATTCTGTCCCTGGCAATACATCTGGTTATGAGGTCTCCTGAAAGAGAAATGAGGACTCACCCTGCCCTGCATTGTATCTGCACTTACCTCCAGCCTAGGCCACAGCCTAGGCCTCGTCTGTCACCCACCATACTCTGATAATTGATCCTGTGCTGCTCTTTGCCCTCCCCAGTGTCTCTGCTCTGTCCTCCCAAATCTCCCCCTCTGTTCCCTCTAAGATCTGCAGGATTTCCAGTCCTTTCGATCATAGCTTTTTTTTTGTGATCCACACCTATTCTCCTGGACTCATTTTCTTCCTTGCTCAGATCAAAGTCCACTGTGCCATTAGAATCACTCCCTTGCAAATAATCATAGTTCTCTTATATCGTTCCCCCTCAATTTTTTGTTTTTGAGAAAAACTCAAACCTTGGATGACCATTACTATATATCTTCTTCATGTCTATACCTATGTAAGTTGACCATTGCTGTGGAAAAAATCACATGATTAAAGCTTCACTCTAAAGCAATTATCTCAATTCTCAATTTGGCACCTAATGTAGCTCCCAGATCTGACAATGTTTCTCTAATTGGCTCACTTCTCTGCTTGCCAAGCAGTATCTATCTGCTGAAACCTTTAACACCTACATCCTACTGTCACCTGAAAACCTTGCATCAAACTTTATGGAGAAAGTAGGAGTCATAATAAACAAACTCTTGTATTTTCCCACCAGGAACCCTACAAATCTTCCTAAATTTACTTCCATCTTCTCTTTGCCCCTTCTCCTATTGAAAGCAAATTCTTCCTCTTTTTCTCTACTGGATCATTTAAATCACAACTTTCATACTGCTAAATTCAGCTGACATATTTCTATCCTCATCTTGCTCCATTTCTCCCGGGAGTTAACCATGTTCTTCTTCTTAACACACACTCTTCTCTTGTCCTCTGCCTTCTGGTTTTCTTCTACTTCATTGGCCATTCCTTATCAGGCTCCTTTGTTAGCTCCTCTTTCTCCACTTGACCATATGTGGAAGTAGGTGGAAGTTCCACCCTGGTTTTAATTCCTTAAGTTGTATTTTTTTCATCAGGTGATCTTTTTCTTCCTCTTGGATTTATTAACACTATTTATGCTGAAAAATTAAAAATCATCAGCAGAGATTCTAGGTTTACACAGTCAACGTTCCGCTTTTCATCTCAACTTGGATGTCTTAGAGGTATCCTTAAATTAACAGGAACATTAAACTCTAAATATTAGCCAGGAAAATTAAACTCTGGCCTTCCATCTCAACAATCCCGTAACCTTGTAACTTGTCCACCTGGTAGGTGGCAATATTGTCTTCCCCATTGTTCAAACCCAAATCCAGGTATCTTATTTGAATGTAAACTTTCAGTAAATCCATACCATTCTCTCAGTAAAAAATTTTTACTGACTTCCATTGTACCTAAATTAAACCCTAACTCTTTAAAATTTTGGCCTGCATGGCTCAACGTGACTTAGCTTTTCAAATGAATCTGAGCTTCCCAGAAATTGAAGTTCTCTCTTCAGATCTGGTCATGCTGGTCTGTTTTCACTTCCTGGATTCTGTTAAATTCTTTCCCACCTCAGGACTCTGGCATGTTCTCTTCTGGAATCTCTTTCACTACTCATAGGGTAACCAGTGTTGTTGTTGTTGTTGTTGTTGTTTTCCTCTCTTTGTATCTCAGCTTAAATCTCTTCAAAGGAGTGCTTCTAGCCACCACAATTGAAATAAAATGTACTCCCCATCTTCACTCCATTATTCTCCATCTCAGCATTTCCTCTTTTCTTCATGGGAGTTGCGGTGACTGTTTTATAATTATTTATTGGTCCCTTAACCTATTTTGGGCATCGTTTCCCCTCTAGTATCTCTGTCCCTGAGGTAGGAGCACATTTTTCTTCTTGCTGTTTCCTCCCAAGTGCCTGGCTCATTTCCTGAACATAGTAGCCACTCTATAAATATTCATTAATGAATGAATTAAATAATGAATGAAGAAAGAGGCCTATATAAAGTTAATATAAGGGTCAAATAAAATTATATAGGTCAAATCACCTTTAAAAATATGAAAGTGTTAAAGCAAAGCATTTTTATTCCATTTTTTCTGTAGTGAGTGATAGGCCTAGGCCAATTTCCATCCTCCTATCTTGCACGCCACCTTTTTGCCCTCATTCATAAATCTTCACAAATTCCATCCCATGCAGAAAGCCTGCGCAGATCAGGTGGGTTGGGAGAAAATTCTCACCTCCCTCACATATTTATGCCTAGCAACTGTCTTTCCCATATGGCCAATTATGTCTACAAGACAAGAAAAGTGAAAATTATGTGGAAAGAACCCAAGAACCTTAATTAACTCTAAAAGATGAATGTTAATTCTTTTAATTTGTGTGTGGATGTCAGTGTGAGTGTGCTTCACGTTCGTTTGCAGCATGGAGTTGGGACAGGGTTGAACTTCATGGATTCTAAGTCTTCATCCACGCTATGATCAAGTTCTTTTAGCATTATGTGGCATATAGTCTTAGCCACAAGACAGGCTTAAATGTTCAATAAGGAAGGACTTTTCTTCCTTGTTCAATAGGTTTATTTAATAACTGTATCTTGCTGGTGGGGTCCTTTCAGTTAATAGATTGGTTAAAATCCTTTTATCAGTGTTCTTTGCTCCTACAAGATAAAGCTTATACCCTTGGCATATCACACACAAGGTCCCTCGTGAACCAGAACCTCACTTTCCATCTATAAACTCTTTCTTTTTTTTAAACCTCTTTTCTGCCCATCTCAGACTGCTCTGGATACTTTGAAAAACTCATGGTTTATTGGCTATAAACCTCAGGCTCTCTCATGCCTCCTCCACTTTATTTTGTGCCTTTTTCCTGACAGCTCTTAGTCTTTTTTTCCCCTCCACTTTGGAAAGCATCTATTTATCCTCAATCCTGCAAATTTTACCTTCTCTATCAAGCTTTATTTAACCTCACTAGAAAGAGTTAGACACTCCTTCTGAGGTGTCTTATTTTCAGAACAGTCCTATGAAATATCCATATCCACATTCATATACACAACCCCTAGGATGCCACTCACATCTTATTCTATGTGAATTCTACTATTCGGAGCACACAGTACATAGTCTTGGCCAGACATGGTGACTCTCTATGTGATATTTTTATGTTTTTCTATACATGTTATATGTATCTCTTCATAGCCCAGCTGTCAATCCTAATTCTTTTTATTACATTCTCCATATTTACTACTTTTCTTATCATTGTGAGAGGAAGTATTGTTTCCTTTACCTCATGTTTAAGCACGGTAGAATTTCTAGAGCAGCACACCTGACCTCTATACTCGTTGCTCCTTCCATCTCTCAGTTGGTTATAAATTTGGGGATAAAAGACTACTCTTACTTATAGGTCCTTTCAAACCTCAAGACTATTCCACAGATTAGTTTTTCTCTAAAACACAAACATTGCTTTACTGGGTAAAGCCTCATGGATAAGATTTAAGATAGTCAGAGTTAAAGTTAAAATGTGGTACTTTAGCTAATAAAAATGTTTCAGTTTTACATATTGGAAACTCTTAAACCTTTTTAGTGAAGCTTATTCTGCAGTGGTCCAATTCTGTTGCTTTTTCTCACTGAAATGTCATCTATAATTCTTAGCAGTGAGCCAAGATTTAAAATAGAGTAGAGCAAGTCTAAGTCTTGTGATCAAGGTTTGGAGAACATTTGTACTTTATTGGAAATCATGTCACTTCTAATAAAAAGCAGAGTGCCCCTATAAATACAGAAATCAATAGTTTTTTTTTTTTTTTTGCCTCTGCTTATTTGAAAATCCTATCTAATAACAATTGTTCTTCTGCTAGGTTTTGAATATTAACAAGCTAAAGAGGACAAATACTTCCCTTACCTAATTTGTTTTGGGTTTAGCATTGCCAGTGGCTAGAGGGCAGTGATAATGAAGCCAAAAATCACAGGTTTGATGTGAATATCCACCAGTAACTTTGCTCTGGTATATGGCCTCAATTACACTGTTAACCCTGGTTGACTTATGATTGTGAACCAATTATCCCAATAAACACTTAGAGGGAATAAGAATATATAGATGTAAAATCCACTACCACTAATGTGAAAAGAATTCATGGTTTAACGTAATGTAATTTACTCCGTTTATTAACAGATTAAGTGAACTTTACCAATTTTATGGCATCCAGTATAATTTTTATGTTGATAATGTTCCAATTTATGTCTCTTCTTTTGATTACAATTCCAATGAGTGTTTGTTGATCTCTTCATTTAGTATCTCTTTAGCATCTCAAATTTATAATGACCAACAAATCAAAACAAATAAAACCATCCAAAAACCTCCAAAAAACAACAAACCCTGCTCCTTTCATTTCCTGCCCAACCTATTTTTTTCCTCAAGTTGTCGTCATCTTCTTTTTCTTCTTCTTCTTCTTCTTCTTCTTCTTCTTCTTCTTCTTCTTCTTCTTCTTCTTCTTCGGGGTTGGGGGGAAGTGAGCAAGAGGCAGAGAGAGAGAGAGAAAGAGAGAGAATCAGGGCCTACTCAAAGTAGGTCTCGTGTTCACCTGATGTGGGGCTTGAACTCACCAACCATGAGATTATGACCTGAGCCAAAGTCAGATGCTCAACGACTGAGCCACCCAGGCACCCTCCTCAAGTCTTCTTGATCTCAGCTAATGTCTCTACCACCTACCCAGTTGCTCAAGCTCTAAACCTATAAGTCATTCTCAATTTCTCTATTAATGCCATCCCTCAAACCCATCCATCAACTAGTTCTGTCATCATATTCCCAGTTATACCTAACCCATCTCTGCACATCTCTATTGCCATCACTATAGCCTAAGCTACCTAGATTATTGCTATAAACTTCCAACTAGTATCTGCTTCCACTTTTGTCTCCATTGCAGTCAGTTACCTTTAAAAATAGAAACCTAATTACAGCACTCTCCAGTGACTTCCCTTTGCACTTAGGATAAAATTCAGTTTCCTATACATTGCCTATAAATCCCTAACTAAGCAGATCTTTGCCTACTTTTGTGACCTTACTTCAGTTTATCACTTTCTCTTTCTTGCTCAATGCATTCTAGACACACTGACCTCTTTCTGTTCCTCAGACTCACTGAGTCTTTTCCATGATAGGCCTTGCATCTGCTGCTTTCTTTTCCTTTAACTGCTCTGTCCCCAGATTTGATTTCCCCACGTTTGTTTTCTTCTTATCATTCAGGGCTAAGTTCAATTCGCCATTGCATCACTATTTTTTTTAATTTTACTTTTTATTTTTTAAAATTTATATCCAAATTAGTTAGCATATAGTGAAACAGTGATTTCAGGAGTAGATGCCTTAGTGCCCCTTACCCATTTAGCCCATCCCCCCTCCCAACCCCTCCAGCAACCCTCAGTTTGTTCTCCATATTTATCAGTCTCTTCTGTTTTGTCCCCCTCCCTGTTTTTATATTATTTTTGTTTCCCTTCCCTTATGTTCATCTGTTTTGTCTCTTAAACCCCTCATATGAGTGAAGTCATATGATTTTTGTCTTTCTCTGACTAATTTCACTTAGCATAATACCCTCCAGTTCCATCCACGTAATTGCAAATGGCAAGATTTTATTCTTTTTGATTGCTGAGTAATACTCCATTGTGTGTGTGTGTGTGTGTATGTGTATACCACATTTTCTGTATCCATTCATCTATCGATGGACATTTGGGCTCTTTCCGTACTTTGGCTATTGTTGATAGTGCTGCTATAAACGTAGAGGTGTGTGTGTCCTTTTGAAACAGCACACCTGTATCCCATGGATAAATGCCTAGTAGTGCAATTGTTGGGTTGTAGGGTAGTTCTATTTTTAGTTTTTTGAGGAACCTCCATACTGTTTTCCAGAGTGGCTGCACCAGCTTGCATTCCCATGCATCACTATTTTATAGTCTTTGCTAAGACTTATTCTCATCTGAGATTATTTTGTTTATTTCTTTACTTGTTTATTTTCTGACTCCTTAAAATTTGTTTTTAATGTTTATTTATTTTTGAGGCAGAGACAGAGTGTAAACAGGGGAGGGGCAGAGGGAGGGGAGACACGGAATCTGAAACAGACTCCAGGCTCTGACCTGTCAGCACAGAGCCTGATGTGGGACTCGAACCCATGACCTGTGAGATCATGACCTGAGCCAAAGTTGGACGCTTAACCAACTGAGCCACCTAGGTGCCTCATTTTCTGACTCCTTTAATGAGAAGATAAACTCTATGAGAATACAGACTCTGTCTGCCATGGTCATGTCTCTTCTATATATCCAATCTTCAGAGTAATGTCTTAAATCTTATGGGCCTTTAATAAATATTTTTTTGAAAAAAAATGGTTTGCTGTAGGAAGATTATGAATCATCAGTGACAAATACTGTTCCCCATTTGATGGTCTGGCACATTGCTTAATTAATAGTTCTCTTTACATCTTCAACTATTTAAAATTTTGAGGTTTTATCTTGAGTCTTCTGAAGGGGCACCTAGGTGGCTTAGTTGGTTAGGCATCCAACTCTTGATTTTGGCTCAAGTCATGATCCCAGGGTCATGCGATTGAGCCCCACATAGGGCTCCTAACTGGCATCATGGAGCCTGTTTGGGATTCTTTCTCTATCCCTCTCTTTCTGCCCCTTCCCTGCTTGTGCTGTCTCTCTCTCTCTCAAAATAAATACATAAACATTAAAAAAAAACCCCAGTAGCTATAGATTGAGTCTTCTGAATGAGAATGATGAAAAAAGTTATGTTTTTGAGAAGGTATGTGGTACAAAGTGAGATAACTGTAGCTCATGATGAATTCCATGAGAAATATAAGCTGATGCACCTATAATTGGAAATGAGTAATATTACATATTATCATAAAATTGTAAGAGACATGCTGAAGATATGAGCTCAGAAAAGCTTTGAAAAGCTTGAAGAGATGCTGTGAGTTTGAGTTAGATGAAATTGAATAGGAAAGGGATTAGTTATTTGAATATTATGTGCATTTGTCAGTTTTGAGTGGTAGGGGAAAAAGTTTGGGGCTATACTCCTTTGCAGAGGGATATAGAAAGCAGATAAAAGTGTCGCTTCCTCTGGGACACCACTGCCTCTGGTGGTGTTTCCTTTCTCTAATTTCTTTGGAATATTTGTCTAAAACATGTGTTTCCCTGTTCTTATTATCTGTTTGGTGCTTTGTAACCCTCAGAGAATCCTGAGGGCAGAAACTGTAACTTACACTTGACCTTTGCACCCACTTACCAGAGACTTCAATATTAGGCACGTGATAGGTCTTAAGCCATCTTTCTCATGGGGTAACATAAACATTTTCTGTGATGGTACAAGCATGGGCTTGGTATCAGAACATCTGCGTTCTACTCCTGGTTCTGCCTTAATCAGCACTGTAATCCTTCTAAGATTTCTCCTGCACTAACTTTTACATACAAGTTTGGACTGTGTGGTAGCTACACAATCCCCCTTTGCTCCAGGGAATTTGTAAGCAGAGGCTTGCATCTAAAACAGGCATTGGCTGAGTTTGGCTGCAGAAACTCCTAATGTGCCATGGAGCACTATGAACTTGAAGTTCTTCAAATTTCCCCACAGTCTGAAAGTAAGAATTCTTTGTGGAGCAGGACATCAAGTGAACTTTTCCTATTATCTGAAAATTGCAGCGAATGTATTGCGCGGTCAGGGATTAACCTTGCCCAAAGAAAGATTTGGCCTTTCTCCCCAGCTCCTTGGAAGTAACTTCTTAGGCCTTGGTGTATCCTGCCTGATAAGAGTATCTTTATTTACCTGGGAGCCATGAACCATGCCAGCTAGTCTATGCTAACAATATGACTTATAATGGAAGCTTGACCTCTGGAAGGGTCTAAGAGACTAAGGGAGACTAAGGGAGACTTAGGGAGACTAAGGTAATCTATGTGTATTTGACCAACCCCTAATAAAATATTTGGACACCAAAGCTCAGGTAAGCTTCCCTGGGTGGCACTACTCTGTGCATGCTTCCACACACTGTTGCCGAGAGAAGTAAGCACTGTCTGCACGGTTCTGTGGGAGAGGACAGCTGGAAGCTCATGTCTGGAATTCTCCTAGACCCTGCCCTGAGCACCTTTTCCCATTGTTGATTTTAATCTATGTGCTTTTTCTGTAATAAACCATAAACATGAATAATATAACAGGTTTGCTGGGTTCTTTGTTGGGTGAGTCCTTCTAGTGAATTATTAAACCTGAAGTTTGGGGACCTCCTCTATTATAGGCACAAAGCCCCTAACAAAAGGCACTAATACTTCCCTGCCAAGCTCCAGACACTTCCTCTGTGGGACTTACTGAGAAGTGAGATGTAAGTTCAGTACCATTAGGCACCAGTTCACCTAAGAAGTCTGAGAAGCAGGTGATGTGGGGCTGTGGGAGTGAGCAGGCATTGGCCTTACATAGTGTGCAGTGTTGTGGGGAGAGACTTCTCCGTCCCCTCAAGCAAGCAAAGGGGGTTCTAAAGAAAATCAATCATCAAGTTTTAAGGTGCTGCCAGATGCAGAGATTGGCAACTACTTCCGACCAAATGATTTTGTGTGGGCGGTTTATAGCCCACTCGGTGCTGTCTTGGCCTTAGTAGGTGGGAAGGCTCTTGAGAGAGCCTGGCATGAGTCTCTCTAAAGTCTGGGGACACATCTGGTCATAAATATTGGTGCTGATGTCTACTTCTGACCTAAATAGCTTGGCAGGAAAGATCTGCTCTGTGTATCTCATAGAGCAGGACTTAAAAAGATGGTTGTACACTATGCCCAGCCACTGTCGCTCTCTAAGGGTGGTGCAGGGACTCTCAACACCTCTAATGGGTCATGTGAAAGAAACTGGAACTGAGAGAAGGGGCCTGCCACATGGGACAGTCTGGATGGCTGCTCAGGGGAGCATTGGTAGTCTCAATCCCAGCGTAGACTTGTGGGTGAGTACCTCTGGCAGGACTGACGGAAGATGTGGTTGTTCTTCTCTAAAAACATCGCCGAGGAAGGAGGAAGCTGGTTGATAATGGACATCATGCTAAGAAAAACATCCACATCCATTCAGAGGCCATCCTACCACCTTGGACTACCAGCAGATAGTAGATGTAACAACAAAGAGGCCAATACCATCCTGTACTCTCATGTGTGAAAAAGTCAGCCCTGTTCTCTCCCATTTCTGCACACTGCCCCTTTCTACGTCTTAGCCAGGGAATGGAGGGGTGCCACAAGCAGTCACATCCTCTTCCTCACCTCAGCCACATGCCTACCCTGCACTATAGGATGGCAAGCATTTTGGAACAGATAGGAGGCTAAAGTTTTGAAATGAATTGAACATGTTCAATAACTGAATATAACTGGAAATGTATAGAATCCAAGATGTCATAAAAAATAAGAAGGGGATCCGGCATAGAGTCAGAAAAAATTATGACTTAAATATAATTTATATTTATGTTTCCCCAAATGGAGACTTCTAACTAAATCAGCAATATTTTCCCTTCCTTTCTTTTCACCTCCCTCCCTCCCCCTCTCTCTCTTTCTTTTATCTATCTTCAGATATCTATTTATCCATCTATCTTCTATCTATCTATCTATCTATCTATCTATCTATCTATCTAACCTCTATTATCTCTCATCTCTCTGCCTCATGGCATCCCTGTCTCTAAACACTGATGGCCAGAGGTAGCAAACCACATGCCATACAAGAATTTCCATTTCTCTAGTGACTGAATGACAGAAACGTTGCTTTTCATTTATCATTTTTTATGTAGACATTTGTTGAAGAACAAAAGAAAAAAATGACTATACACTATTCTCATATTGCTTTTTAAAAGATATACTTAAAATTCAAGGAAGCAAATGGTTCTTTGGATACGTTAGCCTCAAATAGCCCCATTGTTAAGTTTGCAATATAGATCTGACTTCAGGATGGATGTTTTTCCGTGTTGCTTCATCATGGTGTTCAGTATGAAAGCTTTCCAAGTGTGTCTTCTTAATGAGACAGCTCAGACAGGTGGCCAAGGCCATGGGTAAAGAACTCTTCTCCCGGATGAAAATGGTAATCTGTGAGGTGGTGTGTAATGTCATGATCCACATGGAATTAAAACCATGAAAGATTACACATAGTTTAGGTTCTTCCTACTACCTTAAAATATAACACTTTATGTAAGAAAGATCCTGCACTTTTTAACAAGCTGCACTCATTAATGACTCAGGTTGCATTGAGATCCCAGGTATCTTTAACCCCTAAATTACGTTTGTCAAATAGAAACAATTTAGTCTTTTAGGGTCTCAGTTTCCTAAATTAAAAAAAAAAATGGTGGGATTAGGTCAGATGATCTATCAGAACTTTCAAATTCTAAAGTCTGATTATTTGAAACAGCTAGTTATGGGAACGGCGGGGACGTTTCACTTCGGGACCAGCTGCATGATGAGCCTGTTATATCAACAGGATGCCGGCTTAGCTGCAGCAGAGTCCAAAAGACTCACAGGCTGGGTGGTTTCCTTGTAGATTTTGGTCACCAATTCTCAAACAAGGAATCACAGAAAAATCATCTCATCATCTTCACAGTTGGAGAGAATTATTGTACTACCCAAATTAGGCCAAGGACTGAGCCACAGTGGGGACTGAACTGCCTCCTTAAAAGCTGCAGTCTCTCCAAGTCAGGGTAAAGGGCATCATCAAGGGAAACCTGCATCAAGGCTAATGAGGACCTTGCTGAAAGCAGCCATGGGAATACTTTAGAAAAACTGCCTTCCTGCCAGTGCCCGAATCTAAACTCTACCATTCTCCAGGAAAATAGACTTTACTTGTGCCTCCTACCTGCTGCCAACCCACTAACTTAATTCAGAGAGAAGGAGAGCTGGCGCTCGCTGAGTCTGCCCCGCCCTTCATTCCCCTTTCACCTTCAGGGCAGCCCAGTGGGACTCAGTGCAGACCAACAGAGAGCCCGCTGCCTCTAGATGCTATTCCGGACCGGCTGGAGTGCTCAGCTTCTGGCTGACCACTGCCTTCATGTGCATGTAGTTTTTGTTTGGTTGTTTGCTCAGTGATTCCAGCCTAAACTAGAGGCCCCATGAGGGTGAAGATCATATTTGCGTTTTTGTTTCTTCCCCACCGTGTACACTCAGTGTCTGGCACTGGCCCCTGAATCATCACTGAAACCCAAGAAGTGTTCGTTGGGTGAATGAATGGTCTTCTCTAGATTATCAAGAAGGATTTTATTAACCTGGAAGATCTTCTCCATATCATTTTTGTTCATTGAACAAGTATTGACTGAGCACTATTACAGGCCAGGCACTAGCCTGCATGTTGTGTATACGATGATAAGGGAGACTGACAAAGCAATCCATGTCCTGCTTGTATTCTAGTGGTGAGAAAATTGTTTCTCAGCAAATAACAATTGCATATATTGAAGGTATACACTGTGATGTTTTTGATAGTGTGAAATGATTGCCACAATCAAGCTAATATCCATCACCTTGCATGGCTGCTATGTGTGTGTGTGGGTGTGTGGGTGTGTGGTGAGAACATTTGAGATTTATTTTCTTAGCAAATCCCAAGTGTATCACATGTAAAAGGGAGCATAAGGGCATTCTAATCATGAGCTAAGATAAGAACATGGGGAAAAGGGTAAATAAATTCTATTGCGGGGCATTGTATAATCAGTTAGCCACTTGAGAATATGCATGATGGGGAGTCGTGGGCGTGGGGGTGGGGGAGCAGACCACTAGGAGTACAACCTTTATACTGTGGGTAGTCAATAGTAGCAAAAGGTCAGTAACAGTGTAAGCGGAAGAGGGGCCTGATCAGTGGTGTATTGACAAAGATTTACTCTGGGATATTACATAGGATGGACTGAGGCTGGAGAAATTGAAGGCGGGGTGTCTTTCAAAGAGGACACTGCAGATGCTTGATGTGACAGTGACCAAGAACTAACCCAAGGTAACATAACTGGGAAGGAGAAGATAGACGTGAAAGCTATTGTGAAGACAGCTGGTTGCATTGGGTGATGGAGGAGGAGATATCCTCCTAGAGGTGGAATGAGGTTTGGATCAGTGTGAATGGCTGGCTCAGGGGACTGGCTGATAAGCTAGTGTTAGGGATTCCAGACACGAGACCTCTAAGTTCAGTTTCAGAGGTGTTGAGTTTGATGTGCCATGGACATCCCCAAATACTGATATCTAGGAGGTAGTTAAAAATGTAGATCTGGAGGTTAAAAAAAAGTGATGGAGGCTACATATATGGCTAAAGGACACAGGGAGGTGACAAAAATAAGTGACAAAGGATGCAAACACGTAACATAGTAATGTATGAACTAGAGACTGTGTTCAATTCGAAAAGTGAAAACTACAAATAGAACATTGTAATTATATCTTTCATAATTTGTTATTTCTTTGATTTGGAACTCAAACCCTTATGGCTTATTTTAATAGGATGAAGATATGAATGTTACTCTTGTATTTTGCATTTCAATGTGCAATAATATTCAACCGTAATGCTTTAAGTAGGGGGAATGTTCAATTTTATTCATTTTCATAATTTAAAAATAAAAGATATGGATAATTCTGAATATGGATAGTATTTAGCACAGTTGTTCTTGTATTTAGTATAACGTCATCTGAGACTCTTGTGGAATTCTTATATTTTAGCAACGTTATATTTGGTTTTTAGTCCTTTGTTGCACTCCACTTTAATATCTTCTGTTTGATTCTTCATTCAAAGAGGAAGGCTAACTGCGAAATGTTAGGTCATTTTTATAAAATGTAAAGTCAGATAATATTTTTGGAATTCAGTCCCCAACTCTACAATTTTGAGAGTGTAGTTGAGGCAATACTTTCATTTCTAGAAACCAATTTCAGGATAGGAAGGTGAACTAGTTATTATTCCTTGCCCAAGACCTTCCCAAAGCCACAGTTTTTCTAGGAACAAGCGAATGGAATCCTACATTTTTATGTAGGTACGTATGCACACCATTCAAAGAAATATTCAGGGTTTGGATGGGTTGTAATGTCAACCCAAAAGATCAAACCTGATCCAGTTTTGACTGGTAAGTGAGCCTGGGGGTTTCTCTTGGATAATACAAACAAGTAAGGTTTTTTTTGGATAATTTAAAAAATATCCTCAGCTCCGTGTCACCACCAACCCAGCCAGATACTTTCAAACAGTACGTGTCTAATTCATCAAGCCAACTGCTGGATTGTCTGAGATTCAAGCAGTCTGTGTAGTAATGGTTGCTTTAACAATGAGTTTCATTTTTAACTTTGAGCACAAAGATCTCTCTGGTGAATGATACAGTGTTCTATAACCTAGGAACATGTTGCTATCCCGAATTAAACTTGTATAGCTCTGACTATTATAGGGCCTCTGTCTATAGTCTTGACTACTCATTTTGAATTTGTCCAACATGAACATTTTCCTAACACACACAAAAAATCATTTCCTGATGTTATTCCTATCATGGGCATTCTGCCCAAAAGTCCTTTGGTCACATCAAAATTCCTTTTGACATCATGAATAAATATAGCTAACTGTGTGGTGTTATTTATATCTGTGCTTTCATCAGCTGCAATAGAAAATGCCACAAAAGATTTAACTTTTTCATGCACAGTGTCCTATAAATGCTTAGCCAAATCTACAATACATTGAACTACAGTAGTTCTGGCTAGACATATTTTCGCAATTGATTATTTCTGCTTAATGCACATAATTTCTGATGCATTCCCTAGAGACTTTTTATTTTTTTTTAATAAGCTCACCGCCTGCAAAAGATTTTAAAGCCTGAGGAAATTTTCACTTAACACATAGTGGGTATTGCACTGTAGCAACTCTTATTTTATTTACCTTGAAAAGTTTAGAAACTCCAGTCCTTTCTTTAAAATTCATTTATTTCTCATCACTCACGTTTTCTGTATACTGATCATAGTTTGCATTATGGTTTGTCTAATAATAACATATTAAGTCATATTCTCCTAACACTCTCTTTGCACAGTGAGCAAATTATATACCCATTTTTCTTGAGATAGACCCATTGGCTTCTCTCTCCTTGCCCCGTTTTAGATAGTGACATGAGTATCAAGAAAATCTGTTTACTATTCAAACCAACAGAACTAGTGGCAGAATGGTGAATAGCCACAGAATTCTTGCCTCAGATTCTGGCTCAACGGGGAGCAGCAGGGACTGTGGTAGACTGGATGTGGAATTATAGGGGATCCCAAACATATATAATATACCTAGTTGTCTTTCAGTTATCAATTTCTTCATCACTTGCATTTTGGTTAGAGAATGTGGGCTGTGTGATACCAATCCTTTAAAATGTAATGAGACTTGTTATATCTGAGGTGCAAATATTGGGGAAATTTTTGTAAGTATTCTGTATGTGCTTCAAAATAATGTGAATTCTGCAGGTATGGGAGCAGTATTCTATGTAAGCTTACATGTCAAGCTTGCTAATATACACGTTTCCATGTGCTTACTGATTCTTGTCTGGTTGAGCTATCAGTGCCAGAGTGATGTGTTAAAATCTTCATTTCACTGTGAACTTGTCTATTTCTGCTTATGGTTCTGTCAGTTGTTGCTTTGTATCTTATGTTTTGATGCTGTGCAGTTAGTTGCATAGATAAGTTTAGAACTGATGAATTAAATGTCTTATCACATCCTTCCCTTATTTCTTTGAATATTTCGTACCTAATGCTTCCTTTGTTTCTTGTTCATATACCTGTACCACTTTGTTTCGGTTAGTATTTGCCAGACGTATCTTTGACTTTCAACATTTTTGGGACTTTATATGACTATATATATTAGACATATCACTTGTAAATGGCATGTAGTGGGATAAATATAAAACCTGGTGTTAGTTGCTCGCACTGGGAATTCACATTGCTATTTTATAACGATGAATTTGAGATTGCGTGCTCTTTCAATTTTTACTTTTTAATTTGAAGTAATTTCAAAATCATAGAAAAGTTGCAAGAAGATACAACACCTGCATACCCTTCACTCAGATTCTACTTTTCTTAGCATTTGACCATATTTACTTTATCATTCTCTCTGTCTTTGTCTGGCTGGCTGGTTTTCTCTATATTTTCTGTATCATTTAAGAATAAGTTAAGAATAAGTTGCTTCTCTTTTTTCTCTTTCCTTTCTGGTCCAGCATTCAATCCGGGATCCTGTATGGGATTTAGTTGTCAAGTTGCCTTAGTTTCCTTCACTTTGGAACAATTTCTCAGTCTTTCCTTGGCTTTCAGGACTTAATACTTTTTAAATGTAGAGAGCAGTTAATTTCATAACATATTTGTCAAATATTTCCCCATGATCCAATTCAGGTTATGGGGTTTGGGCAGAAATATCACAGACTGGATACTCTGTAGTCAGTAAGAGGTTGATTTGTCCCATTACAGTTAATGTTCACTTTTATCACTTGCTAAAATGGTGCCTGCCAGATGTCATCACTATAAGGTCAATGTAAATTGTTTTTTACTTATTAAGTACCATAATTAATACATATTTCTTAGAGAGCTACTTCCGTATTATGAAAATATGCTGTTCCTTATCAAACTTCACCCACTGGTTTTAGTGTCCATTGATAAGTTTGCTTTTTAATTTATTATTTTCTTGAAGGATTGGTAGTAGAAAAAAATGGAATAACCAGAATCTAAATGAACTTTTTATCATTCTCTTTGAAAAATGGATGGGCATAGAGTTTGTTATTCTCTAGAATATGGTTTCGCCCTGTAGACCACCTGCCTTCGGAGTGACTTCAGCTGTTTCTTAACTCTGTCCTACCTGATCTACTGAGTCAGAATCTGAATGGTGGGAAATGAGAATCTTAATTTTTCAGTTTCCTAGGTGATCCCTAACTACTGAAAATCACTCTAATAAGAGACTCAAGTGACCCTTGGTTAAGAATTTGCCTAATGCTTGCAGATTGTGGACAAAAGATACAGAAGTTTCATTTAATGTAATAGGTTATTAAATATTGCATCAGATATGCCACTGAGACAGGATGGATTTGTTCCATTTAGGATGCCTTAATATGTGAATGTGCAGCAGACCATTTAAGCAGAAGGCTGTTCTCCTCTACATAATCTAACAAGTGAAGTGGAAAAAAAGATACCTTTCTCTGTAGTTTTAAGGTCTCCACCCACAGTCTAAACTTTGTATTTTGCTTGGTGAATATCAAAGCACACGGCATTTCAGTCATATCTGGTTTATTCAAGCCTCCCATCTTCAGCTCCTTATTTCCTCCGCTTTCCAGTAGCAAACACAGTATTATCCATCGAGTTGCTAGGTTCTTTGTCTCTTGAAAGCCTCTGCGGCTGTGAATCATGAAAGAAAATTCTATTTTTGTGTGTAACACCTTTTTAGTGCTGTTTTACCTTGGAAAATTTATCTGAACCATGGTCCCAGACCTGTTACTTCTGGCCACTTTTATTATAGTCGCTGGTATGAATTGGCATCCCATGAACTTTTCACAATTATAGTCCTATTTCAAATCTCCCCCAAGTGCCATAACTTTGCCCAAGTGGATTTATTAAGTACCCTTTAATCAGCTCAAACCTAAATCTTGTGAGTAAAATGCAGTCTTGTGCTTCCTCAGTTAATATTAATGCCTTTTTCATCCAGGCTTTTCTGTAATTCAACCATAGGGTATTTCGTTGCGAGGAAATTGCGTACCAAAAGTGGTCGCTCAAAGTTTTTCCTGCTTTTAGGTAGATTGGCGGTCTTTTTGAGGTACTGTTTATTTACTATGGCAGACACATAGCTTAGAATTATTTTTCACTTGAAGACTGTTCTTCATAATTCTGAATAGAAATATTATCATCTTAAATCAAAACATAAAAGATGGAAGTATAAGGGAAACCACCTTAAGATAAGAAATTTGAACACAAAACCGCCCTGCCATTTCTTGAGTTTTAATCAAGAACAGAATGACGAAACAGCAAAAGTAGTTTGGTTAAAACATTTGTATACTGACCTGAATGTTCATTAATACATTAACAGGTTATCTTTTATATGTTTCTCTATTGCTTTCCCAAAACTGACTTTACATACACGTCGTGTCATTTTGGCACAGTTGATTTTTACAGATGTAAATGGATATTCTGGAAGGCTAAATAACTTCCCTTAATATTAGAAACAGCCGCTCCAGTCTAACTTTAAAATTATGCATCTTCTTTTCAATCATCTTACTCATTATGATTCCCATCACATTAGAAGCAGAAATTATGGTCCTTGGTGAAGCCAAATATTGGCATAAATCTGAACCCATTGGGTTAAAGCAACAGATAATTTAAATTTTCTTAATTTTGAACAAAAAAGAGTTATTGCTAGATTTTCCTTTGCATAGAAAATGGTGATTCTTTGCAAATGAAATATTTTTCCATTTCTTGCATAGGAAATTATGATTAGGAAATTATATTTGTAAATGTAAAAACTCTATGTGCTTAGAGTTGCACTGGGGAACCTAAGTGCTTATTTGATTTCTTCCTACGAATTAGACCAATGCTAGCAAAACCAAATAAATAAAGGAAAAAAGGTTATAAATGTCCCATTATTTTGAGTCATTGGCAATTTGTACATCCTGGTGATATATATGACTGGGCATATGTGTGCCTACTATCTCTGCACCCAGATACCTGTTTCTCTTCTCCCCTCCCTTCCCTTCTCCTCCCCTCCCTGATCCCCCTTGTCTACTTCCCTACCATTTACTTCTCTTCTGTCGCTCCCTCTGTGTTGTATTTCTAGTTTTCTCACTTGATACTTGAAAACTCTAGTTTTCTCACTTGATAGGGAAATCAATATCCCCCTATATTCAGTGTGCATTGTGCCTCCTCCAAATACTTCACCTCCTTTCAAGATGTATATATATTTAGTCACTTTGCCAGGCCTTGGCAAATGAAAAATAATCGTTTTCAATTTCAACAAAAATTCTGATTCACTTGACATTTAATTTACTAATTACCTTGGAACTTTCCAAGATAAACTAAAGAAAAAAAATAAAATAAAATCACCTTTTCACTTTGAGGATTGAAGGCCTTTCAAACAAAATACATTTGTGTTACCGAGAAAGAAGGTATAATATGACAGAAAAACTAGTTTTTAGTTGTTCATTCTTATATGTTATTTTTATGATCTGTTCTTTGCTTTTGTAAATTATAAAAGCATTTCAATATATTATTTAAAATGATGAAAAAGTACATTGAATAAAATGAAAATTTACCCGCTATTCCGTTAATGTGAAAATTATACATAAGGGTTATTTCCTTTCAGTTAGTTACCAGTTACCTGTCAGGACTGTCAGCTAAAAATCCAAGGGATTCTTTCTTGTTGCCCTTCCTCATCTCAACTGGATTATGTATCCTGTTGTATGTTATCATAATTCTCTGTGCTTCTCATTCATAGCACATAAACACTTTGGGTGTAGTGGATTATTTATTATCTATCTCTATCTGAGGCACAGACTCTACCTGAGTTATTTGCTTTGATGGCCTAAATCTTAGCAAAAGGATCACATAAATACAAACATACAAAATTTTGAATGACACTGTATTAGTTTTATAATCTATTTAAAAATTAGCATGTGCAATTTCTCTTGTTTTTAAATACTTTCTAAAACACATATATGTATATACATATATATGTTTCATCTGTATGTAGCAACTATTGGTAGATATACATGTAGAATTTTCCATTTTATATATTCAAATATAGTAATTTTCCCTTGATAGATTCCATCTATATTATTATACATTATAAAGACTTAGACATATGTTTACCAACATTTTCTCCAATATTTTACAGGGTTTATATTTATATTTATATTTCAGCTTTACTCTCCTAGAATTGTTTTTTTAAACTTCTTGTTATGAAAATGTAGAAAAATAGTGTAAGGAGCTCTCATGTGCATTATAATGAGATTCACACTTATAAATTTGTGGTCAATCTTGTTTTATTTATACCCCTACCCACTCCTTTCTTCCTTTTTTTTTTTCAAAGTTTATTTATCTATTTTGAGAGAGCGAGAATGGGGAGAGGGACTGAGAGAGAGAGAATCCCAAGCAGGCTCCTCACTGTCAGTGCAGAGCCCGTGAACTGTGAGATCATGACCTGAGCCGAAATCAAGAGTTGGTCATTTAACTGACTAAGCTACCCAGGTGTCCTCCCTACTCCTTTCTTCTTGATTACTTTGAGATGAATCTCAGATGTCATCTTATTCATCTGTACATATTTCTTTAGGTATCTCTAAAAGATAAGGCCTCTTTAAAAGGGTATAACCACAACACTCCTGTCGTAGCTAAAACAATGAACAATTAATTCTTATAGTATTAATATTTCATCTACTAAATGAAGTAGGGGTCTCTATTATTTTCCCTCTGGATTTTTACTCTCTGTCTCATCACCAATTTTTGAACAATTCATGCTTTTCAGTGTAGTTCTTTCTCTTTGAGGAGCCTTAGCAGAGAGGACTCCTTTCTTCGTCTTTCTGTCTTTCTGGCCCCTTTGGTTCCTGCATTTGGCTACACTAGTTCTCTGCCTTTTTCCTGCTGCTTCCTGCTGTCCTTCAGTTGGAAGCATTAGTTTTAAAAATCTGAGGCCTTTGAGTTGCCTTTAGATATGCTACTAATAAGCTGTTACCTACTTGCTTTATGTAGTGTGGAGTTCATTTCCAGGTTGAGCCATGCCCTCCTCTACCATGGTCAACATTCTTCTCAATGCACAGCCTTCTGAACTGGGAAGGTTGAATTTGGATCGTCCAATTTCCTTGGCAGCTTCCTCCACACTGCACAGCTTTCTCAGGGGGAGGAGCTACAGATTATGCCTCACTGATTTTCTTCAATGTTTCCTCTGCACTGTAACATATATTCTTAACAGTTTCCTGTTTGGGGCTGCATTTTTTCTTTCCTTCTCTATCAGATATAGGCTTTCCCCTGTATTAATGTTCTGCTGTCCATTTTAATAGAAACTTGGCTCGGGAAGCTGGATGTATGAACCTACATGTTGTTATAGGAAGCCCCCTATGACCTTTCTTGGGAGAAAATACCTTATGGATTATTTTTACAGAGGCAAAAGCTGGCAATTGTCTCATAATTCAAGACGCTCCAAGTCTTTACTTATCATGTTAAGAAACACCTTTGGCAACTTAGTAATAACAGCTAAAATAGCACTCTGAGATCAAATAATGACTTACATTAATAAATGAAATACCAGCTCTGTTCAACCCCAAATATTGACTTCTTTTTTTGCTCTTGTTCTGATCCATAAAACTTTTTTTTCACCTGGCTTCAGATTCAGATTCTGTGAAAGTCAAGGTACATCTATATACCCTGACCTCTGACTATACTGAGGATACTGTGACTTGTGAGAAAGAGAACACAATTAGAATTGGAAAGACTTGATTTTACTGTCTTATCCCTTCTGTCCTAGCTGTGTGACTGGAGCATGTCACTTCACATCCTTCAAGTTCGGGGTCATTAACTGTAAGATGGCTTAATAACTGTTTTACTCATGGGATGGTTGTGAAGATTAAGAGATAGAATAAATATAAAAGTTTGAAACATATACTAATATTAGTTCCCATTATGAGTGGGCGTTTTGTAAGTTAAGATGGTTGAAAATACTTGGTCATCATTGTGAGATTTAAGATCATTGGAAAGGAGAACATGAATGTCTGCTTTTTTTTTTTTTTTTTTTTTTTTTTTTTTTTTTTCTTCCTGTGGGAATCACTGGCCTGCTTGGTTTCTGAACGCACTTGCAGGTCACAAATTCTTTGATTCTATAAACCACAGAGGTTTGAAAGCTAGTGTATTCTTGTGTAGTTTTCTCAGGTTAATTGTTAGTTACTACAGACACTGTCTGAGACTTGAAATGGGCTCGTTGTATGTTGGGTTCCCTGGGAAATAGACTCTGAGGAGAAATATGCGTGCAGAACGTGTAGAGGCTGCTTTTAGGCAACAGGCTTTAGCAGTGGAAACCAGAGTACGGTGAAAGGGCGGATAGCAACCATCACCACCACCAGATGCAAACAGGCAATGCAAACAGACTCATTAAGCAACCCACCTCGAAATACCCATCGGCTCTAACTGACCAATTACAACAAGACACAGTTCCTAAGATTACCAAAAAGGGAAAATTCCATAGTCCCTCACTCTGCTGTATACCTGTGGCTCCTCACCACTGCCTTGTCACAGATAGTCTCTCCTTTGCTGTCCTGCCCACCCACACACCTTGAGGGGTATCAGTAAACTTCTATCTCTTTTGTTCTGCCTTGGGTGAATTCTTTCACTTCCAGTGCCACCAGCCGCCGCCCAGTTGGCTGCCCCACAGAATGTTTACTGGAGAGTGCTGGTAGTGACAATGTTCTGAGGGGTGAGGAAAGTAGTTTGAATTTGGGGAGAGGTTCAGCTGAGATGTGCTCACAGCAGAGGCTTCAGTCAATCCCACCTGAAGGAACCTTGGAACTTGCGTGGCCCTTCTGAATTGTTCTGCTCTGAAGCAAGGGAGCTTGACCTTAGTATCTTCCCCCCTTCCACCACGAAAGGATGCCTTAGGAGAGAGGGTGTGACCTTAGTGGAGGTGGTGCTCTTTGGCCAAGGGCTGAGCTCTTAGGTTGTCGGCCATCAATACTCCCAGCAGCTGGGGGCTTGGCTACCTCCAGCCTCAAGGTAGATCTGTATAGTGAACACCATTTACTATAACTGTCTTTATCTATGAAACACCGGTTGGCTACTGGGGGTGTGTGTGTGTCTCAATTTATCTTCACAAATTGCCTTTTCGTTTGTTTTCTGTAGCTTAATTCCTTAGCATCTAGCATTTACATAAGTTTGGGCAAAGTAAATTCACAGTTCTGAGACTTAGTTTCTACATATAAAGTATATTATTCACACTGTTTTTTTTGTGAGGATTAAATGAGATTCCATTCATGTTTTAGATAAGGCAAGTTGCAAATCAAGTGCATCATGGTCTCTGGTGGGAATGGACGTCTTGAGACATGACATGAGAGTTATAGGACATGAGAAATTATAATGTCTGATTATAAAACATTCTAATCTGATTGGTAGGTCAGAATGGTAGAAAAGACTCTTTTTTGCTTGGGTTTGAATAATTTCAAAGGAATGCCCAGCTTCCAGAGGACATATTTTAGGGATTAGACTGGATTTAAATTTGAGTAAAAAAAGAAAAAAAAATCACCGCATGGCTCAAACAATGTCTTGGTTTAATTGATATTCCTATTCCTGCTTTTTGATCATCAATGAGAAGTGGAGGGGATGCCAGAAATTTAGAGGACAAGATAGGTATTATTTATAATGCTTCAACTCAGTCTCTAATTAAGGTAAACCCTTTGAATTCTTTAAATAATTTTTTAGTTAGTTAGTTTGTTTGTTTATTTATTTATTTAGAGCACAAGCAGGGGAGGAGCAGAGAGGGAGAGGGAGAATCCCAAGCAGGCTCTGCACCATCAGCACAGAGCCTGATGTGGGGCTTGAACTCAGAAACCTAGAGATCATGACCTGAGCTGAGATCAAGATTCAGATGCTTAACAGACTGAGCCCCCCGGGCACCCCACCCCTTTGAATTCTTTAAAGGAAGGTTAGTGGGTGTTAAAGATTAACACCTAAATAAGGACCTCTTCCTAAGAGTTCAAAGTACCAACTGGCCACAAAGCCTCTAGGTATTGTAGTCATGTAGGCACATGTCAATTGGAAGACACGAAAGCAATACTTGACTGTTGCTTTTAGATCTTGACCTTAGTTATAATATAATCTCATGTTCTGTGGGTTGTGTTAATATCCTGTGAGTTAACAAGCATGTTGCTTTGGATAAAAAAAGCAACTAGTTTATACTGAATTAAGTATTTTTCTTGAAGAACTTTTTTTGAATTGCTAAGGTTATCCACTGAGGAGTTCTCTTAACTGGGCTGGAGGATCTTCTAAATCCATTCAAATATATTTATAGGGCTCAATTCTTCTCTGAGGTCACAGAGGCCAAGGTCAGCCATATACCTGGGTGCTGCCAATAGATGGCCATGTACCTTCAGCTCTGGCCAGCTATTGGCATCTAAAACACCAAAGTTTTCTATTGCTTTTTGGGGGGCTAAATAGAGTTGTTTGTTGCAGTGTAACTACCCTAGAGATAAGAGTACAAAAAATGCTTTTCCATTAGTAATCTTGGTAAAATCTGTTAATTTTTTTTTCCAATCGGAAACTAGCTTAGAGCAAATTTTATTTATTTATTTATTTATTTATTTATTTATTTATTTATTTATTTTTAAAGTAGTCTTCATGCCCAGTGCGGAGCCCAATGCAGGGCTTGAACTCACAACCCTGAGATTAAGACCTGAGCTATCTGTGATCAAGAGTCATGACGATGCTTAACCAACTGAGCCACCAAGGCACACCAGGCAAGTTTTAAAAATATGGAGAAAACATAGATGACAGCAAAATACAAGCTGCTTGAGACTGTCCTTTATGAAATATAATTCTGAAATGTTCAAAAATTTGTGTGTCACTGTGAAAGAACATTGCATTAAAATTTAGAGGCCCAAGTTCTAAAAGAATCTCTGTTCTATGAACTTTGGCAGAAGTACTTATTCTTTCTACATCTGCACTTTTTGTGTTAAAATTCAGGACTTTGGACCAGATCAGGAGTCAACAAATTTTTTCTGCAAGGGCCAAATAGTAAATATTTTAGGCTTTGGGGGCCAGCCTGTCTCTGATGCAACCACTCAACCCTGCCCTTATAGCAAGAAGGTAGCCATAGACAATAGGTAAATGAATGGGTGTGGCTGTGTTCCAATAAAACTGGATTTACAAAAACCTACTACTGGCTGGATATGGCCCAGGGTTTACAGTATGCTGACCTGTGCACTAGATAATCGTTTCCAAACTTGAGTGATTGTTAGAATTCCTGATTGTATCGGGTATCTGTTGCCTGGCATCACAATACATTGTGAGTAGAGTCACAACCAAAAATCTCAGTTGTACACAGCAAAAAGCATTTATTTATTCTGTGTCTGTGACTCCCCTGAGTTGGTCCTGCTGGGCGTGGTCACATGTGTTCAGTCAGCCGGGGTTAGCTCTGCCTCCTGCTGCAGATGTATGTATGGGTCAACTGGGACAACAGGGATGGTTCTCTTCTAATATATTCATTCTGCAGGTATTCTGAAGCTACCACAGATGCTCTGCTGTATCAATGGTACAGAAACAAGAGTGTGAGTGTGAATGTGGGAGGCTTCTTAAAGGCCTAGATTTGAAACTGGCACAATGACAATATCATTTCTGTCCACATGCCATGGTCCAAAGCAAGTCATAGGGACTGGTGCAAGTCAAAGGGTGGAAAAGTATATTCTACCCATGATAAGGTCATGGCAAGGGTCATTCAATCAAACTGGGGATTTTGTTATTTTTATTTTTTAAAGCACACTATTGGGCCCCGTGCCAGAAGTTTTGAATCAGCCGGTCCCTGGCTGAGTTTAGAAATATGTAGGTGCTTAACCATCTTGATGATCAGTCACTGCAGAGAACCACTCTATTAGATGCCTTCTCAGGCCACTTGCAACTCCATTTCATTTGATTCTATGAAATGAAGAATTTCTATTTTTTTGAAAGTGCACTTTGTTCTCAAAAGGTTTTTAAATGTGATAGCCAGGCTCTGCAGTCGCTTGGCATTTCAGGGTCACAAAGCAGGCTGACCATGTCCTTGATGGAATCTCTGTTCACCCCCACACAGAGCTCTGACCTGCTTTCTCCTCACCCACTCCTCCACCTCCTCCCCAGAACTCTCCTGGTGGGGACAGCTCATCAGGCACTTCTGGAGGCAAGATGGTGATAGCCATCAGTCGGCACAGCTGGACTAAAACCAACTCATTTCACACTGCAGTGGCTGGTAATCAAACGGTACTACATGCTTTATTAATTTGTAATCACCCCCCCCCCTTCCCTTTTCTTTTACTCCTAGGTCACTTAAAAATCCCTTGATTGTGCAACAGTGGGGAATAATCCTTCTTTTAAAAAGGTGGCACTTTCATTATACAATTGCTAAACTCAGCATCTTGGGGGCATTTCTCATGAATATTAAATGCTACGTTTTAAAATTTATATTTGGGGTGATTTTTCTTTTCTCGTTTGAAAGAAGCTTTTAATTGTGGCATAATGGCTGGCCTGCCACCATCAATATCCGTGGGTCAATAGTATATTAGCAGGTAGCAATGTTAGGTCTCTGTTAAGTCACAGCTGTGGTTAGGGGGAACATGGATGCCCAGATAAGCTCTTTCGTGAAAGCTGATGTCAGCATGTCATTGCCAACCACAGAAGACTTATATTCATCATTTGGCTTGCTAAAATAACATGAATTTCTTTTAAAAGTCCATACTCTTAAATTGCCAGCATATGATTTATGCAACACTGGAATTTGTCAGCTGGTTTAAGCCTACAGAGACTTATGTAGGCAGTGGGTGGGAAGAAAATGCGCGATGCAGAACCCAGTACTTTTTTTATGTTAGATATTACTCATTTTTATTAATACATTACATTTATATAGAAACGTTCTTTCACATACCATGAAACTTCTTTAAAAACGAATTTAATGAATTCTACTGATATAACCCAGATTAATTGTGCATCACCCCCTAGAGGTGGCTAGAGGTAGCCACCAAACAACCCCAAAACAAGCATTTGTTGTGTTAATGCTATTTTTGAGTGACAAGTAAAACAATATTCATATTGTGTATAATACTTGTGTCAGTTGTTTTGCGAATGTTTCCGATTTGGGGAAAAAGAATCCACAAAGCACCCAAACCCTCAGAAATCATTTAAAAGATAAGAAACAGGTAATAGAGGGCAGTGATCTTGCAACAGGCAGCAGACTTTTTTTTGTAGGGGGCCCAGGTGTAATATTTTCACCTTTGTGGGCTATAGGATCTCTGTTGCGCTATTCAGCTCTACTCAACTCAATTCCACTGTAGCATGAAAGCGGCCACAGACAACACATAAACAAATGATTATGGCTATTGTTTTGTTTCGGGAGGCAAATTAATGCTCAGAGACTGAGTTTGCCTTTGCTGGCAATTTATTTTACACAGGTTCACTGCAGGAATTTCACAGGCCATACAGGAAAATGGTTCTTAATAAGCAAAAAGGAATTACAAACTCCAAGCCAACGATAGATTAATTGCACTGTTGTTCCAGGCAAGGGACTATGGAAGGAGTAAAGTCTAAATTTAGTTGAGGGGTACCTTTATTTGACTATGTCCTCGGGAGAGATGGCTTAGTCAATTCAGAGCTGACATCCAGCTGCCAGGGCAAAAGTACAAGTCCCCTGTTGCTAGAGCACGTTGCTAGGGAACGATGCCACTGGCATTGACAGGCCAGAGGGTCTTTCTTGGGGGTGCTTTTTGGCTTTCACCACTGCCCATAAAAGAGTTGCCTTTACCTCAGCAGGATCTAATTGCCCCAAGGTTTTCAGAGAGCTATTTAGATCAGCAAAGTGTCTTGCCCAGACCGAACACTCTCAGGTATTCCTCACAAACTCTTGGTATTTATAGTCAAAATGTCTCCTTGCCATAGTTGCTTCTTCATATGTTTTTACTGATAAGCCCCAGCAGGTCCCCTCAGCAGCTGAGCTGAATGCTTATCAATGACAATGGATGAGATGACAATATCCTGTCACAGCTTACTTCACTCTTAATCAAAACAACTTTACTCTTAAATACAATTTCATTTTTTATCGTAAACAAGTGGATTTGGAATCAGGTCAAACCAATATACAATAGCTATAGTCCAATAAAATTTTATTTACAAAAACAGGCAATGCGAACACCAATTAAAAGACGAGATTGCTAGAGAACCAATCATATATCATCTATAAGCAACCTACTTTAAATATAAATACACAGCCCTAAAGGGCTAGGGAAAGATATATTGATCTAACACTAATCAAAAGAAAATGGGAGTAGCTATATTAATTTCAAACAAATCAGACTTCAGAACAAGAAATATTATCAGGGATTAGAAGGGCTATTACATAAGTATAAAGAGGCCAGTTCTCCAAGAAGACATAACAATCCTTAATGCATATGTGTCTAACAATAGAGCGTCAAATATATGAGGCAGAAAATGACAGAACTGCAAGGAGAGGTAGACAGATCCACTATTATAGCTGGAGACTTCAACACCCTTCTCTCAGTAATTGACAGATCCAGCAGGCAGAAATTCAGTAAGAACATAGTTGAACTCAACAGCACCATCAGTCAGCTAGATCTAATTGACATTTATAGATTATTTTGTTCAACAAGAGCAGAATGCACATTTTTTCCCCTCAAGTTCACATGGAATAGTCACCAAGATAGACCACATCCTGGGCCATTAAACACACTTTAATACATTTAAAAGAATAGAAACCATACACTGTGGTTCTCAGACCACAGTGGAATTACACTAGAAATCAAAAACAGATAGATAGTTGGAAAATGCCAAAGTATTTGGAGATTAAACCACACACTTCTAAATAATGGCTCAAAGAAGTCTCAAGAGAAATTTAAAAATATTTTGCATTAAATTAAAATGAAAATACAGTTTGTCAAAATTTGTAAGATGCAGCAAAAGCAATGCTTAGAGGGAAATTTATAGCACTGAATGTACATGTTAGAAAGAAGAAATATCTAAAATCAAAAAGAGGTAGTGGACCAATTAAACCCATGATCATAGATTGTTGACTCTTTATCTAAAGAATGATCAATTTGATTATAAAGTAAGCCAAATTATTTCACTCCACTCTATGTTTACAAAACCATGTAGAACCATCCAGAACCACTAGGGCATCTATCAAAATGGAACTGCAAGATAAATTAGACAAAATAAATGCAGACCTAGAAAAACGCTCCTCAACATCCATCCATGGATGATTGGCATTAGTACCCTTACCAAGCACCCAGCTCTTACCACTTTATCTGATCCCTCTTTGAACCTATATTTCTTCTTCTTTTAATGTTTATTTATTTATTTTGAGAGAGAGAGAAAGAGAGGCAGAGAATCTCAAGCAGGCTCTGCGCTGTCAGTACAGAGCCTGACGCAGGGATTGATCTCACGAATGGTGAGATCATAACCTGAGCCCATGTCAAGATTCGGACGCTCAACCAGCTGAGCCCCCCAGGAGCCCCTGAACCTACACTTTTAACTGACAGCTCCTTCCCTCCAATAAACTCAAACTGATCTTCCTTCTCGTCCTCATTACAATTTATATTCTTTATGCAAGAGCCCAAGTGATCTTCAAAAAATCATTCATCTTCCTAAAATTCTTTATGTTTTTCCCACTGTCTTTGATAGAAAAATCCTTAATACCTGCAAGACCTGGCATAATCTAGTGCTGTCTTCTCTCCCCAACCCAATCTTATGCTTTTGTTCCCGTTGAGTTATTATTCCTCCAAAATATTGAACACCAAGCATTTTCTTCTGGTGCACTGGGTATCTACAGCTCCCTAGAAGGTACCTTCACATTCCTCTCTGTTCTTCTAGATAATCCCTCCTTGCATTAATTTCCTACAGCTGCTATAACAAATTACCATAGCCTTGGTGGATTAAAATAACAAAATTTAGTGTGGTATAGTTCTGGAGGGCAGAACTCCAAAATCAGTTTTACTAGACTGAGGTCTAGGTGTCAGCAGGGTTAACTGCTTCTGGTGGCTCTGAGAAGAGGATTTGTTTCCTTGCCTTTTTCAGTTTCTTTCTTTTTTTAATATACATAATTTTATTACAATTTTTTTAAAAAAAACAAAACGCAAAATTCTAAAAAACCCAAATTTACTATTGATACTAATTCCTACAAGTTTGCTGTGCTACAGTACACAAGTCAAGAAATTAAGAAAACCATTAAATATTTAGAAACATTCAACATCAGAAGCTTTAAAATCTAACTGTATGTAGTAGCCCCTCGAAAAGCTACAACCTGCATTCTTAAAAAAGTATTTTCTCTACAAAGAATCTTATCTATGCAAAATACAAAAATCTGTACAGTTTTTATACTGAAGCTAATATTGAGCTGCACTTGAATTCACATTCTTAGCAAAACAATTGCCTGAGCACACACGCACACTCCACACATATCATTACAGGATAGCCATTTATGCTTCATCTTCCTCCTCTTCCTCATCATCTTCATCTTCCTCCTCCTCCTCCTCTTCCTCCTCTTCCTCCTCATCCTCTGGTTCATTCTTCTTCTTTGAACCTGTAGGCCTACTAGGGCCCTTCTTTCCTGCTTCACTTTTGCCCTTGGCGCGATATGCAGCAATATCCTTTCCATACTTCTCTTTTAGCTTAGCCGCCTTCTGTTCATATGGTTGTTTATCTTTGGCTGACTGTTCAGACCACATTTCACCCAATTTTTTTGCAGCATCCCCAATGGATAAACCAGGGTGTTCACTTTTGGTCTTTGAGCGATGTTCAGAACAAAACAGGAAGAATGCAGATGGAGGCCTTTTAGGAGCATTGGGGTCTTTCTTCTTTCCTTTCTTGTCTCCTTTGGGAGGAACATAATTTTTCATCTCCCTGTCATAGCGAGCTTTGTCACTTTTTGCCATATCTTCAAATTTCGACTTTTCCTTCGCAGACATGGTCTTCCATCTCTCGGAACATTTCTTGGAGAATTCAGCGAAATTGACCGAAGAGTCTGGGTGTTTCTTCTTGTGCTCTTCCCGGCAGGTCTGCACGAAGAAGGCGTACGAGGACATCTTGCCCCGTGGCTTGTTGGGGTCTCCTTTACCATGGTGACAGACGGTGTCTACCTGGAGGTAGCTTTTCCTCAGAGTCCCGCGGAGGGGCCGGATCCAACAGAGACGCTTCCTTCCCAGGGCTCCGGCGTGAACTGGTTTATCTGCCTTTTTCAGTTTCTAGTGGATACCTGTACTTCTCTGTTTGTGGCCTCTTCTTCCATCTTCTAAGCACATTGCCTTCTCCTCTGACTGACTGCTCCTGCATCTCTCTTACTTGTGAGGTCATTTAAGGGCCTATCTGTATAACCTAGGGTGTCTCCGCATTTTAAGATCCTTAACTCAATCATGTCTGCAAAGTCCATTCACCACTGAAGATAACATTCACAGGTTCTGGACATTAAGATGTGGACACTTCTGGAGACCTTATTCAGCCTACAGCCTACCACACTATTCATCTTCCACATTTTGGTTTCTATGTCTTTCCCCCAGAGAGGATGACTTGACCCTCCAATCTCCAGTCTCCAATGTGCTCCCTCACATTGTCTCATTCAGCAAACCCTCTCTTTTTATTTCACCTCAATTACTTTTCAGTTTAACACCTGCTCTTTCACCAGGCTTTAAGCCAAAAAGGTCAGAGAACACGTCTATTTTATCATTGTTGAGTAAATAACCTAGTGATGTGGGGGTGCGTTTTCACTTTTGCCACCAAAGGGCACAACTTGGTTTCCTTAAGCAACTTGAATTTATGATAACGACATTTGAAGTAACATTTTCCTTTTTTACCTTGTTCGATTTTTCCAGCGTACTTTCTTTTACAATAGGCTGAGGGAAAGCATTTTTAGGAAAATTTTCTTTCTGGCAAGAAAAACAAAACAAAACAAAATAAAATACCCCAAATTAAAAGCCCTGTAAGCATGTAAGTTAGTTATCAAGTGTTTTCACATGTAGTGCACTCTGCCCTCTTCTCAAAGAAATAGAAACTATAATATCTGTACAACAACAATCCTTACCAATTATGGGTTTTTTTTTGCATTTGCATTTTTATGGAAGTATATTTAACATACAATAAAATGTGTAAGTATTTACCATTCACATTTTAATTAACAACTGAATGCTTCAAAGCTAACTCTTTGGCAGGTCTATAAAAACAAAATAAATGACCTTCAATTTTTAATTACTTTTTTATGGCCTTAAGCACTATACCTGTTTGTGGTAAAAACTATGGAATAGAAAGAACCCAGATAGGAAAATAAAAATCATGAATAATATCACTACCCAGCAATCATTAGTCTTTATCCTGAGTGGCCAGGTGTCATTTTTGGTCCCTTCTATGAGCTCTCTTCACTTTTCTCAGATAGGTCTATCCAGTCCATCTATAAATACTGTTTATATGTCAGTGACCCCCAAAACCTATTATCTCCTCTTTTACCTCCTCTTTTACCTACAGAGGACTTGGCATCTCTGCTTGAATGTCCAATGGATATCCCAAATATAACATTTGCTGAAATAGAACCTTTGACTTTTGCTCCTTCTCGTTGTCCTTCCCGGTCACATCGGTATTTCATTCCAAAAATTTAGGATGTGACTTTGAAAAGTGACACCAAAAAAATCACAAAAATAACTTAAATTAGTGCAGAATTCTTATTGAACTAGTTAGAACTTGATTTTTAAAAATTTTTTAGGTTATTTATTTATTGTGAGAGACAGAGAGTGAGTGGGGGAGAGGCAGAGAGAGAGAGGGAGAGAGAATTCCAAGCAGGCTCCACACTGTCAGCACAGAGCCCAATGCGGGGCTCAAACTCTCAAACCGCAAATTCATGACCTGAACCAAAACCAGGAGTTGGATGCTTAACTGACTAGCCACACAGGTGCCCCAAACTATTCAGAATTTAACACCCAGGAAAACAACCAAATATTCTATAAGCAAGAAGTTAGTGTTTGGTAAAGCTCAGATGGTAGAGGGAAAGATGACTTTGAAGTGATTGATGGTGGATAAGTCAAGTAACTAAACATTTGAGAGAGGTGTAGTTTCTCTAGCTCTCTGTCTCTCTCTCTTTCTTTGTCTCCCACTCTCTTCCAAGTTTAAATTCTCCAAAACTGTGAATCTGAATGATTCTACCAGTTGTTACTCAATATAGGACATCTAATCAAATAGAATATTCACACCAACCTTTATAGCGACAGGCCAGCCTAGATCTTTGGTCTTTGGGTCAAGTATCTCTGATCAGTTAGTTGTAGCTGGGGCTGGGCTAACTTTATGGGTATGTGACCTGTGCAGTCACATGTGGTCATGCTTAGAAAGGTTCCATGCTTGGTTTAATGCTCTGTTTTCGCTATCTAGAAATTCTTAATAATTTTTGAACAAGGGACTGTTCCATTTTTATTTTGCACTAAGTGCCACAAATTATGTTGTCAGTCATATTTTACTGAGAATGATCAACAGAGCATTAAGGATCATTTCAGAGAGAGGCTGTGGTGTGCAGGGCTTTGCAGACTTCTAGAAAAGCATAGTGTAACTTGAATATACCTTGCTTGGATTCCCAGAACTCTAGTGCAAAAGTAGAAACAATAAATTAAAAATTACTAAATCGTCCATGAAATTTATAATCACTCTGCTAGCAAAAATAACTAGCAATACAGTTAAAAGACCAGTGAAAACCGTAGTAGCATATGTTCTTTCTATGGTCATCCTGGAATATTTTTAAAATGTGAAACTTACTAACCCATCTAGAAAAAATGGTCAAATGATATAAATGATTAATTTACATAATCATTTCCTTTATTTACATAAAGGAAATTAAAAGGTAGGTAAACACATGAAAACACATTTAGCCTAGTGAGTCATCTAGAGAAGTCTAAATTATATTTTTTTATAAAATTGATAGTGTTTAAAAATAATAGTGTGGTCATCAACAGAAGGAAGAGGACTCTCTTATCTACTAGGGAAAAGGTTAATTGATGGAATCAATTCGGTAATAACTATTTTCTTAAAGCATACATATTCCAGCAGTGCTACTTCTGGATATTTGTCTTTAGAAAATAATTACTTTTGTATGCATGACATAACTATAAAGCTATTTTGAAACATTTTTTTATATTTGTGAAAAGTTGATCTTACATGTATAGAATAATATAAGTAATATATTTTACATAATATATTTGCATATATATATTCATATATATATATGCATATATATATATACACACACACCATACACACAGTATGTAGAAGAATATATATTAGAATTTAAATAGTGGTTGGTGAGATTATGAGTGACTTTAACATTTGCATTTAAAAATTAGAAGGAGATATTATATGAGCAATAATAAAAGTTATTTCCAGAAAATGTATGCAGTGACAGGGTAAGTCAAGGAACAGTTTTATCAAGGAAAAGGAAGCAGTTTCCTTGAAGGCCTAGTTCCAAGTTTTCTCAAGTGATTTACCTCCAGGAATAAGTTCCATCCACTCCAGCATTCCTGGTCCTCAAAGACCTTCAGATTCCTTCAGTGCATGGAAGAAAACCACAAATTGTACCAAAAGTCTTAAAAATGTTGTGATCAATAATTCAGTAATTTTACATCAGGGCTTTCTCTAAGCCAATGATTTAAAAATGCACAGAATGATTCACATGTAAGAAGGTTTATCATTCCATGAATTATGATGAAAAGTGGGAAATTTCCTGGAAGCGTAGCAAGAGCATATTGCTAGATAAATTATGGCACATTCAATGCAATTATTTAATATCCCGTATCGAAAGAGTGTTTTAGAATACATACATGAACATGTTAGCCTTTATGAAAATGAAGGAAACCTGATTTAACATGGAGTTGGGCAGGCCTGAAGGGGCGTTCTCACGTAGAACCACTCCTTGCAGCCTGCATCACCAGCAGGAAGAAGGAAAATAAGAATTATTTCGACAAGAGTGGGCACTTTTCACATAAGAATCTTATCTCCTGCCTTTAATGAAAGAAAGCTCCCCTCCCTGACCCGGCAACAATGCACTAACCACCATTTACAGCCAATGAGAAACCATTACAACTCAAACTCTTCCCCAGCAAACTTTTGTTGAAAATAACCCTCCCCAATTTCCTTAAAGCCTAAAATAAATAAATAAATAAATAAATAAATAAATAAATAAATAAATAAATAAATAAAATATATTAAAAAAGATCTTTCCATTTGTCTCTTTGGACCTGCCTATGGTTCATTGTAGCTTGCTTGTCCCAACTTGCAATTCCTCTGCTATTCCTGAATAAACTCATTTTTACTTAAATAAAATTGCTCTTTTCTCTGTTTCAAGTTAACACCTTCATGCATTTATTTTACAAAAAAATAAGCCTGTTAAGAATATCTTGGTAGGTTCTTCTGGTAGGCAGAATATTGGCCTTCTAAAGATGTCCACATCCTAATCCCTAGAACCTGTGAATATGTTACTTTACATGGCATAAGTACTTTGCAGATGTGATTAAGGTTAAGGATTGAAATGGGGAGACTATCCTGGGTTATTTGGGTGGCTAATGAAATCATAAGGGTCCTTTATAATGGAACAACTTTCCCCACTATATTTATGGAGATATGTTGTTGGCCTTGAAGATGTGTGCTTCACACATGGCCTTGTGGTTCACACATGGTTCATGGCCTTGGCCATAAACCAAGGGAATGTGGGTGGCTTCTAGAATCTGGAAAAAACAAGGAAATGTATTTTCCTCTAGAGTTTCTACAGGGGTCCACAAACCTACTAAACTTTGGTTTAAGCTTGTGTTGGGACTTCTGACGTACAGACCTGTGAGATAAATTAATGTTGTTTCAAACTAATATGTTTTACGGTAATTTGTCACAGCAGTATAGAAAACTAATACAGTTCCTCTATCAGAGAGAGAGAGAGAGAAAGACAGAAAGACATTATGTTTAGATTGGAAAAATAGTTCCTGAGTTTGGAGAAAACATGAGGCTGTGAGAACAGAGAGGGCATAGGTCTGAGAGAAAAAGATGGCAAAGTCCTGAGGGATAAGGGTAGCACCATGAGTCTAGACATAAAGGATCAGGAATGGGTGTGAAGAAGAATATGGAAACAGTGGAAGGCTACAGACTTGAAGGGACCATGCAGAGACAAACAAGGAATGTCATAAGGTGATGCTAATTTTTTATTGATTGCTTCTTTCCTCCAACACCTTGATACTCCATAAACCCAGGAACTCACCTAATCCTAGAGAAGGAACAAAGTGAGGGGCTCTGAAAAGATTGGGGATAAAGATGAAATTTTCTTGCCAAACCAGTGATATGGGGGTACAAATTATATGTTGAATAAAAATAGAAATTAAGGAAGTTATGTTTTTGCACAGCTGAGGTTATAGCCTGATAAGATAACACAAGGTATCAGTTTATCAGAGCAGACTTGTAAGAACCAGAAATCTAACCCTGTATCAAACTTTGTTAATAACTTCAAGTCCATAGATCAAGAAACAAAGAGAAAGCAAAGAGAGGTCTGAGACATCAAGTGTGGCTCCCCAGGTACTTTCTCACATGGATCTCACTCTCTTTAGCTAGAATAGTATATGGGGTTGCCAAGTGAGGTTTTCTGGGTATGTGACACAATAGGCAATTATGTGTGAATTATGAAACATTGCCATTTTATACCCTTGCTATTGTATAGTTAATGCGACCTCCTTAAAGGATCCATGACTCATAGATTTATTTATTGTCTGTAAATGGGTTTATTTATTATAAGAGATCCTTTAACCAAAGACATTTAGTCATTGTCAGATAAGGTCTCTTTCCCTTAAGAAATATAATTAGTCTAATTACCCAAAGGCCTAGTGGATAAGGATATTAGTTATCTGTTTGCTTTTATTTTTTTTTTCTTTACCTTGGGGGCACCCCTTGGAAAGAGAGTGAATGGATCATAAACTAGTGGCTTTAACTCCTTTCTTTCATCTGATAATTTGTAACAACTATGGTAACTATTATTGACATATCCTTAAAAAGAAAAGGGCTTTAGAAAATAGTAGTGAAGTTGGAAGACAAAAGATAATGTGGAACATACTTTTAAGTACAATTCTCAATGTGTAAGGTGTTCTCAATTTTCATACCAGGTAATGAAGTTATGATAGCGTATAAAGCTTTGATATTTGTGACCAATTTAAAGTCAGGGGACAACCTGGGATTGATTTTGTTGTATCACTGATCCATAGAATTGCATAATGGGTTCCTCGATAGCGTAGATTTGAAGTGTCAGATGGAGCAGAAACATTGCTTATGGTCCACTCTTCCACAAAGGGTGTGAGGGTGAAATGGAGAAATAAGTCACCACTATGTCCTCTGTGTCCTAGCCATTCGTGTGGGATTTAGGGGGAGAGAAAGTTATGCAACAAGGCAGAGTAGGGGCAGTGAATGCTGTGACATAGACATAGGTCTTTCTTTATTAAGAGATGTGAGCTCCTTTTGAGAGAACAATTGCTATCTCTTAAACAATTTTCTTGACTTTAGGAGTAAAGAGATGTGGTTGAAACCAGAGTAATGGATTATCTCCTCACCCTCCCCAGTTCAACACACACACACACACACACACACACACACACACACACACACAAACACATACACACAGCACAGCACATTCAATTTTTTCCTTACTCTAGATTCGAGGAGAAGAGGGGCTGGGTTGGGCTTTATGCCAGAGATTCTCTCATGGGTCAGTGGGAGAGAAGCACAACTCCAACAGGCTTCTAGATAAAATATTGAGGACCATCACTTTAGGGCTCCTTTAATGGCATCAGCCACTCCTGTGTGACAGACATATTCCCTGAACTCCATCTTCCTCGCTACTGAGGACCAGAGTAGTTTATGTACAAACTGATGGTGACTACAAGATCACCTAGAAGTATTTTCCATTCCAGAATATGGATTCAGAAAAAAATACACATATCCATTCTATTTCTTATTTATTTGTAATATCTTTCTATTTTAAATGCAAATCTACAGTCTTTAAGCTACTGTTGGTAAAATAGGTTTTTCAGGAGAGTCAGACTTTAAGCTCCATTTGACTGCATTGTTTCTATGCATTTTGAGTTCTCAACCAGTACCAACCGGCCTATGAAGTTTTGGAACATAGCCCATTTGTAGCCTGGAAATGTAAATAAGCACCAATATAATTATCAGACTCACTTATTCATAGTGTCATTCCCTGAACTAATTTACATGTTCATGTTGTTGGCAGCACACCCTTTAATGACCTGGATGCCCCCATTAGATTGGCCTGTTTTGTCCCAGCAGGCCATGACACCCTGAAACATTCAGCTTGGAATTAATAATCTACCATGGTAATTAGCAACCCAGTAGAAATGAAAAGATCACAGCTAAAGTCATAGCTATTTATTTAAGAGAAAATTATTAAGTAGGTGTTCAAGATTGTTTCTACGTGCTCAACCTCAGGGAGTGTTTTTGTAAATTGCAAGTTTGCTCTTTCCAACATAAAAAGACAAAACAGCAGTAATAAATATATTCTCTGGAGGGAAAATATAGACATTTAATTTGGATGGTTGGCTTTATCAAAAAAGTATTATCTCAGTTGTATGTGAAAAACACACACTCACTTGCACACACTCACACAGACTCACACAGATGCATATACACAAAGTAAAAGCAGTGGCCGGTAGTGTTTTTCAATTGATTCAACTCTATTATATCACTGAAGGTTCAATGGCACAAAAATCCACTCTAGAAAAAGGGAAATTTACAGAAAAAAAATGAGCAGTTCATAGATGAGTACAGTCCTCACTCTTCGATTTATTACTGTATGATTGTGAAAAACATGGCATTTAAATACAAATTATTTTATTATTAGCATGGGTGATGGTCAAAGAATGATATTCCTTAGTCCAACAAAAAAAAGGACAAACATACTTCAATGCCACATTTAACTGGGACCAGGATGTTTGAAACTGTTCTGCTCACAGTAAATACAATCCAAATGTTTTCTTTTAGGAGGGGAATGTCCTCTGCAATGTAGAAACTTGTAGCTAGAACAGGAAATCACATAGTTTAAATCAGATTTATTAAACAAGTAATTTCATTTTCTCAATGTACTAAAGTTTAAGAGAAGTCAGACACTTGGGAATTTTGCTGATCCACTTCTAACTGGTATTCCCCCAAGATTTTATTTCCATTCCTTTCATAAAGCCTGTCTGTTCAGATGTATATAATGCTCCTTAGATTACCTTGATCTTGTCCTCCTTGCTGTTCTCGCCACAGCCGCCAGACTCTGAGCATTCCTATGCAGTCCTATCACGCGTAAAGTTGAAACAACTAGCCTTATTAACACAAGTTTGAAAGTGTTTCTTATTGTCAACCTTAACAGTATAATAATATAAGAAAATGGGGGGGGGGGAGAGAGGGAAAAACAAAACAAAGCTTCAATCCAGAAGTTATATATTACTTTTAGCCAAGAGATCTCTCCAAGATTTATCCTGTGTTCTATGCTGCAAGATGAGAAGGAAACTACATTTTACTTTTTCTAAATTATTTCCCTCAGAAACAGATCTTTTCCATGGTTTGTTCTAATGGTTTTATAAAATACTACTCATTTATCTTGCTCGTTTCTCTTTTAGTTCATTTTGTTTTGTATTTTTAGGAAGACATCTCCAGGACTGTTAGAACACTTGATAATTGCTGTTTGTTAGAAATAACCTACTCTTTAAGCTAGTGGATGAAGAGGAAAATAATAAGAAACACATACATGATGAGTCTTTAAAACCTTTTGCCTGAAAGGACCAATCTCACAACAGGATATTATTACCCAATACAATGACACTCTTTTCTGATCCGATTGCACAGAATTATTTCCTTCTGCTCTATTCAAAACCACCCATTGGCTAAAGAACTTCTTATCTTTTGACAGAATAAGCTCTAGAGAAAGTACAGTTGATAAAAGAAGTTCTGTCTAATGGTTAAAGCTGAGAATTAAGTTAGAATTTCCTGGTGTAAGTTGGTCATACAGAGATTTTTGTATTTCTTGCTCTTTTGGTTTAGTTATCACATCTGAAATGTATTGCCAAGCCATGAAATAGGATTACTGATCTTCTTAACTATTAGTGAATTCTTTTTAATCTCCAGAGGAGTATTTTTGCATGGGGATAATAACTTTTCCTCACATTTGATGATCTTTTGCAATCCATTATCTATTTAGTTCTGTCTTTTATACTGTTTCTGTATTTATATCAATCTCTCTCTCTCTTGGTTTTCCAACATAAAAACTGAAAATAAGTTACTATAGGGAGGGAATCATATTTATTACATACTTCATCTGTATTTCCTCATGTATCTCAGGAAAAAAATACTGTACAAATTGATAGTTATTTAATAAAAACTTACTGAGTTGGGCTGACCAACTGGGAATATGTTGTATCAGCTGATAAGCCTGTCATTCTCTAAGCTTCCACATGATGTAAAGTGAACAATCCTATAATACTTTTCACTAATTTACCGCAATGTATTCTTACCTAATATCTTTTGTCTGAATTTTCTCAGTAGTCACTAAAACTTTCTTAATATAGATCTGGTACTTTTGGCATTGGGAAAACTTTTCATTTCCTTCAAATGCAAGCTCAGAATAAAGAGAGCTATTGGTGAAGTTGTTTCTCTAAAGAGAAGGCACTTCTGTGTCTTGAATGAACTCCATTTCTGCAGTGATTTACTGGAAAAGGAGTAAGGATATGATATACCAGAAAAGATGCCTGAGATGAATTTTTAATGAAAACTTAGAAAAAGGAGATAACATACCCTTTTGTGTTTGCTTGCTGGTGTTTTAGGAACAGAGCTGAATTAGTCATATTCCATATTTAATAACACAGTTACAATTGGTGCCTATACAAAGTCTAATGTGTTTGATGCATGTACTAGGATATTTATGCATCCTTGAAAAATACACTGTTATGTAGCAAATATTTTAATTTTCTCAAAATAGTACTCAATTATAATGTCATGCTTTTTTTCACTATTTTAACTCAACATTCCATCTATGTTGCTGTATCATTGCTTAGATCTAAGGCATAGTATTTATAGGCTGCATGCATCACATTTTACTTATTCATTTCCCAGATGATGGACATCTGGGTGCTCTCAAGTCCTTGCTACAACAAACAACACTCTGTAACATCCCTACCTATAGTCTTTTTGGGATGTGTGTGACAGTTTTTCAGTGCAATTGCTGAATCATATAATGTAATTCATATATTACTAACTATTGCTACATTATCCTCCAGAATGATTGTAGCAGGGAGGAGGGAGATTATTGTTTCCTCATATTTCTCTATTACTTGGTATATCTATTTCTGTATAACAAATTACCTCAGAACTTGACTTAAAAAGATTTATTATCCCAGCTTTTGTGGGTGAGAAATCTGAGTGTGGCTTAGCTGGGTGACTCCGGGTCAAGGTCTATTGCAGTGAAGCTGTGAGGTAGGGCTGTGGTCTCATCTGAAGGCTCAATTTGGGGAAGATTCACTCCAAGTTATTTCTGTGGTTGTTGCAGGATTTAGTTCTCTATGAAATATTGGGCTCAGGGCCTCAATTCCTTATTAGCTGTTTGCTGAAGGCCTCCTTTAATTCCTTGCCACATAGACCACTTTCTAGGGCAGCTCACAACATGGCAGCTGGTTTCATAAGAGTAAGAATGTGAGAAGGGAAGAGAGAGCAAATGAGATAGAAGCCACACTCTTTGCAATCTAATCCTTGAGGTGACATCCTCTCACTTTTGCCATATTACATTTGTTAGAGGCAAGCAGTAGATCCAGGCTCTCTGTTTCCTTCCCCAGTTGAACTGTTAGAAAGCAATCATACATAGCACTTAGAAAAGTGGGTTTTGGAATTAGACATCTCTGTATCTGGATCCCGATTCTGCCTCTGCCTATACTTATGATCCTAGGCAAATTGCTTACTTGCATAAAACTCAGTTTTCTCATCAGTACAGTGAAGATAATACTAGAGTCTATTTCATGAAATTATTTTGACAATTTAATAAAATAAAACATTAGAAATCCTTAGCATGATATATATGGCACATATAAATTTTTCAACCAGCATTTCCTACTGTTATTTTAATTAAAACATGTCTTTTATATTGGGATTTATATTGAGAGAATGCTGACAAAAATATGCTTTCTTCGGATGTATATTCTGCAAAAATGGGAAAGAATGGAAATAAGAAGACATTGGATATTAAGGAGAATGTTCAACAAAATCCAGGAAGTCATGAAAGAATCTGAGCCTGTCTGGAAGATGGCCAAAATAGACATCTTTCTGTAAGATTTGAATATTTTTAAATGTATCATTTGGAGGAGAAAATCAATAGAGAGACATGTATTTTTTTAGATGGTTAGAATGGATGGAGGGTTTCAGTTAGAGAAAACAGAATAAAAAAAGAATTAAAAAAGGAAAGAAAAACAGTGAGTAGGAAGTATGAGATAAACTAGATTTCAAGAAATTAAACAATTGGCAGAAATAATCAATTTTTATGGGTAAGATGATACTAACTTTTAGTTACTTAGGATTATTCTACTTATTTAAACCTCTCTAATATTAAAAAAATTCCATATGAATGAGTTCAGTCAACTTTTTGGCTATTCAGGCTATTCTTTGCAAATGAGTGACAGAGGCTGCATTTCAGCATGGGGACATGGGAGGTGAAGTAACGTCAAAAGCACTTCACACTTGTGTTTTAGTAAGAACCCAGTGCTGGGGCCAATGGAACTACTCTGACAAGGGATCTCTCCACATGTACTGTGTTCACAGGGCTCCTATCAGTCAAATGTGATCAGTCATCTGCTTTCAACAGTAGTGCTGGCCAACTGGTGTTTTACTGCCATGCATTATTCATCTCAATGTAAAGGATAAACTCAGCTCTGTTAACCACTGCCCAAGTGCCCTCAGAATCAAGAAAGGAATATGTGGTTTTGGAATTGTGTTTCTTTGTGGGAAGGGAAAAAGCAGACTAGCCATAAGCACTTGCCAATACAATTCAGTTAATAAAATATGTGTAGTCAAAGTAGTTTTTAGAGGTTGCTTATTACGGTATCAGAAAAATTTCTAGAAACTAATACCAAAGCAGGCACAATTAGTTTTTATTTCATTTTTATGTAAACTTTGTTTAGATGGATTATGTTTCTGGACAAAGTATATTCAGTTGAGCTGCCTAGCTAATAGATAAGGAAACCATATAAAAAATGCTGAACTATGTAAAAAATCTCAAAGCATCCTGTTTGAAATCTCAGCTTTTGACAGGCAATGAATTAAATAGTAATAGTAAGGTAATTAAAATCTCTGAGAATCATATGAAACAAGTTTATTGTGAAAATGGCAAAGATTATCAGTAAATACCTATAAACACACAGTCATGTGCACACACACACACACACACACACACACACACACACACAGAAAATAAGAGAGAGAGAGAGAGAGAGAGAGAGAGGGAGGGAGGGAGGGAGGGAGAGTGGGAGGGGAGATAGAGATAGATGAAATGAGGGAGATTGATTTTTCTTAACTGTAAAAATTTAGCTCCCTTTATGTTAAAGTTATGATATAAACCAGCATTTAACAAAATGTTCCTTTTTTAAAAACCAGCTATATTGAGGTATAGTTGATATACAAAGAATCACACATATTTAATGTGTGCAATTTGATGAGTTTGGACATATGTGAACATGCATGACACCATCGCCAGAAATCAAGGTAATATACATGTCTAATACCTCTCAGAGTTTTCTCACGTCTCCTCATTTTCTTTTTTTTGTGTTTGTTAAGAACACTTAACATGAAATCTACCCTTTTAACAACTTTCAGTGTGTACAATACATATTATTAACGGTAGGCACTATGTTGTACAGCAGATCTTGAGGATTTATTGATCTAGCATAACTGCACCTTTATACCCATTGAATAATAAATCCTCATTTCCCCAACCCCCAAATCCCTGGAAATTACTATTGTATTATCTGTCTCTGTGAGTTTGACTATTTTAGATAACTCATATAAATGGAATCATGTAATATTCATCTTTCTGTACTGGCTTATTTCACTTAGCAGAATGTCCTCAAGTTTATCTATGTTGTCACAAATGGCAAGACTTCCTTCTTTTATAAGGCTGAATTATATTCCATTGTATGTCTATACCTCATGGGCTTTATCTGTGCATCTGTCAATGGACACTTAGGTTGTTTCCATGTCTTGGCTATTGTGAATAATATTGTAATGAATGTTGGAGTTTAGGTATCTCTGAGATCCTGATTTCAATTCTTTTGGATATATGCCCCCAAATGGGATGGTTAGATCATATGGCACTCTATATTTGTTTTTCATAGCTACTGAGCCATTTTACGTTCTCACAAATTCTATACAAGAGTTTCAATTTCTCCACAAAATTATCAACACTTATTTCTTTTTATTGTTGTTGTTGATAGGCATCCTAAAAGGTGTGAGGTGGGGGCGCCTGGGTGGCGTAGTCGGTTAAGCGTCCGACTTCAGCCAGGTCACGATCTCGTGGTCCGTGAGTTCGAGCCCCGCGTCAGGCTCTGGGCTGATGGCTCGGAGCCTGAAGCCTGTTTCCGATTCTGTGTCTCCCTCTCTCTCTGCCCCTCCCCCGTTCATGCTCTGTCTCTCTCTGTCCCAAAAATAAAAAAAAAAAATTAAAAAAAAAAACAAAAAACGTTGAAAAAAAAAGGTGTGAGGTGACATCTCTTTGTAGTTTGATTTGCATTTTCCTGATAATTCCTGATAATTTCCCAAATACTGTTGGGAATCTTTTAATATACCTGCTGACCCTTTGTACGTCTTCTTTGTAGAAATAGCTGTTGACATCCTTTGCTCAGTTTTTAATTGAGTTACTTATTATTATTATTTGCTATTGAGTTGAAGGAGTTCATGTATTTTGCAAATTAATCCCTTACCAGATACATGATTTACAAACACTTTCTCCCATTCTGTGGATTGCCTTTTCATTATTTTGCTTATTTCTTTTGCTGTGCAGAGCTTTTTAGTTTAGTTTGATGTAGGCTATTTGTCTATTTTTGCTTTTGTTGCCTATAATTTTGGTGTCATATCCAAGAAGTCATTGCCAAGGCCAGTATCAAGGGGATTTTCCTGTCTGTTTTCTTCTAGTTTTACAATTTCAGGTCTTATGTTTAAGTCTTTTATCCATTTTGAGTTGATTTTGTTTAAGATAGGGGTTCAATTTCACAGTTTTGTGGTGTGTGGATATTCAGTTTTTCCAATACTATTCGTTGAAGAGACTATCCACTTGCCAAAGTATTCAAAGTATTAGTCCAACAATTACCCTCTCTAGTTTGTTAAATATTTGAAGTAATATGTGTTGCTAAATTTTATATTTTTCTTTGTCATAAAAATAATACGTGTCCATTGGAAAACTTGGAATTTACAAATGAGCAAAAGGAAAGGAAAGGCATCATCCAAAAATAACTGGTGTTAATATTTTTATGTATACTCTTAGTTTTTTATTTGTACCATTATATGAGTTCATACTGTTTTGTGAATATTCCTTTATATTATTATGAAAAAGAAAGTAAACAGAAAACAAAATGAGTTAATATTGTTTTATGCATGTTTCTTTGTGATGTTTTAAAAATATAATAAATCAGTATTGGTTACTATGCCATCTTATGTTATTTGGTCGTATGTGGTTTCACAGTCTCAACATGCTCCAGGAAGACAGACTGCTTGAGGTCTTCTTTGCCAGATGCTCCTGCCTGCCCTGAAGCCTTAACCCATGCTCTTACCTCTGCCTAGAACTCCCTTGGCTCCCTGCTGCCCTCAGCAAAGACCTACCATCCTTCAGATCCCAGTTTAAAAAAATACCACCACAACAATGAGACCTTCTTGAACCCTCCTGTTGGCTGTCTGTACTAAGTCTCTGATAAGGCCCTGGTTAATCTCATGAATTCTGGGGGTAGAATGGGTTCAAACTCTGGATTTACTATTTATGAACCTTCTGACCCTGGGCAAGTTACTTAGCCTGTCTGTGTCTTAGTTTCTTTATTTATAAAATTGGGATAAAAATAGCACCTTCTCCTTGAGATGATTATAAAGATTAAATGAGTTAATACACATAGGAAGAACTTAAAATAGTGCTTTACGCATGTAAATATTTTGTTTTAGACATTACTATTACTGTCATTCTTTCTTTCATGTTCTATAACCTCGTTTACAGCTACACATTTGTGGGCATGCTGGTTCCATTCCTATTTTACCCCACTAGGTTACAAGCTTCATGAAAGCAGGGTCTGTGTTCATTCATCACTACATACGATTCCCTGGCATAGGGGTGTGGACATATTTGTTGAATGAATGATTATTTAGTACTCCATTTCTTTATGCTCTCATTTCTTTAAATTTTTTTCCTAATGTTTATTTATTGTTGAGACAGAACATGAACAGGGAGGGGCAGAGAGAGAGGGAGACACAGAATCTGAAGTAGGCTCCAGGCTTTGAGCTGTCAGCACAGAGCCCAACGCGGGGCTTGAACTCATCAACCATGAGATCGTAGACCTGAGCTGAAGTCGGATGCTCAACTGACTGAGCCATCCAGGCACCCCTATGTTCTCATTTCTTTAGACTTTTAATACTCTTGTAAACTTTGGTAATGCTTTTCAAGAGACATTTCCCTTTCATTTAATAGGCAAAAATTAAGGCTCTGACAATTTTATCTCTATTTTAATGATACAGTTTAATATCTTCAGCCATTGTTTTCCTCAAGCACTTTTACCAGACACCCAGTTTTATGGTGCAGGGACTGGTTTAATACAACAAAGTGATTTTTATCACACAATTTCCTGCTGCAATACTTTTTTTCCCTTTCTTGTTGGTCCTCATTTTGAATCCTTTTCTTCAACAGAAGATATTGGCTGGATGGGATGGGGAAGATGCGATATCTCACTGCTGACAACATTCAGCATCAAACACTGTAAAATGCTGCAATTTCCAGTGTTGTGGCTTCCCTCATTTTGCCTTCTGGCATCCCCTCATCACCTGGGTGCTTTGGTCATACTGTTGGACACGTCTGTGTTATTTAACCTTTTTAGCACATATAACATTGGTGACACTTTCAGCCTCCAGGAACTCCTATGATACATGCTTGCCACAGTACACTCTGTGAAACATTCAATTGAGCAAATGAAAAATAGCGCATGGGCCAGTGATCCTGCTAGAGCACTGTTTCATAGCTATTGGGGATGACAGCAAGTAGGAGAATGCCCAGGACTGCTGTAAGGGCATGCTGCCCATTGGATAGAAATGGAGTACTGTCCCTGCTAATTTGGGTGCTTCCAGGACAAACATGGAGAAGTTGTCAACAAAAAGGCCATTTTCTGCCTCAGCCCTGTCTGTCTGTAACTCCCTCCTCTGTGCTCATCACCTATCAGCTTCCTTCTCTGGCCAAGTGAAAGCTTACGAATCAAAACTTGTTCCTTTTTCCTTCTTCTGGGTCTAAAGGATGTAATATGAACTCTTACGAACTCTGACAGAGCCTGTCTCAGTTCTCAACATGAGACAAAAATGCTTTATTCTGTAAAGATGAACAAATGAGGGAGAAGAGAAACTGGAGAAGATTTAGCAGTTCAAAAAAGGATGCCCATCAGAGTCAGTGTCTTCCTATGAAGCAGAGTTTCTATGGGAAATACAATATAACTGGAAAATGTTGAGTTTGTGTCGCCAATGACTGTTGCAAGAACTTAGCATCTATGAAAGCAGAGAAGGCCATCAGAACAAAGGAAGAAAAATCTGGAAAAATTACTTGGACCCCACAACCTACCTTTGAGTGATGTCATTCCCTTTGCTAAGGCCATGATAATAATTCCATTGGGGTGAAGTATTTAAATGGCAAATCACTGCATTTACTGAAGAAACCACCTTCTTTATCCCTATCCAGATTCACTGTAATTCTCCTCTTCCTACTTAGTGCAAAGGAGACTTCTTCTCCAAAGTAAGAATAACAGCCTTAGCTCATTTCCAGCAACATTGGTGTCCCAGATACAGATGCTGAGTGGAAAGGTCTGACTTAATTCCCCATGTCACAGAACTAACAATACCACTGGGCCTGCCATAACAAAATACCACAAACTAGGTGGCTTAAAACAACAAAAATTTACTTTCTTAACTTTTAGTCTAGAAGCCCAAAATTAAAGTGTTAGCAGGACCATGCTATCTTTGAAACTGTAGGGAAGATTCTTTTCTTTCCTCTTGGTAGTTTCTGGTGGTTGCTGGCAATCCTTGACATTCCTTGGTTTGTCCAGTCTCTACCTCTCCCATTACATGGCCTTCTGTCTGTCTTTGTGCCCTGTATCTTCACATGGTGTTCTTTCTCTGTGTTGTGTGTCCAAATTTCCTTCTTCTAAGGACACCAGTCATTAGATTAGGGCCCACCCTATTCTGGTATGACCTCATCTTAAATTGATTACATCTTCCAAGAACTTATTTCTCAGATAAGGCCACATTCACTGGTACTGGGGGTTAAGACTTGAACAGATCTTTTTGGGGGACACAATTCTACCCACTACAGCCATCCAGCAACTACATATCTGGTAGTTATCCGAAAAGATATTTTCTTGATCCCCAGCTTCTGTTCTGCTGGGTCCGGGAGGCAATTTATCATCCCCAAGTATTCCCTAAACACACCCTATCAAAACACATTTCTAAACTACATGATTTAAAATCTCCAAAACTCTCTCTCAGATTTTCAGGGATCTAAGCCACTACCAAACTATCAAATACATTGTTCTGGTAAAGACTTACTCCCAGTATTTGCGGTAGTAAATATACAGTAGTAAAATTTGTCTTCCATTTTTTACAAGTCTCAGTATTGCCAAAGTTTAGGTTCTTAGTGGCATAGTTAAAAGAGCCCAAGTGGATTTACCATTATATTTTGATATGATATGCATTGTGATTTATTCTTGCATCTCCTCAACTTTGACTCATCACAGACTCTGGTACTTACCTATATTCAGCACTTTATGTAACAAATTATCATCTAAGGTAAAGGCAGTTTGACAATAGACAAACATGCATTGTAATATCCGTCTTTCTAATAGATGCAGTAACATTGTTTTTCTGAATTGATTAGAAAGGATTTATTTTTTTTACCCAAGGGCCACCATGTCAACAACTATGGGACAGTAAATGTTACAATTCTCTTCAATCATAGAAGCTCTTTTTGATATGCCATTGGAAGTAAATTAAGATCAACTTCCTCTGGTCCTAAAAAATTGTCATTTTGTGATGTGTTATATTGCTATAGAACAGGTGAAATGCCTTGAGGATATCAGCTGTTCCTAAGATTGAGAAACTGGTGTACCCTTAGGTTGCATTACAAGTCCTATCATGCTGTCACCAAAATGAGGTTCTTGTCGCTAGCTGTTGTTGGGCAATATATTTGTTTTGAGGCCTGCCTCATATGCCTTGCTCACTATAAATTCATTTGCTCCCTGAAGAATGGGCCTATTGAAATAAGCCAAATATTACAATTTTGTATCATGGTCTCCCTAGTCAATGCTAACCCAAAATTTGGTGGGAATTCTTTCCTATGAAATCCTCGCAATCCCTCTGGGACAGAATAATATCCCTTGTCTTACGGATCCCCTTTGCAGGACATTTTCAGTTGCCTGAAATTCACATAGGTGCAGTTCCCTACTGTGCTAGTTCCTCTGTTCCGAGATGACAGGGAGAATGGTAAAGGGTCCTGAAATATACTAGAGTGGTGTTAAAGCATAATTTTGAATAAAAGGTAAAATTTATCACTGTCATATAGACATAAAAAGAACACAAGGCAAAGATTTTATTTAACTCATAATTAATGAGGGTATCAGGCAGATGCTAAAACTGGTTCAAAAAAGAATCCAGAGAACAGACAAATGTATAGATCAGGGGTATTGAAAAAGCAGTACTGAACTAGGCAAAACAGGATTACCATTGGGGAGCCATGAAAAGATGAACAAATGGAGGATAATAGTGCAGAAGATTTAACATCAAAAAAGGATGCCCATCTGAGTCGGTGTCAGTTGAACTTCTACCAGACAGGATAGAATTTACACATATAGACAGGAAATATATGTTTTAAGTCTTGTTTATTTATTTTGAGAGACAGAGGGGGAGAAATGAGTAGGGGAGGAACAGAGAGAGAGAGGAAGAGAAAGGATCCTAAGCAGACTCTACACCAGTAGTGCAGAGCCTGAAGTGGGACTTGAACTCATAAACCATGAGATCGTGACCAGAGCCAAAACCAAGAATCGGACACTTAACCAACTGAGCTACCTAGGCATCCCAGACAAGAAATATCTTTGCATTGCTTTCAATTATCCTTAATTCTCAAAGTTGCAAAATAGCTTCTGTATAATCTGAGAGGTTCTTTGGAGTCTAGACAATGCATACTTTTCCACAGAAGCATGAATTTCCTCCTGATGATATCCAGCTAAGCCCAGATTTATAAGTCTTTCCACTGTTTTTGGTATATTGGTTTATAACATTACAAACAATATCCTTCCTTCTGGTGTGGAAAAAATATGGAAAATGAGGGAGATGTAGTTCTATATCTCTGAGGTGTGTAGTGGACAGAAAGGGAAGGGAGCACGACTGGTGGGAGGATGGAGAGAGAAGGAAAGAAAGAAGCTGGAGGGACCAGCCACATTTAAAGGTGCTGGTGCTAGATTACAAAGGACCAGACCAAACCATCCCAGAGCACAGATAGGTGGAGACCCACAGATAAGCAAAACTGTCTCAAAGCTCCTGTCTGCACAGCAAGGCTCTGTAAACTTTCCCCTGCATCCAGCTGTCTTCTTGGGAAGGAGGAAGAGAAAAGGAATCCTATTGAAGGAAGACATACAGCACTGATAAGATTAAATTTTGAATTGAATAGTTTCCTCAAAGTGACTAAACTAGAAAACGTATGTCAAATGGACTACAAGAGGCCAAATTTCTGTAAGTTACCAAATTTATTTCTTTTATCATCATTAGGAGTGGCATTTCACATTTAGATGAGATCAGTTATAAATAATATGAGGTGCCATTAAAACACCATTATAGACATGGTGTTTGCTTTTAGATCACCCATTGTACACTCTAGAGACAAATAAGTACATCTCCTTCTGATTTTATAATCTTTTTTTTTTCCATACCAGCAAATATTTGGAAATTGTAAACAATGTTTTTTTTTTTTCTCTCTGGTATGTTGGAGTTGGTTTGACGGCATAGTTTTATTGGGGCTACACTGGTTAGGGACTAAAAGATTCTGGAATTTTATATGTATCTCATTATTGTTAATAATTATTGACTATTAATATAATTAATATAATTAACTTTTATATAATTTGTAAGTGGACACCATCTTGAACACACTTATTGGTTTCCATATTTGTCCAGTGATTCTTGGTTATTCAAGGTAGATAGTCATATTTGCAAGCAATGATGGTTTTTTTCTTATCAGTACGTGTACTTATCATTTCTTATCTTAAATTCCAGAAGGACATTGAATAATACAGTTGCATTTAGGTCAACTTCCTTGTTCCTTTTTGACTTCAGTGGAAAAGTCATGGGTTTTGACTCAAGTGTAATGCTTGCTGCTTTTTTGCTATTGATGTTATTCAGTAGATCATAAATGTATTCTTTGACTTGTAGCTATAAAAACTCAGAAGGGAATGTTCAGTTTTTCTACTTGATTATTAAAGTAATGAATTATATTGATAGTGTTTATAATATTGAACCATTCACACTTCTGAAACAAAACCCCTTTGGTCAAAGCATATTGTTCTTTAAAAGCATGTTGTATTCTTTCTGCTATTTTTATTCGATTTCTTTGCCATTATTTATGTTTTATTGCATTGAGGTCAGCAAATCTAAACTCTCCAATTTTTATCCTTTGGAATGTATTGAGGTTTGCTTTATGGCTGAATATATGGAACTGTTTTTGTAAATGTTCCATTAACATTTGAAGAGAATATAATGTGATATGTACAGGATATATAATTTAATGCTAGATAAATCTATTAAATTTCATCACAGTATTAGTATGGGCATCTAATTTTTTATTTTTGGTTTTCTTAATTTGTCAAAGGCTGAGAGCTGTGTGCTACAGTTTCCTTTTATGATGATGACTTTGTCAGTTTCTTTTTGATTACTCACACGTTTACTAAACTCCTATTGCACCTCTAGGCTTTCCTATCCAGTTTAATATGCTGTTTATATTCATTTATGTCTACCTGTCTGGTATTTTTCTTTCCCTAACTGTACCTAGGACATTGCTGTGCTCACTTAAGTTGCTGTATAGATACTCACTGATTTTTTTATATTCCCTGAGAAATGTTCCAGACAGGAATTAGTTGAACCAATTTCATGTTTAGTATTTCAACCATTACAAGATTGTTCATATGATTTATGCCTCACCCTATTATCACTGAGAATTTATTGCAATATATCACCTCTTATTCCTCCTTGAATAAGCCTTTGTTACTGACTAATTAATATACTCCAAAGAAAAAGTACCCCCCAAAAGCTGGTTCCTATAAATTCTTTTTGTATTTGCAGTTGGATTCTGCAGAAATTCTGCTGTGGCAGGGACTTCTTCAGCTCCTCTGAAAAGAGAAGCAAACCAATAACGCTGAGAGAATTTAACTTGGGCTTTCTTCATTTAACTAACATTTGCCCTTCCCGTGGTGTCTGTATTCTTTCCCAGAAATTGTACTTTGAAAACCTAATGTGAATGATAAGTGGAGGTATAGTTAAAAATAACTCCCTGGTAACTGTTAATAAGTGTTAGTGTGGCAGAGGCCTGATGCTATAGTGACCTCATTCAGGCGGAATCAAAATGAGCTGTGCTTTAGGGCAGAAGCCTTTAGAATCTTCTTCCACTTCCCCTTTCTTGTGTCTTAATCAGAAATTAGTGTAAAGACTTGCCCTTTTCTCTGAGGCTGACTAGCTTTGCGTGTATTATCACTCCTCTCTTTATTCTAGTCAAAAGCTTTTTATTCAAGAGTGGCTGTTTCCTCAGATTCTATATTTGACTTTATCACCAAGAGAAAGTCTTCATGCATTAAAATTTTGCTTGTGCCTGGTTACAACTACTGTGATAGATAAGGGGGAGGTAAAGGATGCTTGTTTGTCTGTTTTACAAAATCCGTGTAGCTCAGGAGTTTTGTTCATATGTCAACCAACGGGAGGAAAATAAAAGAACTCGAAATTTTATATGATTAAAAAAATTATAAGTTACCTGAATGGTGGTGGCAGAGATACTGGGGTATATTTCTAAGGCCCTCACAAGTTTTGAGATAGAAAAGGAAACAATAGGAGGTCTGAGACTATCTTGCAGTATTAGTGTCAAGGTTGTTTTAGGAATTGCCTCAAATCAGGGGTGATACGTTTTCCAGATGAGACTGTATTTTGATTATATAGTTGAAATCCGATAGAAGGTTTAGAACCCCAAGAGAACTGGCAGTGGTCAGAGGTATTCACATGACCTTATATCCTCTAGTAAATGCAACAGCGAACGATGAGTGTTTTTCAATGCTTCTTTCAGACCTGCAGGTGGAGGACGTGACTCTGTTAAAGGGTCTTGTGATCTGATTGCCTTTCTTCCTTGGTAATTTGGGGTGAAAGAGAATAGAGGGACATGATCTACATGGCTCTGAGTTGCAGGGCCTGACAGTGTAGAGACAGTGGAACAATGATAAAATCTAAGTCTTTCCAGGGCTTAACCTCATTATAATTGGGGGTGGTGGGACGTCCTTCGAGGCAATCTTACTAAATCTTTTTTTTTTTTTAATATTTATTTATTTTTAAGACACACACACACAGAGACAGTGTGAGCAGGGGAAAGACAGAGAGAGAGAGGGAGATGCAGAATCCTATGCAGGCTGCAGGCTCTCAGCTGTCAGCACAGAGTCTGACTTGGGGCTTGAACTCATGAACCATGAGATCATGCCCTGAGCCGAAGACGGACACTTAACCGACTGAGCCACCCAGGCGCCCCAGTCCTACTAAATCTTAAACAAAGCAACACATTTCTCTCTCTGTAATTTCAAGATAGGCACATTTCATAGGTGTGGGGAGTGGAACCCCTAAGTGGGAGAATTTTATGTCTTTAAAGAAAATTTCCTGAAGATTCCCCAAATTGGATCTCATATAGCAATTCCATATGAATATTGGCTTTTTTGAAGGAGGAATTGAGGCAAGGATTACTCTTATTCCCACAGAGCTAGGAGAAATCACGAGGTTAATAACATCTCTGTTCTGTAAATTAGACAGGCTCCTAGCTTTTGTATAGTATCCTGGTAAACTAAAGCATGTTTACAGGGAAAAGATTGGGCTGGTTAAATAAATACTTAAGAATGGATGGTACTTTTGAAATCCATTGATTCTGTTCATGTGCAGCAACAGAATAAATAATGTCACTACAGAAAGATGAATAAAATATAATATAAAAGGAAAAGTGTCACACAAATCCAGAAACCTTATTGGGTACCAAGAAGACCGGAATTTTGGAGGAAAAAGTAAAAAAGAAAATTTCACGTAGTTGGTAGTTGGTTGACTACCTAAGGCTAGTAGTGCTTTGTGTTCATTTTTGTGATTCTATATTTATTTTAGCATTTAAAAAATTATTTAAAAAATTATTGTTCAAAATGTGGGTAGTATAAAGAAAATCTGAAATGGATGCTTACCCTCACTCATAATTTCCCAGCAGCAAGTAATTATGACTAACATTTGATATGTTTTATTCTAGTATATTTTTCTATGTAATATAGTATTTTAAATTCAGATGATTTTTACCTCTCAAAAATTATAGCATGGACATTTCCCCTTGTAATTACTAACCTTTTGAAAAAATGATGTTGCGTTTCCAATATTAGCATAGTGTCTTTTAAAAAATAAAGTGCTCTCAAAAAGCATCATAACCCAATTTAGAAAAAAGGCCCAGTTACCTAATGCAAAGTAGACATCTGCTGTATGTGAATCCCACCCAGCCTCCCTTCCAATACCTCTCACTGGAGTGCTGTGCATGCAAAAGACAGTCAATAAATGGTTGTTAGATTTAAAGTAGATAGGGCTAGCAGAAGAGGCCTTGCATTTTGGAATAGTATAAGATTGATGACACACCTTTAAAAAATGACAAATGGCCTGGCTGAGCTGTTAAATATGGTGTCATTCTCTTAAAACAGTCATGTCTGGTATTTATGCCTTTGTATCAGGCTCAGTGTATCAGAATAGGGTTTTATTATGTGTTAGGCAACATGATTTGACTGGTGGTATTTCTAAGCTGTGTTACAATGAGTTATTTCTCAGGGAATGCCAGCTAATCTTTAAAACCCAATTGGTGTTATTGGTAGGTAGTATGGTGCTACTTCATTTTATTCAGTTCATATAATGTTTGTGGTGAAGTCTAATGAGATGATGTTCTCTGAAAAGAGTCACACTCTTTGCGGTTGGGGTGCACAATCCTGGGAGCAAAGTCCCCACTTGGGGGTTAAACCTTATAGATTGTTCATTTCACTTAGGGAGTTCCTTAACAATGCCCCATTCCCAAAGGCTCTGATTTCGTCACTTTTGGGGGGGGGGGGACCCAGCACTCTGTAGCCAGTCCCCCAGAGGAGGATTGTGATGAGCCTTGTTAGGGACATGCTTTCATGTTTGTCTGTGATGAGTTTAGTATTTGAAAATTTTTTTCATGTTTATTTATTTTTGAGAGACAGAGAGACAGAGTGTGAGTGGGGAAGGGGCAGAGAGAGAGGGAGACACAGAATCCTAAGCAGGCTCCAGACTCTGAGCTGTCAGCACAGAGCCTGACCTGGGGCTCAAACCCATGAACCATGAGATCATGACCTGAGCTGAAGTTGGACACCTAACTGACTGAGCCACCCAGGTGCCCCCTAAGTTTGGTATTTGAAAAAGAATATTGCTAATTGTAGAAAGTTGGCAAGGGATGAACAGCAAGAGATTTTTCTAAGAAATTTTCATTAAGTCTGTTTTGCAGCTTGGTCTATAGTTCACCTTTTAAATTTATATAATCTTTATGTATATAAAGAAAATGACTTCAGTTCTGCCTCATTTTTGGACCCCTTTACAAAATAGCTCTTAGTTATGCATCTACTTACATGCATTGCTCTGTTAACCAAAATAATTCTAGGAGCAATGGCTTTCAGAGGGTCTCTGAGGCATCCCATCATGGCATGTCATGGTAATAAAAGGTGAGAACGAGTGGATTAAGGTCTACGCATTATCATGTTCCTCTCCCTTTAGTCAGAACAGTGTCACTTATGAGTCTTCTCAGTAAGCTGTCCTTTGAATTACAGGTCCCCTGATCCTACAGATGTTTGAAAACCAGTATTTCAGATGTTGCAAATAATTCTCAGGAAGTTTTTTTTTAACTGAAGGAGTGATCCATGAGTATATTTTCACTGTAAAGTATTCAAGAAATATATATATGTAATGGATTAAAGAAAGTTCTCATTTTCTTAGGGTGACTGTATAATGTGTCTTTTAAACAAGGACACTTTTGAGAGTGAAAGAGTGGTTGTTAGCAATCACACTTGCATAAACAGAGACTCTACTGGGCAAACTAGGACCTATGGTGATCTTATAGTTTCTCCCCTACACTCATTCTTTTCTACTTTTCCTCTTTTTTCTCCCGACATCACGACCAATTACAATTTGCCACCTGTTCTTTCATAGTTAGGGTGTGATAAAATTTATTTTACCACTCCTTTTACACTTTGTATTTCCCCCTGTTTTTAATTATTACAAACAATGCTACAATGGCAATGAACAAATCTTAGTGCACACATGTGTGGCATTGCTGGTTGCACATTTTATTATAGTCATTTATGTTCAAGACTTTCTAAAATAATTACCATCGTAAAACAGAGACTTCTTTGAACTTTACTTGATGACTTGATATCATGATTATGGATATTGTTTCTTGCATTGTGGGCAAATAAAGAGTCAGGATCTCAGGGACTATTGACCCTTACCCTAAATGGCCCCTTTGGGTTATTGTACATGTTTATATTATTAATAAAGTCATATAAGTAAAAAAAAAACTGTACAGGACCTAAGAAATCATCAAATGCAATTCTTTTCCTTTACAGATGAAAACACTGAGGTCCATAAAATTAAACTCACCTATGCAAGGAGAACCAGCAGGTTTGTGACTCTAAGCAAGGTTTTGTGGGTGCCAGGCTAATTCAGTGTTCTTCTTCTCTTTGCTAGCTAAGCTTTCAGCTAAGCTTCATGTAACAACACCTCTCCCTGGACTAATAGGGATCATTCTTTTCTTATTTGCTCTTCTCTATGTGTGTGATGATGCCACAGTTAAGAAAATTTTGGTTCCAAATGACAGAAACCCAAACAAATAGACGGAACCAAAAAAGAAAATATATTCAATGATACAATAGAAATGCTCAATAGTAGGTGTAGGGATTCACGGGTTGAAGGAGCTCCAGGTGCAGTTCTCTGTGACTCTCTAGACCCTACCCTTCTCTTCCTCTCAGGGTTACCTTCAGGATGATTCATGGAAACTACATGGCTAAAGCTTTCCCAGAACTCCCATTCTCTCTCCAGACTGTCTGGAAGACCGATTGTCTCATGATGGCTCTGACTGGAGCCAGGAGAATTTTATTTTTCTTAAAGGCCCTATCAAGAGTCTACTACTGCATCATTGATGGAAATTGTGACTCATGCCCTCCTAAAGCAGTCATGTGGTCAAGGAGAAGGGATGATATACTGATTGGCTTAAGTTAATTAGAGTCTACTTTGGGACTGGCATTGGGATGAATCTCCCTGAGGCTACAAGGCTGAGAATTTGGAATAGGGGTTTCTCAAAAGAAAACATGGGTGTTCTTGTTAAAGAATTTGGTTATGAATGGTGAGGAGGCAACCCATAAGTGAACGCTATCTAGGAATTCACAAACCAGGTTTACTAGAACTGAGAAGGAAAGGAGAACAAATAGGCAGTGAGTGAAGGTATGACTGTTTCTTCTATGGTTAAATTTGGTGTTAATATTTTATGTGATTCACTTTGCTTATCAGAGAGCTCTTTTTAAGCTTTTTGGGGAGATCATTATTCTACATAGTTGAGTTTTATGAATAAACAACAATTGATAGTAGAGTCCCCCAAACAACTTGAAGATATAGAATGATGGCTTAACCTGGGGGAAGAGGGAACAGTAACAGTGAACAGGAGTGATGGGAATAATATACAAGCTTTAGAGACTCTTTGGTTGTTGTAGAATTTCAGGCCATTGAGTTAATTTGGGCAATAACATTTTGTTGAGAGTTTTTGGCCTCCAACTTCCATTGGGCTTTCTGTTTTTTTTTTTTCTTTCATTTAATTCTATTTCATCTCAATTTGAGTTTTATGTGAAATTATTTTCTGAGAGCTAAAGCATGTAAAATGCCAGAATGAACACCAAGAGCAAGCAAGAATCTCAGAGATGTAGTCAATTAATGCTGTTTTTAGTTTTGAGAAAGACTGAGAGACATAGCTTTCAGGTTTTCTTCCAGAGTGAGAGGTTGGGTGTGGCCATGTGACTTGCTTTGGTGAATGAAATGTGGGTAGAAGTGATATGTGCTATTTCCAAAGAAAGCTTTAAGAGTTAGAGTATGATCCAACACATTTTCTTTTACTGCCTTGGTAATTTGGGGGGCATTTGTCAAGATTGAGAATTCAATAGCTTGGTTACCTCTATGACATGAGTGACCTTCTGATCTATGGCTGACATTTAACATGAATAAGAAAAAAAAAAAACTACACACACAAGCACAACTTTTGTTGTTGAAAACCAGGAGTCTGAAAACCATGGAAAGAGTTTAACCTGTGTTAAACCACTGGGATCTCGGGTCACTTGTTACTAGAGAGTAATCTAGCCCATTCTGATTGATAAAGATTAAAACAAATACGCCGAAAGTGTTATGATGTAAAATAACAATAGCAAAAACACCTCAGAATGATTTCTTTTGTTATTTATCATAGACAAACACTGAACATGTAATATTGTTAAGCCTCTTGAGTTATGTGATTACTATTGCCCTAGGCAAAGGCCAGGAGGTGTGTGAGAGTTGGATTGTCAGAGATAATGTGCAAAGTAACATCTTACACCTCCTTCTTGGGCAATCTAGCACCCTTGAAATAAAATCAAGAAAAATAAAGAGGAAAAAAACATCACTTTTAATGGACAGTTTTGTTCTTTTTTTCATTTTTAATACATCCATAATCCTAAAGATTATGACTAAAATGACATGCCTCTTTTCTTCACTACTTTTCTAACTTTTCTGAAGGCCTTTAAGTTGTGATAAATATAAAGAAAACACCAAAAGTGCCAATCACATTGCCTTTTCCAAAAAAGATGTGACCTTTAAATTAAAATCAATGAAGCCCTGGCATCTCTTATTCACACTTTTGGGTGACAAAACAAGATTGATATAAAGAAAAGAGACAGAAATTTAAGAAGATTTTTGGCTTAGGGCTTTAAGCCACCTACTTGAGAATATTCACTCATTTTAGCACTCATTTCTTTAGAGATTTGAAATTTCCATGATTTTCCAGGATCTAGTTGATTTAGATGTATTGATCCATTAATCTAAGACCATTCTCATTTTAGGGACAAAAGGAGCTAAGATACAGATATGTGATTTGGATTCACTCACATGGGTGTCGACAGAACCAGATGCTAAGCCTATCTGTTCTTCCTACTACACCACATATGCCAATCTTTCTTTGGTGCTTCAAACACTACAACCAAATAAAAGGCCATAGGTACCATACAATCTAACCATCTGCCTTGCATTTTGCTTCCCCTGATCCCCATCTCCTATTGGTCTACCTCTCGCTTGCTTTGATACACTCACAGCGGCCCTCCTGTGTTCTGTCAAGAACCCTGCATAGGGTGTTTGCATGGGCTCTTCCCTCTTCCTCCAGCACTCTTTCTCCAGATGGCTGTATATCTGCATGGCTCATTCCCTTAACTCCTTCAAAATGAGGCCTAACTCTACCTCTTGTATTTACTATGAAAAGACTCCTCTTTCATGCAGTCCAAATATCCCTGATCTATAATTTTCTGTACTTTTTTTTGGCATAACGTTTGTCAATTTCTACCCTGATTATTATGTTCATTATTATCTCTCTTCTTCCTAGATTGTAACCTTCATGTAATCAGGGGTTTTGTCTGTTCTGTTCATTGATATATCTCACATGCCTGTACCAGTCTTGACACATAGTTGGGATTCAAAAATATTTGTTAAAAGAATGAATGTACAAAGAAATGACAGAAAATAAATAAATCCACATGTGATTAAAGGGGCATAGTTATGTGTTTAACACTGCTTGTGCCTGGCTTTTGTGAATTTTCCATACAGGAGAAAAGAACTAACATTTGTTAAATACTCATGTTACAGGCATGGGCCTATGAGCTTCACATACAATATCTGTTTTGAATTCACATGAATGGCAATCATAGTACCTTTGAAGTAGGGTTATCACTTCCCTTGAAGTTGAGAAACCTCAACTGGAGTTTTAAGCAGTTTACTCAAATTACTACAGCTATGATGTGTAGATTTTAATTCATACCACTTTGGCTATAGTGTCCTTGCTCTTTCCATTGCATTATGGGTAAGGAAAGAAGGTAGAGAATGAAGAGTTTTACTGTTTTTTATACAGAATTACGTATTTTGGACAGACATACCATCGGCTCCTGTGTTATCCTCTTGAACAGAAAGAATTAACTCACCCTTCTTTGTCCTCAGAATAGAGCTAATCATTGTATAAGACCCTATATATTATTCTGGCTCATTCTAAGTCAGAACTTTAATTGATTTTACAATATTGGCACTCATATGCAATACTCACCAGTTCATAAATAGCGTTAGCTTATGCCTTTGACCTATGGCCCCAGATGAGGGGCTAATATCTCCCAGATATCACACATTTCAAATGCTAGTCAACATGAAGCTGGAGATAAAAAAGGGAAAAAGAAAAACAAAACTCTTTCTCTGGCATAGTTCCTTGAGCAATTTCTGCTGCATATGAAGAAAGTTCCTTTTTTGGGGGAAGTGGGCATGATGAAGGCCTTCATCTGGCATGTATTCAATAAGAGATGTAATACATACATCTGGCATGTATTAAATAAGTAGTAATTGACAGACTGGATGACAGTTGCACAGTGCTTCTAGCTGTCGCTTAGGGCTTAGGGCTTTTGCTGTCTCCATGAAGACAGTTAAGGTTTTCCTTCCTGGGTAGGGAAAGCCCTGACTACTGTAGCAATCAGCAGAATGGTTTCTTGGGAAATAACCTGAATGGGGACTCTGAAATGGGTCTGTGTTGGTTCTTCTGATGTTTACATTTGCAAAAATAATGTTTTCCCATTCCTCAGTTTCCTCATTTGCAAAATTAATGTATTGGATCAGACAATCTGGAATCCACCATTAGGTCTCAAATTTCGAGAATTTTCCATAACTTTATTTACTGGAAAGGAAAAAGGCCTTAGGCTCATCTCTAATATTAATTTTATTAACCATATTAACAGAGGAAATATTTTTGAAACTGGATGGATGCTACTGCTTTTTTCCCTCATCTGACACATGACATACTACAGATTGTTTTCAAATAGAAAAGGAAAGCCTATTTCTTTCTGCGAATAAAATTGATAGCCTTTACAGTATTTCAGAACTGTCATTTTGAAAAGTTGATTAAGGTGACCTTTAGAGTACAGAGTTTACCAACAAATTCTGTAGCCTTACTGTGTGTGAAAATGGACACAACAATGCAAGGCTTTTAGGAAACCTCTAATTTTTGCTTAACTTTTATTCCTGGGAATCTTTAATTTACAGCTTTCAACGGCTACTCAAACACAGAAGCTGCAATCAAACTACAGATGAGGCAATTGGGGGATATTGTGGAGGTGTGAGTTTCAGCGTGGGGGCTTTAGTCTTGGCCCCTCTTACTCCTAGCCCCCAAATAAAAAGTGCTCTATGTAGAGGAGAGGCGGAGGTGGAGATGTGTTCCCAGTTTATACCAGGGATTAAGTTTTGTTTTGTTTGTTTTTAAATGTATTTCTTTATTTTGAGAGAGAGAGAGAGAGCAAGAGAGAGAGAGAGAGAGAGCGCGCATGAGCAGGGGAGGGGCAGAGAGAGAGGGAGAGAGAATCCCAAGCAGACTCGGCACTATTAGTGAAGAGCCTGACATGGGGTGGAACCCACCAATCGGGAGATCATGACTTGAGACATAACCAAGAGTTAGACGCCTAACTGACTGAGTCACCCAAGAGCCCCAAGTTTTGGTGTTTCTTTTTTTTAAGGTTATTTATTTTTGAGAGAGAGAAGGGGCACAAATAGTGGATGTGCAGAGAGAGAGGAGACAGAGAATCCCAAGCAGGCTCCTTGCTGTCAGCACAGGGCCTGATATGGGGCTCAAAGTCATGAATGGTGAGTTGGTGACCTGAGCCAAAGTCAAGAGTCAGACGTTCTCAGTTTTGGTTTTTTAAAACAACTTTCTAAGTCCCCAGCATCAAGGATCCAGGCCATGAAAACTCCTATAGAGTTTAGCTGGACCAGAGTCTGCTAAAAATTGTGAATTCAGTTTGGAGTGAGCACATCAAGCTTCCAGTCATCTGTGAGCTGAGAAAGATACTGAAATAATCCAAGTGCATATGTGGGGAGGGGAGACAGGCAGTTTACTGGATAGAGCTTTGTTTCATTCAAAGAGAGTGAGTAGAAGCTTCCCCATATGCATGAGGAAGACTACTATAAAACAGAGGAAAGGAAATAATATCCAGGAGCCTCAAAAGATGAGCTTTTTTCTTTTTTTTTTGGAAATAGATCTAGTGAAAGAAAGGTCTAGATGTCATTTTTAGGAAAATCCTTAGCATCTTCAGAGTACACAAAAGCACTGTCTCTATAAAAGAGAAACATACAATCATTAAGAGTGAAGAAAGGGTGCAGCAAAAGCAGTAGAATTAGAAGAAAGAGTGACCATAAAACAAAGACTGGCCTCCAAGAAAATAAAAATCTAACGGCAGAAATAAAATCATATTTTCAGCTATAAAGAATTGAAACTGCAGAAAAATCAGTCAGGGGTGTGGAGGGTAACTTGAGAAAAGCATCAAGAATTTGCAGGGAAAAAGATAAAAGAGGAAAATGATGAGCCAAAACAAGTTGAGATGGGTGACATAAAATATAAATAATAGGCATGCCTGATGGAGAGAACGGAACAAATAATTCAATGAATTCAAATGAAAGAAAAATTTAATGACTTTTCCGAAGACTGGTATATGCAGACTAGGAAAGCTCAATATATTCTAGGCAAAGTCGATGAAAAGAAACTTAGGCATAGATATTTTATGGAAAATACGTTTAGACTTTTAAGGATAAAGAAAAGGTAACTTACAAGGATTTAAGCAGAAAACCTTATTTCTTCCCCCCAAATAAAATATCTTCAGGCTTCAATTCTGCAACATCCAGCCCATGCAGTAATACTTACACAATTTTGAGGGGGAAAATCCACTTGCAAGCCAATAATTAAATATATTTGATGTGACAGCTTTTTCATATGCATATTTAATATAATTTTAACTTCTGGAAACATACTGGTAAGTGATGGGTCATAGCTGAGGGGCTGAAGCACGGAAATTGGCATATGAAAGCATGAAGGGAGAGAAAGGAGTGATTAGGAGAATATAGAGATTCAATGAGTGAAGTTTTTGATGGAATAAACTCATATACTGGATTTGAGAATACAGTGTTTGACTTGAGAATGATGGATTAAAAGGAAGGTTTAACCAGAGAACAAGATACTGGCATGTGAACCATTCAGTTTTCAGAAGGACCACCCTAGAGGAATAATAAGATCCAATGAGTGGACATAAGAATTAAGCAAAAATGATAAACCAAAAAGAAAGAAGAGTGGAGAGAAGATATTGGGGTTAAATTCTAAGAAGCCAGTATGTCATTTGGACTGTCCAGAGGTCATTCAAACGTCCAAATACAACAATAGGACCCGGTGAGAAGGGCAAGAACGTGAGATAGAAACCAATGTAATGAAGGAAATGACACGGTTGGTGAATTAATTAGAGCAGTAATGAGTTGATGACTCTGAATGGGACAAGCTTCAAGGAACAGAGGAGCTTTATGAGTGCGTAGGAATAAGGGAGCCTGAGAGCACCTTTAGGAACCCAAGAGAAAGTACAAACCAGCTTTGGAAGGTTGGTAAACTCAGGATATGGAGAAAATATTTTAAGAATCTATAAAGTATTTAGAAAATATTATTTACCATGAAAGAGTTATTCTAGAGGGTACAGAGGGTTTGGGGGAGCAGTATAAAGTTAATGAAGAAATGAAAATAAATTCAATCTTACCTAATAGTAAAAAAAATCAAACAGAAGCAACAGATATCATTTTCATTTCCAAATTGGCATGAGTGTTACTCAGTATTATTGATGCCATGGCTAAATTGTCTTACATATTCCCTGTAGCAATTTAAATGGTGGGATCTTTCTGGAAGGCATTTTGGCAATACACACTAAATGTGTTAAAATTGCATATAGTTTTGATGCTGTCATCTCTTTCCTCTTTATGCCTAAGGTTACAGTTTAGATATTCTATATTATAGATGGCATTTCCTAATTTTCCAAAGCTATGTTGTGTGCCTTTCCTTCGTGCTCACATGGTGCCCTGTACTCCCTCTGGCACAGCACTTATCATAAACGATTAGAATCATCTGTTTACTTTTATGTATATTATCTCCCAACTTTAAGTTCTGCCTTGTTTGTCTACCCTGGCCATCACCATTTACCTCTGAATATACAGTGGTTTCTAGAACTTAAGATGTGCTCATGACTATATAAGTGAGTGAATAGGTAAATGTAAGAATGGAGAAAGGAATAGGAAGATGGGATGTACCTATGTTTGCAAAAATATTTTAGAAATGGGAAGAGAATGAGAGTTCAAGAAAGAAAGTGAGGGAGAAAGAGAGAAAGAGCTTTTAGACCATAAACACCAACATGCTAAGGGTAGTTATTAATAGGGACTGATTTTTCAACTGTTTTAATTATCATGATTTTACTTGTTTGCATTTAAAGGAAATAGGGGTGCCTCGGTTGCTCAGTTGGTTAAGCGGCCAACTTTGGCTCAGGCCATGATTTTGTGGTTCATGAGTTCAAGCCCCGCGTTGGGCTCTGTGCTGACAGCTCAGAGCCTGGAGACTGCTTCAGATTCTGTGTTTCCATCTCTCTCTGCCCCTCCCCTGCTCATGCTCATGCTCTGTCTCTGTCTCTCTCTCTCAAAAATAAAAAACATTAAAAAAAGTTACAAGAAAAAATAAAACAACAAAGCCGCCTTGAAAATAAAATAGATCTCAAGCCAACATCATTCTAAATTGTGAGCACAGTCAAATAATTAAGGAAAAATGGCAGTATTTTCATTGGGGGATGAATAATGTAAACAAGAAAAATGGATTTGGTATAAAGCAATAGAGACTGGCCAGCACTGTGGTAAACTGTAGAATAGAAGCCCATATAAAAGATTTAGTTTTAAAATTAAAGTATGTGGGCTGGCTCAGGGCACTTGGGTGGCCCAGTTGGTTAAGTGTCTGACTCTTGATTTCGGCTCAGTTCACGATCTCATGGTTTCATGAGTTCAAGCCCTACATCAAGCTCTGTGTTGACTATGCGGAGGCTGCTTGGGATTCTCTGTCTCTGTCTCTGTCTCTGTCTCTCTCTCTGCCCTTCCCCAGCTCACACTCTCTCTGCCTCTCTCAAAATAATAATAAAAAAAACCCCAACAAATGTGGGTAGGCTTTATAAGACATATTTGTGAGCTGAATTTGGCCTTTAGCTCCCCAGAAGGCAGCCTTAAAGCCAGGAGAAAGGCCAGCTTGCCTTCTATCATCATTAGTACTGACTACTGCTTGGCAGGTTCTATCCAGCACACTGACATGGGGGAAAAGGGCTCTACGTATAAGAAACAGGAGAAAAATCATTTTGTTTGTTGTTGGAATGATTATTTCTCAAGAAAATCCAGACCACTCAGGTGACAAACTGGTAGCATAAGTAAGAGCAAGGTGGCCGCAGCAACTAAACAATGTTAAAAATACTACAACTTTACTACATGCCCCAAATTAGCAATTAGAAGGTATAGTAATTAAGATAGTTGACAAGCATACTCATTGACCTTCCTCCTTACGAAGAAGCTATTAAAAGAGTAACACCATGAAAGTACTTAATAATACATCTTAGTAGAGGAGTTTTGAGAAATTCTTATGAGAAATTTTTTGATGAGAAAAGTAGAACTTGATTGCTAAAGAAAAAAATCAGCAGAAGTCATTGTAAGCAACATATAGAAGAATGCTGTAGAAGTAATAGGAAATCGTAACTCCCAGAATCACAGAAAATTTCAAGCTTGAAGTCAATATTCATAAGCAGGAGACCATGGGAAAATTCTTGGTTTAATTGATTAAGGAACACGGTCAACTAACTGCTGTTCTCCTAAGACATTCTCAGTGTCTGATAACAGATGGACCTTCCTCTAGGTTAAAACTCCTAAGACTCTCTTGTAAGCTAAGTGAATGTTCTTCCTGTGGACCCTAGCTGTGGGAATTCTCATGGATTTCAGTGTAAACAGTGGTTCTCATTTGGAGGTAGAGGATTTTGGGTTGTTGAGGTGATTGGGGAATTCTACTGGCATTTGAGAACCAGGTGCTAGGAATGCTAACTATCCTGATGTGTACAGCACAACCCTGCACAAAGCAGTGTGATCTTTCCCTAAATGATCTAGACAGTTACTCTCTGATAGAAATATAATGCAAGCTTTATACATATACAATTTTAATTTTTTGTAGCCATATTAAAGAGAAAAAAGAAACAAGTGAAATTATTCTGATAATATATTTATGTAAGCAAATATCTCCAAAATAATATTACAGTATGTAATCAATATAAATGTTTCATTATATATTTTTTATTGTACTAAATTTTTGAAATTCAATGTGTATTTTGTACTTTTAAAGCACATCTCAAATTGGATAGTAAATTTTCATTGGAAAGACTGATCTATATTCATATTTACATTTCATGAAATTCATAGTTGAAAAAGTAGATTCACATATCATAGTTGTTCCAAGCATACTTACATATATATTTAAACAGCTCCTTTATTTTTCTCTGCTCTAGCAAATTGCGATTGCCACTTACTGTGAGATTTGTGTGTACCCTTTCAATCCGTTTTTTCACTGTCTTGATTGTAGTACCAGCTTTTACATCTCCACTTGATTCTTCATCAGTGTTATGCTAAAAATATTTCAGAGTAAAACATAATTGTCCTTGTTTATTTTTTAAACTAGAAACAAAATTTAATTATGCTATAACTTCAGAAGTATTTCAATTTAATTGCCAGTTACAATTTACATAGGTATCCTTGTGATCATGCAGTCTGCCTAAAACATTGAAACAAATACATTCTATGTTAAATCAGTGCATAGAAAAAGTCATTCCAACTGGACAATTTGTTGACACTGACTAGATTGGTGGTGTATTTATGTGTATTATTAAAAACAACATGTGCAGTTGATATGCACATTGCAATATAACAACACTATCTTGCACAAAGTAAAGGTAACTGTAAAATGTATTCTAAAAACAATAATTTTGTGTTTAACAAAAAATATTTTACATGGACTCAGTTCTTAAATATAAATCCAAATTCATTAAAACACAAGGTCCCGACCATTCTGGCATCGTGTTACCTGTTTGACCTCAGCTCCTGTCACTACTCAGTGGTCACTTTTCTCCAGCTACACTTGTGTCAGCTGTTTCTTCAACATACTAGGCATGCTTCCATCTCACGGATTTTGCCCTTGTTTTCTCTTCTTGAAGGTTCTCCCCCGGAGCTGCATTGGGCCATCTTTGAGAATGCTATTTAAACTGGCTCCACTTCTCCCTCTCCTTGTACCTCTCCCCTGCTTTACTTTATTTCATAGCATATATCACCATCTGACATGCTGTGTGATTTGCATATATCCATTTTATCATGCTTACGAGAATGAAGCATAAAGATAAGAATTTTGTCAGTTTTGTTCACTGGTGGTATATATGCCTCTGGAAGCAAGAACAATGTCTGGCTATAGTTGAAACCCAGTCAGTATTTATTGAATAAATGAACTTATAAAAGGTAATTATCAAAGAATAGATATGAGATAGACAATTTTTAGAGAAGGACAGGGAAAAAAAACAGAACAAAAGTAATTGATTTGATAAAAGGCAAAAATTAATGAATGAAAAAGAATTTATAGTTAAACATAAAATAAGATGGAAGAACAAATCCAATCAAATTATGAATCATAATAAGAGTTAATGAATTAAACTCCCCTATTAAAAATGGAGCAAAAATCCAATTAAATGATTTCTTAGCTTCATCAAGGAATAAATAAAATGTAGGGGAATTTGTAGAAACTTGAGCCCATAATTATAGTGGAAGAGCTTAACACCTAGTTAAATTTACATATAAAGTAGACCCAATTAAGGATATAAAAGATTTCAATATTCTAGTAATAAGCTCAATATTGTGGATGGATAGTACTCTTTATTCAATCAACAAAAAAGTAGAATAATTTCAAATACCCATGGAACCTGAGACACCATAATGCCATGACTAGAAATTGATCCCCGAAGCAATCATCTAGATTTTATTAGAAGGAATTTGAAAAAACTCACACAATGTACAATTTATAGAACTGTTGATGTTGGTATTCCACATCCCCAATTCTATACTATAGAAATACTTATGGATGAAAAGAAAAGTGTATGTACAGACATGTTAATTGTGGCACCATTTTTATTTTTATTTATTGTTATTTTTTAAGTTTATTTACTTATTTTGAGAGAGAGAGAGAGAGAGAGAGAGAGAGAGAGTCAGGAAGAGCAGGGGAGGGGTAGAGAGAGGGAGAGAGAGACTCCCAAGCAGGCTCCATGCTGTTAGCAAAGACCCGGATGTGGGGCTTGAACTCACCAACCGCGAGATCATGACCTAACCCGAAATCAAGTCAGAGGCTAAACTAACTGATCCACCCCGAATAATTGTGGCATCCTTTTTAATAGTGACAAACTAAAAGTAACCTTCAGTTTATCAGAGAATGATTAAATAAACAAAAGTTAATCTCTATTATGAGACTCTATATACCAATCAAAATATCACCGTTTCTAAAATACATTGCTAAACATGAATGTCAAAGATAAACATGCAGATTCATCACACTTATTGAAGCAATACATGTAAACATGTGAATGAATAGATCTAAAATTGACAGATTTTTTTAAAAGCCATTAACATTTGTTAATTCTGTGAAGAGAAATCTAAAAGGGTAAGATAAAGTAGGAAGCTTTTCACTTTCACATACTTTTTGTGGACTTAAAAAATATTATAATGTGATTTTGATTTCTTCATTATACTTCTATTTTCAACATTTTCTAAAATTCTATAATTCAGAGAAAAATAAACTGAATAAGCTTTATAAATTTAAAGAAAATTCTTTACTGATATAAAAGAAATTTGAATCTATTCATCGTATTTCAAGAAGAGTAAACCACTGAAAAACTACATTTATTGTCTCATATAAAGAGGCTAATTAACAATCATATGAGCAGTCATCTTGACAGTTCAACAACATTTTACATAATGGAGGTCAAAATCATTACAGAAATTCAGGTACTCTTAAAAAACTTGGTGCATATTCTTAATGATTGTATAATGCTTGATGGGAGCTCATGGTCCAGAAAATCTTGCCATTTTAGATCAATTGATAATTCTAATGGATTCTACTTCATTTCTTGACATCCCTTTCAACATATTTCAGAATGGTAAAGGAGTTTTATTGTAAAGTAGAAAAAGTGTTGGAAAAACCTAGAATAGTTGACTAACTTTATCCAGTGTGTTATAACCAACAATCATACTTCTTTGGACACATACCTATTAAATAAAAGAGCAAAGACATTCTTTCTTAACTCCCTACTTCTTAAAAAACACAGCTTTCTCTTCAAAATGAACTTACTTTTCTATCAGAGTCTAGTATGGGTTTCTGTAGGTATTTTTCTCTGCACCTCTTTATGAACAATAGATTTTTATAATACTCAATTGACATGGTTGTGAAAATATAACATTACTTGACACATAAGAGCATATTTGCCTCTGGAAGTTGCTGGACAGATACAGTGCTCAATGAAGACAGAAGAAAGAATGGATTAAGGTCTCATGTGCTGTTTTACACATGTTTGCACACATACGAACACACACACACAAACTGAAGCACATAAGAACTATAGAAAAAGAGCTACATGGGTTGGCACAGCAAAGGGAAATGTAAATATTTGGATTGAAAAAGTAATGTGGAACAAAGACAGGTGACTGTATGAGTTCAGCTCTGCCATTTTTTGAGGAAGAATAAATCTCTAATGAAATTTCTAATAGTGGCAGCCTGTGGAGGACTCACTTGGGTGTTTGGACAGCTCATGTTTCTTGTGCAATGGGCTGTTAACTTTAGTGTGTATATTATGCATATCTGCCAGGGCAAGGCAAGGCAGCTTCTGTTTATAAATAATGTAAGTTAATGTAATGTATCAAATGCTAAATTAGATAAAGTTTTACATGAATAATAATATCAGGGCACTGGAGCTTTTTGGTGTCACCCAAACAAATGACATCAAAGTATAGAGCACACAGAATTGCCACCCCAGCATTAGGGATTGCATTTAAGAACCTCACAGATTTTGAATGGTTACTTAGAGTTTCTGTACTATAAAGAGGCAGTTTTTATTAAAAAAAAGAAGAATTCTGGAACTAGATTTCTCTTTCTTTTATGATACCTCTCAATCAATATGTGACTTAAATATTTACTTAATGGGGAAAGAATGATCTCTTCAATAAACGGTGCTGGGAAAACTCAATAACCACATTCAGAAAAATGAAATTGGACCCCCATCACATACCACTCACAAAAATTAACTCAGAATGTATTAAAGATATAAACCTAAGACCTGAAACCATAAAACTCCTTGAAGAAAATATAGTGAAAAAACTCCATGAAATTGATCTTGGCAATATTTATTTATTTATTTATTTATTGGCTATGACACCAAAAGCACAAGCAACAAAGGCAAAAATAAATAAAATAAATAAGTGGGACTATACCAAACTAAAATACTTCTGTATAGCAAAAGAAACAATCAACCAAATAAAAAGGCAACCTATGAAATAAGAGAAAATATTTGCAATTTATATGTCTAATATGGTGTTAACATCCAAAATATGTCATGAACTTGTAAAACTCAATGGCAAACAATCTGATTAAAAATGTGCAGAGGAATTGAATTGACATTTTTCCAAAGAAGACACAAATGATCAAAAGGTACACGAAAAGATGCTCAACATCACTAAGCATCAAGGAAATTCAAATCAAAACAACAATGAGATATTACCTTACACTTGTTAGGATGTTTATTATAGATTAAAAAAAAGAGATAATAAGTGTTGGCAAGGATGTGGAGGAAAGGGTATCCTGTGAATTGTTGATGGGAATGTAAATTCGTGCAGCCACTATGGAAAGCAGTATGGAAGTTCTCCCAAAAATAAAAAAAGCGAACACTGTATGATCCAGCAATTCCAAATCTGGGTATACATCCAAAGGAAAGGAAATCACTATCTTGCAGAGATATCTGATCACCATGTTCACTGCAGCATTATTCGCAATAGCCAAGATATGGGAACAAACTAGGTGTCCTTCAAAGGCTGAATGGATAAAGATGTGGCATATACATACAATTGGATATTATTTAGCCATGATAAAAAGGGAAATCCTGTCTTTTGTGAAAACCTGGATAGACCTTGAGTTCATTAGGCCAAGTGAAATGTCATATTGAGAGACAGATATTGCATGATATCCCTTATAGGTGGAATTTAAAAAAGCCAAACTTGTAGAAACAGAGTAGAATTGTGGTTACCAGGGGCTTAGAGGTGGAGGAAATGGGGAGATTGGTCAAAGAGAACAAACTTCTGGCCGGAAGATGAATAATTTCTGGGGAACTAATGCACAACATGGTGATTATAGTTAACAATATTGTGTTATGTACTTAAAAGTTTCTAAAAGAGTAAATCTTAGATGCTCTCACCACAAAAAAGAAATGGTAATTATGTGACATGATGAGGTATTAGCTAATCCTATGGCAGTAATAATTTTTCAATATATAATTATATCAAATCCACATGTTGAACATTTTAAACTTATACAGTGTTATATGTCAATTCTATCTCAATAAAGCTGATAAGAAAAAGTTTTCAAAATGCTTTTCTCACTTGTCTAAGGCTGAAAAAGAAAGTCTAGCATGATATTTCAAACCAGAAAAAGCCAGTCAACTTGAAGAACAGACACAAAACTAAAAATTCTTTAGTTTGGTACAGTATTAGAAGGTTCAGTTAAACTTTTGATAGATTTTGATAGCAATTGCTAGAGAACTCAGGAAATCTTCAATCTTATCAAATCACCCCTTCTAAACATGAAGTTCTCAGGGGTGCTAGATGTATAAGGAGAAAAAGGAAAGAGTAATTGAGATAATTTTTTGTCACGTAGCACCATGCCAGGTCTCTAAGAGTGATGCAACGAGAAAAATGATCCTTCTAAAAAAGTTGTCATCTCCAAATTCCTATGAAATCTTATGCTAAGCTGAGTTGAGCCACATGAAGAGAAAAGACAGATTCCCAAAGGGGCAGATAAGTTTAAGATCTAAAGTAGGAACAAACCATATTCCCTCCCTTGCCCCACTCCTCCACCCTGGGTGCATTGCCAATATATTAATTTATTTGTTTCAATCACACTTTTTCAACATAATGAAAATTCAACCTACAGATAAAGCATATCAAGGGAAGGGGGATGTTGTCCTCCAAGATATAGTGTAGAATTTTTCAAAACTGCTCATTCCAATTTTCCTGTCCTGCAGGCCTATAAGACACCTCTTTCTAAAGAGGAGGCAACTCTAGGCTTAGGCTGATGCTAAGACAGATGTTGCATGTGAGAAAAGAGAGTGAGAGAGGAGGACTCCTGAGAAGGAGCCACCTCCCAAGAGCCTCTGTTAGACTGGACTTTGCCAACATCTTAGCAAACAAGGGTTTGCTTTAATGAGGCAGGTGCAGTGAGAGAACAGAATTCTTGAAACTACTGAGAGAATTAATATAACAATAAATAAAATGTGAATATGTATTTTTAAAATGTAAAGATTAGTAAAGACAAATACTATATGATGTCACTTATATGTGGAATTTTAGAAATGAAGCAAACAAAGAGAAAGAAAATGAGAGAGAGAGAGAGAGAGAGAGAGAGAGAGAGAGAGAGAGAGAAACCAAGAAACAGACTCTTAATTCTAGAGAACAAACTGATGGTTATCAGAAGGGAGGTGGGTGAGGGATTGGGTGAATAGGTGATAGGGATTAAGGAGAGAACTTGTGATGAGCACAGGGTGATTAAAATAAAAATTAAAAAAAAAGTAAAGATGAACATACTGGGCCTAAAACAAAACCAGAAACAAAACCTTAACCCAATTCCTTCATACAATCTAAAGCTAGAAAACTAAAGAAGTTAAAAATCTTGGGAAAAAAATATCAAGAAAACAAACCTAGTAGAACGAAGGAAGTACCAAAACTTCTTAGTAGATAAAATGAAATTAAGCCACAAAAAGCACTAAAAACTATGGAGGGTCTTTTTCTTTTTTGTAAGGAGCAATTAAATACAGAAATAAAAATATTCTAAAGTACTTTATATACTTAGATCAAGAAGAAATAGAGAGAAAATAATAATAATAGGGATTTTAAAGCATGTCTTTCAATCTTTAAAACATTGGATAGAAAAAATGAACATATGGAAAATATCAGTAATAGAATTTAATGGCTCATTATTTCAATATCTTTCAGACTTTGTATACTAAAGAAATGACACCTTCTTTTCCAGACCACATGGGACATTTGCACAAATCTTTTTTTCCCCTAGAAAAAAGAACCATGAATTCCAAATAATAGAAAGATCTTTTTAAATCTAATATCAATATCATAATAGAGAAATAATCACAATATAACAAGCTAAAATCATAAGGGCCCAAAGGAAGTGGGAGGAATATGGGTATTAATTTCCTTATATTTTTTTTCCAGGAGTCTATAGGTAATCTATACAGATAGAAAACCAAGAAATAGTGATTTAGGTAAATTTAGGTAGATTATTAAAAGCTATAAAAGTAGCCATCAGAAGAACATAATCTGGACAATAAAGCTTCCATGTTACTTAAGGTAACACCTGAATGACACATAAAATAAGGAAAATAGAAACCAAATATCAAGATATAGAAGACAAAGGGAGCTTTAAAACAAAGCAAATATATATATATATATATATATATATATATATATATATATGATTACATGTGAAAGTGACAAAGTCTCTTATTCAGAGAAAAATTTTCTTAGAGAATTTATTTATTCATTCAGCAAATACTCCAATAATTGAGGCATTTCCAATTGCTTTGGGTAAGGCGTTAGATTAGACAGAGTCCCCTGCTATACTGTGTGTATATTTTAACAGAGAGAGATGAACAGTATGTAATATTATGAAATTAAACAGGAAAGTAGGTTAGAGGATATCTGGGGATGGGGAGGTGGCTACTTTAGCTATCCTGCTTAGAGAAGGTGTCTTTGGAGAGCTGGAATTTGAACTTGGACCTAACCAATGATAGTATTACAAAAATCTGGGGACAGTGTGTGAGGGAGGGAGAAGAGTGAGTGCAAAAGTATGAGAGCCTGCAATGAGGTCAGTGCGTTAAGAGCAACAGAAGGCTGGTGTACCTGGAATCGGGGGTGATTGCTGATTAGAGTATCTTGGTGGGAGTTCTAACAGAAGTGAAGACTGAAACTACTGATGTGTGAATAGGTTATTTAGGCAAATGATTCCAGGGAGCAGGTGTGAGGGACAGGGGATGAAACGGGAAGAGAGGAAGAGCCAATGCAAGAGAGTTTTATGAAACTGGTCACTGCTAGGGCTACTTCATTATGGAATATATCTCAAAGCCATGTGTCCCAGGAAGAAAGGTGATACATTATCCATGGGCTCCAGTCCTAATTGGTGAAGCGTTGCCTCATTGGGTTTTAAATTTCCTGCACTTCCATGTCACCCAATTGTGAATGCTGATTAGAGCCCCAGGGGTGTCGGTGGCATCGGAGAAGACTTGGGGCAGGAGCTGAGAGATGCTACTTAAGGTACCACCGTGTCTTGCAGTTGTAGGAAAATGATGTAAGTCTGAATGGAACTGGTCACTGCAGCTGGGGCTGGAATGAGAAAATTTGAAGTGGTGCATGGAACAGGTCTGATGGATAAAGATAGATAGATAAAGAAATGTCCTTAGAAAAGGACACAAAATTAGATGGTACATTCCAGAAATGCATGTAAAACGATGTGTTTCAAACATATTGCAAGTAAAAGGGTGTGAAACACATCTGCTGGCACACACATACACACACACACACATAAAAGAAAAGAAATGAGATCAAAATATTAATGTCAGAAAGAGTTGAATTCAAGGCAGGATGATGATGATGATGATGATGATGATGATGATGATGATGATGATTATTTTGCCAGAGAGAGAGGCAGAGGGAGAGGGAGAGAGAGAATCTTAAATAGGCTCTATGGCCAGTGTGGAGCCCAATGCGGGGCTCGATCCCACAACTGTGAGATCATGACTTGAGTCAATATCAAGAGTCAGACTTAATCCACTGAGCCATCCAGGTGCCCCAAGGCAGAATTATTTTTTAATGATAAAGAAGTTCTTCATATAATAGCAAAACTTAGAGTTCATTCATTACAAGGTTGTACTATGAATTTTTATGAACCAAACTGTATAGCATAATATTTACATGTATGCATATTATACAGATATATATCCTTAAGATTATAACTTTTCTTTTCTAATTTTTTAAATTTTTAAATATTTTTTTATTTTTTAAGTTTATTTTTTAAAAGGTATTTTTATTTTTTTTAATATGAAATTCACTGGCAAATTGGTTTCCTTACAACACCCAGTGCTCATCCCAACAGGTGCCTTCCTCAATGCCCATCACCCACCCCCCCCTCCCTCCCACCTCCCATCAACCCTCAGTTTATCCTCAGTTTTTAAGAGTCTCTTATGGTTTGGCTCCTTCCCTCTCTGTAACTTTTTTTTCCCCTTCCCCTCCCCCATGGTCTTCTGTTAAGTTTCTCGGGATCCACATAAGAGTGAAAACATATGGTATCTTTCTCTGTATGACTTATTTCACTTAGCATAACACTCTCCAGTTCCATCCATGTTGCTACAAAAGGCCGTATTGTATTCTTTCTCATTGCCAAGTAGTATTCCATTGTATATATAAACCACATCTTCTTTATCCATTCGTCAGTTGATGGACATTTAGGTTCTTTCCATAATTTGGCTATTGTTGAAAGTGCTGCTATAAACACTGGGGTACCAGCGCCCCTATGCATGAGCACTCCTGTATCCCTTGGGTAAATTCCTAGCAGTGCTATTGCTGGGTCATAGGGTAGATCTATTTTTAATTTTTTGAGGAACCCCCACACTGTTTTCCAGAGCAGCTGCGCCAGTTTGCATTCCCACCAACAGTGCAAGAGGGTTCCCGTTTCTCCACCTCCTCTCCAGCATCTATAGTCTCCTGATTTGTTTATTTTGGCCACTCTGACTGGCGTGAGGTGATATCTCAGTGTGAGATTATAACTTTTCTTAAGCACCTATAAAACATTTGCAAAAGTTACAATTGATTATATATCCTGCTACAAAGAAAGTTTAAACAAATTGCAAAAGTATAAATAAAGCCGGCCATAATTTCTAAACACGATTTAATAAAACTAAAGTAAGGAATCAAAATCAAAGTACCAACCGACTGGATGAGCAATAACTCTGTATTAAACAAAGCTGTATTTTCAAAATATCTAGAAAATAATCCAGAAAATAGGAAACATGTATCATACACACATATAGTTAAAGCAAATATCAAATAAAAATTCATGATCTGAAATATATAAATTACTAAGGAATGAAAATTAACAAGTTAAGACAATTCAAAAAGTTCAGGAATCAACAAAACAGAAGGAAAGAGTCAATAAAAATAAAATAAAATAATAACACAGAAAACAAGAAAAATACCTGAATTCTTAAGAAATCTCTGTATGTGTGTCTGTTTTTGTGCTTTTGGAAAACAGGAGATAGGAACAACCACCCAAGTAAAAAATTAAATAGAGCCTAGATCCTAAAACTCAGGCATGTGGATTCTCAAACCACAGAATCACCTGCAGGTCTTGTAAATATACAGATGGTTGGGACCCACCACCAGAGTTTCTGGTTTAGCAGGTAAGGGGTGGGGTCCAACCAATCATTTCTAAGATTTTTCCAGACAAAGTTGGCTAAGTTGATATAACTGAAGTTGGTATAGAGAAGTTCTGAGACAGAGAAACCAGTTAGCTAGTATAAAGGACAGAAAATGAAAGAGGGGAAAAAAAACACAAAGAGGTAAACAAGATCTGATTAGCTAAATAATCACAGAAACAGAGGAAATGGAGACATCAATTCAGTGGTTTCCAACATTGACTTTCATGTAGGAACTTTCACAAAAACCTAATACTCAGTCCCCTCCCTGGTGGGGTTGAATTAAAATCTTGGAGGTTGGGATCTAAGCACTAGCTGTTTAAAAGTCCCCGAAGTGATTTTGGTGCTCAGTGTAGTTTGAGAAGCATTAGGATAAGGGAGTAGTTGCGTTCCAGGATATAATTTATAAACTGGGAATCTGGAAAATTCTCAATTTTCCCTAGAATGGAAACTCCAGTTTGCAAGTGGAGGTACATTCCTCTTCATGACTGGTTCTATTACTCAATCCTTCTGGACTTCTTTTAACTGGGAGTTTAGGGGACAGAACTGAACATGGTGTACTTAGTCTCTTCCATATGTTTGTGTTTTCCTTCTGTCTTCTTGCAGATAAAGTGCTCTCTGGTCAGTCTTCATTCTAGACAGTAAATGTTCTGCCTGTGATTGGAAGTCCAAGATCTTTAGCTATGCCCGAGTTTGAAATAATTTTTAAAAAAATCAGCTTTATTCAGATATAATTCACATACCACAAACTTGACCATTTTGAAATGTACAATTCCGTAGATTTTAGTATATTCTGTAGAATATTTTTATCACCCCCAAAAGAAACTTGGTACTCTCTAGCTATATTCCTCTGCTCTCAGCTCTAGGCAGTGACTAATCCACATTCAGTCTCCATAGATTTTCTTTTTCTGAAGACTAAAAGATTAATTTTAAGTCATATGAATTATGAGAAAGTTCCTATGTCCTCAAACCACAGACATAACTGATCAAGTTGTTACTCCAGAAAAATCTGATAGTTTGAAACCCATCTGGGGGTCAGTTAGTTCCCAATCAAGAAGGGGTATTCATATTTCCCTAAAGCTCAACCACTGGGTGAAATAATTGTTTCTGGGAAGAACATATGTTACCCAAATTACTCCAAAAGTGATGGAAATATTGACAAACTTGTAACAAAGTTGAGAAGAGCTATCCTGATGCCAAAACAAAAACCATAAAGAGCAAGATGATCTATTAGACTGGCATAAAAACTAAAACTTCTGTATCTCAAGCATCACTGTAAACCAAGTTATGGTAAATATATAATGGGTATGACCAGTAAAGAACTAATTTATAAACAATTTTACAAACCATTAGGAAAAAAGCTACCACCACAGGAAAAAAAAGGTCAAACAACATATACATCTAGTACAAAATAAAGAAATAACTTTTTTTCAATTATTTTTTAACATTTGTTTTTGAGAGACAGAGAGAGACAGAGCACAAATGGGGGGAGGGACAGAGAGAGAGGGAGACACAGAATCTGAAGCAAACTCCAGGCTCTGTGCTGTCAGCACAAAGCCCTACCTGGGGCTTGAACCCATGAACTGTGAGATCATGACCTGAGCCAAAGTCAGAGGCTTAACAGACTGAGCCACCCAGGTGCCCCCCCCCCCTTGTTAATTTTTTTTTAACATGAAGAAATAACTTTTAAAAAAATCCAGTTAACTTAGGAACAATACTCAACATTATTGGAGTTGAAAAGATGCAAATTTAAACAATGGGTTATTTTTCACAGGTAAGCAAATATTAAAATATTAATATATTCAGTGTTGGTGAAGCTGAAGGGAAATGGAAATGTGCTGTTGAGAGTAAAGGTTATAACTTTTCTAAAAGGCAATTTGTGATATATAACACAATTAAACGTAATCATTGGGACTCTATATTTTGAGTTTTAATCTCAGAAAACAAATAAATAAGAGTGTATTTCTAACTTTGTTAATTACAATGATATTTACAATAAGGAAATTTGGAAAAGCATAAATATAAAACACACATGATTATTTTACTATATTTGGAAACATTCAGGTGTTGATTTTTATACTTCTGTTTATTGGCAGAAACTGAATTAATGAAATATTGAAAAAAACCATTTTATGGAATTCCCTATAAGACTATCATTCTGTTCACTGAAAAACATTAACAATAGGGGCGCCTGGGTGGCTCAGTGGGTTAAGTGTCAGACTTTGGCTCAGGTCATGATCTCACAGTTTGTGAATTTGAGCCCCACATAAGGCTCTGTGCTGACAGCTGGGAGCCTGGACGGACCCTGCTTCAGATTCTGTGTCTCCCTCTCTCTCTGCCCTTCCCCCACTCATGCTCTGTCTGTCTGTCTGTCTCTCTCAAAAATCAATAAACATTAAAAAAATTAAAAAAGCATTAAAAATAACAACTATATAACAAACAAAAATTACTCTTTTAATGGATTATTTAATAAGACTGGGAGGAAATACATTTTAAAAATCATGACTGGGGTGATTTTTAATTCTTTTTACTTTTCCGAGTTTTCAGATTTTTTTAACTAGCTTGCCTCTTGTATAATCAGAATTGAATTTTATATCAAAGAGAAAAATAAGTCGAACTTAAGATCATGTATCTGCCAGAGGCCAGCTTGAAAATTTCACAAAATTCATATAATTTGCTGTACTGAATGGTTATGAAGTTCTGTGGAGAAAGAGTTGGAGAGGAGGATAAATACATGATTTGAGAAGTAGGGTCAAGTACTGTTGTTATCTGAATACTTCTTCTGTGTTCTGACTTCTGCCATACCTAGTTGCCAGAAACGCAACCTATCATTAAAATAGGGACTGCATATCTAAGGAGGGCACATGCCTCTGATCTTGGTGCTGAATTGTCCTTGTATTATTCTAAGGATTTGGGTGTAAATTTGATGAGCATTAAAATCACTGCAGGCGGATGTCCAATCTTGCACTCAGAGATTCTGATTCAATAGGCTTGGGGTAGAGTCTAGAAATGTGTATTTTTAGCAGATGATGCAGAAAATGTTGCTTATCACCTACTGTAGGGGCCCCATTCCCTAAGGGCACAGATGCTTCTTCAGTCTATTTCAAGAATTCTGAATTAAATAAGAAAAGAAGAGAGGAGGAGAGAGAGACAGAAAGAGAGTGCAGCCATAGAAAGAGAGAGAGAGAGAGAGACTGAGCTATTGACTGGAGGAAATTAGGAGACTTTTGATCTATTTGGTTTTTAAGTGATTCTGATTACTGAGAATGAAACAGGATGAGAAATGTGTGTACCGAATATGCAAAACTATTTAAGTGTGCTCATGAGAAGAAAAAACTTTTTTTTAAACAGTAGACAAGAAGAAAACCAGCTGGTAAGAAACGACATGAACAAAGTGTTATCCAGTTGGTTCATACAATTCAGCATGCATGATTTTTCATTATTTTTAATATGTATATTGATAGACTTTTCCGATTTTTATAGAACTTTTTCCATCATAATTATATTAATGATTTTATGATACTTCTGTTGAGGTTTTGAAAGTTAAAAAAATAAATTCTTTGGTAGAATTTGTGCAATGTGCTCACCTTCTCTATTCTCACTTTTTCAGCCACTGCTAACATTTTTGAACTGACCAAGTGACACTTCAGATAAACAGCCATGCCAATTATATCACTATAAGCATATTCAGGAAACCATTACAAGAGAATGCCTGAAGGCTTATATGAGGGATTGCACAGCCCAATAGATAATGTGGCCAGAAAGACAGCAAAAGTGGTGGCAGGAGCCTGGTGGAGATTGGCAAAATGCCCTTTGTATAGATGACAGCTGCTAATCAAATCCTTGCTCCGGTCGCCATGCCCATTGTGTCTGGCTCTTCTATATTTTAAGGGCAGCAGACATCTCAATACCTATGTGAATCCCTGAATTTTTATATTTTAGGAACTACCTAAGTATTTACATAAATCACAGTGTGGGCCAAGCAAACACATCAAATGTGTCCCTGGGACAGCCACCTCTGGCTTAGATCAGACTAAATAAAAGACATTCCCTTCACTCTCCAATTTCTTCCCTCCAGAGTTTATGGAGGGAACCACTAATCATTGCAAACAAGCTCTAATTTGGCAGCTTCCGAGAAAGATCAACATTTCCCTGGGCAAGTTATTAAGAGATTTATGGGTTAGAGGACCTTAACATGCTTTAGTTGGAGGAATGGGAGCAAGGAAGATAAATGAATGAAAACCAAAGACATGGATATGTAATCTGTATTTGGGAAATGTCACTTGACCTCTAAGGTTCTTTCTTTTCTCTATATCAACACCTCCCCCTCCCCCAACTCCCTGCAATTTTGCCAAGCTGTCTGCAATATGTTTTTCCACATCATTTGATGAACATAGCTTGATAGTGTTAGAAAAACTGCACCCTGCTAAGATGCTATATCATATCATTTGAATTGATGAATAAAATGAGAATTCATTATCTTCAAGGCATTGAAATGCAGCCTGAATTACTCAGCTTTGCATCATTTTAATAGGAAGTTTGCAGCATAATCTCCCTTTCAAATGTAAGATTTCTTCAGAGATTGATAAGCAATGCACATGATATGGTTTCATGTGTGTAAATCAGTCAAAAGTAAGCAAACTGCAATATCTGAAGAACTCCATAGATGTGTCAAAAGTGAGAAGAAAGGTATCGGGGAAATACGCATTACAGTTAGTTCCTCTTTTATTACATTCTAGTCTTAAACCAGTTCTGAACTTGTAGGCAGATGGCAATGGGTAATTAAAATGCTAGCAAAATTATGGAAGGTGAAAGTAACTTCTATGTCTCTGTAATGACAGACATGAAAAAAATATGCACACAGTTTGCAATGAAATGATGCAAAGATGAGGACTAAAATCAAATATGTTGCTGGGTTAAGTAGCATCCATTAAGGTGTTCTCTTTTCCTTTGTGTTCCACTTGAGAAAGACACTGATTTATATCTGAAGACTAACAGGAGCAAGGCAAAATTTTTCAAAGTAAAATGGATACATATATTTTCCGGATATTATACAAGCAGCTTGGAAACCTAACTGTTGATTGCTTGTTGTTTTTATTACTGGGGATAAAAGGTGACATCCATCAGAATTGAAGGGAAATAATCACAATAACTTTTAGTACAAATTCATTAATGCCAACTTGGGAAATTACACCATCAACTCCCACAAACTAAATTAAATGTTAGAAGAGGAGAAATGAGATACAAGCTTTGCTTTCCACTTAAGACATTGTCCTTGCTATATTATTTTATTTTAATTATTGCAAAGGTAACACATTTTAATGATAAAATTTTGAAGAGCAGATAAGCCAAAAGAAAATTAAAATCCTTTGTAATCTCATCATTCAGAATAACTGGTTAATTTTTGAACTATTATTAAATTCCAAATGGTCTTGCAATATTCTACACTGCTTTATAACTCCATGTTCTTTCTGTTTTCTTTAATTTTTATATAACCGTTTAAAATTATAACACCTTCTTCCATTGTGTAGGTACACCACAGTTAAGTAAATACTTGTACTTTAGGTGGCTTCCAATATATTTTTTTTTTTTTGAGAGAGGGCATAAGCAGGGGAGGGGCAGAGAGAGAGAGTGAGAGAGAGAGAATCCCAAGCAGTCAGCACAGAGTCTGATGGGGAGCTCAGTCCCACGAGCTGTGGGATCATGACCTGAGCCCAAAATCAAGAGTTGGGATTCTTAACCGACTGAGCCACCCAGGAGGCCAAAAATGGCTTCCAATTTTGTTATAATCAAATTATTTTGAAATTTAACTTAAACATTTTAACTTTATAGGAAAATGCCAGAAATGATGCTGAAGTACTTCTTTAGGGTAGTATAATAAGTAAAATTGGGTTTTCTGTATTAAAGGGGTTAAGGAACCGTGGATCTCTGGTGGAAAAACCAAGTGGCACTAGGATATCTTGGTGGATTGGAGTTTTATTTTACACCTGCCGGTTCAGAGACCCTTCTCTGGAGATCTGAGTCCCGAGCACAAGCATGGGGGACAATTTATCGTCTGTTACTTCCACATTCCACATTAGTAGTAATTTGGTGCACAGGGCAAGCAGGGCAGGAAGAAGAACCCAGAAGAGGAGGCTCTAAACTAGGAACTAGAGCTTATGTTAGTCCCCTTGGCCATTTTATGCTGCATAACTTTACTTATTTTCCCAACAAAAGATTTGTATGTTATAATGGTTTTTGATACAACACATTGAATTGTCTCCTAGAAATTCTAATTTAAAGTCTCATCCCCAGAGCTAGAGATTACCTAGCCCCCTCCCCCCCCATTCTCACTAACTTCAACTATTCTTCTTCTTACTTTTTATTATTTGAAATGTGAGGTATATTTCTATTATTTATTATAGGTTTCTCTGATTAATACTGAGGCTAAACATTTTTCTGTGATTTTTTTCCTGTTCACTAGTCATTTCTTATCTATACATACTTTTACTCACTTTCTAATGAGGTTTAATTTTTCTTTTTTTAATTGTGGAAAAATACTGAACATGAAACCTACCCAAATTACAAATTTCAATTGTATAGTCCAGTATTAATTATATGCACAAGGTTGTACAACAGATCTCTGGAACATTTCACTTTGCATGACTCAAAACTGTATACCCATTGAACAGTATCTTTCTATTTCACCCTCTTCCAGCTCCTAGCAACCACCATTCAGCTTTCTGCTTCTATGAATTTGACTAATTTAGATGCTTCATATAAGTGGAATCATGGTGGTACTTGTCTTTCTGTGACTGGCTTATTTCTCTTATCGTAACGTCCCAAGGAGCATCTAGGTTGTCACATATGACTGGATTTCCTTTTTAAAGGCTTAATAATATTCCGATCCATGTATTTTCTTTATCCATTCATCCATCAATAACTATTTAAGTGTTTCCACCTCTTGGCTATTATGAATAATGCTGCAATGAATGTGGGGGTGCAAATATCTCTTTGATATTCTTTCTATAATTCTTTTGAATAAATACCAAGAAATACATTACTGGATCATATAGTAGTTCTATTTTTAATTTTTTGAGGAACCTCCATATTGTTTTTCATAGTGTCTGTACCATTCAACTTTTCCATCACTAGGGCACAAGAGTTTCAGTTTCTCCACATCCTTGACAATATTTGTTATTTATTTATTTTTATAATAGGTGTGAGGTGTGAGGTGATATCCTATTATAAAGGTGTGAGGTGATATCTCATTGCAGTTTTGATTTGCATTTCCCTGATGATTCATGATGTTGAATACCTTTCCATGTACTTTTTTGCCATTTATATTTCTTCTTTAGAGAAATATCTGTTAAAGGCTTTTGCCCATTTTTTGATTAGATTGTTGTTGTTGTTGTTGTTGTTGTTGTTGTTGTTGTTGTTGAGTTGTGGGAATGCCAAAAGTGATTGTACCAGCTCCAGTGTGGCTGGTTTCATGCTCACACAGGGTGTACAAACCTCTTAACTGGATTCTGGATTTCTCGGAAATGGAATTGGTCTGTGTATTGTATTTGAATTGGTGTCTCCATAGAGAAAGGAGCGTCTGGGCCTTTCTATTTTGCTTTCTTACTGATGTCACCTCGCAATTTTAATTTTGTTTATGTACTGAGTTTAAGTGTTTAAAACTTCATATGCAGTCTTTTTCCCCCACTTACTATATTTTAATTTTGTTTCTACACAAATGGATATTGCTTATATAATTTTCATGCAGAAATATGTTAATTTTTCATTTGTGATTTCTGTTGGTGTCATGCATAGAATGACTTTATTCCATTCCAAAGGAAAATGTTTACCCTTATTTTTAAATTGTTGAGAGTATCATTTTTATTTAAACTTTTAATTGATCTGAAATTCATTCACAGGTAAGGAAGATGGTAGACATTGAACCTTGCTTTTCCCAAGTACAATTTAATAATAAACCAATACAATTTTTGGTAGATTTTTTAAGCCATGTGTACCATGCCCTAAATAATGACATTTTCATGGTATAATTTTAATCTTGAATTTGCTAAGACTTATTTTGTGACCTAATATCTGATGTATCCTGGAGAATGTTCCCTGCATGCTTGAAAGAATGTGTACTCTGCTGCTATTGAATGGAATGTTCTGTAGATAGTGTGTTAGGTCAATCTGATCTAACATGTATTTTATGTTCAATGTTTCCTTGCTGATTTTTCTGTCTGGATGATATATCCGTTGTTGAGGGTGGGATATTGAAGTACCCTACTTGTATTGTATTGCTATCTATTTCTACTTTCATTTCTGTTCATATTCCTTAATACATCTAGGTGCTCCAGTGTTATGTGCATAAATATTTAAAAATGTTATGTCCACTTGATGGGCTGACTCCTTTATCATTATATAATGACCTTTTTTTTTTTGGTCTCATGTCACAGTCTTTGGCTTAAAGTTCATATAGCTACCACTGCTTGCTTTGGCTTCCCTTTATATGGGATATCTTTTTCCATCCCCTCACTTTTAGTCTGTGTGTATTTTTTTCTAATGCACTTAACCATTCTATATCTTTTGATTGGTGAATTTATTCCATTTATATTTAAAGCCATTATTTACATGTAAGAGCTTACTAATGCTATATTAATTAACTTCTGACTCTTTTCTAATTCTGTTTTGTGTTGGTCTCAGCCTATTGATAGAGATGTCTAGGAATGCCTGGATCACTTATATGGGCCTGTGGTACTTATGACAAACCCCCATACACATTTCCCCAAGTGGAGTCAGTGTTGTGGCTGGACCAGCTGTTGTGGTTCTTGCTATGACTGCAAGATGCACCTCAGCAACAATTGTTGGGAACTTTGAAAAAACATTTCTTGTTCACAGGTCCTGAAGGGTACATGGCATGCCTGGGGCCACACAATTTGCATGTAGAGAGAAAGGGAGCACAGACGGGGTTCGGCATTTATTAGGGTTGAGGGTGAGTGTCTAGGATTTTGCAGCTTCACTCTTTGTTGGTGAACTTAAAAATATATATACACACACACATATAGACACATTTTCAATTTCAGTATTTTTTCCAATAAACAAAAATAATAAAATAAAAAAATTACCCGTGTCTTTTTAATCACTGTCAATCTTTTCATACAGATCTTATCATATTTTTAATCTACAAATATATATATGTTTATGCTTTAATCTATGAATATCCATGTTTATGCATGTATGCAAATATATACATTATTTTAAAAATAAAATTAAACTATTACTTTGGGGATAGTCTGTTATGTCATCCAAAGTTTTATTCAAGTGATATTAACATATTAATAGTTGCTTAAACAAATAAAAAGATGTTTTCTTTCACATAAAGTATTCCAGAGGTGGATAGTTCATGTCTGGAATGATTGATGTCACCACAAACTCAGAAATCCAGACTTCCTCTATCTTTTTGCTTTGTCATGTTTACATATGCCTTCCATTCTATAGGTCACAAGAAAGCTTCTAGAACTCAGTAATAAAGTCTGTTTTACAGGCTAGAATTAGAGGAAAAGCAAGGAAACAAAAGAAACTTCAGATGGAAGATATATCAGTCTTTAGGTAGCTCTCCTGGAAGGTCTTGAAACAACATTCACTTACACATCATTCGTCAGTCCTTTTAGTTTTTAGCTGGCCTTCAAGCCTCTCCAGATAAAATCAGGGTTTTATTTACAGAGAGCAAGGGATTATGGATACTGACAATTAGTCTATGCTATTTCCATTTACCATTGAATATTTTTCTACAACCACAGATTTTTGGCTGTATATTATCCAGTCATATGGACACTATCATGTAACCAAGACTTTGTGTTGGACATTAGTTGTTTCAGATTCATTTCTATGAAGAAAGCTGTGATGAATATCCCCATAGTTGTATTTCTGTATATCTGGGTTTATATTCTTAGAATATATTTCTAAGAGTAGAATTGCTTGATGAAAGGATATGCATCATTTTAAGCCTTTTGATAGGAATTGCCAAAAATCAGGCTTCCAATCTTTGTACATTTATCATTTCTTGACTTGTAATTTTGGACAAAATCCCATGATATAGGATGGTGTTTCTCAAATTTTGTCTATTGCATCTATTTCCTCCTTCCATTAACAAAATTCTTGTCAAAGTTAATGGGAAGACCAGCACAGTTTGTGATGAAATCCCATTGAGGTAGTCTAGTTTTGATTAAACATTATGAGTAAATTATTAAATCCTACAAAGAAAAGACATCTGTGTTGCCATGTACATTGGCTTGGAACATAAACAAAGCTGCAGATAAGCTAGGGAATTGTTAGTGCTCCGTGGAACACACTCAATCACTACTGTAAGAAAGGAAGAGATTGTTTTTTACAGCCACTAAAATAAATTTCTTGTAAATTTTAGGAATTCATTCTATGATATACTGAGATTCGTTTTAAAAGTGTAAACATAAACATTTAGCCTTTACCATCCCCTCCCCCCTCCACACAGATGCATACACGGACATGCATAAAGAGACGTTAAATTTGTAAGTTCAGTTCAATGCCCATAAAACATTCCCAGGGGAGCATTTTGAAAATGTAGAGTGTAAGGCTTTACAGAAAATTACATCACACCAAGATGTGACTCTGATATGAAATTCTATTAAGATGAAATCCAAAGAGAAGAATTATTCCTGTTCTGTTCTTTGAAATTAATTTTGCCTAGGCTTCCAGGGCAAGAGGGAGAACGGAAATTTTTGGTATGCCAATAATAGTGAAGACAGGTGAAAGCAGATGTTAGAATGAGGAATCATCAAGAAAAATACAGGTCACCATGTAATTAAGTTAAAATTAACAAATCCTTAATTTTGAAGCAAGTTGAGGAAGCAAAGCAAAGTAAAACAATAATCAGAGAAATAATGACTGAAATCACATGCACCATATTATACTCCCAACAAGTGATAAACAGATAAATATATCAGCTAGACAGATCCAAATCCAGTGGGAGCATTGTTAAATCTTCTCTTGATCATCTTTATCACTCTTGGCCTATTTCCTTCCCTCTCTCTTTTGCTATTAAAGTTACTTGGCTTGAAAGTTTAAAAATATATTTATTGGATCTGATAAATTTAATCATATAAAGAACCTTTCTATATATAAGTGGCATTTTATAATCTTATGAATATCATTTAAATTTTAGTATTTTATTACTGCATTTGCTTTTTTCTTTATTTTTAAAGAAATCCTCAATAAATGTCAACTTAACAATATTAAGTATTTTTCTAATGGACAAATGTATATGAAACTAAAGCTTACCTAAAGTGAAAAAGAAAGAAAAGTAGAACTAGCTTAAAAAGTATTCAGTTTTATGTATGAGTCAGTGTAGGCCTTTGAAGGTATTTGGTTTATTTTCAGTTTTGATTACTTGGCCTCCTGTGCTCCCTTCCCTGCCTCTATTACCTGAGATCAAGCTTCACCCCATCTCAGCTCCAAAGATGTCAGGACATTATGGCAGAGGTTTAAAGGAATATCTCCCAAGATAAACCAGAGAAATCTGAAGTGACTCTACAAGGTTGCATAGTATATGATTTTGTCTGTATAGAACACTGAGTGAAACCAGACATTGGATAACTTATTTTTTTCTTTTAGCTTAAAATTTTTCCCCTAATTTTACTGAGATATGATTGAGATACAACACTGTGTAAGTTTAAGGTGTGCGGCATGGAAACACTTACCACTTACAAAGAGGTGTAATGAATAATACAGTTAACACCTATACACACAACCAGGTGTTGAGAAGTAAAACATTAACAATACAGTTGAAATCCTCCTGTGGTATATTCACATAACGGAATAGTTAGTAGCAGTAACAATAAATGAATCATGGCACATATATTAACAAGAATGAATTTTTAAAGTGTAATGTTGAATTAAAAAAGCCAAGTTGCAGAAGTAATACTACAGTAGGATATGATGTATGTATAGCATCTATCGTAATATATATCACATGTGATATACTATATATAATGTTTCATATATCACATAGTATATACATTTATATACATTATTTACTGCATATACATTACATGTCTACATTTCATTCAAATATGTATTATAATATGTATCCTTATATAGTATATAGTACATATATTTGTAGTTTAAAACATGAGAAGCAAAGTACTGTATATTGCTTAACAGATGTATATAAGTAGGTAAATATGAAGAAATGTGTCTTGCTTATGGAAATATCCTTATCACTAAAGGAAAAGTAATTTTAACAGTACTAGCTAAATATGTAATGGAATAACAATATTTGACTGCTTTAGGCTTTAAAAGTGAATATCAGGACTGATCATTAAATTCTTATGAATGTATTGAGAGCTATCTAACATTATTGCTTGCTTAACCAAAACATTGAAATAACAATGTTTTCCCATTGATCCTCATAATCACCGTAAGAGGCAGGTATTATTCAGAAATCACAATCTTGTTACTTTCTACTCTTTGCCATTTCACCTCCCCATCCACACTCATTCCTTTCACTTTCACCCATGACTCCTTCCTGCTCTCTCTCTTTGCATTCCAACCTCACCATTTGCCTGAAGGGTCCACACAGCCTTGGAATCTATTTTCCAACTTCTTATTTTCTTTTTTTTTAATGTTTATTATTTTTGAGACAGAGAGAGACAGAGCATGAACGGGGGAGGGGCAGAGAGAGAGGGAGACACAGAATCGGAAGCAGGCTCCAGGCTCTGAGCCATCAGCCCAGAGCCCCACGCGGGGCTCGAACTCACGGACTGCGAGATCGTGACCTGAGCTGAAGTCGGACGCTTAACCGACTGAGCCACCCAGGCACCCCCAACTTCTTATTTTCTTAAGCATGTCCAAGTGCCTTGTTATTTTCATCGCCTTCATCACCTCATCGTCATGAGCAGAGAACCTTATTCTCTCCTTTGGGTTAACTCATAGGTTCCTCTGTTTTCACCCTTATTATAGTGGTAGATTATTTATGTCATGGTATCTCCTCCTGGACAGTCTTATTCTTGAGTGAATAGACTCTGTCCTTATCTCTGGACTTCTGGCAGTTAGGATTATGTTTAAATTTATAATATAGATTTGTTAAATTGAATTGAACTGTTTTCCCAAGAAGGCTGGTTGGTTGGTAAGAAATATTTTTCTGGGGCAAAATAGTAAAGGAAGGAATTCTTTTGGGGACATAGCTTGCAATTTTTAATAACTCGGAGTACAGGGATTTGGCTCTCAGGCTACACCCACTCTCTGCTTAGATCTGAGGAGAGGGAGGGTTGGAAGGAAGGGTGAACTGGAAGGGAATCAAGAAGTGTATATGCCATAAGCTCACCTAAAATTATCCAGTCAGAAGCTGAGAGAATGCAAAAAATTGGGAAACACTGTTGGGTGAGTTGTGATTAACAAGGCTACAAGAAAAGCAAAGAAATAGGAGGAAAGTTGTTGAGATACAGTTAGATGAACACAAATTTTTTTTACATTGTGACTCACATTTTCATTTGCTTCATCTTGTTTTTTTTTCTTAATTGATGGATGTGGAGGAAACCCACAAATAAGTTAGAAAATCAGAGTAAGTTGCCTTATAAGATAGGAATAATTGCAATTAGAATAAAATTCACTATTGAAAAACACTAAAGATAGAAGTTAGGTGATAAGTTATCATTAATTACTTATTTAATGTTTAAATTAAACACTAATTTTTGCATTTTTAAAAACAATTTTTAGTGTTTATTTATTTTTGAGAGAGAGTGTGAGCGGGTGAGGGGCAGAGAGAGAGGGAGACAGAATCTGGAGCGGCCTCCAGGCTCTGAGCAAGCTGTCAGCACAAAGCCTGACACAGGACTTGAACTCACAAACTGTGAGATTATGACCTGAGCCAAAGTCAGACGCTTAACCAACTGAGCCACCCAGGTACCCCTTAATGTTTATTACTGATTTTAAGGTTGCAAATGATTTAAGACATGTAAGCCCAGTCCTTCTTCTTAAGGTGTCACCACTTTGTTAGGAAGAGATTTATTTGCATGAAATAACTAGAAAATAGCATGGAATGTTATGGTGACAACTCTGTGTGCTCTAGCAATCAAGAAAGAAGAAAGCCACTGCCAAGTGTTAGACATTGCCCTTGGAATGTGTGTGAATTATTTGTTTGCTCCTCTCAAGAACTGAAAAGTATAGGCTGTTTCTTGTTAACAGATGAAGAGCCTGAGTCTCCAGGAGGTTAACAAACAGTAAGTAATAAAGGAAAGCCATATAAACAGTCAATCATAAGTGTCTATCACTTGCTTAAAAATACCATTTGGCATCATGTTTCCTACCAGGACGAGTCTACACTGCTTAGCCGGGTAATCAAGGCTCTGTTGCTGGATGTTACACTTCTATATTTTCAGGTGATCCAAGTTCTATCCATGGATCTGTTGTAACTAGCCCTGTCCTTGCACCTTATTTTTTTATTTTTTATTGTTGTTGTAAATTGTGGTAAAATTCACATAACCTAAAATTAACCATTTATTTTAAAAGTGAACAATTCTGTGGCATTGACTAAATTCTCAATGTTGTATAACCACCTCCTCTATCCAGTTCCAAAACATTTTGATCATTGCAAAATAATATTCCATACCAATTAAATTTCTTCCTCTCCCTGCCTCTTCTTCTCCCCTGCCTCTAAGCATCACCAATTTGCTTTCTGTTTTCATGGATTTACTTACTTTGAGCATTTCATATAAATGGAATTATATAAGATGTGATCTTTTGTGTCTGGCTTCTTTCGTTTGGCGCAATATTTGCAAGTTTCATCCATGTTGTAGTATGTATCACTTTGCTCTTTTTCACAGCTGAATACTATTTAATTGTATGTAGCTACCATATTTTGTTCATCCATTCATCAGTTGATGGATAGTTGGGTTGTTTCCACCTCTTGGCCATGGTGAATATTGCTGTGCATCTAAGTTTTAACAGCAACAAAATGAGTGTATCAGACTAAATAGTGTCTGTCATCACTTCCATCTCCAATAATGGTTCTGTGAACATATTTTAGGCTTGAAAACTTCCTTTTACCCCACTTCATACTGAGTAGACTAGACCTTGAAATGCACATTGATCTTCCTTCCTCCCAACCTTTACTCATTTTCTTCCTCAGTATGAAGTAATTCTTTCATTAAAAAATATTTATCAAAACTCCTGCTCAATATTTAAGATTAAAGCCAAATTTTACCTCTCACCATCAGGCTTTCTTGATGTCCTAGCTGTAAGTGACCTCTTCCTCTTTATACTCAGAGTAAATTTTGATTTTTACTGATTTCCCCTAATATCATTTTATGTCTTATTCACTTTCAAATACCTATATTTGTTGCTAGAATATTGTTATAGAATTGTTTGGAAACCTGTATAAATTAAAATTTAAGCATTCCATTTAGTTTTTACATCTCTTTAGATTTTTTTCACCTTTTTTAAAAAAATGATGCTGACTTTTTGATGAGTTCAAGCCAGTGGTTGTTTTGTTTTGTTGCAGAATGTTCCACATTCTGGATTTGTTTATTTTTCTCTGTGAAGTCTAAGTTAAATCTTAAAGAGACTTGCTCATATTCAAGTTAAATATTTCAGACGGGAATATTTCATAAGTGATGTGCACTTTGTATTAGCACATAACATCAGGTTGCTCCACTGTTAATGATGCCAAGTGTTATCATTTGGTTAAAGGAGTGGCCACTGGATCTCCCCATTGCATAAGAACATTACCTAGTTTGTAATTAGTAAGTAATTTGTGGGACAAAATGTTGGCACTGTGCCTGTTTTAATAATGGAACATTAAAGTAGCACCAAATGATGATACTTGCCTGAATCAACATCCTTTTCTATTTTCCCCATGATAAAAATCACCAGATGTCTATAAAGATACATAAAACACTATAGGAAATGCAAATCAAGGCCAGCACAGTCTCTTTAAATTTTTCCTAGTCTCCTGATAGAACAACTATAAAGATAAAGAAGAGAATAAATACAGTCAATAATCATTGTGAAAGGAAAATTCAAACCAATAGCCCAACTAATGTCAGAATCTGAGAAGAATTTCTGTTGACTATACAATGAATTAAACTGAACTGAGAAATATGTATCCAGGTATATAAGGCACGACTTAATTATTGTAAGTGACAGGAACCAGACTTAGAATTAACATATGAAAAAAAAATAAAAAGAATTGTTCTATATGATCAGCCATAACTGGCTTCCCTTATAGTTCCTTGGATACATTTGCATACATTTTCTAAATAAAGGGTATTCACTCTGAACAAGACTCATATTATTCACCTTAGCACTGGTAGAAGAAAATAAACTTCTGTCTCTAATATATCCAAGACCCACAAGACTCAGATTAACCTTATTGGGTCACCTGATTACTCTTGAACCAATCATTTTCTTGGTATGTTGGAGTACTATGATCAGTCCAGTGGAGGCTCCATGTCAATCTCCAAGACAAGGGTGGAGAAGACACTATGATTGACAGTTACACTGGGAGCAACATGAAATGGGGTGGATGGAGGCAGGTCTTAAACAGAACGGAATTACTAGATGGACAAAGTCAACAGTTGTACACTACTCTAAACTTCACCTCCTGTTTCATCAAGAATCAGATCCTGCTTAGTTCCAGAGATGTTGATTACAGAGATGTGTATCATTTCCCTTCTTTGCTATGTGGCTGCTATTAGAGGTAGAATTTACCAGAAAATAATTCTAAAGTATAGAGGACTAAAGAGATAAAGACAACATTCTTGCTTCAGATGACTTCAGAGTAGTTAACAAAGGAGACATATGACTTAAGGGAATGATGATTAACCCATAAGTAAATTGTGGAGATGTTAAATAAGATAAACTCAGGAAGAAATCTTTTTTCTTATCCCAACCTTAAACTTATGCACTGAAACGAGACTTCCACACAAATACTGCGTCTCTCTACCCTGAACTCTGTGGTTGACAGCTGCAAAGCTGCAAGTTTTGGAGTTTTTGGAGTCCTTCCTGGCCCTCTCCCCCAGATGCTCAGGAGATTCCTTCTTTAATAACAAAGTTGAAATGTTTTATGTAGATATATCCAGGTGTTTCTATTGTTATTTCCCTAAGTTATTATTTATGTAAGAAGAACTTATTTCTGGACCTGAATTGTAGCTCATTTTCTTCCAGTGGAACAGAGTTTCATCGCCTGAGGTCTGTAAATTAAATTTGTTGTTGTTGTTGTAATTTTTTTTTCTAATCCCTGAACTTTGAAACTTTATGCAAAATTGTAAGTACTGTGGTCTTTCCAAGAAAGAGGTTTATACTTTTCATTAGATTCTAAAATGGGTTCTTTGTCCTATTCATTTGCATTATGGGAAAATTTTGACTCTTCTTACCAATAGCAGAAACATTTTCCAGCACTGTTGCTAGGACTTTTTATGATATTGTGGTGGCATTTTAAACTTATTTAAAACATTTTCTATCTCAACCATCCTGCTTTTTTTATTCCTGCCTACATTACTTCAAGCTCCTTTTCATCTCCACTGGCTTTCTTATCTCATCTGTCATCTTTTATTTTATATTTTAAGTTTTATTGAGAACAAAGGCAAAAGTAGATCCTGTTTAAAATGTACTTTTGTTTTCTATAATAAATCTCACTCCTTCCAATTCTTCCTCATCCTTTTGAGCACTATATTAATAAGGTCTTATTTTTTCCAATCTTTTTCCAGAGACTTCATGTTGATTTTTATCTGCTTCTGGATCTGATTTTTGTTCCATATAATGTGGATAATTTTCCTGGAATCCTTTTATTTTTCACCTGGATGCAGCTAGATTTCTTCTCTTCAGTTGTAAGCATGGTTATAACACAGTTAACTTGGCATTGTCCATTCAGAGGAGTGTGTATGGGTCTGTGGCTGAGGGCAGTCAGGATACGAGTGTGTAAATTCTCTATTTGGATTTAAGCCCTGGGGTAGGTAGAATAATGGCCCTCGAAGATGTTCACATCCTAATCCCTGGAATCTGTGAATATGTTAGGCTATCTGGCAAAGGAGAATCAAGATTGCCAATGGAATTATGTTGCTAATTAGCCTACTTTAAAAAAGGGAGATTATCTGGGATTACCTCAGGTAGGTCCCTTGCAGGCTTTGAAGATAGAACAAAGAGGCCATGAACTATGAAATGCAGGTCACTACTAGAAGCTAGGAAAGTCAAGGAGACAGATTCTCCTCTTGTGCCTCCACAAGGAATGTAGCTTTGCTAACCTGGTGTTTTAGCCTGAGAAGTTCTGTGTCAGACTTTTAACCTGTAGAACTATGAGATGATAAATTTGTGCTGTTTTAAGTTACTGAATTTAAGGCAGTTTGTTACACCAAAAGTATTTTGACCTGGCCTTTACTCCAGGTATATTTTGTAGCTGTGTCCAGACTTCATCCTGGTGTTACTCCTACCACATGGCAGAGGATCCCTCTCTAGGAAGGTAGAAACTCATCTTGCCATTTTATTTGACATGATTACAGAAATGACCTGATCCTCCAGCACAGTTGCTTCAGAACAGTGTTATTACACAGCAAAGAAAATATACATGTGATACTGTTGTAATCTCATCTGTCCTAGAGGCCAGGCTCATTCTTCAGCTTTCCCTCTAAATAAGGTGGCAATGACTTTTGCCAATTTCTTCTCTCTGAATTATCTTTGACATATATATGGATATATATATATATAATATACATATATATTATATATATTACATATGTATATACATATATATACATATATTATACATATATATACATGTATATATACATATATTATATATGTATTATATATTATATATGTATTATATTATATTATATATGTATTATATATGTATATATGTATATTATATATGTATATGTATATTATATATACATATATATATGGAATTGAGAATTTGCATTGTGGTTTTTCTTTATTTTGTCCCCACTTGCCCTGTACTAAAATTCTTCTATGTTTCAAGGAAGAAAATGGCCCTAGTTATTTCTCCTCTCCTCCCTTTTTGTTTGATTCTGTCAATTTTAATGATCAAATGGGGACTTTAGACATCTCTGCTCAAGTAACCAACTTACTTTGAAGCCCTTTTTATTATAGAAATAAGCTTTTATTTTAATTAGTGATATTAGTTTTATGTGGAAGATTCCTTTATCTGCTTAACTGCATGGCAGTTCTGCTTCTTACAGGATCATATTAATAAAAATCAGTGCCTGGATAAGTAAATTCTGGTACTACTTTGGATGGAATTTTGCCTCATACCCCCAAATTTATATGTCGAAACACTAACCCCCAATGTCACTGTGTTTGTAGATAGGGCCATTAGGAGGTAACTAAGGTTAAATGAGGTTATAAGAGTGGGGCTCTAATCTGGTAGGATTGGTGGCCTTATAAAAAGAGGATGAAATCTCTCTGTGTGTACCAAGAAGGTGTCATGTGAGCACATAGTGAGAAGATGACTGCCCTATAAGCCAAGGGAAGGAGCCTTGGAATAAAACCTACCTTGCTGGTGCCTTGATCTTGACTTCTCAGGCTCCAGAACTGTGAGAAATAAATTTCCATTGTTTAAGGCAGCTAGTCTGTGGCATTTTGTTATGGCAGCCTGAGCTGATTAAGACAGGAAAACGTGAGATTCAGGGGATTATATTCTCCAGGCACAGTCTGCCGGGTAGAGGTATGACTGGCCTCTGTATAAGCAAGAAAAAAGATTATTTCAAGAGATTTCTTTCTGGAGATCCAAGAGGCATCAGCAAGGTGGATTCTTTAGGTTTCTGTCTTTTGGATGACATATTTATTCCCCAGGGAAGAATTCTTCCCAAAGACTAGACATCGTTTAGGGTTTTCTACCTGTGGCACTTCTGTCAACATAACTCGGTATTCTTTTTTTTTTTTTTTTTTTTTTTTTTTTTTTTTTTTTTTTTTAAATTTTTTTTTTTTAACGTTTATTTATTTTTGAGACAGAGAGAGACAGAGCATGAACAGGGGAGGGTCAGAGAGAGAGGGAGACACAGAATCTGAAACAGGCTCCAGGCTCTGAGCTGTCAGCACAGAGCCCGACGCGGGGCTCAAACTCACGGACCGTGAGATCATGACCTGAGCCGAAGCCGGACGCTTAACCGACTGAGCCACCCAGGTGCCCCAACATAACTCGGTATTCTATAAGATTGCAACTTTAAGGGTGCTGTTGATGATAATATTTGAAATTCTTCCATGTTTCAGGTAATTGACTTCAGCCTTCATAGAAAATGCTAAGAAAGTATTTGTCATGAGACTTCTTCTTGCCAATATTTTTGCAATGTAGCAAGATTGATGAGAGCAGGTTTGGAGTGAGGTGGACTTTGGCTTTGAAGCCAGGGCTCCATTGCTTGCCAGTTTTACAAAATTGATAAAGTTATTTAACTTTTCTGGGCTTTAGATTTATCATTGGTAAAATGAGAATAACTTTAAGTTAGCATGAAGGCTAACTGCATGCTAAATGCATGATAATGCATTTTAAATAATTTAGCATAGTTACAGGTACATATTTAGTGCTCAATAAATGATGGCCATATTATCTTATCTAAAAGAAGCAGTTGGTATATATTTCACTACTCCCTGCATCCAAATATGTCCCTCTCAGGTACAACCTCTTTTTTTCCCCTCATCTTGGATTCATAAACAGTCTCTTTTCAGCAAGTGCATAATTTGGCTAGGTTTAGTTCTCTCTCACTCACACTTTCCTTCTTTCTTTGAGACAAATATCATTTTTTTTGCCAGTTTTAGGGAAATATAGAACTAAAGAAAGTTGTTAGATAATAATAAGTATATATTGGTCTCTGCCCCCAGTTCCTGATGCAGGGCTCTGTTTTAAAACCCTTGTAAATTTCTAAGTGATAAGATCACAGAAGCATATCTGTCTGAGCTCTAAATGGCTCCAGGATGAGACTGTTCAGCAGAAAGACCAAGCCATGGTTTGAAGCATTCTCCAGAGAGAGAAGGGGGGCTGGAAATGGAGTTAATGATTGATCATGCCTACATGAAGAAGCCTCCATAAAAATCCAGTAGTGTGTTTGGAGGGCTTCCAGGTGGGTGATCACATCCACGTACCAAGAGAATGACAGACACCAACTCCATCTGAAAGGAAGCTCTTGTGCTTGGGACTCTCCCAGATCTTGCCCTATGTATCTCTTTAGCTGACTGTTCATCTGTATTCTTTATCATGTCCATTAATGAACTGGCAGACTTCAGTCAGTGTTTCTTAGAGTTCTATGAGCTGTTCTAGCAAAAAGTTGAATCCAAGGTGGAGATCATGGCAACTTCTGATTCGTATTCAAGCTGAATAGAAGTTGTGGATAACCTGGGGACCTACTACTTGTGATTGGCAGTCTTATGGGACTGAACCCTTCACCTGTGGGATCTGATGCTGTATCTGAGTGGATAGTGTCAGAATTGAGTTAAACTGTAGGATACAGAGCTGGTGTCACAGTAAATTATTTGGTGGGGAACCCCCCATTCATTTGATCTCAGAAGGCTGTGAGTGTGGGACTTGTGTGAGAGTGAAGGGGACACATGGGAACAAAGATTGTTTTCCCTGTATGAAGTAGAAGCAACAGGAACACATTAATGTTTTCTCTCAGCCTGATGAAGGTTGGCTGTGCTACTGTGAAAGTTTCTTGCTTTTCATTTGGTTTTCACTTTTTTCCACAAAAAGACACTTAAATTTTTTTTAATGTTTATTTTATTACTTATTGTTGAGAGAGAGACAGAGCATGCGTGGGGGAGGAGCAGAGAGAGAGGGAGACACAGAATCTGAAGCAGGCTCCAGGCTCTGAGGTGTCAGCACAGAATCTGATGCGGGGCTCGAACTCATGAACCATGAGATCATGACCTGAGCTGAAGCTGGACCCTCAACCAACTAAGCCACCCAGGCACCCCAAAAAGACACTTTTTGACTCAGACTTTTCTTAGCTCTCTGTCTGCAGTTTCTTAATTAAGAAAGCCTCCATCTTGATCTCATGTGTGGATTTTCTTAATTATCCATTTTGTTAATGTGATTAAAACTAACAGTAATTTGAGATTGTCTGTGGCAATTGATTTTGAAGGGTATTATATAGAAATCTTGTATTTATTTAATTTTTTTTTTTTACATTACTTATCTGTCATGACCAGGAATTGAAATATTCCATATATCCACAAACACATATTTCCAAATGCTGAAAATGTTTTCTTTATTTTTTACTTATTTTTGGGGAAATATTTTCAAAGTTTAATTCATCCTAACCTGCCCTCTTAAACAGAGTACATTTTATTGAATTTAATACTTTCCTCATGACTGTAATTCTTTGTTTTAATAAAATATTTTGATGATGTAAAGCCCTCAAGGTCACTTCAGAAGGCAGTACTCTTTATCCATTCCCTGCCAAAATTCTTTTTCTTCTTCTATCTTTAATTTTATTTCTGATTCGTTAGAGGCAGATGATATGGAAAGTAAGCCTCACTGAGAGCTTTTGTAAAAGAAGTTTCCTCCCTCTTAAGAGAAATTCAAAGGAGAAGGGAGTCTCTTTTTTTCAAATGTTGTTTGGTAGCTGGTGAACATGGAGCCTTGGTGAAGTACGGCTGAGAATGGTAGATCCCGGGGAACTTCAAGGAAATAGAACCTGAGCTAAAACCTGCCCTAGTTGTATAGTTTACTCATTTCCTTGATTATTAATGAATCTGATTTGAATTAGGCTTTCTCCCACTTTACATCAAAGATTTCTAATATATATTATAGGATATGGAATTTATGTCATATGTTTTAGCTTTTTGAAAATTTCACTTTTTCATGATCATAAGAAACACTGAATGTTTTTTAAGGGCTTTGTTGCCATAATACATATGATATTTCTTCCATTATTTATTTTTTAAAAGAATTTTTTTTTGATGTTTTTAAATTTATTTTTGAGACAGAGAGAGACAGGGCATGAGCAGGGGAGGGGAAGAGAGAGAGGGAGACAGAATCTGAAGCAGCCTCCAGGCTCTGAGCTGTCAGCACAGAGCCCAACACGGGGCTGGAACTCACAGACCATGAGATCATGACCTGAGCTGAAGTCAGATGCTTAACTGACTGAGCCAACCAGGCACCCCTCCATTATTTATTTTTGTACACCCAGACCTTTTCTGGAATTTCAAATGTCAGCCATCCATGTCACTATCCATCACAGTCAAACATATTGGACCAATTACTGCCTATATATTTTAAAATTTTCTGTTTATTTTGTTTTATTTTATTTTGTTTATCATCAGAGAGAGATGGAGATAGAGCGTAAGCCGGGGAGGGACACTCATCTAAAATCATGATATGTCTAAAATTATCCCCTAAATTTAGATCACTCTTAGTTTCAGCTCAGGTCATGATCTCATGGTTCATGAGTTCAGGGCCCATATCAGGCTCTGTGCTAACAGTTTGGAGCCTGCTTGAGTCAGACGCTTACCCAAATGAGCCACTCAGGTGCCCCTTAATTACCACGTATATTAATAAGTTCTAAGGAAGTACTAAAATAGGAATATCTATTCATCTAAAATCATGATATGTCTAAAATTAACCGCTAAATTTCAACTTTTGGGAAGTTAGTGTATGTGAAAACAAGGTAAATAAATAAATAAATTTAGATATACTTTGGATATAAGTGGGCACAAGAAAAAGTTCTATGAGGAAACAAATAGGACAATGCTTCTATAGACTGTTTCATCCTGACTTGGTACAACTTCAATTTTGAATATTTCAAGAAACCCTATAAAATGTTAATTTCACCCAAAATTAACTTTAAATCTCATCTCAGAACAGTAAAAGGCCATTGAAAAAAAGGAATTGATGCATAAGGCTTTCTGAAATATTCATTGGGAAAAAAATGTGTTGCTTTTTCTAATAGGGAGCACTTTTCCCAACTGTAAGTCTACCAGTGTTCAAAATTTTATTTTAAGCACTTAAACTTATGACTTTGCTCTTTTCTTCCTCGGGAGGATTAATGTACTATGGTGTGCAAAAATGTTTCAAGATATTTTACTGATTTCAGTTGATTTGGTGGAAAGAAAAAAAAAAATGAAGCACTGATCCCCGTTGAGAAGGAAGGAGTTAAAGAGTAAAGGTGCTGGAAATCAAAGATAAATCCTATCTACTCTCTTATTTTTGAACAACAATGGTTATAAGTTTCTGGCAGCTACTATGTACAAATTTGAAAGGCTGTGAAATTTTGCCCAAGATTGTAGATTGCCAATGGAGTGAGAAATTGGAAAAGCCAGTTGGGGTTTCCTTCACAAAAGTATAAAAAAAAATTGAAATAGTACTTGTGACTTTAGGAAGACCTCCCATATCTCACTTTGCCAGTTACTTGCTTGTGAATTAAAGGTTTTGGTAGGTTTTGGTGAAATCACTCCTCATTAGCATATTAAAAGTCATTTAGATTAAAAATGAAGATCTGAATGATAGACTGATATTCCACAAAGAGCAGATCCAGCTCACTCCTGGTTCAAGGGAGAAAGAGCTCACTTTTCCAGGATCTGAATAGGCTTGAGAAATGGCTTAAAGAATGATTGCTTCCATAACTTTGCTATTATTTATAACCTTCTTAAGAACATGCTTGCTGACATTTTTTAGCATACATGTCCAGTTCTTTAAATATCTACATGACAGTTTATTGGGTCAAAGAAATGAAAGACTTAATGTTTTGACACATGGTCAAATTGGCCTCGGTATTTTCACTCACCAGCAATGCTCCTGGCAACAGTTTTTTTGTAGGCACTGTGAAGGGTTTCACTTTCTAGAGCATGAATTTTATGAACATCTACTGGTAGATCACTAGTCATTCTGAAAGTGTGATAAGCATTGACAACCAATTGACATGAGTTTAAATTATCCTGGTGTTCACTGTTGTAAGTTCTTGTTAAATCATAAAAAGTCTCACTGGCACTCTCAACAGAAACTTGAGCCAATGTAGGATCTACCCTTGGATATAGTTGTGCCTGGGATAATAGAGTATTGGCCTTGCTTCACTGAGCATATCGCATTGGAAGTGAATATGCATAGCTCAGCAACACAAAGCATTAAGTATCATTATTAACAATTTTGTCAGTTTTACTGCCTAAACATTTTTTGGATCTCTCTCTCTCCATCCTCCCTGTAGCATGCATTTAGGTTACCACCTTCTCTTACCTGTACCAGAGTAGGTCTCGTAACTCATTCTGAATGTACTTTTGCCCTTCCAAATCTGTTTTCAATCCTGAGGCTAGGGTGATATTTTAAAAATGTAAATCTGATTGTGTCAACCATCTGCTTAACTAAAACCCTCAATGAAATCTTATCACTCTTTAAAGAAAATAATAATGAATAAACATTAAAAAACCCAAAGTGCCTTGTTAATACCAACTTACACAAGAGTCTAAATTACATAGTAACAACTATTTCATCATGTTTTCTGCCTTGCTTATCTCACCATGATTCAGTAAGTGGCTCAAGTTTACCCCCTCTTTAAGTTATGTTTCCATTGTTTAAGCAGAGATTATATATGTGTGTTTCTGAGAATGACACCCCTCACTCTAAATAGTGAATTCTAAATGAGATCTCAAGATTGAGCTTTCTTAAAGACAGAATATCTTGCAACTCAAGAATGTGATTATGACAGGTAGATAGATGTAGGCAGGTAAAGAAAAGGAATATAAAAAGGCAGGACAAAATCATAATAGAGGAGTTCTTTTCATTATAGAAAATAGGAGAACATGATAATATTTTGAATCAACTAGTGCAGGACAGGGAGATCAGAGAAGAATGTGGAGATACTAACAGGAATAGCACTGAACATGAGTCCAGGATAAGGATTGTCCCAAAATGCAGACATAACAAAAAGGTATTACACATTTAAGAGAAAAGTGTTAGAATGGCCTGAAGGTGGTAAGCTGGGTCATAAAAAGATAAACTACATAAGGGAAGAAAGAGGTGGAAGAGAAGAGGGGCAAGCATGGTTGACTCTTGCCCCTGTTTGTTTGAGCAAATTAGCTAGTTGACTCCATGGGTTTGCCTTTGCTGCCTCAGGATCAAATTTAAATAAGGGTTGGGGTCAGTTCATTGAACAGAGATCCCTTCTCTGAGGGCTTAATCCTGATTGTCTCAGGGTGAATTCCCTACTTACAGGGAAAATCTACTGGGCCAAAGGGAACATTTAAAGGTTACACCAAAAAAATCACATCATCCTTACCTTTTAATTTTTATTTCTTATGATAATACATAAGCCTATTATAAAAACTGTAAGAACAAATCAGAGCAACAAATAGCATTCATCTGCCTAGCCTCCTCATCCCTGAGTTCATCACCTCAGACATAAGCACTTTCAACTTATCAACTCTTTCTCCTTGTATTTAAGTCCATATTTCTATTTTTGTGTTTATATTCCTATTTCTTAACTTTTCTATTTTAAACATCACCTATACTTCTTACTTTGGAAGATAGTTTTGTCTTTTATATTACCCTCTACTTCCCAATTTCATTACCCCACATTTTTGGTTAAATCCATGTTCAATGTGTAGTTTGTCTTTAATAGGTAAATATTATTTATGGCTGAACCAAATATTATGTAGTATATTATTATAATCATACTTTGTTTTTTGTATAATTTATTTTTTTTAATTTTGAGTATTGTTGACACACAATGTTATATTAGTTTCAGGTGTACAGCATAGTGATTCAGTTTCTCTATATGTTATGCTATGCTCACCACCAATGTAGCTACCATCTGTCACTGTACAATGCTGTTACAATACCTTTGATTACATTCTCTACACTGTGCCTTTTATTTGTGTGACTTATTCATTCCATAATTGGAAGCCTGTCTCTCCCACTTCCCTTAACTCATCTTTCCCATTCCCTCATATCCCTCTCCTCTAGCAACCATTATTTTGTTCTCTGTATTTATAGGTCTGATTCTGCTTTTTGTATGTTTATTAATTTTTTTTAGATTCTACTTATGACTGAACTTATATGGTATTTGTCTTCCTCAGCAGATTTATTTTACTTAGCCTAATACTCTAGATTCATCCATGTTGTCACAGATGGCACAATCTCATCCTTTTTAATAGCTGTGAAATATTCTTGCATGTGTGTATGTGTATGTGTGTATCACATCTTCCTTATCCATTTGTCTATCAATGAACACAGGGATTTTTAAAATCAATTAATAGTAGTGTTATTTTATTACTTATTAAGCTTAATTTGAATCTCCAGTTAAACAAAGGCTGTGTGAAAATATATAATAAATACATGTATGTGTGTGTGTGTGTGTATATATATATATGTATATGTGTGTCAATGTGTGTGTATATATATACATATATATAGGTATATGTGTGTAAGTGTGTGTGTGTGTATATATATATACATTTTATATATATATAAAATGTAATTTTCTACATTGTCAACCTGTCAGATAATATTAATAGATTCCATTTTTCCCTTGGAGACACCTGTTTTATAATACCTAATCCTTTGCTCTGATCTGGGCTCCAATCTTTTCTCCTTAGGTCAGGTTCCTCCTGGGATATCCATTTGCTGTCATTTTTGCATACCATGAACTCTTCCATTGCATTGGCTCCATTCCTGAATAATATTCTGTTTTTACTCCTCTGATTTGTTGGAACACATCCTCTAGGAGATTCCTGAGAATGGAGGTGTAAGAAGTGGGTTTTTGGGAATTTGCTTATCTAAAAATGACTTTATTGTATCATCACAATTGAATGATAATTTAAGTTTACATAGAATTTTAGGTCAAATGAAATTTTTATTCATAATTTGAAGTCATTGTTCCATTTTTATCAAGGATCTCAAGTTACTCTTGAGATGTCTTGCATCTCTCATTACTCTTGAGAAGTCTTATGATATTAATATTCATATTCCTTTTAAGACCTGTTGTTTATCCCAGGACTTCTCAACTTATGATGAACACTTAAAAAAATAACTTTGCTAAACATTCAGTGAGTCTTTGACTTGGAAGACACCTAACTATTAACTGTGGAAAACTTTAACTTTAAAAATAATTTTTCTCAATATTTTTTTCTGTTCTTCCTTTCTGTACACATCATTTTGCTGTTGGATCCTGGATAGATGTTTTAGTTTTATTATTTCCATCTCTCAGTTTTTAATTCTACTTTCTTGTGACTTTGTCTTCATTTTCAATGCTTTAATTAATGTTTCTCAATTTTCTACTATGATTTCCTTTTTAAAATAACATCTGTTTTTATTTAATTATTTCCTTTCATTCCATTGAAGTTACTAATTATAGGATCTGTGATAATATAAACATAACTATTAATGATATGTTTTCTTCTCATTTCAGCTTTATGTCTGTTTTCTATGAGCTCTTTGCTATGTTGTTTGTTTTAATCTCTTCTTTCATGGTAGAAGGTTTCTTAGATGTCTGGTGATTGTTGGTTATAGACACACATAGAGGTCTGAGGCAACTCAAAAGCCTACTAGAAGTTGTGTGCATGGGTGGACTTGTCAGTGGTGTATTTACATGTGTGTCTCCTTTGTATGACAAAGTGCTAAGGAAAGTATACCCGCCACCCACCACCTTCTGTGCTGGGGCTGGGATGGTACAGTCACTGGTCTGCAAGGGACAGGGGACCTGAAATTCTCACTACTCCTCATAAAAGCTTTGAAACGTCTTATTTTTAGTTGTTTGCCAAATCCTTCATGCCAAATGGCATGAATCCATTTGGTATTTTTCATGTGGCTTCTAGTTGTCTTACCTGGCCCCTGTCCATAACAAGGTTAGGTTCCTGCTTTCAGCTACCTACTAAGTTACCCACTTTTACATCTGCTTTCCAATTTTCTTGGTTCCTCTCATCTGCTGTTATTTGGTATCTCATTGTCTTTGTCCTTGTACATTTAAATTTTTTGTCTATTTTTTTCTCAGTATGTTACTAGAAGGGTTTTCCCCCCACAGATAAACATCAGTGTTCAATCTTAATTTTGTTGATAATAAATAAGATAAATACACAGGTACCTCTATAATATGCTAAAGTGAGGTGAAATTTAACCACATTCAAATTACACATATTCAGTTATATTGGATACATACAGGTTCCTTGCATCCCACACCTGCATTAAAGAGATTTTGTTGGTGGAAATATAAATTGGTACAGCCACTATAGAAAAAATATGGAGGTTTCTCAAAAACTTAAAACTATAACTACTTTATGATTCAGCAGTTCCACTCCTGGATATGTATCTGAAAGAAATGAAGTCAGGATCTTTTTCCAGAGTGGCTGCACCAGCTTGCATTCCCACCAACAGTGCAAAAGAGATCCTCTTTCTCTGCATCCTTGCCAACATCTATTGTTGCCTGAGTTGTTAATGTTAGCCATTCTGACAGGGGTGAGGTGGTATCTCATTGTGGTTTTGATTTGTATTTCCCTGATGATGAGTAATGTTGAGCATTTTTTCATGTGTCGGGTGGCCATCTCAATGTTGTCTTTGGAGAAGTGTCTATTCATGTCTTTTGCCCATTTCTTCACTGGGTTATTTCTTTTTTGGGTGTTGAGTTTGATAAGTTCTTTATAGAGTTTGGATACTAACCCTTTATCTGATATGTCATTTGCAAATACCTTCTCCCATTCGGTCGTTTGCCTTTTAGTTTTGTTGATTGTTTCCTTAACTGTGCAGAAGGTTTTTATTTTGATGAGGTCCCAGTAGTTCATGTTTGCTTTTGTTTCTCTTGCCTCCAGAGAGGTGTTGAGTAAGAAGTTGCTGTGGCCAAGATTAAAGAAGTTTTTGCCTGCTTTCTCCTTGAGGATTTTGATGGCTTCCTGTCTTACATTCAGGTCTTTCATCCCTTTTGAGTTTATTTTTGTGTATGGTGTAAGAAAGTGGTCCAGGTTCATTCTTCTGCATGTCGCTGTCCAGTTTTCCTAGCACCACTTGCTGAAAGACTGTCTTTATTCCATTGGCTATTCTTTCCTGCTTTGTCAAAGATTAGTTGGCCATACATTTGTGAGTCCATTTCTGGGCTTTCTATTCTGTTCCATTGATCTGAGTATCTGTTCTTGTGCCAGTACCATACTGTCTTGATGATTACAGCTTTGTAGTATAGCTTGAAGTCTGGGATTGTGATGCTTCCTGCTTTGGTTTTCTTTTTCAAGATTGCTTTGGCTACTGGGGTTTTTTTCTGATTCCATACAAATTTTAGGATTATTTGTTCTAGCTCTGTGAAGAATGCTGGTGTTGTTTTGATAGGGATTGCACTGGATATGTAGATTGCTTTGGGTAGTATTAACATTTTAACAGTATTTGTTCTTCCTACCCAGGAACACGGAATCTTTTTCCATTTTTTTTGTGTCTTCTTCAATTTCTTTCATAATGTTTCTATAGTTTTCAGTGTATATATTTTTTACCTCTTTGATTAGATTTATTCCTAGGTTTTTTATGGTTTTTGTGCAACTGTAAATGGGATCCATTCCTTGATTTCTCTTTCTGTTGCTTCATTATTGGTGTATAGGAATGCAACTGATTTCTGTGCATTGATTTTTGTATCCTGCCACTTTTCTGAATTCATGGATCAGTTCTAGCAGTTTTTTGGTGGGATCTTTTGGGTTTCCATATAGAGTATCATGTCATCTGCAAAGAGTAAAAATTTGACCTCCTCCTGGCTGATTTGGATGCCTTTTATTTCTTTGTGTTGTCTGATTGCTGAGGCTGAGACTTCCAATACTATGAATAACAGTGGTGAGATTGGACATCCCTGTCTTTTTTTTTTTTTTTTTTTTTTTTCAACGTTTTTTATTTATTTTTGGGACAGAGAGAGACAGAGCATGAATGGGGGAGGGGCAGAGAGAGAGGGAGACACAGAATCGGAAACAGGCTCCGAGCCATCAGCCCAGAGCCTGACGTGGGGCTCGAACTCACGGACCGTGAGATCGTGACCTGGCTGAAGTCGGACGCTTAACCGACTGCGCCACCCAGGCGCCCCTGGACATCCCTGTCTTGTTCCTGACCTTAGGGGGAAAGCTCTCAGTTTTTCCCCATTGAGGATGATATTAGCGTTGGGTCTTTCATATATGGCTTTTATGATCTCAAGGTATTATTCTTCTATCCCTACTTTCTTGAGGGCTATTATCAAGAAAGGATGCTGTATTTTGTCAAATGCTTTCTCTTCATCTATTGAGTGGATCATGTGGTTCTTGTCCTTTCTTTTATTGATGTGATGAATCATATTGACTGTTTTGCAGATATTGAACCAGCTCTGCATCCCAGATATAAATCTCACTTGGTTGCGGTGAATAATTTAAAAAGATTTTTTTTAATGTTTTATTTATTTTTGAGACAGAGAGACAGAGCATGATCAGGGGAGGGACAGAGAGAGGGAGACACAAAATCTGAAGCAGGCTTCAGGCTTCCAGTTGTCAGCACAGAGCCTGACAGGGGGCCTGATGCAGGGCTCGAACTCACAAACCATGAGATCATGACCTGAGCTGAAGTTGGACGCTTAAGTGACTGAGCCACCCAGGAACCCCAATAATGTTTTTAATGTATTGTTGGATCCAGTTAGCTAATATCTTGTTGAGGATTTTTTCATCCATGTTCATCAGGGAAATTGATCTATAGTTCTTTTCAGTGGGGTTTCTGTCTGCTTTTGGAATCAAGTTAATGCTGGCTTCATAGAAAGAGTTTCAAAATTTTCCTTCCATTTCTATTTTTTGGGAAAGCTTCAAAAGAATAGGTGTTAACTTCTTTAAATGTTTGATAGAATTCTCCTGGAAAGCCATGTGGCCCTGGACTCTTGTTTTTTGGGAGATTTTTGATTAATAATTTGATTTCTTTACTGGTTATGGATCTGTTCAAGTTTTCTATTTCTTCCTGTTTCAGTTTTAGTAGTTTGTATGTTTCTAGGAATTTGTCCATTTCTTCCAGATTGCCCATTTTATTGCCATATAATTGCTCATAATATTCTCTTATTATTGTTTTTATTTCTGCTGTGTTGGTTGTGATCTCTCTTTCATTCTTGATTTTATTTATTTGGGTCCTTTCCTTTTTCTTTTTGATCAAACTGTCTAGTGGTTTATCAATTTTGTTAACTCTTTCAAAGAACCACCTTCAGGTTTCGTTGATCTCTTCTACTGTTTTTTTTTGGTTTAGATAGTATTGATTTCTGCTCTAATCTTTATTATTTCCTGCTGCTTTGGGGTTTTATTTGCTGCTCTTTTTCCCACTCTTTAAGGTGTAAGTTTAGGTTGTGTATCTGAGACCTTTCTTCCTTCTTAAGGAAGGCCTGGATTGCTAAATACTTTCCTCTTATGACTGCCTTTGTTACGTCCCAGAAGTTTTGGGCTGTGGTGTTATCATTTTCATTGGCTTCCATGTACTGTTTAACTTCCTCTTTAACTTCTTGGTTAGCCCATTCATTTTTTAGTAGGATCGTCTTCAGTCTCCAAGTATTTGTTATCTTTCCAAATTTTTTCTTGTGGCTGATTTTGAGTTTCATAGTGTTTTGGTCTGAAAATATGCACAGTATGATCTCGATCTTCTTGTACTTATGGCTGATTTGTGTCCAAGTATATAATCTGTTCTGGAGAACATTCCATGTCCACTGGAGAAGAATGTGTATTCTGCTGCTCTAGGAAGAAATATTCTGAATATATCTGTTAAGTCCATCCAGTCCAGTGTGTCATTGAAAGTCAGTGTTTCCTTGTTGATTTTTTGATTAGATGATCTGTCCAATGTTGTGCTTGGGGTGTTGAAGTCCCCTACTATTATGGTATTATCAATGAGTTTCTTTGTTTGTGATTAATTGATTTATATATTTGGGTGCTCACACATTTGGAGCATAAATGCCTACAATTGTTAGGTCTTTTTGGTGGATAGACCCCTTAATTATGATATAATTCACTTTTTCATCTCTTGTTTATTTTATTGTTTCATCTCTTTCATTATTTCATCTCTTGTTTATTTTAAAGTCTAGTTGTCTGATATAAGTATGGATACTCTGGCTTTCTTTTGGTGATCATTAGCATGATAGATGGTTCTCCATTCCCTTACTTTCAATCTGAAGGTGCCTTTAGGTTTAAAGTGGGTCTCTTGTAAACAGCATATAGATGGATGTTGTTTTCTTATCCATTCTGTTACCCTATGTCTTTTGACTGGAGCATTTAGTCCATTGGCATTTAGAGTGAGTACTTAAAGATACGAGTTTATTGCCATTATGTTTCTTGTAGAATTGGAGTTTCTAGTGGTGTTCTCTGGTCCTTTCTAGTCTTTGTTGCTTTTGGTCTTTTTTTCCCCATATTTTCTATTCTCATAGAGTCCCCCTTAATATTTCTTGCAGGGCTGGTTTAGTGGTCACAGACTCCTTTAATTTTTGTTTGTCTGGGAAATTTTTTATCTCTCCTACTATTTTGAATGACTGCCTTTCTGGATAAAGAATTCTTGGCTGCATATTTTTCCGATTCAGCACATTGAATATATCCTGCCACTCCTTTCTGCCCTTCCATGTTTCTGTGGATAGGTCTGCTGCAGACATGATCTGTCTTCCCTTGTAGGTTAAGCACTTTTTTCCCTTGCTGCTCTCATGTTTCTTTCTTTGCCTGAGTGTTTTGTGAATTTGATGATGATATGCCTTGTTGATGTCTGGTTTTTGTTGAATCTAATGGGAGTCCTCTGTGCTTCCTGGATTTTGATGTCTGTGTCTTTTCTCACGTTAGGAGAGTTTTCCACTATGATTAGCTCACATAACCCTTCTACCCCTTTTTCTCTCTCTTCATCTTCTGGAACCCCTATGATTCTGATGTTCCTTTTTATTGAGTCACTGATTTCTCTAATTCTTAAATCGTGCTCTTTTGCCTTAGTATTTGTCTTTTTTTCTGCTTCATTATTCTCCATAAGGTTGTCCTCTATATCGCTGATTTGCTGTCCTGCCTCATGCATCCTTGCTGCCATGGCATCCTTTTGAGACTGCAGCTCAGTTATAAAATTTTTTATTTCATCCTGATTAGCTTTTACTTCTTTTGTCTCCGCAGAAAGGGATTATAACCTATTTTCAACTCCAGCTAGTATTCATATTATCATGATTCTAAATTCTGGTTCAGACATATTGCTTATATGTGTGTTGATTAAGTCCCTGGCTGTCATGTCTTCCTGCTCTTTCTTTTGGGGTGAATTCCTTCATTTCATAATTTGAAAGAAGAAAAGGAATTAATAAGGTAAAAAAAGTTAAAATTAAAAATTAAAAACAAAACACACACACACACAAATCAAGTAAATGATGCTAGATCCTAAGTGTGTTTTGGTCTGGTTGTTGAAAGGAGTTATACATTAGAAAAATAAAGGTGGGGGTAAGAAAAAAAGAAAAAGAATAAAAATGAGAACATTTGAAAATTTGAAAAAATGATTACAATGAAGTAGCATAAAATTAAATGATGGAAGTAAAATAGAATTTGAAAATTTACAATAAAGTAAAAAATATAGTAAAAATTTAAAGAAAAATATTTCTAATAAAAATTGAAAATAAAAATAATTTTTTCTGTTTCTGTATTCAAGAAAAAGGAAAGAAATGAAAAAGAAAATTGAATAGATTGACCAGCGAAAAGACTGAAATACGATTGAAATTACACTGTTTTTTTCCTAGAAGTCAAACCATGAAGCACTTTATAGTCTGTGAACTAAGCAGGCAGAGAGACTTGTGGTGTTCCTGAAGAGTGAGGTTGGCCCAGTTGCACGGGGCTTAATGTAATGGCTCTGTTCTCCACCAGATGGCACTGCTTAGCTTACTGGGCGGATTGTTGTGGCGTTTGTAGGTGTGTATGCGCCTGCGTGGGAGGGGTGAAAATGGCGTCACCAAGCTACCCAGTCTGTAGTATCAGAACTATGTTCTCCTCAATCAGCAATTGTGCACCCATTCTTTGTCTCTGGCCTCCATCTACTTCCTGCCTTTACACTGTTCTTGATCAAGTCTTCAGGTTGCCAGGCAGCACCTCCCTCTTGAGTTTGGTCTCTGATGTGGCTGTGTTTCCCAACTCCTCACTTATGAGGGATTGTGGCTTTGACCCACTCAGACTTTCTGGGGGAGAGTCTCACCGAGCAATGGCTGGGTGCTGGCTGCACCTAGGAATGTTCAGGGGACCGTGCTCTGTGCTGCTGCCAATGTCCAGAGACTGCAGCTGGGTGCCAGCCTGCCCCAGAAAAAGTTCATGTGATTGTGTAGCAGCAGCGTTTCAGGGATTATGGAAAATTACAATGCATATCTGGTGCCAGGCTTCACCCTTAATGTCCTCGCTCCAACACCAATGGATGTGACCATTCTCTGGGGTCTGCTGGGACTTTTTCCCGTGGGGAGGCCGCACTGCCTCTATGAAATGTTCTCCCAGTAGGGGAACCACCTCTCCCTCTGTGGCCCAAGGATGCCCTGGATTTCACCCTGCTCCTGGGGATTTGCCCTTCCCACTAGAGTACCACCAGGTATCGATCTGGGGAGTTTTAGACTCTGTGTTACTGCTGTTTATAGAGTCTTAATGGAATTTAAAATCTCCCCTTTCTTCTTTCTGCCTTTTTAGTTCAGTCCCCATGGCTGTTTCCCCTTTTCCACTTTCTCTCCAGCTGCTTTTGGCAGGGATGCTTTTCCCATAGTCTCCCCCTGTCTCCATCATCTCTCTGCAAACAAAAACAGCTCCAGACCTCTGTGGATTCTCTCTCCCCCAGTTTACCTCTCCGCATCAGGTACCTGTTGAGTTCTGTGGTTCAGGTGTGCAGATTGTTGTGTTAATCCTCAAATCAGTTTTCTAGGTGGGCAGGATGCTTTAGTGTTGATGTGGCTGTATTTCATGGATGCAAGATGCAAAAAAACTTCCATGCTGTTCTGCCATCTTGGCTCCTCCTCTATTGGTTATTTTTTAAGGTTAAACTCAATGAAATTGACATTTAAAATTTTTGGTGTTTTTTTTAATTGATGTATAGTTGGCACATAATGTTAGAAAGTGGCATTTTGTAGGTCAAGACTATTAAAAAGCAATTTCATATAGCTCTCCTTGTATATGGCACAAAATTTTGATCTGATCTGTATAGTAAGATCTTTGTCTGTCCCCAAGAAGTTCTAAGAAGGTTTCTTTTATTGTATCTTTAAGTATTGCTACCTTCAGTCAGTTATTTGTAGATTGGATTTACTATCTTCTGTAACAAAAATCCTCCTGTCTTCAATTGCTGTCTTGGATTTTGCCCATTTCTCTTACCTTAAAAGAAAAAATATTTGTAAGGTATATTCAAATTTCTGTTTCAGTTAGTTTCCCTGCCCTTTTTTGTTGTTATTAACTTTTACAGGACCATTTTCATTACAGTTTATAACCTTGTGATCACTGGCTTTATAGAGTATATGTTTTATTTAACATCTGGAGTGCAGAATGTAGATGCTGTCTAAAATTTAGTCATATTTCCTATGGTAATTTACTTCCCAAAATATATTCTGATTTTATTTCTTGTATATAGTGCTGTTGCAAAATATTTTAGCTTAAATTATCGAGTTCTTTCCCACTCCCCATTTACTCTTTTACAAATTGAGGCAGGTCTATCCTAGCATATGAGGCCATTTTTCTGTTCACTGTAGGGTGGGAAAGATTTAGAATCCTTCTTCTTAGGCTGGATGCATGGATAATTCAGGTTTATATCTCTAGGTTTCCAGCACACTGAATTTTAAGAGCAGGAAGCTAAGCAATGTCAAGTTCTAGCAGGGAAGCTGTCTCTTTGCAACTTTGTTTGTTGCCTGGTAAAAATTATATGCCAGAGATGAAAACATATCCGGTTTCTTGTTTGAGTTGGACTTTGCTCTGGCATTTGATAGCCAACTGCAATTTCTTTCTCCATATCACTGTTGGCTGAGTTGGAAAATATCTTGTCTCATTAGAGGAATGACCCTTCGTTTAATTCATCACACCATGTCTCAGCACAGTGTTTCAGGCCAATATGTTAGGGAGAAATTGGGTAGAGAAATATTCCTGTCACTTGTAGACTTTTATTTGGGTGTTCCCAGTCTTGGCAGAGCTGTCACAAATACCATTGACCTAACAGAAAGTACCCTGTTTGACTGGTCTTATCTCTCCCACTGCCTATCCTTGGAGTCAGACTCAGTCAGAGGTATTGCTTAGGGTAAAAATGACTTCCTTTAATTTTTTTTTCTGAAACACTGCACTGCTATGATATGGTGCAGAGTTATTTCCTTCAGTTCTGCTTCATGTGCACCATGTATGATAGAATTCCCTAAAATGTGTGGGGTGAGTTGGCCCCAGATTCAAGTTTCAGGACTTTCTACCCCCATACTCTACATTTTTGTCTTTATAGGGCTAATCGGGGGGTTAGCAGGGCAGTAGAAGGTAGCATATACCAATTCCTCTACCATGTTGCTCCTGGAGCTATCTCTTTGATACCTTTGAATTGGGTATTCTATATCTCTGAAGGGTGAATGGCAACATTCCTAAGCATTTGTAGTGGGAACGGTTTGCTGAAAGTGGAAATCACAGTGATGTGACAGATGAGACCACCTCAATCTTGACACATAGAGATAGCTTTTTGGACACTGAGGTTTTATTATGAAATAATGATTCAGTCACCATTGCATGCATATTTTTGCAATCCATGAAATGACCATGAAATATGTCAAAAATTTCCAGGAAGTCACCATGAAATCAGCACAAAATTTCCATCAAAAATTGGACCACTGTTGAGATTAGAGCTAGAATTGCTGGAG